>NW_027530545.1:5748296-5897008 GCF_008692635.1 Crocuta crocuta | reverse complement strand
AGGAGGAGCGGGGGGGGGGGGGGGGGGGGGGGATTCAATGCATTAGACACAGGGAAGTATCCACCAGGAGACTTAGCCGTGAGCATCCACATAGCATTCCTTCCTATCTCTTAAAATCAGACTGTCAAGGCTGACAGTAGTAAGTAGCAGTGTCCTTTCCTCTCAAAAGTTTTACCTCATGATTTGGCAGCCTGGACATCTACTTATTAAGTTATGGAAATTACCCTTTGGATGAGAGAGACCCAACTCTAAGGGAAGTAATTGCTTTTATTAACCAGGTTAGACTAAGTTGAGGTAAGAAACAGACCAAACACTCAGTTAGAAGTTAACTGCAGCTTGGCCATGTGACCACTCAGAACAAGAACAAAATGGATTTTGGTAGACAGCTAGCAGTCTTTTTCATACTCTGACACCATCTGAAATAGAAAATGATATCTTCACTGCTTTGCTTATTGAGGATTTGGCTGAAATTTGGCAGCTATTCACATCTCTATTTTTATCAATGCTTTTGATAGGAGGATAAAGGTTAGGAACAAAGAAAGTAAAAAATATCAGAGAAGGTTCAATAGTGTAGGATCTTATAATTATCAGCTTAAAAGAGGCTGATAAATTATTTGTGGGTTGTGATGACACAGGTCTCTTTGTTCTCTGTGATTGTAGATAAGGGATAAGGGTTGAAAATGTATTGGTAAGGCTACATTTTTATTTAATACAATATTTACTATGCAAATAGCCATCAGGTGTAGCTGCCTTTCAGTTGACCTGAACTGAGACAAGCAGAATAGGATGAAATCTTCCAGACAGTAAGATAATAATCAGTGAGATGTTTCTAGGCTTTGTACATGGTTTTTTAAAACATCAAATGCATTTCAGTATGAGTGAATGGAAGGTAACGGCACTGGGGAAAGTACTGTGAAGAAGTGATGTAGACCAAAATACTCAAACATTGATTCGGAACAATTCTAATAACAATCAGTGACAATATACAGCAAACAGGTATAGTTGTAACCAAAGAACAACAAAATGCAGGTTCTCTTGAGCAGGAGCAGTGGGAACACAATATAGAATATTACCCTGTCTTTGGACCAAAATGCGGACGTCTACAGCTAGGGTCCTGTGGGGAGTGCTGGCTGCAGACCACCGAGAAAGAGAAAATGCTGCCTGGGATGCACAGTTAAGGAAAAGTGGGTGAGCAAGGAAAGAAAAATATAGCTCTATGAACGTAAACTGCAGCAACAAAAAGTACAACTCTTTAGTGACCAGAAGCACTCAATAAAGGTTAATTAAATAAATACATAAATGAATCAAATCCTACAGGATACAGGACATGGATTTATTCACCAAATAGAGGCGGTAGGTATAAAGAGCTGAATTTAGCACATTCACAAAAAAAGGAAGAAGTACACAATACTAAACCAAAGGAACTTGTTTCCTTAAGAGGCAGAATATGAAAAAATGAGCAGGACCGGAGCGTATAAATAAGTTCGTGGATAGTATATCACTAATGGCTGTTATGGGAAGCAAGGGATGCTTGAGGGTTGTCTTTTGAGACTGCTGCTAAAATGTCATGTAACCTGGGGCAGGTTCTCCAAACTGTGTCTTTCTTTCTACAAACTGTCCCGCGATGTCACTGGTCACTGTCAGAAAGAGGATGGTAGGAGGAGTGGCCCACGTGCCCACCACGTTTGTTCCTTTATACAAGCGCACATGTAGCATAAAGCCTGACATGAAAACAGACAATTGTTTCTCTTCAGCATTCCTGGGTCGAGCCTGAGGCCGAAGAGGAAGATTCTGTGATTGATGACCACCTATCTAAAAAGACACCTATGATAATGGAGGGGTGGGGCCGCTCAAGAATTGTCAGTGTGCCCATCTGGGTCACAAGACTGTCCTGGGAATAATCATGACAGAGCTTCTCCAGCCTGGAGGTGTGGGGTGGGGATTAATTAATGTTTTGGACATTGAGAGTGAATGCACTAGTTATTTTTGGTTGCTATGTGTTTCTGGAGTAGAGGGCTGAGTGGGGAAGGAAGCAGAAGGCAGAGAGAAGAGGAGCCAAGGCACCTGGAGCCCCCAGCCCCACCCCCAGCCCAGTACACCCAGCTTTTGTGCCAGAGAGCTTTTGTTCCCTCGGAGTAGTGTTACCATTTCCTATAAGCAGAAAAATGCACATGGGTGTCCCCCAGCTCCCAGCGGAGCACACACAGCCAGAGAAGGTCCGTGAGGCATCCTGGAGGAGCTGGGGTGCAGATGTGAGAACAGGGATATCTGCACAGCTCTGCTGACATCCTTTGAAATCAAGTTTCCATCCCGAGATTTCTTCTTTGATCACGCACTTGAAAAGTCTGGTCCCTGCAATGCACACATCCCCTGTGCTGGGATATTCTGCCATTTATCCAGTTCCTCTTTTGGGCACCTTGTGTCAGGACAGAGGTGGCAGCAATGACTAACAGCAGACTGACCCCAGGCCTTCCTGGCACGAGCGATGTCGTATCACTTAAACATAAACAATGCTTGGATGCTATATCATGTGGATGAACGTGCTTTTCCTCTCACTGCTCTGGGCTTATTTCTGTTTGTCCTCTGCCTTTCTCTCTGTGCACCTGTGTCTCCTTCCTCCACCCCCTTCTGCCTTCCCTCTCTCTATCGCTTGCCCACACAGGACATTTTTCAGACGACAAAATGTAGCAACACATTTATTACCCCTGGGTAACTCCACAGACAACCAAGAAAATGCTTTTCAGCATGATGAAGTGTCATGAACAATGAATGTATAACAAAATAAATTACTCTATAAATGAAGAAAAACATTTCACTAATGCAGAGTCCAGGAATATCTGAAGGTAACAATTTACTTCAATTAACAGTGATTTGGGGAGGGGGGAATACCCATAAGTCAAAACCTGGCATTTATTAAGGGCTCCAGACTTGCAGAGGGCAATTATTCAGCAGGTGGGCTTGTTAGGAAGGAGGTAGGCTGCTATCACTAAAGGCTCGCTCATCCTTTATGTCAGGTAGCCGTCTGTGACCCCAGGCCTGGGCTGATGCACCCTGAATTCTCATGACCCAGGTGCATAATTTTATCATGCATTGAGCACCTTGTTTTGAGACTGCCATTTCACGCATGTGCACCTCTGACCAGATTGCAAGCCAGCTTGAAGAGTAGGTAGGACTTAGATGACTGAGCTCTGTATCCTGAGCACTGGCACAAGGTCCTCAACATGGGGACATTAATACATGTGTGATGAATGAATGAATAAATAATTGATACTGACCCCGAAATCTTGACTGATCTCTGTGAGATGACAGTGTGCAAAATCCAGTGTGTGGCTCCATGTCTCTTTCCCATCTGAGATGCAGGCCAGGCCACGTGGCAAAATCAGTTACCCATCACGGATTGCCTTTAGACAGCCTCCCAGCCAGCTTCACATAGGGCAGGTCTTGGCAGCAACCTTTGACCATGAGTTCATGCACCATCATTATAGCACTTCGGTCACCTTCAAGTCCTTGCTTGAATATCCCCTTCTCTACAAGGCCTTTGTCACTCTATTTATAGTTGCCCCTGTCACCAGGACTCCTGATTCCTCTTACCCTGCCCTCCATTTTCTTCTGCAGCTCTTATCTCCTCCTAATGTGGAGTTATTTATTTATTCGTTCTGTTTATTGTTCACTGTTGCTTTATTGTATTTATGTGACAGTAATATATTTATTTACAATAATATAAAAATTATTTTATCTGTATTACTATAATTATATTACATTAGAATGTAACTCCCACTATGGGCCTCACATATAGTAGGTACAAAATAAATGTGTGCTAAATGAAGGAATATTACCTTATGGTATTGGTTAGGAGACCTAAAAAGCAGCCTAAAGCAATGAGGTGTTTTTGTCTGTGTCCTTTGGAAAAATAGAGTTCCACCGAGATATTTGTGGCTGAGGAAAGCCGAAAGAGGCTAGGTGGGCAGGATTTAGGGGATGCCCCTTGATGCAACCACTTTTCTCTGTTTTAGACATTGAAGTTTTATAAAATATTTCTTTTGACAAAGAAGATCTATTGCTTTTAAGAAAACGTGCTTTACTCTTTTCCCCTCAGCAGGAAGCTGAGAGCTGGGATTTTTTTTGTCCACTTGCTCTATGCTGAGTAGGGACAGGATCAGTGGTATCTCCCAGCCCGAGGCACCGTCTCCATCTTCCTTCGGGCACATAGACTGTTGACCCCATCAGAGCTCTGGGGCTCGTGAGACAGGCCAGTCCTCTGGAGAGCCCCTCAGGAAAGCTGAAGCACTAGACACATGTATGGACATCTTCTTCCCACAGTGGGAGTGATATATACAAACAATGGGGTACTATTCAGTCTTTAAAAAGAAGGATTTTTTTCCCCTTTAAAAAAAATGTATCTTACTGTGATAGGAACACTTAACATGAGAGCTACTCTCGTATCAAAATTTTAAGTGTACAATACAGTATTGTTGCTAGAGGCACAATGTGTCCGGCAGCTCTCTAGAACTTACTCATTATATTACTTAACCAAAACTTTATGCCCATTGGTTAGTGAGGGGTGCCCGGGTGGCTCAGTCGGTTAAGTGTCTGACTCTTGATTTCAGCTCAGGTCATGATCACAGTTTAGTGATTTCGAACCCCCATCAGGCTGTGTGCTGAGTGTGGAGCCTGCTTAGGATTCTCTCTCTCTGCTCCTCCCTCACTAACACTGTCTCTCTTTCCGTCTCAACATAAATAAACTTTAAAACAAAAAGACACATGTTTTAAACCCACTGATTTATACATATTTTTGTATTTAAATAAAAATGCACTGTGGAGGACTTTAATTACCTATATACCCTGAACCTTATGTAAAAGTAGAATGGGTTTTATTTATTGGTTATCAAGGTCTCCACCTATTTTTCTAAGCTTTTTCTGCTCAAAGTGTGTGGGACCCACAACAATAACACTGCACGGGAACTTGTTAGAAATGCACACTCTCAGGCCCCATCCCAGACCTACTAAGTCAAAGCCTGCATTTTAACAAGACTCCCAGGTGATTTGAGCCACCTCGAAGGACCGCGTTCAGCGCTGCATTTCCTCACTTTCCCTGGAGTGCTGTGAATGCAGTGGGCATCTACACTTGGCCTCTGTGGTCTTCAGGCGGAGTGGGTAATGCATTAGACTGATGACATAGCTGGGTAGATGGAACAGGCAAAGAGGTGGGGAGCAGGGCATGTGGACACCCCACACTTGAGATCATTAGACTCAACTAGCTAACTGCATGCCCAGGACTGGATTGTTTGGCTGAAGACAGAGTGAGGGCACAAGTAATTGAAATATACTATATTCTCTGAACTTCATTCCAGCCAATACCTTCAACCTCTTCCTGTAATAAATCTTCCACCATTGCTGCTAGCAAGAGGTGAAATGAATGGAATTAAGTTTCAGCTCCTTTCTCTGCTCCCTTGCCAGGTGGAATTACTAACAAGCAAGGACATATCTAGAAACTAGTTAACAGAAGAAAAAAAGAAGAAGAAGAGAAAAGAGAAAGAGAAGCAGAGGACCAGTATAATCCAAAAACTTGATAACCAAGTTATGGCTTCTGACAAAGGAAAAGCTGACTACACATTCATTTGAAACACGCACACCCTGAAAGTCAAGCTTTATTAATTACACTTGGAAAAAGAAGTTTAAAGGCAGCCAGCTTTTACCAAAGTATATTTTTAAGCTGCGTGCAAATAGGAAGATGCTTTCGTATTTCTTCAGCAATTGCAAGAGACCCCATAAATACCTTCCAGCTCCATTTTATCTTTCCTGTAACTTAGGGTTGTGGTTCTTAATGAATGATTTGTCACCTTCCTATAAGATTTTGATCATATCGTCTAGCAGTGCTGTAGGAGGCACTTCAGTGGTTTAGCTCTGAAACTAACCATTAAGAGATGAATAAAAAAATCAACAACATTATCCACATCATTAGCTTATGTAATAAAAAGTGATTAAATACAGCTAGCTTTCAAATACATGTAAAATAGATCTAGCTGAAAGTATAAATTTTTATAATGTTTATGTTCTGCCTGGGTTGAATTACCTTAAATAACAGAAAATCGCCATCCTACCTCACTTAATAACTGTCAACCCTGAAGTCATCGGATTGTGAAAATTTTGCAAAAAAGATTGGACAATGCCATAGTTTACATTGCCAGGATCGTTACACATCTCTTTGGATAAAGCCCCCAGAGCAGACCAGTTGTATCTTCATCCACCGGGAATTAGAGCATGTGCTTTTAGGCTACTGGAGCTGGAAGTAGAGTGTGTGAGAGAGGGAAAGATAGACTTATCATTTAAGAAACACATAGGTTTGGGGCGCCTGGGTGGCTTAGTCGATTAAGCGCCCGACTTTCGCTTAGGTCATGATCTCGCGGTTCGCGGGTTCGAGCCCCGCATCGGGTTCTGTGCTGACTGCCAGCTCAGAGCCTGGAGCCTGTTTCAGAGTCTCTGACTCCCTCTCTCTCTGACCCTCCCCTGCTCACGCTGTCTCTCTCTCTCTCTCCTAGAAATAAATAAAACATTAAAAAAAAAAAAGAAACACATAGGTTTTTCGATTACCACAATATGCGGTGAGTCAGATGTGGCTGTTTTCCCTCTCTGATTTTAGTGACTATGAAAAATTGTGTGGAATTCTCATCTTTCTCCCATATTCCTGGCCTTCTTTGAGTGGAGGTTCTGGAGAGGGAGGGCCCAGAGGACTTTGGGTTTCGAAACCCCATGTCTGGAACCTCCTTCAGGTGGTTGAGTCATACGTCATTACTGAAGCCGTTTGGAAGGCCACCAAATCTCAGTTCCCTAATCATCATCAGGAGCTCCTTTTAACGTGTATGAACCATGTTCAAACAACAATCAACACTGGCCACACCTCCTCATTCAAAGGTTGTATCTAGATTTGAATTTTTCAAATTTATCCCAATTATGGTACATTTTCACCATGGAATTATATTAAATTCTCACAACCAACAGTTTTCAGTTTTTATCCTCATTGACTCCTTAGCATCATCCAAACCATCTATTCCTGCCAATCACCACTTCTTCTTTGAAACGCTCTCTTTCTTTGGTTTCCATGGCAGGGGATTATGCTGGTGTTCCTTTTGTCTCTCTGACCAAATGAACTTCTCGCTCTTCTTCTCTTTTAGGGGCTCATTCTCCTCAATTTGACTGTTAAACATTGGTGTTGTACAGATTCACTGAGGTCATCAGTCTCATAGTCCTAGAATGGTTCTTAGTCTTTTTTGCTTCTTAGTTAATTCCTTAGCTTAGTTTGCTTCTTAGTCTGTTCTTTATGCCTAATCAATCTTGTTCATTGCATGACTTCAATAACTGTCTACTGATAATGACCCCTAAGTTATTATGTCCAGCTCAGAGCTATTTAATGGGCCACACAGTCTTGTATATATGTACACTTTTCTTCTTATTTGCTTTGCTGGAATTTTGACAAACAACATTTCCCCCCGCTTCTAACCCACTTAAAGGCACCACAATTCAATAAAAGTGACCATAAAATGAAGCATATCACTTGACACCTGCCTCTCTGTCACTACCCATTTTTGATCATCACCCAGTTATCACTTTATCACTAAAATCTCTCTCATATGTCTCCAACTACACTCTTACCGTTCTAGTCCAAGTTTTTCTCTCCCACCAGGATTATTCTGATTGAACACTCTCCACATCATTTTCCATACTATAGCTAGAGTGATCTTTTAGAAATTCAAAACTTCATATTTGAAAATCAAATAGCTTCATATTATTCTTGGGTTAAGGACCAAGCATCCCAACTGCACCTACAAGGTTTATTCAAACTCATCTCTTAGGACTCAGCCAGTCTTGTCCTTTCCTGGATTTAACCCAAAGTTCTGTCACCCTGGTCTCAGGTCCTCACCTGTTCCAGACTTCTTCTTTCCTCAGGACTTTTTCCAGTTTTTCTTTCTGGAATTCAGTTCTCTCCCTTGCTGCCTTCCTGTGACATTTCTTAAGATTCTGTCTTAGACTTGGTCTCTTCTCTTTTCACTTTCTTACTCAGTATGTACTCACTCCTAAAGGGTTCCAGTAATCATTTCTATGCAGACAATACACAAATATATGTCTTTTAAGGCTCCAAATGGGCATTTACAATATTGGATATTTATATTTAGATATTTTATTAATGTCTTCACTTTAATATGTCCCAAATTCATCTTCTTCCTATATCTGTTCCTCCTTATGTCCTCTATACCCCAGTAATAATATCATTGGTCTTAAAGCCACTCACTTTTTAAAATAACATCTTTATTGAGATGTAATTCACATATCATAAAATCCACCCTTTTGAAATGTGCAATTCAGTGATTTTTGGTACATTCACAGAGTTATGCAATCATCACTCCTATCTAATTTTAGAACAATGTCATCACCCCCAAAACAAACCCCAAACCTATTAACAGTCAGTCCCCCACTCTGTGTTCCCCTCTACTCCACTTTCTGTATTAATGGATTTGCCTATTCTAGACAGTCAAATAAGCAGAATTTTATGATTTGTAGCACTTTGTGTCTGGCTTCTTTCATTTAGCATAATATTTTCAAGGCTCATCCATGTTGTAGCATGAATTAGTACTTTGTTGTTTTTTACAGATGATTAATATTCCAATATATTTATATACTACATTTCTTTTCCTTTTTAAAAAATTTTTAAAGATGTTTATTTATTTTTGAAAGAGAAAGAGAAACAGAGTGTGAGCTGGGGAGGGGCAGAGAGAGAGGGAGACACAGAAACTGAAGCAGGCTCCAGGCTCTGAGCTGTCAGCACAGAGCCTGACTTGGGGCTCAAACTCACAGACTTGAGATCATGACTTGAGCCAAAATTGGACACTTAGCCGACAGAGCCACTCAGGTGCCCCTGTACCACATTACTTTATCCATTCATCAACTGATGGATATTTGCATTGCTTCCACTCTGGGCTATTATGAGTGATGCTACTGTAAACACTCTTGTACGGGTGTTTACATGCATATGTCGTTTTTTCAGTTGTTTTGAGTATATTCCTAGGAGTGGAATCGCTGAATCTTTCAAAACTTCTCCTTCTTTCCCTGTTTCTCCTAAATCTATCTCTGCCTGCATCAAATTAATAAAAACCAAATTTTTTAAAAAAGCCAAATTAAAACTCTGATTTTTGTCACTCAAGTGGTCAAAAATCCCTCAATGATTTTATAGTCCCAACTGAATTAAGCCAAACTCCTTGGATGGACATTAGATGCCCCTCATACCATGGTCCTTGTCTAATATTTTGGTTTCAATGCCAACTACTATATCATAAAATTAGACTTATTTGTAAAGTCTTTTCTGAACAATCTCAACCATAACCCAATTTAAAACTTTCCTGATCCTTTTCTAGAACTTCCATAAAAACATCTGTTTGTAGTAGGCTGTAAGTCCTAGTACAATGTGCAAGTCCTAGGATGATAAATGTATATTGAATGAATGAAAAAAATGTGTGAATGTAAAGTATTTGTTATCACACCTCTTTCCTACGTGTTCATTGAATTCATTTAACCCCACGTATTGGGCAGTAAACCTCCTGAGAGAAAGGGCTGTACCTCAGCCATCTTTGAGCCCCAGCTGGTATTAGTAGTTGGCATACACTAAGTTTTTAATAAATACTTGTTGAATAACTGAATCAATCAATCCATCAATCAGTCCAAAGCCTGTACTATTCCCTAGTTTTAGGACATGCTTTGAACTTCTCTACTCCCTTGTCTTTGAGAACACATTTCCTTCCGTCTGAAATGCCACCTCTCTCCTAAAAGGTCCATGTCACATAACGCTTCCTCATTATATCTTTTCTTCCCTTAGTCCAGTAAGAAATAATCACACAACATTTGTGTAGCACTTTATTAGTAGCTCTGTCACAGAAAATCCTATCCTGTTTTTCCTCACAGAAGTCTTTGACCTCCTCTTATCTAATTCCTCTCAGCTAGCACTTCCCTCAGTTATAAGCTACATAAGAGAAGGGAATGTGTATTATTTCCAGAAGAATTCTTTATACATAAATAGATACTCAAGGATGGAATCAGGAAATAGTTTACTGTTTGCTTGAGCTTTAAAGGATACAGTAGAATTCCTGCTTCCCCCCCCCACCTTGAGCTTTCCCATTTCAGTATTTGATACCATTAAACCAAATCCTGAGAATAACCCTTGATTCCTCTCCATTTCTTTTCCAGATGTCCAAACTATCAGCAAGTTCTGTTGTTTACATTTTCAGAGTAGATCCTGAACCCTTCCATTTTTCTTTATCACCTTGGCTACTATCCTCATTCATACTGCCACCATCCCCTAACTACTGCAGCAACCTTCAACTGGTCTCTTTTCTTTAACTCTTGTATCTCTGTAAGACTATATTTGCATATTCATATTATTCAGGGTATGTTAAATTTAAAATTTTAAAATATACATCAGGTGTATGGCTTTCTATTATGGCACTTAAGATTAAATACAAACTTCTATGTGTGGCTGGACCCCAGCACCCTCTCAAGGTTTTTATGTCCTTATATTCTCCCCCTTGCTCACCATCCGCCAGTGACCCTGGCCTGCAGGACCAGGTGGGAATTGGATTTTACTTCCTATTCTGCTAAAAATGGTGCAATCTGGCCTAAGTCTCCTTGCCTATGGGACTCAATCACTCAATCACTTATTTCTAGAGTGAAGGGAGTAAACTTCCTCTGGTCGTTAATGACTCTGGTCATTAATTATCATCAGAGTTCCTAAGTCACTTGTTTCTATAGCCAGGATAGGTTATTAATAGGAATCATTAAAAAATTATTTGTTGAATAAATATGATGTATAACATTGTGCAAATTTAAGGTGTACAGTGTGTTACTTGATTCATTTATATATTGCAATATAATTTTCAATGTGGTGATATTTGTCACATTACATAATTATATCACATTATTGTCTATATTAATTATAATGTACATTAGCTCTCTATGGCTTATTTATTACTTGTTACAAGTTTGTATCCTTAAACACCATTATCTTATCACAAACCCCCCTACACCCTCCATTTCTTCATAATCACCATTGTACTCTGTTTTTCACATGTTTAACTTGTTTAGATTCCAGATGTAAATGACATCATACGGTACTTGTCTTTCTCTGACTTATCTTGCTTAGCATAATATGCTTAAGTCTACCAAATGGGAGGATATCTTCATTTCTCGTACTGATTAATATTGCACTGTGTATATGTATTGCATCTTTTTTCTCCTATCATCCATTGATGGGCATTTGGGTTGTTGCCATAGTTTGGTAATTATGAATAATGTTGAAATAACACGGGAGGGCAGATATATGGTCGAAATTTCCTTCAGGTAAATACCCATAAGTGGGATTGCTGGGCCATATGGTAAATCTATTTTTTAAGTTTATTTATTTATGTTGACAGAGACAGCATGAGTAGGGGAGAGGCAGAGAGAGGGAGAGAAAGAGAAGCCCAATTTTTACTAATACGGGGTTTGAACGCACAAAGCTGTGAGATCATGACCTGAGCCAAAACCCAAGAGCTGGACACTTAAACCACGGAGCCACCCAGGTGCCCGATGGTAAATCTATTTTTAATTTTTTGAGGAATTTCTACATTGTTTTCCAGAGAGGTTGCGACACTTTACATTCCCACCAACAATGTATAAGGGCTCCTTTCCCACCACATCCTTGCCAGCAGCTGTCGCCTCTAGTCTTCCTGATAATAACCATTCTAACAGGTGGGAGGTGATTTCTCATTGCAGTTCTGATTTACATTTCCCTAAGGATTAGTAATATTGAATATTTTTTCATGTGCCTATTCATCATTTTTCTAAATTAGGAAAATGCAGTTTTTATATTTTTAACATGTATTAGTGAAGTGTAGTTGAAAAACAGTGTTCTATTAGTTTCATGTGTACAACATAATGATTCAACAATTCTATACATTACACAATGATCACCACGATAAATGTAGTTACATCTGTCACCATACAACCTTATTACCGTATTATTGACTATGTGCCCCATGCTGTACTTTAAAAAAAAAATGTTTATTTATGTTTGAGAGAGAAAGAGAGGGTGGGGTGGGGCAGGGAGGGAGGGAGGCTCTACGCTGACAGCAGAGAGCCCAATGAGGGGCTCAAACTCACAAACCATGAGATCATGACCTGAGCCAAAGTCAGACCTTAACTGACTGAGCCACCCAGGGTACCCCCACCCCCCGCCTGTGTTGTAATTTTAATCCCTGTTATTTATTTTATAACTGAAAGTTTGTACCTTTTAAACCACTTCACTCTTTAGCCCATCTCTCCACTCCCCTTCCTTCTGGCAACTACCAGTTTGTTCTCTGTATTTATGAATCTGTTTTGGCTTTTTGCTTGCATATTTGTTTGTTCATTTGTTTGTATGTACATACAAGTGAAATTATTGGTATTTGTTCTTTATTGTCTGACATATTTCACTAAGCATGATATCCTCCATATCCATCTATGATATCAGAAATGGCAAGATTCATTCTTTTTTATGGTTTAGTAATTTTCCATTGTATGTGTACATATACATGCACACACATGCTTTTTATTCATTCTTCTATAGATAGACACTTAGGTCACTTCCATATCTTGATGATTGGAAATAATATTGCAATAAGCATGGGGTACTTTTTGATTATGTCTTTCAGTTTCTTTGACTAAATACCCAGCAGTGAAATTTCTGTAGTGTCTGATATTTATATTTATAATTTTTTGAGAAACTTAGATACTGTTTTTCACAGTGGCTGTGCCAATTTATATTCACAACTAACAGAGCACAAGGGTTCACTTTTCTTTCCATCCTCGCCAACACTTATTTCTTATCTTTTTGATTCTAGTCATTTTGACTGGCGTGACAATGCTGTAGTATCAATATCAGAGCTAAGGAATGCTTGTTTTGTCATTTTTGTAATGATTTTAAATTTTTCTCCAGCAAAAGTAAAATATTTTGCAATGAGAAAATTAAAAAGGATCCTGACTTGACAAAATCACATACACAAATGCAAGCACAGAGGTGAAACTATATATTATTTAACCAACACCAAAATTGAAGTTGTACACTATCTATATATTTATCAAAGTGTTCATATTGAGAAATGAAGATGGAGACAGTAGATACTGTATGCTTCAGGGAAGATTTTCTGAGAAAGTTCAACCCGTGCCTCCTCAGCTCATGACATCACTCCGGAGTCCTCCTTGGTATTGAATGTTGTACTCACAGCATGGAGATTGTTAGGGTCAGGAAAAATGATCTGCATGTAGTGATGATTTGTGACTATGAATATACCTGACAAAGTGGAGAAGCAGTCCAAGTAAAGGGGAGCTCATATGCCAAGGAAAAGTTTTGAGGTTATGAATAATTAAATTGGGAATGCTAGCATGCAGGGTGACCTGAAGGCTATTAGAAGATTAAATGGAAGAGGGAGGCACTAGGCAGATGATAGAGGGCCTTATGCACCACGGTGATGAGTTTGGATGTCATCCTTTAGGATGGTGATGTACAAAGGTCCTATGGTGCTCTGGACATTTCCCCGCCGAGGGGAAACTGCAGGGCACTGAGTGCATAGAAGGGGCTCCAACGCTCTGTCACTGTTCAGCCAAGGCTTACAATAAGAATCATAGTTAATTTGCTTTTGCCCATACATAAGTATGGGAATAAAAGTTGGCAAGGCTAAAAAGATTAAAAAACTACTGGAGATAAAAGTATGTGTGTGTGCGCGTGCACACACACACACAAAAGCTTACTGGAGGCCAAAGGAAACTACAGAAGGATTTTGAGTAAGACAACATATGGTGTGTTTTAGAATAATCACTCTCCGTCCAAATTAGAGTATTTGTCTCCAACCTGAAGTGTCTGTATTCCAGGTATGTTGGTTGTAGTCCATTGGTACCATCGTGTCTCATCTGCCCTAAGGCTGGGAAGGAGATTTCCCCTTAATGCCTTCCCAGTAGTTGTGCATTAGCTTTCTGATGAGAGGCCCTTGCCGAGATTTCGCAGGCACAGGTGAAGCACATCCCGTTATACGCAGGAGGCTGTGGGAGTCACAGGGGGCGGTCCCACAGGGCTGTTGCCGGAGACCTGCAGAAGCTCCCACTTCACGGTCGTCCTGGGGGTCAGACCTGTTGCTTCTCAGACTCCTGTAAACCCCAATTCTCCCACTTCGAGTTGAGGCAGTGACTGTTTGAGACCCTCTGCCTGGCCCTGGAGACGGACTTCACTTCCCAGCCGCTCCCTCCCTCAGGTAAACTGTAATTCTTGAGTTATCCCTTCAGTCCTGTAGTATTGTAGCTTCCCTTATCCTGACAGAACCCAGACTGATACTTGTGTGTGTGAAGTAACCCACTGGATGGAGAAGATCATGTTAAAACTCTTTTATGTTTTGATCTCTCCATGTTACACCATTTTATGATCTACATAAGGGTAAAAGAATAAGCACACATAACTTATTAAGAAGTCAGAGTGCATGTGTAGGATGTGTGCTCAATTTGCTCCCTTAAGGAGGTGTGAAGTTTCCAAATTTGAGAATATTGATCGAGAAAATGGCCTGAGTAGAGGGACGAAGCTGCAGGCCGAATGTTTCGTCGGAAAGCTATTATAGAAGTCACCCGGGAGAGAATTTATGAGGGTCTGAAGTGAGGCTGTGGCAGGGGCAGTCTGGATGTAAGTAGTACTTAGGAGGTAAAATAAATAGGAAGCAGTAGCTGATAGATCACCTTTGAGGAGGAAAGAGAAGGACACTTCAAAGATGACTTTGTAGCTCAGGTGCTTCCTTCACGCCGCAGGAGCTGCCAGTTGGTTTTCTTTGTTTTGTCTTTCCTCTCATCCAGCTCAACAATTTAGAAAAACAACCATCCACCAAAACCCAGTAGAGTTTATTCAGGAATGTGAGGGATGGTACAATATTTAAGAAAACTCTCCCCCAATTCTACCATATGGAAGTTCTAAGAGAAAACTTGATTGTGGTAGATGCAGCTCACTGTCCAGCCAAATTTCATGTTTTTCATCCCATCATGTGAAGTTATTACCAGGAAGTGATGCCCAGATGGGGCCACATGACTGATTTTTGCCAAAGAAGTGTGGGAGCTGCTGTGTGCCGACCCTGGGCCAAAGTTTGCTAAGAAGCTGGAGTGCTTTTTTCACATCCTCTTCCACTTCATCAGCAGAATTTACGTAACAGCGAGGCCCTAGATGCTAACGCAGACACAGATGAAAGAAGTCTGGGCCCTTGAATTACCTTATGGAAGAGAGCCACCTGCCTTAGTGTCCTGACTGAGAAATAAGCCTTCCATCACGTTAGACACCAAAATGTAGATCAGCTCATTCGCTTAAAAAAAAAAAAATTAAGGCCACTTTAAATATTGCAAAGATACTGTAGTAGGAGCCCCAAAGCAGGCAATAACAGTAAATAACCATTGCTGATACAAAATTTTGGAAAACATATTACAGGCTTTCTGAATGTGGGGTCCATGCATAGAATAAATTTGGATGGAAAAATTATTTTTCGTTTCAGTAACATTCAACTGAAATTTAGCATTTCTTTTCATGAGAATGTAGGCAACACATCCAGTGTGATTAGCAGTTTCTGTGATTTGTTACCAACAGAAAACACAGATCTTTTTCTCTCTCAAAAGAGATCTTTCTTGACTTATGATGGCATATGTCCAGATAAGTCCATTGTAAGTTGGGCATATCATAAATGGAAAATTCACTTAATACACTAACCTGCCAAACTTCAGTTAGCCTCGTCTACTGTGAATCGTGCTCTGCACACTTACATTATCTGACAATTGGGCAAAATCCTTCTAACACAAAGCCTGTTGTATAATGAAGTGTTCAAATTTCAGTTGTGGTCTTTATGGAATGTGTATTGCTCTTACATCATAGTAGTATCAAAAAATCCCAAACTGAGCCATCACAAGCTAAGGAGAGTCTGTAGTTGTCGATGATATCGCAATACCATTTATAGTTTCACTAATTCAGAATTATAAATCCTGCCATATAAGCATTCATAAAACATATAGTCTATCACAAATTTCAAAAATATTTTGATAAATGTATTTAAACATAATCAGCTTTTTAATATATGTACTTTATGCATTTCAAATATTATGAGGGCGCCTTGGTTGTTCTGTCAGTTGAGCATCCAACTTTGGCTCAGGACATGAAGTCACGGTTTGGGGGGTTCAAGCCCCATGTCGGGCTTTGTACTGACAGTGCTGAGCCTGCTTCGAATTCTCTGTCTCTCTCTCTTCCTCCCTCTCCCCTGCTTGCTCACTCGCTCTCAAAAGTAAATAAATATTAGAAAAAATTAAAAACATTATTCTGAAAAGAGGGCCATGGCATGAAAAAGAAAAAAAACCATCCTCAATGTAGCAATGAATACTTAACTTATGACAACAAGGTTTCTGCTTCCAAACTTTAAATGTCTAGTTTGAGTACTAGCTAAGATATGATAAAGAAACACAGAAAAAATTGAAGATATTGAGATTGAAAAATATGGTAACTATAACCATCAAAATATTAGTAAGTAATATATAGAAAATATCAGATATTGTTCATATTGCATGTTTGGATACATATACCTAATGTCAGTAATCTTTTTTTATTTTTTGAGGGTAACCAGAGACACATAGACCTATTAAGATACCATCAATATATCTCTTTCTAACATTAACATTATCAAGTTATAAGTAGTAAAATTCTGGTTAAGGTATTATAATATTCTTGATCTATAGTAGTTGCCTATGTTGGACAATATATGAATTGTATGTGATAAAGATTTTCCACTTTATTTATGAATCATGCTGGGGGTTATAATATTAAGAACTTTAATTTCATCTACATTTTATTAATGATTCTGAAAATAGTGCTCTTTTCTAAAACCAGAACTCCATGGCTTCTTAAATTTCAATTTCCAAAGGCAGCAGAACATATTCTGAACAACTTGTCATAGAATCTTGTACCATCATGTCTTTCCATTTATGACCTAAAAATACCTAAAAATAATCTTCTTTCAAACCACTTTAAATCACTTCCCCTAGAGGCTCCTGGGTGGCTCAGTCCATTGAGTGTGTCTGACTTTGGCTCAGGTCATGATCTCACAGTTTATGGATTCCACTCCTGCATTGGGCTCTGCGCTACCTGTGCACTACTCTGTCCCTCCCCCTGCATCTCCCCCCATCACTCTCTCTCTCTCAAAAATAACACTTAAAAAAGTAATAAATCACCTCCCCATAATCAACAGCCCAATAAAATATACAACACCTATTTCCAAAGTGAGAAGCTTCACCAATGATTTTCTTTCTAAAAATTTTTAAGTTTATTTTATTATTTTGAGAGAGACAGAGCAAGTGAGAGAGAGAGAGGGAGAGAGAGAGCGAGAAAGAGACGGAGGTGTAGGGAGGGAGAGGGAAAGAAGATGAGTGGGGGAGGGGCAGAGAGCAAGGAGGAGAGAGAGAATCCCATGCAGCCTCCGCACTGTCAGCACAGAGCCTGATGCAGGTTCGAACTCCTGAACTCAAGATCATGACCTGAGCCAAAATCAGGAGTCAGAGGCTTAACTGAGCTACCCAGGTGCTCCTTCACCAGTGATTTTCATGCTTGTGAATTCTAACTCACCTTGTGAATTAGAGATGCCATTTTTGTGAATATTAAATGAGATACTTATTAAATTTCAACAGAAAATGTGCAAAAAGCTGTTAATTCTATCCCTTATGGACTTAAAAATAGAGTCATCACAATAGCTGTAAACAATCTCACCTTTACAATAATTTAGTGAAATCTCCACAAAGGAAACTATTTTGCATCAGGTATGACCTTTTAAGACATGGCTACCCAAACACACAGCATCTGTCATTATAAATGTGGATGCTTATCACTATTTTTCTTACAGTGTATGTATATATCTCTCTAAATATGTGAAGTGGAATTCTGTTGGATCCAGTGTTTGTTGTGTTGGGTTTTGAAGCAGTGCCCACCTTACTAAACCTACTTAAACCTATTTAAAACCCCAATAAACAATACCTGATGAAAGTCTCTGGGCATGTAGTGGCTGAATAAACCTACAGCAGTGAATGCCATGATTACCTAAGCTAATGCGCTATCTGTGTATTCACAGCTAGTGGCAGTATTTTGCTTATTTTGGATGTTATGAATCATTTGTGATGGTATTATTTTTCTTTCTTCTAAGTTGTGGCTAGATTAAGTACTAAAATGTTCTGCCAAACACATCTCTTGGAGTGGTTGTATTATATTTTTAGGTGAATACATTTGGGGGATAATTTTTACTGTTTATATGTCCACAAAATTGTACATCTTCACAGAGCAGATAATAATAGCAGCTAAAATTCACTGACCTTTTCCATAGGAAATGGCAACAAATGACTCATATATGTCATTTCCCCTAAACCTTACAGTCTTTATTAGATGGGTGTTACCAGAGACAGATAGTAATGTATCCAAGTTGAAAAACTTGTAAAAGGCAAAACTAAGACCCAAACCCAGGTGTGTTCCAAAGCTCTGTTGCTCTTTCTCTCCCTCTTTTTTTTTTTTTTTAAAGCCATGACGCTACACAGCTCTTTGATTCCCTGATGAGTGTCTAGATACCTGAACTCACTATATCATGGCATCATGTAATGTTGAGTTTTTCAGAAGTCTAGAACAGGTTGCAACTTTCAAAATGAAGATGAAAGGGGCACCTAGGTGGCTCAGTCGGTTGGGCATCCCACTTCAGCTCAGGTCATGATCTCATAGCTTGTGGGTTCGAGCCACATCAGGCTCTGTGCTGACAGCTAGCTCAGAGCCTGGAGCCTGCTTCAGATTCTGTGTCTCCCTCTCTCTCTGACCATCCCCTGCTCATGCTGTCTCTCTCTGTCTCTCAAAAATAAGTAAAAACATTAAAAAAGTTTTTAGATGAAGATGAAAATATTGTAAGCCTCCTGATTTCCTAGAGCCAAATGGAAATGAATATAGTATTTGATCAAAGGGCAGATTATTAGAATTACAGTATGAGAGAACAAAAGATAAGCAGAAGATTACTCCTGTGCACTCTGGTAAAGAAGTCAGCACTATTTCCAATAGAGCCAAAAATCTTTATTGTCTCACTACCAACCCCGCCTCCGGAGTATGGAAAATCAGTGGGCTAGATTCTAATCTCAAATTCAGTAATGGAGAATTTCAAGGATTTAGGTTATGAGGTACACCTAGTATTCAATTCTGTACCCTCAATACTGGCTATTCCCTGAATTCTAGATTCCCATCTCCCCTCCCATCTAGATATTTCCATTTGGATATTCACCTCCATTTCAACTTCATCACATTTAAAGTTAAGATGGCTATAATCCACAAATTAGTACTTGTTAATGAGACCATTAGGAGAGGCAGTAGACTCAGATGCCAGAGTGCTAGTGTTCTAGTCCGGGCTGATATTCATTATCGTGTGAACATGATAAGACATCCTCTAACCTCTCTTTGCTTCAGGCTTCCTATCTGTGCAATGGAAACAGTAATACTTGTTTCATGGGGTTATCCTGATGACTAAATGAATTGTTACATGTAAAGCGTGCAGGTGCTGGGCACATAGTAAGCACCATGGAAATGTGGCTGCTATTCTGCTTTGGCACACATATCTCATTTTTAACAGCTACTACCCTCATTCAGGTCGCTATTACCTTTGATCTTCTCCATTACAGTAGTTCTCTTGTGCTTCTCTCCTACAGTTTATGCCCTGTGCCAGCAGGTCTGCCTTTTCAAAAATTGATTTATGGAATTATTCTCCTACTCAACAACTTTCAGTGTCTAGATCTATTGCATGTAGTGCAAATGTGCCATTCTGGGACAAAAAAATCTGTCCTTCCAGCCCCAACCTATTTTTCTATCCTCTTCTCCTTTGAATGTCAGGGATGCTCTAGGCAAAGTAGTCCACTCACTGCCGTATATTCTTCACACAGATTCCTAGGGTCTGGAATATTTTCTTCTCACTATTCAAATCCTATCTGCCCCTCCTGGGCCAGCTCAAATTTTGTCTTCTCCAAAGACTAGACTTGCAGTAAGCTCTATGAATTGGAACAGACATCAAGGGCATCAGAATAAATAGACTTTATTAATTCGTCAGTGCACATATATTGGGGATGATTATTTAAAAGCAAATGAAAGGTATGGGGTTTGAGAAATAGTCCCTGAATTACAAAATTTTGAAAGTATCCAATTATTTTAGTATTTATATAGTGATAGCAAGCAATGACTAACTAGCAAAGGGCTTGCTATCACATATTTTAATAAATAGATCTCGCTGTGTATAACAGAATGCTTGAGATTACTGTACAAGATCAAATTAATAGTCCTCATGATTTCAGTTGTCCCTTTTGGTATAACGTGGTAGTTGCATTCCTAAGAAAGCTTGCATGCTCACAAAGAAATGTCAGTGGAAAAACTGGGAGTCAGATCATAACATTATTACTGAGTAAGGAATTTCAGCAATAAAGGGGCTTTATTACGGCACTAGATCTATAATTATAAAGCCTAAACATTATTGAGTAAATCCAATGTTTTATTACATCAGAAGTATTGGCCTTTCTTTCTCTGTTGCTTCTAGCACCACCATTAGTCAGAACTTACCATTTCTATCACCACTGATATGGTCAATGAAGCAGAGCTGCTCTGATAAAGTAGGAGTACTGGGAGCAACTTAGCTTCCTCTCTCAAGAGGGGGAGGGTTCCGAATTAAGATTGCACTAAAAATAGATGATCCTGCAATGAAAGTTGATTTTATAAAAGCTCCTACTGTGCTTGACAGTTCTTTTTTATAGAAAACAAAACGCTAATTTCAAAACCATCTGGCTGAGTTATCAGAAATTGGCAGTTAGAGCAATTGTTCTACAGACCAGGACTCAGCAAACCTGAATTCTAGTGCAACGTTGGGCAAATCAGTTAAGACTCTGAAGACTTGAGTTTTCTCATCTGAAAAATAAAAGGTAGGACTAGATGATTGCAAAGGCCCAAGGCACATCAGTATTTCTATGCCTTTTTTTCCTTACCTGCAAGGTTATAAATTATTTGTGTAAGGTTCTGTTACTTGCCATGACCTTAAAGTTCAATGATTGTGTCTGTTCCCACATACCTTACTTTTCAAAGGATGAGAATATAAATTCTTAATATTAAAATAATCACAAAATTTCAGTTTTCTTTTATGATTCATAGACACTTTGGATTTTCTTTTTTTTCAAATATTATTTTGAGGAGAATGCAAATGGGGGAGGAGCAGAGAGAGGGAGGGACAGAGGTTCCCAAGTGGGCTGCACTGACAGGCTGACAGCAGTGAGCCCTTGCGGGGCTTGAACTCAGGAACCATGAGATCATGACCTGAGCTGGAGTCGGATGTTCAAGCAACTGAGCCACTCAAGTGGCTTTGGATTTTTAGTGTCCTGTTCCAAACATTTTCGAGTAATATAAAAAATTTCCAATCACTTGGTTTTTAAATATTTTTTCTATATTCCACACAGTAGTGTATATTATTAATGACCTTAAAACCATAATCCATTACTACATTTCCAAAACCCAATAGTTACTCTTAGTAGCTTTTCACTTTCAAAATATTTCAGAGACATGGAGACATGAGGCAGCAAGTGAGCATTTAACAACTGGAAATTATTTGAAACCTGAGACCATACATATATCAGATATTTTGGCTAAACCCAGCATTCCCTGACAACTCTAGGATTCTTTGGTTGTTTGTTGGTGAGGATGAATTTGACCACTTATACCAGGTCTAACTGCTGCCCCTTCCTTTAAGTATTATAGCTAGGGGTCCTCTTCCCTATCATAATTCAAACCATTAGACTGATACTTTCACAGAAACTCATAATTTAAAAAATGGAAAAAAAAGATATGTGTAACTATGCACTGGAGATTCATTTCCCATTGTAAGAGTTTCATAGACCAAGTAATGGCATCTGGGTAATAGCATTAGGAAACCAAAAACAAAGTCATTATTAGTGTACAAAAACCTATTTCTGAACAGAAATGTCTAAGTCTGAAACTGGCAGGATTGGTAAAGTGAGATATTCTTTACAGAATCAGATGCTCCAAATTCTTTGCAAAAACTGAAGTCCCAAATTTGAGGAATTTCTAGGCAATTAGATAGTGACATCTATTGGCTAAATGTATCACTGCATCCTATCATTTTAATTAGTTTTAATTTTTTTAATGTTTTATTTATTTCTGAGAGAGAGAGAGAGAGAGAAAGAGAAACATAGTGTGAGTAGGGGACGGTCAGAGAGAGAAGGAGACACAGAAGCAGAAGCAGGCTCCAGGCTCTGAGCTATTTGTCAGCACACAGCCCGACACAGGGCTCAAACCCACAAACCGTGAGGTCATGACCGAGCCAAAGTCGGATGCTTAGCTGACTGAGCCACCCAGGCGCCCCTCTATCATATTAAACATCTAGGAGCAGAGGGTTGGATAAAATTGGCAAAATCCCAAATGCAAATTAAGGGTTCTTTCCCATTTGAATTGTTCACATAGACACATTTGAATGTAATATTTTAAATTGAGATAAATATACTTCATATATATCTCTGGTTTGTTCATAGACATTGTTTTGTTCCAGGGTATTCACAAGGTGTGTTTCTCTCCCCACTTTTCCCTGCCCCCCATTCTGTTTCTCTCTCTCTCTCTCTCTCTCTTTCACACACACAACACACACACACACACCCACACACACACACACAGTGTATATTTGTGCATATTTGTGTATATTTGTTGTGCATATATGTGAAAGACAGTCATTATTAGCATTAGGTGATTCTGCGCTATGAAATGGAGGGGCACAGTGGAAAGGCCCACAGCTAAAGCAATCTTCGACGTCCAGTCTTTAACTTGCCAGTGAAAAGAAACTTAATTTTAAAATGGAAAGCAGGAGGGGCGCCTGGGTGGCTTAGTCGGTTAAGCGTCCGACTTTCGCTTGGGTCATGATCTTGCGGTTCGTGGGTTCGAGCCCCGCGTCGGGCTCTGTGCTGACTGCCAGCTCGGAGCCTGGAGCCTGTTTCAGAGTCTCTATCTCCCCTCTCACTGACCCTCCCCTGCTCACGCTGTGTCTCTCTCTATCTCTCTTAGAAATAAATAAAAATATTTAAAAAATAAATAAATAAAATGGAAAGCAGGATTAATTTGAGAAGCAGGCCAGGAGCTCTGATAGCCCATATAGTATACCACATCTTTTTCACTGTGTTGTCATACCTCTAATTTACTTGGCGGAATTTGTGTTGTTATAAACAAAACTTCTATAACAAAATCCGTAAAGCTTTCAATAGTCTCAATTTTAGTATTGTTTACCTCCATTATAGACTCCTTGACCAATGTTCAGGATTTTTTTTTTTTTTTCCAATTTGCTAAAACAGTTTTTACCTCCTGGAGATATTGTTGTCTTGAATCAGTGTAGAGCTTATCTGCATAAAACGACACTGCATGTTGACCTATGTTTGACTGTAAGGGAATTATGAATAGAGAGCAATCTAAGCACCAAGTGCTCATCCATTTGAGATTAATTGCTTCTTCCAGGTCACTAATTCATACCCCAGTGTCCCAGGAGAGTTAATTTACTTCCCATGAGTGACCACTTGACTCTGCTAAGGTTCTTTAACTCACCAGGGCTTAATATAGGACGAATCTTATTACTATAACTTAGTTACTGCAAAAACAGAAAAAACAACAAAAAAACCTACCATGGTTTCCCTATACATTCCCAGCTTCTTTACTCAGTGAAAAAACAGAATATTCCTTTTGACTCTACTAGTTATTTAACTCCATTTGAATAAACTTCAGTCTGGTCTTTTACAGTTAAGATTGTCTGACATGAGACATGGAATTTGTACTATTTAAAGTAACATAGTTGGGGGCGCCTGGGTGGCTCGGTCAGTTAAGCCTCCAACTTTGGCTCAGGTCATGATCTTCAGTTTATAAGTTCGAGCTCCATGTTGGGGTCTATGCTCATAGCTTGGAGACTGTGTCTCCACAGTCTGGCTTCGGATTCTGTGTCTTCCTCTATCTCTGTCCCTCCCAGCTCACGCTCTGTCTCTCAAAAATAATAAACATTAAAAAAATTTAAAGTAACTTTATTATTTATGCAAGTATAATTAACATACAGTGTTCTATTAGTGTCAAATGTACACTATAATGATTCAACAATTCTCTAAATTTCTCAGTGCTCCTCAAGATAAGTGTACCCTAAAGTCCTTTTTGTTTTTCACCCAATAGCCCACCAGCCTTCCCTCTGACAATCACCAGTTTGTTCTTTGTACTTAAGAGTAACTTTTTTGGTCATTTGTGTTGTTTCTTAAATTCCACACTTGACTGAAATCATACAGCATTATCTTTCTCTGGCTTGTTTTGCTTAGGATTGTACCATCAAGGTCAATCCAATTTGTTACAAATATTAAAAATCTCATTCTTTTTTCCGGCTAATATTCCATACACCACACCTTCTTTTATCCATCCATCTATGAGTGGACACTTGGGCTGCTTCCATATCTTGGCTATTATAAGTATTACTTTTCAAATTAGTGGGGTTTTGGAGGGCAGGAGTGTTGGTTAATGCCCAGTAGTATTACTGGATTATATGGTAATTCTATTCTTCTTTTTTGAGGGATGTTTGTGTGTTATTCTGATCTTAGGGGGAAAGCTCTGTTTTTCAGCATTGAGTATGAAGTTAGCTATACATTCGTCATGTATGGCTTTTATTATGTTGAGGATTATGTTATTAATCCTACTTTGTTGAGTGTTTTTATCATAAGTGGATGTTCTCCTTTGTCAGAGGCTATTCTTGCATCTATTGAGGTGATCATATGATTTTTTTCCCTTTTACTGTTAATGTGATGTATATCACTTTGATTGATTTTT
Organism: Crocuta crocuta; assembly: GCF_008692635.1. NCBI lineage: Eukaryota > Metazoa > Chordata > Mammalia > Carnivora > Hyaenidae > Crocuta > Crocuta crocuta. Next base: position 5,872,050 of record NW_027530545.1, on the reverse strand, counting down.
CAAATAGTGAACCACCTTTGCTTTCCTGGAATGAATCCCTCTTTGTCATCATGAATGATTTTTTAAATGCATTTCTGGATTCAGTTTGCTAATATTTTGTTGAGGATTTTTACATCTATGTTCATCAGAGTTATTGGCCTCTAGTTGTTCATTTGTTTGTATTTTGTAATGTCTTTGGTTGATGTCAGGGTAGTGCTGGCCTCATGAAGAATAGGCATTAGCTTTTTAACTGTTTCGTAGAATTCAGCTGCAAAGCTATCTGCTCCTGGACTTTTATTTATTGGGAATTTTTTTTTTTTTGATTAGTGAGTCAATGTGATTGCTAATAATTTGTTCAAATTTTCTATATTTTTTCCTCATTCAGTTTTGGAAGGCTGTATGTTTATAGGAATTTATCCATTTCTACTAGGTTGTCCAATATGTTGGCAATAATTTTTCATATTATTCTCTCATAATCCTTTGTATTTCTGTTATGTCAGTTATGATTTCTCCTACTTCTTTTCTGATTTTACTTGAGTCCTTTTTTCCCACCCATGAGTCTGGGTAAATGTTTATTTTTATTTTTTCATCTTTTCAAAGAAGCTGTTCCTGTTTTCATTGATCTATTCTCTTGTTTTCCTTAGTCTCTATTTCACTTATTTCTCTTCTTATCCTTATCATTTCTTCTACCAGTTTGAGTTTTCGTCATTCTTTTTCTAGTTCCTATAGGTATAAGCTTAGGTTATTTTATTTGTTATGTTTCTTGCTTCCTGAGGTAAGATTGTATTGCTATAATCTTCCCTCCTGTAACAGTTTTTGCTGCATCCTGAAATTTTTGGACTGTTGTTTTCATTTTCTTTTGTCTCCAAGTATTTTTTGGTTTTCTCTTTGATTTATTGGTTGATGCATTCATTGTTTAATAGCATGTTATTTAGCCTCTATAAAGTTCTTCCCAGATTTTCTCTTGTGACTGATTTCTAATTTCATACCATTGTGGTAGAAAAGATGCATGCTGTTTTTAATCTTTTTGAATTTGTTGAGATTTTTTGTGTGTGGACAAACATGATCTTTTCTGAAGAATGTTTCATATGAAATTGAAATCTGAAGAATAAATTTTTATCAAAATATTATTGATTCCAATAATAAAGATGTAACTTATTCATAGTATTTAAAGAAAAATAGGAGAAAGAAAAAAATAGCAATGAACTCTAGTAACCATGATCTTTCAAGGCAATTCCTGAAATAAAAAAATGATGAGTCATGGAAGCCTTAGTCAATTCTAAACATGCTAATTATTCAGGGCCATTAAACCTTGTGCCCTTTTCAACTTTAGTAGGTATTTGTATGTTAAAAAAAAACCCCTTCAGTTTGCTATTCTATTAAAGTCCCTCTATAATCATGCCATTATAAGTCATTCTTATTTGGCTATTGTAAATAATGCTGCAGTGAGAATAAAGATGCAGATACCTCTTTGAGATAGTGATTTAATTTCCTTTGGATATATACCCAGAAGTAGAATTCCTGGATCATATGAAAACCCTCTATACTGTTTTCCATAGTGGCTGCACAAATTTACATTCCCATAACAGTTATCAAGGGTTCCCTTTTCTTCAGATCCTTTGTGTGTGTGTGTGTGTGTGTGTGTGTGTGTGTGTGTGTGTTTATTTATTTATTTATTTATTTATTTAGGACAATGGCTCTTCTAACAGGTGTGAGGTGAGATCTCATTGTGGTTTTGATTTGCATTGTCCTGAATAGGGATATTGAGCAACTTTTCATGCCTGATGGCCATTTGAATCCCTTACTTGGAAAAATGACTACTCAGGCACTATGCCATTTCTAAATTAGATTGTCTGAGTTTTTTGAGATTTTTTTGTTTTTTTTGCTACTGAGTTGCATGATTTCTTATGTATTTTGGATATTAACTCCATATCAGATATGTGGTTTGCAAACATTTTCTCCCATTCTATAGGTTGCCTTTTTTACTTCATTGATTTTTTTCTTTTTGTCACCTTTTAAAAAAAGTTTTTATTTAAATTCTAGTTAACATACCATGTGATATTAGTTTCAGGTGTACAATAGAATGATTCAACACTTCATACAGTATGCAATAGCCAAGACATGAAAACTTAAATGTTCATTGGCAGATATATGGATAAAGGAAATGTGGTCTGTATATATGGAATAATATTCAGCTAGAAAACAAGAAGATCTTAACCATTTGTGACAAAAATTAATCTTGAGGGTGTAATGCTAAGTGAAATGTCAGACAGGGAAAGACAAATTCTGTATGATCTCACTAATATGCAGAATTAGAAATACTGATCTTATAGAAACAGAGAACAAACTGGTAGCTGCCAGCATTGATGGATGGGGTGAGAAAAATGCGTGAACGTGGTGAAAATGTATGAACTTCCAGTTATAAGTTATGAGGATGTATTATACAGCATGGTGACTATAACTAACAATACTGTGTTGCATATTTGAAAGTTTCTCAGAGAGTAGACCTTAAAAGTTCCTGTTGCAAGAAAAGGTAACTATGAGGTGATAGATGTTAACCAAAGTTATTATAATCATTTTGCAATATATTAATATATTAAATAATTATGGTATATACCTTAAACTTATGTGACGTTATATGTCAATGATATTTTAACAAAATGGGAGAAAAGAAAAAAATCACTAGTTTGATAGCAATGTTGTCATTCACTTAGGATCACCAGGTTTTCCAGTAAAAAACAGAGTACGCTCAGATACATTTGAATTTCAGATAAAAAGTGATTTTTTTTTTTTAGCGTAAGTATGTACCATGCAATATTTCGGATATTAGGCAGTGTATTTCATTAACTGTTCCAATTGTGCTGCAGTGGTAAAACATGTCGAACTAATCTGAAACTAATTGGGGATCTTTCTACATAAGACTTTTAGATTAAAACAGGATGTTAGGACAAGTTTCAGCTTGACCCCATCAAAGCTGGATTGCTTTTCTGGACCATCATTAAATTAGCATCAATTTTACAGTATCTGTTAGTGAACCTCTATGTGACAGGCATCCTTCCAGCAGCAGAACTGGACCTTTGGCAGGCACTGGTCTGTGGAGTTGTGACCAGGATGGCTTTTTTACTGTTCAAAACTACTAAAAATTCAACTTCTAGGAAAACAGCCTAAGCTAGGAGTACAAACCACTGTTGAAAAAGTTTAATGCTTATTTTTTGTGTCATTAAATTGCCACTCCTTTTTAATACAAGAATATTGCTCTTTATATATCAGAATTTTTATATTTCTAGAATATATCAGAAATTTTAATTTAAATATAATCTTACACAGTGCAGAATTGAAACATGTAGAGCCTCTATTTTTTTTTTTATAGGATAATAAGATCAAAGCAGACTACAACATCACAACCTTATCTGTTTTGCCTGTTTTCCTTTTAAGGAAATAAATTTAATAACCATAGCATTTCATGTAAATACACTGAAGTAAGATTGCAAGTATAACAAAAATGAAACATTTTGTGAAATAATTAAATATGATGAAACAACTGTTAAGTCAATTAATAATTAAAGAGAGAAAATCTATCAGGATGACTCAATGTTAGAAACTCTAAAAGAGAATGATTTAAGTATCCAAAGATTAAGAGGTTCTTGGAAAACTCTTTAAGCTCTTGGCAAAATTGATCATGATTATAAAAAAATGTAAAATATGTCTAATAAAATATTGTTTAAGAAAAACAAATTAGTTTGCAAACTTATTGCTTTGTTTAATCTAAGAATTAATGGATAGTTGAACTTATACCTATTTGGAAAGAAAAAACATAATTTTGTTTCATAAATTTTTCAGTTAACTATAAATTTCAATTCCTTTTTTTAAAAAAAGGTTAAAGGTCTTTTTATGGTACAGGTTATCTTTGAATAGGTTCTCCCACTATTTTAAGAGTGGATTTGGTTGTATTTCTAAAAAGTTTCTATTGAAATATATCCATACAAAAAAGTGAATACAAATGTACCACTCCAGTTTTCACAGCTAAATTACCTCAGTCAATACTCAGATTCAGAAGAGACCATTACCAACACCCTAGGAGCCCTGTCCTTCTTTCCTGTCATTCCCCTTCCCCTCCTAAGGGCAAGCATCACCCTGACTTATAGTAGCAGTTTTATTTCTGTACTTTATATTCATGTAATTATATAGTATGTGCTCTTTTGCATCTGGCTTCTTTTACACAGCATTGTTTATTCGTGTCATCATTTGGCTGCACTTAGTGATAAAGCATTCCTTTTCATTATTATATACTATCCTATTATGTAACTATTTCCCAACTGATATATCCATTCTAGTATTGATGGACATTTAAGCAATGTCTTTCTTTTGGTTATCATATATTGTGGTGGTATAGACTTTTGTAGGAGTATTTGTCTTTTGTTGAACAGATGTGTACATTTCTGTTGGTCTATATCTCAGAGTGTATTTGCTAGGTCTTAGGGTATATTGTGCTTTAGAACTGCCAAATTCTTTCCTGAAGTGTTTATATTATTTTCCAACTCTGTAGTTGCTATACATCTGTCATCACTTGGTATCTTCTTTTTTCATTTTAGCCATTCTGGAGACATGTGGTGGCATGGTATTGGGGATTTAATTTGCATTTCTGATGATTAATAAAGTAGAGCACCTTTTTATGCTTACTCACCATTTGGCTATCTTTCCTTGTAAATGTTTAGGTCTTTTGGTTTTCTTTTTTCACTGACTTTGGAAGTTTTTATATATTTTGGGTATAAGTTCTTTGCTGGATGTGTGCGTGTGCGTGTGTGTATGTGTGTAGCTGGACTGTTGTATATGCAGGTCTTCAACATTGTTCATTGCCTTCTCCTTCATGATGNCGCCTAACCGACTAAGCCACCCAGGCGCCCCCATGATGTCTTTTGATGAATTAAAAGTTCTTAATTTGAGGGCACCTGGATGGCTCGGTTGGTTGAGCATCTGACCTTCAGCTCAGATCATGATCTCACAGTGTTTTGGTTCGAGCCCCGCGTCGGGCTCTGTGCTCATGTCTCAGAGCCTGGAGCCTGCTTCAGATTCTGTGTCTCCCTCTGCTCCTCCCCCTGCCCCTCCCCCACGCATGAACTGTCTCTGTCTCCCAAAAATAAATAAATGTAAAAAAAAATTTTAAAGAGTTCTTAATTTTAATATGACACAATTAATCAATTTCTATCCTGTATGGCTAGTGTTGTGTCCTATTTAAAAAAAATCCTTGCCTACTGCAAGGTCAAAGACCTTTTTTACTATCCTTCCAAAAGCTTTAATTTTTCACATGTATTTATTCAGTTTCTGTATATTTTAGTTTTTTTGAGTATAGTTGATACATGATGTTTCATTAGTTTCAGATATACAACACAGAGATTCAACAACTCTATATGTTATGTTCACTGTAAGTATAGCTACCATATATCCCCATGCAGTGCTATTACAATAGCATTGACTATATTCTCTATGATTTAGATTTACAGCTCACTTGGAAATGAATTTTGAGTATGGTAGAAGGTAAAAGCAACAGTATATTCCTTTCCTATATGAATATTCAGCTGAGGCAGCTGCACAGCAGTATCCTGTTGGTCATAAATTAAATGACTACTTACATATAGCTCTATTTCTTAGACTTTTTCTGTTCATTGGTTAGTCTCTCCTTGTGTCAGTATCACTCTGTCCCAATTACTACAGTTTTATAGTAGCAACATAGTTTTAAGTGCTTGGAAATCATATGTTCAAAGCATGAATTTTAATCTTCTGGATAATTAAGTTATAGCTTACATGTATTGTATTGCTACAAACTGAGGAGCACAAAGAACATTTATCAAGCAATTTTAAATATACTGGATAGTAAGAAGATGAGAGTGAAGATTATTACGGCATGTTTAGTACTGTGTTTAAAGTTACTTGGCATATGGATTCCTACTTTCCAGGTATGAGAGAAACACTTGAAGACAACAATAAATAATTTTTAAAAATGTGTACAATTATATAATAAAGTGCAAAATGGTGTGGTGTAAACCAGGTGCTATACAGAGAAGGAAAAGAAAAGGTCAGTGAGGAATGGAATAGTTAGAAAAGGCTTCATAGAGGAAGTGGGGCTTGAACAAATCTTTGAATTGATTTGGACTTGACTATGTCACTCTTGTTTTTTAAAATAGTTTATTGTCAAGTTGGTTTACACATAACACTCAGTGCTCATCCCAACAAGCGCCTTTCCCCATGCCTATCACCTCACTTCCCCTCTCCCCCACCCCCATCAGTCCCCAGTTTGTTCTCAGCATTCAAGAGTCTCTCATGGTTTGCCTCCCTCCCGCTCCCCAACTATGTTTCCCCTTCTTCTCCCTCATGGTCCTCCATTAGCTTCCTCCTAATCCACCTATGTGTGCAAACATATGGTATCTGTCCTTCTCTGCCTGACTTATTTCACTCAGGATAACACCCTCAAGTTCCATCCATGTTGCTACACATGGCCAGATTTCATTCTTTCTCATTGCCATGTAGTATTCCATTGTATAGATAAACCACATCTTCTTGATCCATTCGTCTGTTGATGGACACTCAGGCTCTTTCCATGTTTTCGCTATTGTTGAGAGTGCTGCTATGAACATTGGGGTACATGTGCCCCTATGCATCAGCACTCCTGTATCCCTTGGATAAATTCCTAGCAGTGCTACTTCTGGGTCCTAGGGGAGTTCTATTGTTAATTTTTTGAGGAACCTCCATACTGTTTTCCAGAGGTACTGCACCAGCTTACATTCCCACCAACAGTGTAGGAGGGTGCACATTTCTCCACATCCTCGCCAGCATCTAGAGTCTCCTGATTTGTTCCTTTTAGCTACTCTGACCAGCGTGATGTGGTATCTCAGTGTGGGTTTGATTTGTATTTCCCTGATGGTGAGGGACACTGAGCATCATTTCATGTGTCTGTTGGCCATCTGGATGTCCTCTTTGGAGAAGTGTCTGTTCCTGTCTTCTGCCCATTTCTTCACTGGATTATTTGTTTTTCAGGTGTGGAGTTTGGTGAGTTCCTTATAGATTTTGGATACTGGCCCTTTATCTGCTTGTCATTTGCAACTATCTTTTCCCATTCTGTTGGTTGCCTATTAGTTTTATGGATTGTTTCCTTTGCTGTGCAGAAGCTTTTTATCATGATGAGGTCCCAGTAGTTCATTTTTGCTCTTGATTCCCTTGCCTTTGGGGATGTGTCAAGTAAGAAATTGCTGCGGTTGAGGTCAAGGAGTTTTATTTCCTGCCCTCTCTTCTAGGGTTTTGATGGTTTCCTGTCTCACATTCAGTCCTTGATCCATTTTGTTATTTTTGTGTATGATGTGGGAAAATGATCTAGTTTCATTCTTCTGCATGTTGCTGTCCAGTTCTCCCAGCACCATCTGTTAAAGAGGCTGTCTTTTTTCCATTGGATACTCTTTCTTGCTTTGGCAAAGATTATTTGGCCATATATTTGTGGGTCCAATTCTGAGTTCTCTATACTATTCCATTAGTCAATGTGTCTGTTTTTGTGCCAATACCATACTGTCTTGATGATTATAGCTTCATAGTAGAGGCTAAAGCCTGGGATTGTGATGCCTCCCTCTTTGATTTTCTTCTTCAATATTATTTTGGCTATTTGGGGTCTTTTGTGGTTCCATATAAATTTTAGGATTGTTTTTTCTAGCTTTGAGAAGAATGCTGGTGCAAGTTGATTGGGATTGCATTGAATGTGTTGTCAATTGCTTTGGGTAGTATTGACATTTTAACAATGTTTATTCTTTTAATCCATGAGCATGGAATGTTTTCCCATTTCTTTGTGTCTTCAATTTCTTTCATGAGCTTTCTATAGTTTTCGGCATACAAATCTTTTATATCTTTGGTTAGGTTTATTCCTAGGTATTTCATAGTTCTTGGTGCAATTGTGAATGGGATCAGTTTTTTGATTTGTTTCTGTTGCTTCATTATTGGTGTATAAAAATGCAGCCAATTTCTGTATGTTGATTTTGTACCCTGCGACTTTACTGAATTCATGATCAGTTCTAGCAGACTTTTGGTGGAGCCTGTCGGATTTTCCATATAAGAGTATCATACCATGAGCAAAAAGTGAAAGTTTGATTTCTTCTTTGCCAATTTTGATGCCTCTTATTTCCTTTTGTTGTCTGATGGCTGCTGCTAGGACTTCCAGCACTATGTTAAACAACAGTGGTGAGAGTGGACATCCCTGTCGTGTTCCTGATCTAAGGAAAGCTCTCAGTTTTTCCCATTGAGGATGATATTAGTTGTGGGCTTTTCATAATGGCTTTTATGATGTTTAAGTATGTTCCTTCTATCCTGACTTTCTTAAGGGTTTTTATTAAGAAATGATGCTGGATTTTGTCAAATGCTTTTTCCGCATCTATTGACAGGATCATGTGGTTCTTACCCTTTCTTTTATTAATGTGATGTATCACATTGATTTGTGAATATTGAACAAGCCCTGCTGCCCAGGAACGAATCCCTCTTAATCATGGTGAATAATTCCTTTTATATGCTGTAGAATTTTATTTGCTAGTATCTTGTTGAGAATTTTTGTATCTATATTCATCAGGGATATTGGCCTGTAGTTCTTTTTTTGCTGGATCTCTGTCAGGTTTGGGAATCAAAGTGATGCTGGCTTCATAAAATGAGTCCAGAAGTTTTCCTTCGATTTCTATTTTTTGGAACAGCTGGAGAAGGATAGGTATAAATCTGTTTTAAATGTCTGGTAGAATTCCTCAGGGAAGCCATCTAGTCCAGGACTCTTATTTGTTGGGAGATTTTTGATAACTGATTCAATTTCTTCATTAGTTATGGGTCTGTTCAAATGTTCTATTTTCTCCCATTTGAGTTATGGTAGTGTGTGGGTGTTTAGGAATTTGTCCATTTCTTTCAAGTTGTCCTGTTTGTTGCTGTATAATTTTTCATAGTATTCCCTGATAATTGCTTGTATTTCTAAGGGATTGGTTGTAAGAAATCCATTTTCATTCATGATTTTGTCTACTTGGGTGCTCTCTCTTTTCTTTTTGAGAAGCCTGGCTAGAGGTTTATCAATTTTATTTATTTTTGGGGCGCATGGGTGGCTCAGTCAGTTAAGCCTCTGGCTTTGGCTCAGTCATGATCTCCTGGTTTGCGGGCTTCGGCCCCATGTCAGACTCTGTGCTGATAGCTCAGACCTTGGAGCCTGTCTTTGGATTCTGTGTCTCCCTCTCTTTCTGTCCCTCTCCTGCTCACACTCTCTCTCTCTCAAAAATAAATAAAACAAAAAAAATTTTTTAAAAAGTTTATTTTTTCAAAAAACCAACTCGGTTTAATTGATCTGCTTAACTGTTTGATTCTATATTGTATATTTCTGCTCTGCTATTTATTATTTCTTTCCTTCTGTGTTTGGGGTGTCTTTGTTGTTTTGCTTCTAGTTCCTTTACGTATGCTGTTAGATTTTGTATTTGGGATTTTTCTTGTTACTGGAGATAGGTCTGGATTGCAATGTATTTTCCTCTTATGACTGCCTTTGCTGCATCCCCGAAAGTTTTGGATTGTTGTGTTTTCATTTCATTTGTCTCCAAATATTTTTTAACTTCTTTAATTGCCTGCTTGACACATTTGCTCTTTAGTAGAAAGTTCTTTAACCTCCATACATTTGTAGGTTTTCCAAACTGTTTCTTGATTTTAAGTTTCATAGCATTGTGATCTGAAAGTGTGCATGGTATGATCTAAATTCTTTTATGTTATTGAGAGCTGTTCTGTGACCCTGTATGCGATCTATTTTAGAGAATGTTCCATGTGCATTTGAGAAAAAAGCATATTCTGCTGCTTTAAAATGAAAAGTTCTAAACATATCTGTCAAGTCCATCTCATCCAGTGTAGCATTCAGGGACATTGTTTCTTACTGATTTTCTGTCTAGATGATCTATCTGTTGCTGTAAGTGAAGTATTAAAGTTCCCTGAAATTACCACATTCTTACCAATAAGATATCTTAGTTTTGTGATTGTTTTATATATTTGGGTGTTCCGAATTTGGTGCATAGACATTTATAATTGTTAGCTCTTCCTGATGAATAGACCCCATAATTGTTATATAATGCCCCCTTCATCTGTTGTTACAGTCTTCACTTTAAAATCTAGTTTGTCTGATATAAGTATGACTACTTCAGCTTTCTTTTGACTTCCAGTAACATGATAGATAGTTCTCCATCCCCTCACTTTAAATCTAAAGGTGTCTTCAGCTCTAAAATGGGTCTCTTGGAGACAGCAAATAGGTGGGTCTTGTTTTTCTTGTCTATTTTGATATCCTATGTCTTTTGATTGGAGCATTTAGTCCACTTACATTCAGTGCTATTATTGAAAGATATGGGTTTAGAATCATTGTGTTATCTGTAGGTTTCATGCTTATAGTGGTGTCTCTGGTACTTTGTGTTCCTTGCAACAATTCCCTCACAGAGTATCCCTTAGGATTTCTTGTAAGGCTTGATTAGTGGTGATGAATTCCTTCAGTTTTTGTTTGTTTGGAAAAACCTTTATCTCTCCTATTCTGAATGGCAAGCTCGCTGGATAAAAGATTCTTGGCTGCATATTTTTCCTGTTCATCACACTGAAGATTTCCTATCTTCTCCTTTCTGGCCTGCCAAGTTTCAGTAGATAGGTCTGTTACTACCCTTATGTGTTTACCTTTGTATATTAAGGCCCATTTATCCCTAGCTGCTTTCAGAATTCTCTCTTTATCCTTGTATTTTGCCAGTTTCACTATGATAATATGCAGAAGATTGATTCAAGTTATGTCTGAATGGAGTTCTCTGTGTCTCTTGGATTTCAGTGCCTGTTTCCTTTCCCATATTGGGGAAGTTCTCAGCTATGATTTGTTCAAGTACACCTTCAGGCCCTTTCTCTCTTTTTCTTCTGGAATTCCTATGAAAAGAATATTTTTCTGTTTGATTGCATCACTTAGTTCTCTAATTCTTCCCTTGTGATCCAGGATATTTTTTTATTGCTCTTTTTCTCAGCTTCCTCTTTTTCCATAATAATATCTTCTAATTCACCAATTCTCCCCTCTGCCTCCTCAGACCACACTGTGGCCACCTCCATTTTATTTTGCACCTCATTTATATAATTTTTTTTAAATTCATAATGACTATTTTTTAGTTCCTTGATCTCTGCACCAATATATTTTCTGCTGTCTTCTGTGCTTTTTTCAAGCCCACCGATTAATCTCATGACTATTACTCTATGTTCTTGTTCAGATATATTGTTTATATCTGTTTCAATCCTTTAGCAGAATTTCTTTTGAGAAACATTGTTCTGTTTCTTCATTCTGGCTAGTTTTCTGGCCCTTATGTGTTTTTAAAGCTTGTTATGTTCTCTGCACCTCCGAGCACTGTTATATTAAAAGGGGCTATACACTATCCAGGGCCTGGCCCTTCAGGAGGTGTTTTTTGGAGAATGTTACTACCTCTCCGTTGCTGTGCCTTTGGTTACTTTATTTCCCTATTTGTAGTGATGTTTTGGACCCTCCACAAGGTGTGTTTTGATTTGTTCCTTGAAGTAGCCCTGGGAAGGAAAGCAGACAAAGAAACAGAAAACACAAACATGCAAACACACAAACAAATAAAAAAAGAAAGAAAAAAACCGAAAGGAAAATAACCCAGAAACACCAATTACAAGTAAAGAGCAAGGTGGAGGCAGTTCTGATGGAAGAGCAAATACAAAGAGAGAAATGACAGGGACAGGGAAAAGGAAAAAATAAACATTGACCAGGCAGAGAGACTAAATGGCTTAATCCAGAGAGAGAGAAAGGAAAATAAAGAAGGAGGTGGGGAAATAGAAAAGAAGATAAAATTACCCAGACAGAAACTATATGGCTTAATTATTCTAGAGAGAGAGAAAAGAAAGTAAGAAGGAGCTGTAGAACATGTATCAAGAGAATAGATTAAATATGTCTGCTTAAATAAATCAACAACCAGAGTAATCAGAGTAAAGAAGAGATAAGAAGGATAATAGGAAGAATATATCTATAGTACAAGAATTGTCAGATTTATCCAGGCAACGCAGCAGTGTTGTTCTAGAAGAGGGGCTGTTTGGTTCCTCAGTGCCTATAGCTCCAGAAGATATGCAGTTACCCTGCACAGAGGGGCATGGTTTGGTGTAGGTGGGTCCCACCCCCACTGTGGGCCCCACCTTGGTGGTGGTCGGGAGAAAAAATGGCAATCCCCCAGTCTCTACTCCACTGACCCGGTGTTCCAAATCACTCTGTTTAAACTGTCCCGACTGTGCCACAGGCACAGATGAGGCAGTCTGAATTGCTCCACCAACTCCCTTGCCCTAGTGCTTGGCTGGGATTCAAACTCCTGCTCCGTGTGCCCCGGTACTGGGGAAGCACAGCTCTGCGCCACCCAATATGTGGTCCCTGGACAGGCTTTGTCCTATACCACAGCAGTCCAGGGTGTGGATTGCTTTCTCCTACTGTGGACTGCGCCCCTGACCTAGCCATCGAGCCCAGGTCTGGTGGGTGCAGCCAGGCTTTGTCCTATCCTGCAGCACTCCAGGGAAAGGATAGGTTTCTCCTACTGTGGACTACACCCCTAATCTAGCCAGAGTCTAGGGCTGACTCCCCTCCTCCCCAGGTGCAACAGGGCAGCTGGCCCCAGTCTGGAGAAAGCCTGCAGTTAGAGATGGGATCTTTCCCTATCCCAGTCGGAGCTTTTTCTCTTGTCCCGAAAAAGTCCTATGCTTCCCCAGCTGCTCTTTCTTTTCCCTTTGTCTCTCCGCGGAAGGGGATCTCTTCCTTGCATGCCTGTGTGGCCCATTTTCTCTCTCCCAGTTCTCAGTCACATACCTATGGCCCGTCAGGTTGTCCTGGTGCATCCCTCGTAGGGACTCAGTCTCTTTTCCTCCCAGACTTGGGGTTCAAAGTCCTTTGGTTTCAACCCTTCTTTGTTTTTAGAGATGTGGGCAGTTCTGATCCCCCTACTTCTTCACCATATTGGCTCTCTTCTGGTACGGATATTTTAACAATCTTTGTTCTTCCAATCTATGAGCATAGAATATCTTTCTACTTGTTTGTGTCATCTTTGATATCTTTCATCAGTGTTTTATACTTTTTAGAGTACAGGTCTTTCATCTCCTTGGTTAAGTTTACTACTAATTATTTTATTATCTTTGGTGCAATTGTAAATGGGATTGCTTTCTTAATTTTTTTTTTTGCTTTATTATTTGTACATACAAATGTCATGTATTTCTATACATTAACTTTGTATCCTGTAACCTTACTGAATTCATTTATCAGTTCTAGTAGGATTTTGGTGGAGTCTTTAGGACTTTTTTTTAAAAAAATTTTTCAATGTTTTATTTGTTAGATAGAGAGTGCAAGAGTGAGAGCGTGAACACGGGAAGGGTCAGAGAGAGAGGGAGATAAATCTGAAACAGACTCCAGGCTCTGAGCTAGCTGTCAGCACAGAGTCCAATGCAGGGCTCGAACCCACGAACCATGAGATCATGACCTGAGCCGAAGTCGAATGCTTAACCGACTAAGGCACCCAGGCACCCCTCTTTAGGGCTTTTTATGTACAGTAGCAAGTCATCTGCAAATAGTGAAAGTTTTACTTCTTCCTTACCAATCTTGATACCTTTTATTCCTTCTTCTTGCCTAATTGCTATGTCTAGGACTTCTGGTACTATGTTAAATAATAGTGGTGAGAGTGGATATCCTTCTTGTTCCTGACCCTTGGGGAATGAAATGCTTTCTGGTTTTCATCACTGAGTATGATATTAGCTGTGGGTTTTTTATATAAGGCCTTCATGATGTTGCTATGTTTCTTCTCAACATACTTTGTTGAGGGTTATCATGTTTTACCATGTTGTATCATGTTATCATAGATGTTGTACTTTGTCAAATACTTTTCCTGCTTCTATTGAAATGATCACGTGGCTTTTATCCATTATTGATTGACTTGGGAATATTGAACCACCTTGCATCCCAGGGATAAATATCACTTGATTATAGTGAATGATTTTTTAAATGTAACATTGGATTTAGTTGCTAGTGTTTTTTTAAGATTGTTTGCATCTATGTTCATCAGAGAGATTGGCCTGTAGTTCTTTTTGTAGTGTCTTTATCTGGTTTTGGTGTCTGGGTAATGCTGGCTTCATAGAATGAATTAGGAAGTTTCTCCTTCCTCTTCTCTTTTTGGAATAGTTTGAGAATAGGTGTTAACTCTTCTTTAAATGTTCGGTGGAATTCCCGCATGAAGCTATCCGGTCCTAGACTTTTGTTTGCTGGAAGTTTTTTGTTCAATTTCATTGCAGATAATCTGTTAAAAATTTATATTTCTTCTTGATTCAATTTTGGAGGTTATATGTTTCTAGAAAGCTATCTATTCTATGTTGTCCAATTTGTTGGCATGTGAGTTTTCGTAATATTCTCTTACAATCTTTTTATTTCTGTGGTGTAGTTATTTCTCTTTCATTTCTGATTTTGAGTCCTATTTTATTTTACTATTTTTTTATTAGTCTGGCTAAGGTTTGTCAATTTTGTTCTTTTCAAAGTACCAGCTCCTGGTTTCATTGATCTCTTCTATTGTTTTTATTAATTCATATTTTATTTCTGCTCTAATTTTAATAATTTCCTTCCTTCTACTAGTTTTGGGTTTTATAGTTCTTTTTGTAGTTCCCTCAGAAGTAAGTTTAGGTTGTTTATTTGGGATTTTTCTAGCTTCTTTAGGTAGGCCTCTATTGTGTATTGTATACACTTCCCTTTTAGAAAAGCTTTTGCTGAATCCCAAAGATTTTAGATCATGGTGTTTTCATTTTCATTCATATCCATGTATTTTTAAAATTTTCTCTTTGATTTCTTGTTTTGCCTTTTTCTTTTTATTTATTTCTAGGAGAGAGAGAGAGAGAGAGAGAGAGAGACAGCGTGAGCAGGGGAGGGTCAGAGACAGAGGGAGATACAGACTCTGAAATAGGCTCCAGGCTCTCAGCTGGCAGTCAGCACAGAGCCCGACGCGGGGCTCGAACCCACGAACCGCGAGATCATGACCCAAGCGAAAGTCGGACGCTTAACCGACTAAGCCANTTTATAGTTCTTTTTGTAGTTCCCTCAGAAGTAAGTTTAGGTTGTTTATTTGGGATTTTTCTAGCTTCTTTAGGTAGGCCTCTATTGTGTATTGTATACACTTCCCTTTTAGAAAAGCTTTTGCTGAATCCCAAAGATTTTAGATCATGGTGTTTTCATTTTCATTCATATCCATGTATTTTTAAAATTTTCTCTTTGATTTCTTGTTTTGCCTTTTTCTTTTTATTTATTTCTAGGAGAGAGAGAGAGAGAGAGAGAGAGAGACAGCGTGAGCAGGGGAGGGTCAGAGACAGAGGGAGATACAGACTCTGAAATAGGCTCCAGGCTCTCAGCTGGCAGTCAGCACAGAGCCCGACGCGGGGCTCGAACCCACGAACCGCGAGATCATGACCCAAGCGAAAGTCGGACACTTAACCGACTAAGCCACCCAGGCGCCCCTCTTGTTTTGCCTTTCATTGCTTAGTGGTATGTTATTTAAAACTTCATGTATTTGTGTTCTTTCCAGATTTTCACTTGTGGTGGATTTGTAGTTTCATTAGCATTGTGGTCAGAAAAAAAATGCATGGTATGATTTCAATCTTTTTGAAATTCTTGAGACTTGTTTTGTGGGCTAAATAAGTCATCTATTCCAGAGAATGTTCCACGTGCACTTGAAAGAAATGTGTATTCTGTTTTAAGATAAAATGTTCCTAATATATGTTAGATCATTCTGGTCCAGTTTCCTTATTGATTTTCTGTTTGGACTGTGTATCCATGGATATCAGTGGGGTGTTAAAGTCCCCCTACTGTTAGTGTATTACTATTGATTGCTTCCTTTATATTTATAATTCGCTGCTTTATGTATTTGGGTGCATTCATGTTGAGTGCCTGAGTATTTACATTTTTAGAAAAATTTATAATTGTATCTTGTTAGATTGTACTGTTTATGTTTATATAGTGTCCTCCTTTGTCCCTTGTTACAGCCTGTGTTTTAAAGTCTGTTTGGTCTAAGTATTGCTATTCCAGTTTTCTTTTTATATCCATTTGATGTTTACCCCATTGCTTCACTTTCAATCGGCATGTTTCCTTAGGTCTGAAATGACTCTCTTGTAGGCAACATATAGATGGGTCTTTTTTTTTTTTTTTAATCCATTCTGTCACTCTCTGTCTTTTGATTGGAGCAGCTAGTTCATTTACATTCAAAGTAATTATTGATATGTGTGTATTTGTTGCCATTTTGTTACTTGTTTTATGGTTGTTTTTTAGTTCCTCTCTGTTCCTTTCTTCTCTTGCTCTTTTCTCATGATTAGTTGTTTTAGTGAAATACTTGAATTTCTTACTCTTTTTATTTTTTATCTATTACTGTTTTTGATTTGTGGTTACTATTTGATTTATATACAGCATCTTTTGCATATAGCAGTCTATATTAAGCTGATGGTTGCTTAAGTTTGAACTCATTCTTTATTCCTCTCTCCTCCATATTTCAGATATTTGGTATCATATTTTACATTTAAAACAATTATTTTAAATGTTTATTTTCGAGAGACTGTGTGCACATAAGAGTGCAAGCAGGAGAGGGGCAGAAAGAGGGGGTATAGAGGATTTGAAGTGGGGTCTGTGCTGACAGCAAAGAGCCCAATGCAGGGCTGAAACTCACAAACCATGAGATCATTACCTAAGCGCAAGTTGGATGCTTAACCAAACAAGCCACCCACGTGCCCCTACATCTTTTTATTTTGTGCTTCGCTTGACTGATTTTAGATATATTTTTGCATTTGTACTTCCTAGGTTTTTTTTTTTTTTACTCTTAAGGGTTTTGTTTTCCACTCATAGATTTCCTACTTCCCTTTCTTAAAGGCTTGTTTAGTGGTCATGAATTCATTTAACTTTTGCTTGGGAAACTGTCTCCCCTTCTATTCTGAATGATGACCTTGCTGGTTAGAATATTCTTGGCTGCAGGTTTTTCCCTTTTTGCACTTTGCATATATCTTGCCACTCCCTCTCGCCTACATTTCTCCTGAAAATTGGCCAATAGCCTTATGGGATTTCCTTTGCATGTAACTGTCTTTTCTCCTGCAACCTTTCAAATTCTTTATTACTCCCTCCTCCCCCTGCCCAATTTACTATCTATGTGTCTTGACATGGACTTCCTTGGGTTGATTTTGTTGGGGGCTCTCTATGCCTCCTGAATCTAAAGCTCTGTCCCTCTCCAGACTGGGGAAGTTTCTAGCTTTTATTTCTTCAAATTTTCTGCCTCCTCTTTCTCTTCTGGGATTCCTATAATGTGAATGTTATTAGGCTTGATCGTGTCACTGAGTTCTCTAAGTCTGTTCTCAATATGCAGTATTTGTCTTTCACCTGTTCAGCTTGATTGCTTTGCATTGCTGGATCTTCAGTCACTTATACATTTCTCAGCTTCCTGTAGCCTGTTTATTCCGTCTATTGTATTTTTATGTATTGAATTTGTTATCTCTGATGTTAGTTTTACCTCTTTGTCAAGGGTCTTAAAGATTTCCTTCACCCTTTTCAAAAGTCCAGCGAGTATCTTTATGACCATTACTTTAAATTCTGAATCAAACATTGCTTGTTTCACTTAGATCTCCTACTGTGATTTTGTCCTTTTGTTGGGGATATATTCTTATCTCATTTTCTCAACTTTTTCTTTGTTATAGAAGTTAGTTCTATCTTATGCTTTTCAAAGCGGTGACTTTATGAAGTAGAGGTCCTACAGTCCTCTGCATTAGTGTCCCCATTCACCAAAACCTGGAACTCAGGTGTGTTGCTTGCATCCTGCTATTTATTGTGTCTGGGTTGCTTTTTAATCCAGACGTCTGCACTGACTCTGCCTGTTGTGGGCTCTGCTTGCTCTGTGTGGTGTGAGACCCAGGCAGCAGTGTTGTCTAAATTTGTGCCGAGCTGCTAGTCCTCAGTTAGATCCCCCAAAGGGTGGTGGTCATCTGGGGCATGTTGTGTGGTGGCCGGGGGCACAAAGCATTATGTGTGTGGTGTCAGCAAAACTTGCACTGAGGCCAGCAGTCTTGGAGTGGGTAGGTCCCACTCCTAACTGGTTAGGTAGCAAGAATCTGTGCAGGCCCACCTCCTGCAGGTGGCTTTGTATTTATGCTTGGGGGATGGGGGGAGGAAAAAACTGAACCTGCTAGCTACTTTGTTCCTAGAGAAGGAACATGCTCCCTCCTTCCTGTCTGCTCCACACATTGTGTAAAGTGTCAATTCTGTGGTGCTTCTCCAGGAGCTGCTGTTTTTTTAAGGGCAGAGACCCAGCTATTAGTTGCCTTCCTTGGTCCAGTGCTGAGTCAGCTGACTTTTTAAGTTCTAGGCTCCAGGTCTTGCTTATTACACAAACTCATGGAATTCAGTGCCTTTGGTTTTCAAAACCAGTCATTATGGGGATCTTCTTCCCCATGTGGGTTCCTAGGTGTTTTCCCTGGTCTGTGCCTGCAGCTCCCTCTCCTAAGGCAGCTCCTGACCACCATCTTCCTTTCCTAACCTCTCAGATGTGGCTGCTTCCCTACATTTAGTTGTGGACTTTGTTCTTCCAGTCTTCCAGTTTGCTCTCTGGTTTATTTACTCAGATGTGAATGATCTCTAGTTGTAACATGGGACACAGTGAACCTAGGAACTTCCTACTCTACGGTCATTTCTACTCAGTGATTAGGTCACTCTATGCAGAACATTAGTGTCTTCATTTTTGCTTCCTCTATTTCCTAAATACATCAAGTCTACTACCAGGCCTGCTCTATTTCCTTGGATGCCTCTTTACTACTGTTTCAAAAACTAATTAGATTTTAACCCTGAATGCACATCTGAAGCACCCTGTAAAATCTGTAAATCCATATTAATATGGATTCCCAAGCCTTAGCACTAGTAATATCAGTCTTTGGGTGTGGGGGCCATATCATCAGTATGCTTACATGTCTTCCCAGGTAATTCAAATGTACAAATAGAGTTGAGTAGCACAGAAGCAGAATGTGCATTCAGTGGTTCTCAACTGCGGACAGGCTTGTTGGGATAAATTTGGGGCATCTTGTTAAATTTTTTTTCAGATAAACATTTTGTTCCTTCCCCCATCCTTCCCCTCAATCTGGCAATGCCTTCAGATATTTCTGTCATAACCAGGAGTTGCTACTGGCATCTAGAGAGTAGAGGTCAAGGATGGTGCTAAACATCTTACAATGCACAGGACAGCTCCCACAGCAATTACCGGGTTCAAAATGTCTATAGTGTAGAAGCAGATAAAACCTGTTTTGGAGCAACATGAGAACCAGTAGTAAGAAGAGGAAATAGATTTGGAACTAAAAGCAGAATTCTGTTTAAATGTAAGGATTATATTGATGTTATAAGGGACAGAAGTCCAAAAAAGAAATGGAAAGTTTTACATTTGAAGCCAGAGAACTGTTTGAAGTATAGTACCTGTAATTGAAATTTTCAGATAGGTTTCAGTACATTTTCAAAGAAATTCAGAGCATGCAGAGTTCAATAGAATGAAATTCGAAGTTTCTTTATCTATGAAATGTGGCAACAGTGTTAACCTGAAAGTCTTTCAGTTTAAATTCTGCAACTCTTTGATATTTTTAATCACTTAATAAACTTCTTGACAATGACCAAGAAGAGCCAAAACAGAAACATATATATACACATACATATATATATATGTAAAACACTGGAATCACTCCAAATTCCAGTGCTGGGTTTTAATAACTAGTTGTGTAACCTGATGCATGCTACAACAGGTTCCCATTTTGTCTATTATAAAATGAAGGATGTAGGTCCGATGATTGGAATGACCCCTTGCTACAGTTAACTTCTATAGAAAAATTCCTATTTTTCAGCGACACGTCTAAATTTCAATGGCTCAACTTTATCCATCTTAAACATAAATTTGCTATCTTATAAAATAATTTTATGGATTTCTTTATGGGGTCCTGAATAAGTTGAAATGATCAAACTGATACCTATGTTTCCTTATTGCAGTACATATTTACCGGTAAGTCTGATGGATTATAGTTCCCCAAACTGAATCTTACCATAACATTTCAGGAAAAATATTTTAACTAGCTGTCACTGCTCCTGATGTTGTTTCTGGAAATTCTGTTACAAAGCAAGATGATAAAAGGCTCCCTGGCACTGTGTATCCTAGTCCATATACAATACAGTACCACAGCCCGAGTATCCTTTTTAAGCAGCAGATGGCACTTCATTGTGAAAGCCTGTGTTATTTCAAGGGAACATGGCTCAAACAATGGTACAAGGTGGGAAATGCCTGAATAAGCAATACGCACATTAGAAACAGAGTGCTACAAGGCCATGGACCCAATAATTTTTTTTGTGTGGGAGCGGTCCTTTGCACTGAAGGATGTTTAACATCCCTGGCCTCTACCTACTAGATACCTAAAGTAGTACCCCTTCCATTTTGCTAAGTTTCCTATAAGGCAAAACTGCTCCAATTCAGAACCACTGAGAAGCCAAAAGCTATGCGAACAGATTTATAATTATACACGATAAGGATTAAATCTCCTATTGCTGAGTGAAAGAAGCTAGACGTGAAAGTGAACATACTATATATGGTTTCATACGAATAAAGCAACAAAACAGACAAAACCAGTTTATGCAGCAGGCAATCCAGATAGTGGTTACCCTTGGAAGGAGCAGGTGAGGGGAAGAAGAGCCAGTAAGGTTGCCTTGATCAGGGTGCTGCTTACATAGATGAAAATTTATTGAGCACTTATGATAGGTGCATTTTTTTTTTTTTTGGTATATATACCTCAGTATTTTTCACAATGAATGAAAACTTTGTAGCCATTACTATTTGAATCATTAAGCAACACTTAGTTACATGCTAACTAAGCAGAGTTCTAAATCAAGGTGTGAACTAAAGTTTATCATATCCATGTGTTCCTTTTTAAATTGAAAAATACAGGAAAAAATCATTAATTTATTTGGTAAAAGTTACTTGGTTCTTCTGAGATTGTCTCTATTCCTATAGGCAAAAAGCCCCACAAATCTAAGATGATGCTATGTTTAAAATGCTGTAAAAACAAACTCACAAATGAGGCATTTCTGTAAAGTACCGTAGTTTCTATCTCTTGCTAAAATGGAGAAATATATTTGATTTAGCTGCTGAGGTACAATTTTGTCAAAATACGTTTGTCTGCCTCAATCCAGGAGTCGAGTCAGGGATTCTTTTTCTTTAGTATTTGAGATTCATATACTACTTTTATATATAAAGATATAGTATTATCCTTATTCTTTTCCTGTACAGACAGTACTTCATAGTAATACACTGGTACCCCAACCAGTACAGGTAATAAAATTTAAAGCTATACTGAATCTAGAATACTCAACTGCATTTATTTAAAAAACACATCTTTTAAAAGAAATAGATCTTAAAAATATTGCAATGAAAAAACCAGATTATCATAACCAAATGTGTGATTTATTTTTAGAGAAAAAGTTTTTTTTCCAATAAAGGGAAGAAATAACAATATGAGATCATGTCCTGATAACATGTTAATTACCACATTCCATAGAACATGGATGTGATCAACATGTATTCAATGATATGAACATTTGAGATTTAAAAATCACAGACCACTTGCCAATGCTGTAAATTCATAAATGCTGAAATAAATACCTAGAAATAAGTAAATTTTAAAAATTCAAGCCTTTGAGTGTTTATAGATCAAACCCAATGTTATGTACAAATAGTACACCCAGTAAGTTGACATTGCTGTTAGTTTCCACCTAATTTCTTCATAATATGGCTGTCTGGTGTTGCGTTAGTGAAGATACTTCCCACAAACACATGGGTACCCCAGAGACTATGACGAATCACTTTACAGCAGCCAAGATCATCCACAGAGAATCCTAAATGTCGATAGCGTTCATCTGTTTCAAAGAGAGTGTTGTTTGTATATGGTCCAAAAAACTGGAGGAAATAAAAATCACATTCATTAGCAAGAAAGTGATGTAAGTTTTCATGCAAACACGAATACATACTTATTTTAACACTCCAAATATTAAAAATCAAGAAATACAAAGGGTAGTTTAGGTATTGCATGTGACCACATAAAATTAAGTCTTTCATTTCTAGTCTACACTGCATGTTACTCGACTTTGAAAATGGTTTTATTACCTGTAACTGAAAGATACAACCAGAATTTAAAATGTGACCACAATAGTGGTTCTTATTTTTTTTAAAGTATTATTTCAGAAAAGTAACTTTTTGGAAGTTAACATTTGTAAATATTTAGTAACACCCATAAATTCTAAAAAATTTTCTTCCTTAAGCTATGTTAATCTGTAACTTCCAAACAGTAAACACACTAATTCATTAATGTAAATCAAACAGTATTCATTAGGGTAAAAAATAATAAAAAATTGTGAGGTTTAAAAAGTCAATCTATTTTTACTAAAGTGATACACAATTTTATATTGTAAATAATTTTATAATAAAAAACATTCCTACTTCAAATTAATCTGGCTTTCAAAATGTAATTACTCACTGCCACACCAGATGATGGGTCAATAAAGTCAGCCCAATAGCCTTCAGCTCGAAGAGCATAGCAAATTTCCTTAGCACCATTAATGAACTGCATTAAAAAAGACACAAATATGCTGAAGATAGCATCTCTACAAGTTTTATTTTTTAACAAATTTTTAAATATTTTTTGCTTCAAAGAATTAGTCATAAGATTTTTACCAGCTCAAAAGATTAATGGTTCATTTAACACTTTCATTTCCTTCAAGAAATCTAAATTGTGTATTTTTCTTCAAAATTATTTCCTGTTTTATGGACAACTTCTAATCTGTGCTATTAACTCCCAAATTTGTGATGAATTAGAAAAGGAAAACAAAATATTCATAATGAAAAGAGCTATTCATTCATGTATTTAAAAACGTGTGTCTTTCAAAAACACATCTGTCCATACTCATGGTCATGATACACCTCATGATATATCTTTCTGTATTTTTTGTACAGGACATAACTATTACAGACCATGTGTCTGTATCTCCTATTCAAAATCCTTATCTTCCATCCTCATTTTTAATTCCTATGATGTCGTTATTAGGTTTATCAGACTAAGCAGTGAAAAAGACAGTAATAAGTATTAGGATCAGATCAGAGTACTAAGAAAAAAAGGACAAACCATAAATGTTTAAAAAGCAAGGGCACAGTTCCACTTTTGGCCATAACAAATAATAGATATCAAATGTTATCTGCTGTTTGGTAAACACCCGCTGAAAGCTGTAAAACTGACTGAAACATAAGATACGACAGTTTTAAATCCTGAACAATAGTTAAAACTGTAATCTTGTGGAGAAGACCAAGAAGTTAGGTGATCCTCATATTTGTTCTAGCTCTCTGTCTGGAACACTGTTCCAGGGCAAAGGAGAATATCCCAAGCAAGTGATGGTGTCACTAAGCTAAAGAGGTAGAAAGCCAAAGTTTTGGACTGCTGAAGCATCTGGAATTTGTGGTTTTGAGCACTGGAAGGTTCTAAAGCAGTCCGCAGAGCAATTCACCCTGATTCAGTAGCCAGGGGTAGAGCTGTGCACTGACAAGGTGAGATTCCTTGAGGAGTCTGTCTCATAGAGAGTGCCAGCTGGGGCCTGAGAGCTCAGTGGTGGTATCAGGGGTTGTGCAGTCCTAAGTAATATGGATTTCTGGCCCACGCAGGATGATTGGACCTTGCTGAGCACATCTGGCATTCAGCTGAGATGCCCAAAAGTCTAAGCCTTATTAGGAAGATGGGCCGTAAGAGGTTAGCAATTTAACAGCCTGAAGGACAAATCCAGCTGGGTGCCTGTATGTGTAAGTACAGTTTCACTGGAATATGTCCATATCTGTCTGTGGTTGCTTTAACAATACAAAGGTAGAGTTGAGTAGCTGAGACACTACGACCTATAAAGCCTGAAAATAAAATTTATATGTGGCTCTTTGCAAAAAAAGTTTACTGATCCATGCTACAGAGGAAACAACTTAAGCTAATTACTTTCTCCTAGCAGTTTCTTATAAAATAATGAAAAACATTAAAATTGTATTCCTTAGGTTATTTTCATAATATTTACACATATTGCTGCATTTCATTAATCTTCATAATTCTTACAAATAGGAAAACTACTGAATATGGTAATTAGAAAGTACATCAATTTAGTGAAAAGTACATCAATTTAATGAACAGATCTGCCATGTAGAAACCCACAAGAACAAAACAATTACAAATGTTTGTAAAAGTTAACTAAAAGAATCCCAACTTATCACAAAAAGAACCAGTTTAAGTATTTCTCTTAAGATTTCTGCTCATCAATAGGAAACACTGACATCTGGTGGAAAAAAAACTACAATAGATTTTAAAGAAAGAACATAAAATATCTACTGGACAGTCAACTACATGGTGGTTCTAAAATAATCACTAATATGAATAAAATAGAAAAATCATTTTTTTCATAGTAAATATAATAGTTTTAATTATTATAAAATTAAACATGACATTTCAAAGCCCTGAAATTGGTTACAAAAAACTCAGAACTATAGTGGAGTCAGTATCAAATGAGCCTCAGAATCTTTAACTGATTAGAAATTAGGACCAATAATTCAATGCACATGTGAGAGCTCTCTAGTGACTAAATGACAGTAATGGTAAATGTATATATTAGTAAAAACTGCCTTAATATGTAAATAGAAAATGTCTGAGTTATTGCCTATTTAAATTTCAACTCTCTAAATTCAAATCTCTTTAAAATCCAATAATGTCTTAAGGCCTGGCTTCTCGGTAACTTCCTTGTTAATTAGCATATAACTTGCTCATGATTATTACTGCATAGAATTTAATTAGCAAAGCTATATGTGGGACATTTTAATATGAAGTCATTATCCTAAAACATTGTTGACTATGTAAATTATAATTTACTAATGAAGAGAACCATACATCCAGTCATAAGGAAAATATAATTACTAATTTCCATGTAAGATATTAGGAAGGGAATTTTTTCAATTATAGTTAGCTAAGGTGCCTATGTGAGTTAATCTTGACTTGTCACTCAGGCAAAGAAATGTTTTCCTATCTTGCAGAAACGGATATGACCAAACATCAAATTCTTAAGAGAATTATATAATTTTTAAATATAAGACTTTAAGTTACCATTTACCATTTCTTAGGTTGGTGAAAATGAAAAGAAATGTTAACATCCAGGGTAAGCTAGCGTGACAGGATGTACAAGGACAATCTTTTTGGTGGGCAAATTGGCAACATCTATGAAAACTTAAATCTATAGACTCCTACATAGGAAATTACTGAATCCGGGGGTAATTTAAGTGTGTGCATAAACATGTATGCACAAATACATTCACTGCCTATAACAGAAATAGTTTTTTAAATTTATAAATTACTAAGGGAATTTTTATAGTAATTAAAAAAACTTAGTTTGCCCGTGCAATGATACTATGCTGATTTTGCATAGTATGAAAGCTATGTGTAATACTATGGAATGGTGTCAAAACATCTAATAGCAAAGGACAGGAAAAAATACAGGTATATAATGTTATCACTGTACTGTATGTGGTTACTGATCACTCCTGACATGCTTTAAAGAGAGATATGAAGAATTTTACGTTTTTGCCATTTTTACTGTATTTTTCAGTTTTCCTAAAACATACAGATTCTTCATTTTTTAAAAAAGTACTGGATAGAATTTAAGTTTTTCAAAGATACTACAAAAAAGTCATGGCATTTTTATTCTCAGAAAAGATGTAAAAGTCCTTTAGTACTGAAATACATTAGCAGAGAATTAATAAAGGCTAAATAAACAAAGGCTAAAAAGACACCCACCACCTTAAAATGTGGGTTCATTGGTACTTAAATAAGATTATAAAACTGTCAGCAATTGAGAGAATTGCCTTTTTAAAAAAAACTTTTTAATGTTTATTTTTTGAGAAAGAGAGAAATCCCAAGCAGGCTCCATGCTGTCAGCACAGAGCCTGACATGGGGCTAGAGCTCATGAACTATGAGATCATGACCTGAGCTGAACCAACAGTCAAGACACTTAAACAGACTGAGCCACCCAGGAGCCCCAAGAATTACCTTTTCTAAAAGCATTTCTCTTTCATTTTCTACCTCTTCACTCCAAACAGTCATATCATTCTTAGTTTTCTGTGTTATAGTCAGAATCATTAGTTTGTTGGTGGCTACTTCTGGAAACAGTGACTCAAAATCTATAAGAAAAATTTCAGGGAGATTTTTTTTTTTTTTTTAAGAAGCAGTGTATAAAAGTACTTCTTTAGAAAAATGGTGATTAGGTTAAATTATTGTGACACCAAGTTAGTTAGGTTTATAAATGCATACTATTTTTGAAAAGGATACTGAAATGAAGTTTTAGTTAACTTCAGCTCTTGTTGGATGAGCTGAAATATTACTATCAACAATTCTGAAGAGCAAGTAAGGTCGTTATTGACCTTATAACCTTCCAAAAGGTTTATTATGATTTTTCTCAATATTACATATTAGCTCATGAAATTATAGCTATAATAATCAGGAGAATTACTTCAGGGAAAAAGTTATTAAAAATTCTATTCCCATCTACTGGCAGCATGAGGTCAGGGACTTTTGGAAGACCTGCCTTGGCCATGTAATCTTTTCTGGCCAGACACATTAAAGTATTAAGTTACAAAGTATTACAATCCCTACAGAATACATTAGCTAACACATTAGAAAACTAGTGACATTACCTAGTACACAGGAGTGTAAAAATGTTTAAAGCACAATATACCTCTTCGCAGCAATTCTGGACATGTTTGGATTGCACACTCTACTTTGGCATTTTCAAAGTAAGTTTCTGCACTGTTGATTTCTTGTTCAACAGGTGCATTGTTACCCTAAGAAGAATAAGAAATAGAAATAAAATCTGGAGTTTAAATAAAATATCCGCTCTGTTATAAACTTCTCTGGAAAGGTTTTTAGAAATAATCCTAGTTAACTGGCATTGGGGTAATAGTGTTATATACTCAAACTTTTCTCTGTGATGAATAAAGATTTGAAAATTTAAAAATGACCATATATTAATATTCTAAGACTCAATATGAGTAGAAGTTGGCTAAGAAACTAAAATGCCACGACTATGTCTTACAAGGTTTCCTTTTCTGATATTTACTTATCCTTTCTTTTGTTCTATATTAAACATATGGCTTCTCCTACAGGATGAGGCTTTTGTTCAACTGAAATTTACTGGGCACCTANAAAAAAAAAAAAATTTAAAATCCTGCCTTCACTCTTAGCTATCAAAGAGCCAGGGAGAAGAAAACCAGCACTTATAACCAGTCAGAAAGTCTTCTGGCAGGATAAATAGGGAAGAAACTTGCTTTGCTGGGGGAAATCAGGAAAAAGTTGAAATCCTCATATTTGAGCTACAGGTTAATTAATGTGTATATGTGGTTTGTGAAGATGAGAAACTCAGGAGGAAAAACCGGTCCAGCAAGAGCTAAACAGTGCAAGCATATGCAATGGTTAAAGACAATGGTGCTTAAATATTTACTGATCACTTAGTGTATTTAAGTGTTTTATGTACATTTTTCACATTTAATTCTTATAGCAACTTTGTGGGCTAGGTATTATCCCCATTTTACATATAAAAAAGTATTAGTTTTCTCAAGGTCAAAAAATAAGTGAAAGGCAGAGCTACCTTTAAGTCGAATTTATCCTATCTCCATAGTCCATCTCACTATAATGCCTCTAAGAATTGAGGAGAGATAAAGCCAGAGTTCAAGTCCTCCTTATTAGTGAGAATGAAAGGACGCAAATAATTAAAAAGCTACATCAGAGATGGAAGCAATGTAATTCTGTCACTCTGTATGGAGATATGACGGAGAGGGGAGCCCAGTTTGGCAGAATTCTAATCTTGGGACAGTGGGAAAATGACTAAGTCACTTATGTTACTGATAACATGGGAGGGCAAGTTCTCAGAGACAGAAAACAACCCAGTCTTAGACATATAAAATCTAGGGAATTTTAAAACGATAATGATGTTGGCAGGCAGACAGAAAAAGTGTCAGGGGAGGTCAACTGTCTTTAAATGTTAGGTTACCTGATATAAACCATAGTAATTATGAGGGGCTATTCCTTAATATTATGGCTTTGATCAAAAAGACTGAAACTATGCAGAAATTCAAAAAATAGTAAGGATGAGGAGTTTGGCAGAAACTCTGAATTGCATGTAACTTTCCACTTAGGTGAGCAACAATGTAATACCAGTTTATTGTTTTCATTTTTTTTTTCTTTTAAAGTAAGCTCTACACCAAACATCGGACTTGAGCTCACAGATCCCCAGATCAAGAATTGCATGCTTTACCGACCGAGTCAGCTGTGCCTGCAATACCATTTTAAAAACTCATTTAAAAAACAAAAAACTCAAGTTGGTTTTTCTAAAAAAAAAAACCTCCCTGATAAGCCTTTTTCAGTTTACTGTATCTGAAGGATTTCAGAGTTCTCAAGTTTTAAATGCCTAGAGGAGTATAAATCTAGTTAGAATTTGCTCCACATAAAAATTATAATTACGATTTCTAAAAATGAAAAACAGGGAATCTACATTTCTAGTAGTATAGAAATAATTAAATTATATTTGAAATAAGCAGTTATTAAACACTATTTCTGAAAATTTACCTAAGAGATTTAATCTAATTTTTCTTTTTTTTTTTTTTTTAAGAGAGAGTGAGCAGGGGAGGGGCAGAGAGGGAGAATCTTAAGCAGGCTCTACATTGAGAGTAGGGCTTGAGATCATAACCCGAAATGAAATCAAGAGTCAGATGCTCAACTGACTGAGCCACCCAAGCAACCCTAAAGAGACTAATAGAAAGTAAAAAAAAATTATATAGTAAACATTATGTATGGAATACTGCCAAGTTTTTAAAAGCTATATATGTTGTTTTTGAGATTGCTGGAATTAAGCAGGTATTTTTTAAAAACTTTCTTAATTCAAGTAATATGGTCACACTTATCAGAAATTAATATACTATTAGAAAAACAGAATAAACGATATTAACAATTTACCTGAAATTCATTCACATACTGTGCCATCACAAACTCATGTCTTTCACTTGATAAAGGTTCTGCTAGAACATCAGGTAGAGTTTTATGAACCTGGCTTTTCTTCTGTGACATAGTCCCATTGAGGTGACAATCAAAACCTATGTTCCCAGGAAGCTGGAATCTCTGATCCTGAGGTCCAAATGGCCCCATAGTTTCATCTGGCCATACTGTTCGAGAGCCTGAAGAGGAACAACAAAATGAATCCATTTTCTTAAGTGCACTGGTGGACTGAAAGAATAATCTTCTTTCAGTTATTTTTTATAAAACCGACAGATCTTCGGAATTTGCTTCCCTGTGTGATTATAAATTAGTTGTGTGTCATTTTCAAAAAAAGTAACCAGTTTTCAGCACATAGGCAAGTCAATTCTAAGGAGAAGGATTTAATAAAGAACAGTAATCCATACTATGTAATGCCTAATAGTCAATAAAAAGAATATAGTAAATCTTTTTTTTTTTTTTAAATTTTTAAATGTCTTTATTTTGAGAGACGGAGAGCAAGCAGGGGAGGGGCAGAGAGAGGGAGACACAGAATCTGAAGCAGGCTCCGGGCTCTGAGCTGTCAGCACAGAGCCTGACACGGGGCTCAAACTCAAGAACTGTGAGATAACGACCTGAGCTGAAGTTGGATGCTTAACCGACTGAGCCACCCAGGCGCCCCAAGAATATAGTAAATCTTGGAAGGAGTCTGGGAAGACAGCAGAGTAGGAGGATCCTAAGCTCACGCCCTAACACAGAAACACCTAGGTAACAGTCATGTTGGTACAACTAAACCATGAAATAACCCAAAGACTGGCAGAACAGGCTCTGCATAGTTAATCATAGAGAAGAGGCCAATCAGAAAGGTAGTAGGGGCAGAGACTAACCACTAAGAGGAGAGACAAACACAGAGAAGGGAGATGCCCAGACCCCATACCAGGTTCCCCAGACATGGGGAACCTACACTAAGAAGACAAGTCCCTGTAACATCTGGCTTTGAAACTCAGTGCGGCTTAATTTTAAGAGTTTTTATAGTTAGTGGGTTTAGTTCTGGGAGAGCCAGAGGGTGATAGGAAACTGAGTTCCCATTCTTAAATAGAGAACATAACAAACAATCCCACTTAGATACAGCATAGAACCAGCAGTCTAAAAAGTGCGTGAGGTATACATGAAGATTTTTTTTTTTTTTTTTTTTTTTAAAACAAATCTCAACCTGTGTTGAGGTGCTGGAGAAGCAATGATCTGTAGGAAACTTCTCTGATGCACAAGAGTTGGCAGGAGCAATTTCTCTCCCTCTCACTTCAGCCTAGATACCCAGACACTTGTAGGAACCAATGTGAACACTCTCCACAGAGCTTGCTAACACCATATGCTCACCCCTGCATTCTGATTTATTCCATTCAACCAACTCCACTGGGCAGGAGTCCCTGCAATGCAGCTCTGGTGAGGTCTCATCCTGCAAGCACCCCTGACAGTGACTATCATCACTCCAAAGTGACTCTTGCCATGGGGAGTCGAGAAGATAACTACACACAACAGTGTGACAGACATCTCATCTGTTGGGTCACACCAACCAAAATAGCCTCTCAAACAAAACACAGAGAGAGTCCCCATGCAAATGGACTGAAAGTAGGCATCTGGACTGATTACTGATGCTGCCAACTATAGCCCTTCTCTGCCCCAAACAGGCTCTGAACAGGACAAGGACCAAACCCTGCTCACAACAAGCAAAATGGAAATCTGCAACCAAATGGAATGAAGGCAAATGCAGCTGAACCACAAGAGTATGGTGCACAAAACCCACATAAAAGACAACCTTAAAGTACCCAGTTCTGGAGAAGAGAGGACATTGTGCTACAAGGCGCCACAAGATCTCTTCTTTATTAGGACATTACTTTCAAGTTCGAGAGATGTATCTTACTTTCCAAATACATAGGAACAAGCACAGAAAAACAAAAAGAAACAAAGGAATAGGTCCCAAATGAAAGAACAGGATGATACCAAGCAAAGAACTAAATGAAACGGAGATAAGCAATATGCCTGATAAAGATTTCAAGTGCTCATAAATATACTTACTGGACTTGAGAAAGACTGAAGCATCTCATTGAGACCTTCAACAAAGAGGCAGAAACTATATAAAGAACCAGTCAGAGATTGACCCTATAACTGAAATAAAAAATACAGTATAGGGAATGAACAGCATTGTTGAGAAGGTAGAAGAATGCATCAGTGACTGAAAAGACAGGGTAATAGAAAGCAACCAAGTTGCACAAGAGATTAAAAAAAATAATAATAATAAATGAAGAAAACTTAGGGAACTCAATGACACCATCAAATATAATAACAGTTGTATTAACAGAGATCCTGGAAGGAGAAGAGAAAAAGGAATGGAAAATTTATCTGAAGAAATAATGGCTGATAACTTCACATATCTGGGGAAGAAAACAGAAATCTAGATCCAGGAAGCACAGAAAATACCCACAGCAAAATCAACCAAAGGAGGTCCACAACATGACCTATAGTAATTAAAATGGAAAAAGGAGTGATAGAATTATTTTTATTTTTTGTTTAAATTTTTTAATGTTTTCTTTATTTCTAGGAGAGAGAGAGAGAGAGTGCGCGCGAGCAGGGGAGGGTCATAGAGAGAGGGAGTCACAGACTCTGAAACAGGCTCCAGGCTCTGGGTGGCAGTCAGCACAGAGCCCGACACGGGGCTCGAACCCACGAACCGCGAGATCATGACCTAAGCGAAAGTCGGACGCTTAACTGACTAAGCCACCCGGGCACTCCGAATTTTTAAAGCTCCAAAGAAAATGGTTACATAAAAAAGAAATCCCATAAGGCTATCTGATTTCCAAGCAGAAACACTGCAGGTCAGAAAGGAATGGAATGATCTATAAAGGGAATTCTCTGAGTGGAAAGAAACGGCCATAACATAGTGTAAGGAAATTAGAAAATAATCTTATAGGTAAATACAAACAATAAAAGTAGTAGATTAATTACTTATAAAACCAGTATGGAGGTTAAAACACAAAAGTAGTAATATCAATTGTATCTATAAAAATCAGTCACTAAAATAAAAAATAAGTATGACATCACATACATAAAATGTGGGGGTGGGTAAAAACTTCATGCTTTTAGAATGGGTTCAAACATAAGTGACCGTCAATTTAATTTAGGTTGCTGTGCATATATGATGTCCTGTGTGAACCTAATGGTAACCACAAATCAAACACCTGTAACAGATGTGCAAAAAACAAGGAAATCCAAGCATATCACTAAAGAAAGCCAAAAGCCACGAGAGAGAAAGAGAAGAAACAGTGAAGAACTACAAAAACAACCATAAAACAATAACAAAATGGTAATAAGTACATACTAATTATTACTTTGAATGTAAATGGACTAAATGCTCCAATCAAACCAGTAAGGTGAGTGACTGAATAGATGAAAAAGCAAGATCAACCTATATGTTGTGTGAAGAGTTGGTTCAGACCTAAAGACACAGGCAGATTGAAAGTGAAGGGGTGGAAAAACATTACCATGCAAATAGAAGTGAAAAGAAAGCGGAAGCAGCAATATTTCTATCAGAAAAAAAATAGACTTTAAAAGAAAGACTGTAAAGAGACAAAGGATACCACAAAGGAAACAGCCCAACAAGATATAGTAATTGTAAATATTTCTGCACCCAACATGAAAGTACCTACATACATTAAAAAAGTATTAATGACAAAAAGGTGACAGCAATTTTAGTAGAAGACTTTAATATCCCACTTACATCAATGGACAGATCATCCAGAAAAATCACCAAGGAAACAATGGCTTTGAGTGACACACTGGGAGAGACGGACCAAATCTACATTCAGAACATCTCATCAAAAATAACAGAATACACATTCTTTTCAGATGCACATGGAATATCCTCAAATCATGTTACACTACAAAACAAATCGCAAGTTCAAAATCACTGAAATCATATAATGCATCTTTTCTCACTGCAACACTGAAAACTAGAAGCC
This sequence comes from Crocuta crocuta, assembly GCF_008692635.1. Taxonomy (NCBI): domain Eukaryota; kingdom Metazoa; phylum Chordata; class Mammalia; order Carnivora; family Hyaenidae; genus Crocuta; species Crocuta crocuta. The sequence goes on along the minus strand of NW_027530545.1, from coordinate 5,838,906 downwards.
AAGGTTAAAAAAATCTGGAAAGAATACAAATACATGGAAGCCAAATAAAATGCTACTAAACAATGAATGAATATGTCAACCAAAAAGTCAAAGAGAAAATTAAAAAAAAAAACCAAAAACGTGGAAACAAATAAATATGAAAACACCGTGGTCCAAAGGCTTAAGATTCTTTAAAACCTGTTCTAAGAGGGAAGATTATAGCAATACGAGCCCACCTAAAGAAGCAAGAAAAATCTCAAATAAACAGCCTAACCTTAAACCTTAAGGAGCTAGAAAAAGGAGAGCAAACAAAACCGAGGAAAGGAAATAATGTAGAGCAAAAATAAATAAAATGGAGACTAAAAAAACAATACATCAATGAAACCAGGAACTGGTTCTTTGAAAAGATAAAACTGATAAACCTTCAGTCAGACTCATTAAAAAAGGAAGACTCAAATAAAATCAGAAATGAAGGAGAAATAACATCTGACACCATGAAACACAATGGATTATAAGAGAATATTAGGAAAAGTTATAACATGCCAACAATTTGGACAACCTACAAGAAAGGAATAAATTCCTAAAAACATAATAACCTTCCAAAATTGAATCAGAAAGAAATAGAAAACTTGAACAGACTGATTACTAGCAATGACCTTGAATCAGCAATCCAAAAATTCCCTTTGTTCATTTGTTTCTTACATTCCACAAATGAGTGAAATCACATGGGATTTTCACTTAGCATAATCTATCTCCATCCATATCACTGCAAATGGCAAGATTTCACTCTTTTTTTATGGCTGAGGAGTATTCCATTGCATGTGCACACACATACACATAAACACTACATCTTCCTTATCCATTTATCAGTTGACAGGTTTTGGGTTGTTTCCATAATTTGGCTATTGTAGATAATGCTATAAACATTGGTGTGAATGTATCACTTTTGATTAGTGTTTTTGGATTGTTTAGGTAAATATCTAGTGCAATTGCTGGAACATATATACACATACTCACATGTATGTGATCCAAAGAAAAATCTCAAATCACACACACACACACACACACACACACACACACAAAGTATATATATGGTTTCTACACACAGAGAAATCTGCTGCAGTTTTATATATTAATAAAAGCAGAGAGACAAATTAAGAAAACAATCCCATTTACAATTGCACCAAAAAGAATAAAATACCTGGGAATAAACTTAACCAAGAGGTAAAAGAAATCGAAGATTCCACAAACAATTTGAAAGATATGTGATGCACATGGATTGGGAGAACTAATATTGTTAAAAATGTCCATATTATCCAAAGCAATCTACAGATTTAATGCACTCCTACCAAAATTACCAACAGAAGTTTCACAGAATTATAATAATCCTAAAATCTGTATGGGACCACAAAAAAAAAACACAACAAAACTCTAATAGCTAAAGCAATTGTGAAAAAGGAGAGTAAAGCTGAAGGCATTATAACCAGATTTTAAGATATACTACAAAGCTGTAGTAATTAAAACAGTACGGCACTGGTACAAAAATACACACATTGATCAATACAACAGGATAGAGTCCAGAAATAAACCCACATTTTCATGGTCAATTAATTTACAACAGAGGCAACAATATGTAATAGGAAAAAGACAGTCTTCAACAAATAGTGTGGGGAAGATTGGTTAGCTGCATGCAAAAGAAATGAAACTGGACCACTTTCTTATAACATACACAAAAATACTCTCAAAATGGGTTAAAGGTCTCAATGTGACAGATGAAACCATGAAACCATAAAACTTCTAGAAGAAAACAGGCAGGAAAAAAAAAAAGAACAGGCAGGAATCTCTTTGACATTATCTATAGAAACATTTTTCTAGATATCCTTTGGCATAATTTAACATCAAACTCCTGCCCCCCAATCAAATTTAAAAAATGGAGAGAAGATAGGAACATTTTATCCAAAGACAATGGTCAAAAGACACATGAAAAGATCTGAACATCACTAATCATCAAGGAAATGCAAATCAAAACCATAATGAGGTATCACATTATACCTGTCAGAATGGCTAAAGTAAAAAACTGAAGAAATAATAAATGTGGTGAGGATGTGGAGAAAAAGGTACGCTTGTGCATGATGCACTGTTGGTGGTGATGGTAGCTGGTGCAGCCACTGTGGAACAGTATGGAATTTCCTCAAAAAATAAACAAAATTACCATATGATCTAGTAATTCCAGTACTGGGTATTTAACCAAAGAAAATAAAAACACTAATTTGAAAAAAATATATGCACCCCTATGCTTATTGAAGCATTAGTTACAATAGCCAAGATATGGAAGCAACTCAGTGTCCATCAATAGATGAATGGATAAAGAGGATGTGGTGTATATATACACAATGGAATATTACTTCACAATAAAAAGAATGAGATCTCGCCATCTGCAACATATGGATGGATCTAGAGAGTATAATAATAAGCAACATAAGTCAAAGACAACCAATGTGACATAATGTTCTGTTTACCGCCAAAGGAGTTAATATGGATTAAATTCTTACAATCAGACCAGATTGCTTTCATTTTGACAAATACCTTACCTTGTGAAAAATTTAAAAAGATCCAGAAAATAACACAGTAGAAAATAAAACAAAAAGCAGTTTTGTTTAAAGGAATAATTACTGCAGAATTAGTTGGCAATAAAAATATTTTTTAATACTTCGCTAGAACTAAATGACTAGAAATGGGTATGACAGAATGGTTGCCCCACCACTAGATCTAAGGTGCCACCATATCCCTTTTGTAGACCTATGACAGACAGCACCCATCAATCATGAAATTCTTTCATGATGAACAGACCATCTCATGATTCTCAGCCCAAATTAGTCTAATACTTCCCAAAGTTTTAAGTATTTAAGAATCACGTCAGATCTCTGTTAATATGCAGAATCTGATTCATAATGTTTGGAGTAGAGCTCAAGATTCCTCCCTTCTAACACATTCCCAGATGACGCTGATGCTACTGGTCTGCAAATCACACTAAGCCAATTAAGGCTAGATCTAGATAGCCACCAATGACTGACTAGAGTCTGTTCACAAAGTAAAACACTGCAGGAGTGTTGACAATATGGACTCCATCTCGGGTCTTCCATTTTGTTTATGTTTGCTGAATCGCCTCTCTTAGGATTACATGTTCCAGATTCTTCGGAGATTAAAATATAGTAGAAATGCCTGCCAAGGCTGGGATGAGGGAAGGCTTGTTCTGGCCTCCCACAAACCTGTTAGAGATAACACAGTATTTCCTCTTTCTGGAGCACAGTGATGTCCCAAGATCTAATTAAAGGTTAGCTGTCAATTAGGTGCATGCATGCCCTTTGAGGTACATGTAAACCCTCTCATTTTACTATAACGACCTAGGACATTGCCTCCTTGCTCTATGAAATCAATGGACTAAGGTATGGATTTTACAAAGAATAACCATTTAGCTGCTGTGCATTGTCCTCTGCCTGATCCCACCTGTAAATTACCCTGAATAAAACTCTGTAAACTGTATGAACTGGCCTGCTTTGATTTCTGGTCTCAAAGTGCCTTTTCAGATTGGGGGATATTTTAATATCTCTCCCCCACCTTCTAACAAAGATTTTAGGTATGGTGAAGATGAGTTTTAAAGACTGAAGATCTAAGTTTTTTTTAAAGAAAAGAAATATCCCATATTAATAAATGTGAGCATATGTTTATGTGTGGGCTGGTTATTTAGGTTTTCTCTTCTAGGAATACCTGTTCATGTCCATTTCTAAAAAGAATTCTGTAGGGCACCTAGTTGAATCAGTAGGTGGAGAATACAACTCTTCATCTCAGTATTGTGAGTTCAAGCTCCATGTTGGGTATGGAGCCTACTTAAAAATTTTTTTGTCTTCTATTAGTTGTCTTTTTTCCAATTGATCTCTATAAAAATTCTTTACTTAAAAAATTTTTTATAGTTTAATTTATTTTTGAGACAGAGAGAGATAGAGCATGAGTGGGGGAGGGGCAGAGAGAGAGGGAGACACGAATCTGAAACAGGCTCCAGTCTCTGAGCTGCCAGCACAGAACCCGATGCAGGGCTCAAACCCACGAACCGTGAGATCATGACCTGAGCCGAAGTTGGACACTTAACCTACTGAGCCACCCAGACACCCCTATAAAAATCCTTTATATATTCAGAAGACTCTTTATACATTTTGAACGACACATTTTTCATTTATGGTATATTACATGATTATCCTTGAGAATACATAAACTGGGGATTAGTAAGAGATGAAGTTATACAAGAAAAACAGGGCAAGAAAATCAGGGAAGGCTATGCACACCTGGTCATCTTACAGGACACTGTGAGTAATGTATTGCAAGTAAAAAGATTTCTGTGTGGAATCCTTTCAGGATATATTAAGTTTCTATTAGTCCTCCCTTAATATTTTATTATGCATTATAAATCTCTATGATAGGAATATGGCCTATAGCATTTCTTAAATCTACTCACAGAACTGAAAAAAAAAATTTTAGAACTTGAACAATGATGCATAGTTTGAGGACAGTTTGGGAAATGCTACTGAAAACAGTGGGAAATAACCAAGGTTTACTAAGGAAGTAACATGATGAAAATGTTTTAGAATTAATATGATAGTGATGTGCAAAATGGATAAAAAAAGCAGACTTTGTAGATGTGGGTAAGTTATTGATTCAATAAGAATTCCTATATTGAGGACTTCTGGGAAGATGATGCAGCAGGAGGATCCTGAGCTCACTTTGCCCCATGGACACAACAAGGTTAACAGCCACATCAGAACAACTAACTCTGAAAACATCCTGAAGACTGGCAGAATATACTTCTCACCGTTAAATCAGAGAAGGCCATATCACAAAAAGGGTAACAGGGGCAAAGATGCAGTCAGGAACCAACCCCCTAGAGAGACTAACTACAAATTAGAGGGTCCCCACACTAGGCACCAGAGGCTTGGGGTGGGGGGAGAACTTGTACTGGGAAGATGAGTCTGCATAACATTTGGCTTTCAAAAGCGGAGGGTTTTTTTTTTTTTTTTTTTACAATCAGACTTAACTCTAGGTACCTTAAAAATCAGCAGACTTAGGTCTAAGAGAGGCAGAAAGAGATATGAAACTGAGTCACTGCCCGAAACGAAGCATAACCACCCAGTTGAAAATACAATATAAAAGTAACATTTTGAGAAGAGCTTGGAATCTTTAGGGGACTTCCCCAAGAATCCCGACCTCAGTCTAGACAGTAGGCCCTCTGCAGGAACTAGCAGGAGCACCCTCCCACCTGTCTTACCAGCATCATGTGTCCTGCTACAGTACTCCCTTTCAGATCTGCCCTATCCAGTCTGCCACTCTTAGCAGCCATCCTGCCAAAGGAGCTTCTGCCATGAAATACCTTGCAAGCAGACTTGGCGAAAACCAGTGTCACTCTACAGAGACTCCTGCCCTAGGAAGAGGGGAAGATAATCACAAACACCTGTGCACACTCAGTCCCAGCGGCTGAACCTTATAGCTGGTGTTGCAGACAGTGCTCCGATATCAGTGCAACTGCAGCCCCAGCAGATGGACTGAGGGCAGGCATCTGCTTGACTACTGATGCTGCCAACATCAACACACAACAAGCACACACAACTTTGCACACAACATGCAAAGTGGGCCATTGCAGCTTACTAGACAAAAGGCAAACGAGGCCCAGCCACAACAGTAGGGAGCAAGTAATCTGCACTGGAGACAGGCCTGAAGTTCCTGGCTCTGGAGAACAGGGGAGGTGATACACGGGTACCACAGTACCTCTTCTTCATAAGGCTATTATTTTCAAGATCAGGAGACAAAGCTGACTTTCCAAATACACAGAAACACACACACAGAGTTAGACAAAACGAGGAGACAGAGGAATACGTCCCAAATGAAAGAAAACAAAACCACAGTCAAGACCTAAATGAAACACAGATAAGCAACAGGCATAATAAAGAATTCAGAATAGTGGTCACCTTAAACCTGTCGAAATGGCTAAAATCATAAACACAAGAAATAACAAATGTTGGCAAGGATGTTGAAAAAAATGGAATCTTTCTGCACTGTTGGTGGGAATGCAAACTGGTGCAGCCACTAGGGAAAATACTACAGATGTTCCTCAAAAAATAAAAATAAAATTACCATATGATCCAGTAATTCTACTACTGGGTATTTACCCCCTCAAAAAACCAAAAACACGAATTTGAAAAGATATATGCACTGGTATGTTTACAACATTATTTATAATAACCCAGATATGGAAGCAACCCAAGTGTCCACTCATAGGTGAATGGATAAAAGGTGTGGTGGATATATACAACGAGTCTTACTTACTCAGCTCTAAAAAAGAATGAGATGTTACCATGTACATGTTCCATGTAACAACATGGATTAACCTAGAGAGTATAATCCAAAGTGAAACAAGCCAGGCAGAGAAAGATAGATACACATGATTTTACTCAGGTGTGATTTTTAAGAAAAAACCCAGACTCTTATGTACAGAGAATAAACTGGTGGTTGCCAGAGGGGAGGCTGGTGGGTGTTTGGGTGAAAAAGATAAAGGGTTTAAGGGTACACTTATCTTGAGGAGCACTAATATAGAGAATTGTTCAATTGTTACAGTGTACATCTGAAACTAGTAAAATACTTTGTGTTAATTATGCTTGAGTAAAAACAAAATTATTTTAAACAGTACAAATCCTATGTCTAATGCCACACAATCTTACCTGTAAATGACCAGACTGAAGCTGTTCAGAATTAAATCATTGGTAGGGTCAAAAAGACGACTGTTTTGGCATTGAGTAAACAAGGTGTGAAGGAAACGGGAACTATGTTTCTTTTTGTATAAGTTATACAGTGTAAGATTTGTTATAGTATTAGGCCCAAGTAAGTTAAAATACCTTAGCAGAGTCAAGTGGTCACTCATGGGAAATAAATTACTTCTCCTGGACACTGGGGTATGAATTAATGACTTGGAAGACGCAATTAATATCCAAAGGATGAGCATGTAACTTTTAGACTACTCTCTATCTACAGTTCCCTTACAATCAAACATAGGTCACCATGCAGTGTAGTTTTAAGCAGATAAACCCGAAGTTCTACACTGATTTAATAATGTCTCCATGTGGCAAAAAATTGTTTTAGCATGTTGGAAAAAAACCTGAACATTGGTCAAGGAATCTACAACAGAGATACAACAAATACTAAAATCGAAACTAACAAAGGGGCTTGGGTTGAGTGTCTGACTCCTGATTTCAGCTCAGGTCATGATCCCAGGGTGGTAGGATTAAGGCCACAGTGGGCTCTGTGCTGAACATGGAGCCTGCTTAGGATTCGCTCTCTCTGCCCTCTCTCCCCTGCTCATGTCTGCACACTCTACCTGAAATAAATAGGAGATAAAGTAAAAATACAATAGAAAAATAAAATAAAATTGAGACTATTGAAGGCTTTATGGATTTTGTTATGAAGTTTTGTAACAGTTAACACAAATTCCTCCAAGCAAATTAGGGATGTGGCAGTGAAGTGAAAAAGATGTTATATATTATTTAGGGTTATTCAGATCTCCCAGCCTGCTTCTCAAATTACTCCTGTTTCCCATTTTTTAAAAATTAGTTTTGGGGCACCTGAGTGGCTTAGTCGGATAAGCGTCCGACTTTCGCTTAGGTCATGATCTCGCGGTTCGTGGGTTTGAGCCCCACGTCGGGCTCTGTGCTGACTGCCAGCTCAGAGCCTGGAGCCTGTTTCAGTCTGTGACTCCCTCTCTCTCTGACCCTCCCCTGCTCACGCTGTCTCTCTCTCTCTCTCTCCTAGAAATAAAGAAAACATTAAAAAAAAAAATTAAAAAAAATAAAAATTAGTTTTTATTTACTTATTTAGAGAATGTGTGAGTGGGGGGGAAAGAGGCAAAGGAGGAGGGGAAAAAGGGAGGGAGGGACAGAAGGGGGAGAGATGAATGAATGAATGAATGAATGAATCTTAAGCAGGCTCCACACTCAGCATGAAGACTGACATGGTGCTCAATCTCACGACCTGGGATCATGACCTGAGCAGAAATCAAGAGTCTGATACTCAATGGATTGAGCCACCCAGGTGCCCCAATCCTGTTTTCCATTTTAAAATTAAGTTTCTTGATCAAGGAGGGGCCAACATGGTGGATCTGTAGGGGGAAGTAGGGGGATCCATGGAAGTTGGGAGATCCGTACTTCCCACATCTCTCAAACAAAGAAGAGCTTAAGCCAAAGGACTCTGAACCCCAAGAGTCTGGGAGGAAAGGAGACGGAGCCTACTAGGAAGAAATAAAGGAAAACTGGACAGCCCCATAGGTGCATGACTGCAAACTAGGGGAGATAAAATGGGCTGTGGAGGCATGGAGGGGAGGGATCCCATTGTGTGGAGAGACAAAGGGAAGTGCAGCTGGGGAAGCGTAGGACTGTATCTGGACAAGAGAAAAACCATGGACCGGGAAGGAGAGGGATCCTATCATCCCCTCTCTAACTGCAGGGCTTTCTTCGGATTGAGGCCAGCTTCCTTGTTCCCATAGCTGGGAATGAGGGGAATCTCTTCTGGGTTCCATGTAGGCTGCAGAAGGAGAATCCAGTCCCCTGCCCTGAGGTGCTGCTGCTCACGGGATTATATTTTGGGTGGCATCATAAATGGGCACGGAGTGGAACTTTAAAACACAGCTAAACATGTGACATAGGAGACGGCTGAGCGACACAGCACACCTCATCTTGCCCACAGCACAGTGAGGACAGATCCAAAGGAGTGATTTGGGATACCAGGTCCGTGAAGAAGGGATTTGAGGGGTCGCCATTTTTCTCCCCACATCTACCAAGGTGGGGCCTCTGGGATTGTCTGCAGGGCCCACAGTGAAGGTGGGACCTACCTACACCAAACCACAATCACTCCGCCTCCTCCACCCCACCGCCAGTAGCTTCTGGATAGATGATGTGAATCGGATGGCTCCCTCCTCCAGACCAGCACTGCAACATTGCTTGATTAACTCTAGGTCAATTCTTGTTATTCAGATATATTCTCCCTTATCTCCTTCTTCTCTCTTTCCTCCTCTAGGCTGGTTATTCTGGTTATTGGTTTGCTTAAACAGACATATTTATTCCATTTTCTTGATGCATGTTCTACACCTCCTTCTTTCCTTTCTCTCTCTCTCTGGAATAATCAGGCCATATAGTTTCTCTGGGTAACATTTATCTTCGTTTCTTTTTCCTCGACTCCTTTCTTATTCTCCTTTTTCTCTGGATTAAGCCTTTTAGTCTCTCTGCCTAGTCAATGTTCATTTTCTCTTTCTCCTTGCCCCTGTCATTTCTCTCTTTGTATATGCTCTTACATCAGCACTGACTCCACCCTGCTCTTTACTTGTAGACGGTGTTTCTGGTTTTATGTTTTTAGACTGTCTTTTGTTTTTTGGGTTTTTTGTTTTTGTCTGTGCCTGTTTATTTGTTTGTGCATTTTAGTGTTTTTGTTTCCTGTTTGTCTGTCTGTTTTCCTTTCCAGGACTACTTCAAGGAACAAAAGCACACATGGTGCAAAGTTCAAAACATCACTACGAGTAGGGAAATAAAATAACCAAGTCACAACAAAAGAGAGCAAGCAACACTCTCCAAAAAACACCTCCTGAACGGTCAGGCCTTAAACGGTGTATGAGCACCATTTAATACAGCAGTACTCGCAGGTGCAAAGCACAGAATAAGCTTTTAAAACTTACAAGAGACAGAAACCTAGCCAAAATGAAGAAACGGAAGAATTTTCCTCAAAAGAAATTCCTGGAAGAAATGATAGCTAAAGAATTATTCAAGATACATAAGCAACATAACTGAAAAAGAATTTAGAATACGATTAATTACGGCTTGAAAAGGGGATAGAAGACAGCAAAGACTCCATTGCTGCAGAGATCAAGGATCTTAAAAATAGTCTTAACGAATTAAAAATTGCTATAAATGAGGTGCAAAGTAAAATGGAGGTGGCTACAGCACAGATTGAAGAGGCAGAGGGGAGAATAGGTGAATTAGAAGATATAATTATGGAAAAAGAGGAAGCTGAGAAAGAGAGACATAAAATGATCCAGGAGCATTAAAGGAAAATTTGAAAACTGAGTGATGCAATCAAATGGGAAAAATATCCATATCATAAGAATTCCAGAGAAGAAGAGAGAAAGGGGCTGAACAAATCATAGATGAGAACTTCCCCAATGTGGGAAAGGAAACAGACACTGAAATCCAAGAGGCACAGAGAACTCCCTTCAGATGTAACTTGAATCAATCTTCTGTATGACATTATAATAGTGAAACTAACAAAATATGAGGATAAAGAGAGAATTCTGAAAGCAGCTAGGGATAAATGGGCCTTAATACACAAAGGTAAACACATAAGGGTAGGAGCAGACCTACTGAAACTTGGCAGGCCAGAAAGGAATGGCAGGAAATCTTCAATGTGATGCACAGGAAAAATATGCAGCCAAGAATCCTTTATCCAGCAAGCCTGTCATTCAGAATACAAGGAGAGATAAAGGTTTTCCCAAACAAACAAAAACTGAAGGAATTCATCACCACTAATCCAGTCCTACAAGAGATCCTAAGGGGAACTCTGTGAGGGAAATAAAAGTACCAGAAACACCACCACAAGGATGAAACCTATAGATAACACAATGACTCTAAACCCATACCTTTCAATAATAGCACTGAATGTAAATGGACTAAATGCTCCAATCAAAAGACACAGGGTATTAGAATGTATAAAAAAACAAGACTCCTCTATTTGCTGTCTATAAGAGACTCATTTTAGACCTGAGGACCCCTTCAGATGGAAAGTGAGAGGATGGAGAACTATCTATCCTGCTACTGGAAGTCAAAAGAAAGCTGAAGTAGCCATACTTATATCGGACAAACTAGACATTAACGTAAAGGCAGTAACAATAGATGAAGAAGATATTATATAATAATTACAGGGTCTATTCATCAGTAAAGCTAACAATTATAAATGTCTATACACCTAATTTGGTGAATTAATGAATGAATGAAACTAGACCACTTTCCTACACCATACACAAAAATAAACTCAAAATGGATGAAGGACCTAAATGTGAGACAGGAAACCATAAGAACCCTAGAGGAGAAAGCAGGCAACAACCTCTTTGACCTCAAACGCAGCAATTTCTTACTCAACACATCTCCAAAGGCAAGGGAATTAAAAGCAAAAATGAACTACTGGAACCTCATCAAGATAAAAAGCTTCTGTTTCAGCAAAGGAAACAATTAACAGAAACAATAGGCAACCGATGGAATGGGAAAAATTATTTGCAAATGACATACCAGATAAAGGGCCAGTATCCAAAATCTAAAAGGAACTCACCAAACTCCACACCCAAAAAACAAATAATCCAGTGAAGAAATGGGCAGAAGACAGGAACAGACATTTTCCAAAGAAGACATCCAGATGGCCAACAAGACACATGAAACAATGCTCAAAATCACTCATCATCAGGGAAATACAAATTAAAACCACACTGAGATACCACCTCACTCTGGTCAGAGTAGCTAAAATGAACAAATCAGGAGACTACAGATGCTGGAGACAATGTGGAGAAATTGGCACCCTCTTACACTGTTGGTGGGAACGCAAACTGGTGCAGACACTCTGGAAAAGAGTGTGAAGGTTCCTCAAAAAATTAAAAATAGAACTCACCTATCCCAGCAACAGCACTGTTAGGAATTTATCCAAGGGATAGAGGAGTGTTGATGCATACGGGCACATGTACCCCAATGTTTATAGCAGCACTTTCAGCAATAGCCAAATTGTGGAAAGAGCCTAAATGTCCATCAACTGACGAATGGATCAAGATGTGGTTTATATATACAATGGAACACTACTTGGCAATGAAAAAGAATGAAATCCTGCCATCTGAAGCAATGTGGAACTGGAGGGTATTATGCTAAGTGAAATAAGTCAGGCAGAGAAACACAGATATCCTATGTTTTCACTCATATTACATCAGGAGAAATTTCACTCATATTACATCAGGAGAAACTTAACAGAAGACCATGGGGTAGGGGAAGGGGGAAAAAGTTACAGAGAGGGAGGGATGCAAACTAATAGAGACTCTTAAATATTGAGAACTGAGGATTGATGAGGGGTAGGGGAGAGGGGAAAGTGGGTGATGGGCACTGAGGAAGGCAATTGCTGGGATGAGCACTGGGTGTTGTATGGAAACCAACTGGACAATAAAATATATTATTAAAAAAAGGAAAAAAAGAAAATAGAGCATGCAAGAAAAAAAATAAAGTTTCTTTTCACTGACAAGTTAAAGACTCTTGAAGTTAAGGATTGCCTTCAGCTGTTGGCCTTTCTACTAAGCCTCTCCATTTCATAGTGCAGAATCACCTAATGCTAATAACGACTGTCCTTTTACATACACACAAACAAATATACATTGTGCGTGTGTATCTGTGTGTGAGAGAGAGGGAGAGGGAGAAACCTTGTGAATACTTTTGGAAGAAAACAGATTTCTAAGAACAAAACAGCTATAAAATGAGGTATGTTTAGTTAAATAGAAAATATTACATTCAAATGTATCCATTTGAACATCTCAAATGGGAAAGAACCCCTAATTTTGCACTTGAGATTTTGCCAACTTTATCTAATCCTTTGTTCCTAGATGTTTCAAATGATAAAATGCAGTGATACATTTGGCCAACTAATGTCACTATCTAATTGCCTAGAAATTCCTCAAATTTGGGACTTCTAATTGCCTAGAAATTCCTCAAATTTACAAATAATTTGGGGCTTCTGATTTAAAAAAAAATATCCTACATTATTAATCCTGCGAATTTCAAATTTAAACTATTCTGTTGAGGAGAGAGATTTCTGTACATTGATAATAACATTGTTTGTTTCCTGATGCTACTACCCAGATGCCATTATTTGGTTTATGAAACTAAATTATCTTATAATAGACAAGGCAACTTTAGTGCACTAAGTCAAATTGTTCAAGAGTTATACATCTTTTCATTTCCATTTTTTAAACTGTGAGTTTCTGTGAAAGTATTAAGTTGTCTAATGCAGTCTAATGGCTTGAATTATGATAGGGTAAAGGACTCCTAACTATAAGAAAGGGACAGGGATGAAACCTGGTGAAGGTGGTCAAATTCATCTTCACCAGCAAAAGACACAAAGACTCCTGGAGTTGTCAGGAAATGCTGGGTTTAGCCAAAATATCTGATGTATGTATGATCTAGGTTTCAAATTAATTTCTAGTTGTTAAGCTCTTACTTGTAGTCTCCTGTCCCCATTAAAGGAGACTCTGTATCTTAAATATTATGAAAGCAGGAAGTTAATAAGATTAACTATTGGGTGTTGGAAATACCAATTATTGGGTAGTAATATATTATGGCTTTAGGGTTAAAGTAGAAAAAAATGTATTTAAAAAATGAACTGATTAGATTGTTTCATATTACTCTGCAGTATTTGGAATAAAGCACTGACAATCCAAAGTGCATATGAATCATTCATAAAATGATAAAATGATAAAATTAAAAAAACTAAAAATTTGTAATTATTTTAGTATTAAGAATTTAAATTCTAATCCTTTGAAAAGAAGGTATATGGGAATTGACACATTCATCAAACTTTAAGGTCATGGTAAGTAACAGAACCTTACACAAATAATTTATAACCTTGCAGGTAAGGAAAAAAAGGCATAGAAATACTGATGTGCCTTGGGCCTTTGCAATTATCTAGTCCTACCTTTTATTTTTCAGATGAGAAAACTCAAGTCTTCAGAGTCTTAACTGATTTGCCCAACGTTGCACTAGAATTCAGGTTTGCTGAGTCCTGGTCTGTAGAACAATTGCTCTAACTGCCAATTTCTGATAACTCAGCCAGATGGTTTTGAAATTAGCGTTTTGTTTTCTATAAAAAAGAATTGTCAAACACAGTAGGAGCTTTTATAAAATCAACTTTCATTGCAGGATCATCTATTTTTAGTGCAATCTTAATTCGGAACCCTCCCCCTCTTGAGAGAGGAAGCTAAGTTGCTCCCAGTACTCCTACTTTATCAGAGCAGCTCTGCTTCATTGACCATATCAGTGGTGATAGAAATGGTAAGTTCTGACTAATGGTGGTGCTAGAAGCAACAGAGAAAGAAAGGCCAATACTTCTGATGTAATAAAACATTGGATTTACTCAATAATGTTTAGGCTTTATAATTATAGATCTAGTGCCGTAATAAAGCCCCTTTATTGCTGAAATTCCTTACTCAGTAATAATGTTATGATCTGACTCCCAGTTTTTCCACTGACATTTCTTTGTGAGCATGCAAGCTTTCTTAGGAATGCAACTACCACGTTATACCAAAAGGGACAACTGAAATCATGAGGACTATTAATTTGATCTTGTACAGTAATCTCAAGCATTCTGTTATACACAGCGAGATCTATTTATTAAAATAAATAAGTGACAGCAAGCCCTTTGCTAGTTACAGTCATTGTCTGCTATCACTGTATAAATACAAAAACTGGATAGTGTCAAAAGTTTGTAATTCATACCTTTTCTTTGCTCTTAAATAATCATCCTTATATGTATATATAATGGACTACTACTTGGCAACAACCAAGAATGAAATCCTGCCATTTGCAACAACATGGATGGAACTGAAGGGTATTATGCTAAGTGAAATAAGTCAGTAAGAGAAAGACAAATATCATATGTTGTCACTCATATGTAGAACTTGGAAAAATTAACAGAGTACTATGAAGGAAGGGAAGGGGAAAAAATAGTTTCAATCAGAGAGGCAAACCATAAGAGACTCTTAAATACAGAGAAATAACTGAGGATTGATGGGAGCGCGGGGGAGAGGGGAAAATGGGTGATGGACATTGAGAAGGGCACTTGTTGGGATGAGCACTGGGTATTGTATGTAAGTGATGAATTACAGGAATTTATCCCCAAAACCAAGAGCACACTGTATATACTGTATATTAGCTAACCTAACATTATATTAAAAAAACATCCCCAATACATGTGCACTCTGACTGAATAAAGTCTGACTTTTTAAAAAAAATTTTTAATAAATTTTTTAAAAATGTTTTATTTCTGAGAGAGAAAGACAGTGTGAGCAGGGGAGGGTCAGAGAGAGAGGGAGACACAGAATCTGAAACAGGCTCCAGGCTCTGAGCTAGCTGTCAGCACAAGAGCCCAATGCGGGGCTCGAACCCACAAACTGTGAAATCATGACCTGAGCCTAAGTCGGATGCTTAACCGACTGAACCACCCAGGCGCCCCTATAAAGTCTGTCTTTTTATTCTGACTCGAATTCATAAAGGTTACTGAATGTCTAGTCTTTGGAGAAGACAAAATTTGAGCTGGCCCATGAGGGGCAGATAAGATTTGAATTGTGAGAAGAGACTATTCCAGACCCTAGGAATGTGTTGTGAAGAACGTATGGCAGTGAGTGGACTGCTTTGCCTAGAGGATCCCCGACATGTAGAGGAAGGAAAGGAGGCTAGAAAAATAGGCTGGGGCTGGAAGGACAGATTTTCTGTCCCAGGATCACAAATTTGTACTATATGCGATAGTTCTAGACATTTAAAGTTGTTGAGTAGGAAAATAATTCCATAAAATCAACTTTTGAGAAGACAGACCTGCTGGCACAGGGCATAAACTGTAGGAGAGAAGTACAAGAGAATTACTATAATGGAGAAGATCAAAGGTAATAGAGACCTGAATGAAGGTAGTAGCTGTTAAAAATGAGGTAAGTGTGCCAAAGGAGAAGGAAAAGAAGTTGGTGGCCGATTGCTCCCTTGCTTTGCTCCCTCTACATCCTTCCAACACCTAGCAATCCAAACAAATGACTGTAATTTTCAGCCTGGATGATTTATAATAATAATATTAATAAGAATAGCAGCCACATTTCCATGGTGCTGCTATTTCCATATGTGCCCAGCACCTACGTGCTTTATGTGTAATAATTCATTTAGTTGTCAGGATAACCCCATGAAGTAAGTATCACTGTTTCCATTGCACAGATAGGAAGCCTGAAGCAAAGAGAGGTTAGAGGATGTGTTCAGTCACACGATAATGAGTATCAGCCAGGACTAGAACTCTAGCACTGTGGCCAAAGTGTAGTAATGGCCAAAGGAGAGTAATGACTCTCCTGATGGTCTCATTAACAAGTACTAATTTGTGTGGATTATAGCCATCTTAACTCTAAAGGTGTTGAATCCAAAATGGTGGTAAATATCCAAATGGAAATATCTGGATGGGAGGGGGGAGGGAAATCTAGAATTCATGGGATAGCCAATATTGAGGACACAAATTGAATGCTAGGTGTGCCTCATAACCTAAATCTTTGAAACTCTTCATTACTGAAGTTGAAATTAGAATTTAGTCCACTGATTTCCCATTCTCCAGGTAGCGAGACAATAGATTTCAGCCCCATTGGAAATAGTGCTGACTTCCTCACCAGAGCTCACAGGAGTAAGTTTCTGCTTATTTTTTGTTCTCTCATACAGTAATTCTAATAATTTGCTATTATATCATGTACTATATTCATTTCCATTTGGTTCTATGAAGTCAGGTGAGTTACAATATTTCCATGCTCATTTTAAGTTGCAACCTGTTTTAGGCTTCTGAAAATCTCAACATTATATCATCCCATGATATAGTGAGTTCAGATATCTAGATATTCATCAGAAAATCAAAGGGCTGTGTGGCATCATGGCTTTAAAAAAAAAAAAAAAAAAAAGAGAGCTTTGGAAAACACCTGGGTTTGAATCTTGCAGCATCATGGCTTAAAAAAAAGAGAGAGCTCTGGAAAGTATCTGGGTTTGCAGTTTTGCCATTCAAAAGTTTTCCAACTTGGATACATTACCTTCTGTTTCTGATAACGCCCATCTAATGAAAACTATAAAGTTTAGGGGAAATGATAGAAGTCATTTGTTGCCATTTCCTATGGAAAAGGTCAGAAATTTTAGCTGCTATTATCTGATCTGTGAAGATGCACAATATTATGAATATATAAAAAGTAAAAATTATCCTCAAAATGTATTCTCCTAAAAATATAATACAACCACTTCAGGAGATGTGTTTGGCAGAACATTTCAGTACTTAATCTAGCCACAACTTTGGAGAAGGAAAAATAATACTATCATAAAATGATTCGTAACATCCCAAATATCGAAATACTTCCACTAGCAGTTAATACACAGATAGCTCATTAACTTAGTAAACATGGCATTCACTGCTGTAGACTTATTCAGCTATTACATGCCCAGAGACATTTGTCAGAAATTGTTTATTGGTACTTAGTTTTCTTTTAGTTAGGTGGGCAGTACTTCAAAACCCAACATACAAACACTGGATCCAACAGAACTCTACTTCAAGAATTTAGAGAAATACATATATATACTGTAAGAGATATAGTGATTTGATACGTATCCACATTTATAATGACAGATGATTTGTGTTTGCATAGCCATGTCTTAAAAAGTCATACCTGATGCAAAATAGTTCCCTTTGTGGGGGTTTAGCTAAGTCATGGTAAAGGTTAGATTGTTTACAGCTATTGTAATCACTCTATTTTTAGAAATCAGTAACAGAATTAACAGTTTGGTGCACAGATTATTTTTTGTTGAGATTTATATAAGTATCTCATTTAATACTCACAAAAATGGTATGGGGTAAGTGAGCCTATCTTTAATTCATGATGAGGAAATTAAAACTCTGTGGCATTAAGGCCACAAAGGTTTTAAGTAATGGACTAGGAACCCCAACCTTGGTTTTTTCATATTAAAGTTCCCATGGTTCATACTGCATTGCCTTATGAAAATCTCTGGTTAAGTTTCCCCACTTTGGAAATAGCTTTTGTATATTTTTTGTTGGAAGGAAGTGCTATTGATTAGGGAGAAGTGATTGATTACTTTTTAAGTGTTTGTTTATTTTTGAGAGAAAGAGAGTGAATGGGGGAGGTGCAGAGATCGATGTAGGACTGTAACCTACGAACTGTGAAATCATAACCTAGGCCAAAGTCGGACACTATATTGACTGAACCACCTAAGTGCCCCTGGGGAAGTGATTTAAAGTGATTTGAAAGAATATTATTTTTAGATCATAATGGAAAGTATGATGGTACAAGATTCTACGACGAGTGGTTCAGAGTAAGTTCTGCTGCCTTTGGAAATTCAAGTTTAAGAAGCCATTGAGTTTTGGTTTTAGAAAATGGGGACTATTTTCAAACTCATTAATAAATGGTATTTCAAACTCATTAATAAAATGTAGATTAAAGTTTTTAATATTATAACTCCTAGCATGATTCATAAAGTGGAAAATCTTTATCATATACAATTCATATATTTTCTAACACAGGCAACTACTTAGATGGTTTAGTGAAGATCAAGAATATTGTAAATACCTTAACCAGAATTTTACTATTTATAAATTGATAACATGAATGAGTTAGAAAGAAACATATTGATGGTGGTCTTAATAGGTCTAAATGGCAATGGTATTCCTTAATAAAAAAAA
Organism: Crocuta crocuta; assembly: GCF_008692635.1. Lineage (NCBI taxonomy): Eukaryota > Metazoa > Chordata > Mammalia > Carnivora > Hyaenidae > Crocuta > Crocuta crocuta. The sequence goes on along the minus strand of NW_027530545.1, from coordinate 5,820,357 downwards.
AAAAACAAAAAAAAACCCACAGCAACAACAACGAAAGATTACTGACATTAGGTGTATGTATCCAAACATATGCAAGAGGAACAAGTTTGGTTTATTCCTGATATTTTATACATACTATTTAATAATATTTTGAGAGTTATAATTACTATGAGATTTTTTTCTCAATCTTGTAGAATTCTGTGTTTCTTTTTCATATCTTAGCTAGTATTTAAATTAGATATTTAAAGTTTGGAAGCAGAGGGGCACCTGGGTGGCTCAGTCGGTTAAGCGTCCTATTTTGGCTGAGGTCATGATATCACAGCTTGTGAGTTGGAGCCCTGCGTCCGGCTCTGTGCTGACAGTTCAGAGACTGGAGCCTGCCTTACATTCTGTCTCTCTTTCTCTCTCTCAACAATAAATAAATAAAAAAAATTTAAAGTTTGGAAGCAGAAACGCTGTTGTCGTAAGTTAGATATTCACTGCTACGTTGATGAAATATATTTCAAGGTGTTGTTTTTTTTTTTTCCCCCATGCCATGGGCCTCTTTTCAGAATGTTTTTAATTTTTTAAAGTATTTATTCATTTTTAGAAAGACTGCAAGCAGGGGAGAAGAGAAAGAGAGAGAGAGAGAGAGAGAGAGAGAGAGAGAGAGAGAGAGAGAGAGAGAGAGAATGAGAATCCCAAGCAGCCTGGCACTGTCAGTACAAAGCCTGACATGGGGCTTGAACCCACAAACCGTGACTTCATGACCGGAGCCAAAGTTGGATGCTCGACTGACAGAACCACCAAGGTGTCCCCATAATGTTTGAAATGCATAAAATACATATATTAAAGAGCTGATTATGTTTAAATACATTTATCAAAATATTTTTGAAATTTGTGATAGAATGTTTTATGAATGCTTAATATGGCAGGATTTGTAATTCTGATTTAGTGAAAAGATAAAACGGTATTGAGATATCATCAACAACTACACAGACTCTCCTCACCTCAGGATTTTTCAATACTACTATGGTGTTAGAGCAATACACATTCAGTAAAGACCACAAATGAAATTTGAACACTTCATTATACAACAGGCTTTGTGTTAAAAGGATTTTGCCCAATTGTCAGATAATGTAAGTGTGCAGAGCACATTTACAGTAGGCGAGGCGAAACTATGAAGTCTAGCAGGTTAGTGTATTAAGTGCATTTTCCATTTATGATATGCTCAACTTACAATGGACTTACCTGGACATAATGCCATTGTTAAGACAAGAAAGATCTCTAATGAGAGAGGAAAAGATCTGTTTTTTCTGTTGATGACAAGTCAGAGGAACTGCTAATCACACTGGATGTGTTGTCTATATTCACAATGAAAAGAAATGCTAAATTTCAGCTGAATGTTACTGAAAAAAAAAAAAACAATTTTCCCATCCAAATTTATCCTATGTATGGACCCCACATTCAGAAAGCCTGTAATATGTTTTCCAAAATTTTGTATCAGCAATTATTATTTACTATTATTGCCTGCTTTGGGGCTCCTACTATAGTATCCTTGCAATAGTTAAAGTAGACTGAATTTTTTTTTTTTTTTAAGCGAATGAGCTGATCTACATTTTGGTGTCTAACACGATGGAAGGCTTATTTCTCAGTCAGGACACTAAGGCAGGTGGCTCTCTTCCATAAGGTAATTCGAGGGCCCAGACTTCTTTCATCTGTGTCTGCGTTAGCATCTAGGGCCTCGCTGTTACCTAAATTCTGCCGATGGAAGGGGAAGAGGATGTGAAGTAAGTACTTCAGTTTCTTAGGAAACTTTGGCCCAGGGTTGGCACACGACAGCACCTACACTTCTTTGGCAAGAAACAGTCACGTGGCTCCACCTAGGCATCACTTCCTGGTAATGACTTCACGTGATGGGATGAAAAACATGAAATTTGGCTGGACAGTTAGCTGCGTCTACCACAATTAAGTTTTCTCTTAGAACTTTATTATAGTAGAATTGGGGGAGAGTTTTCCTAAATAACCGTTTAATTTTGTTTAATTCATTCTGTTTAAAATGAACTGTACTTGGGTTTGGTGGATGTTTGTTTTTCTAAAAAAAATTTTTTTTATTCCTTATTTTTGAGAGAGAGACAGAGTGTAAGTGAATCCTAAGTGGGATCCAGGCTCTGAGCTGTCAGCACAGAGCCTAAAGCGGGGCTTGAACTCACGAACTGCAAGATCATAACCTGAGCCAAGTAGGACACTTAACGGACTAAGCCACCCAGGTGCCCTGGATGATTGTTTTTCTAAATTGTTGAGCTGGATGAGAGGAATGACAAACAAAACCAACCGGCAGCTCCTGCGGCGTGAAGGAAGCACCTGAGCTACAAAGTCATCTTTGAAGTGTCCTTCTCTTTCCTCCTCAAAGGTGATCTATCAGCTACTGCTTCCTATTTATTTTACCTCCTAAGTACTACTTAACATCCAGACTGCCCCTGCCACAGCCTCACTTCAGACCCTCATAAATTCTCTCCCAGGTGACTTCTATAATAGCTTTCCGACGAAACATTCGGCCTGCAGCTTCGTCCCTCTACTCAGGCCATTTTCTCGATCAATATTCTCAAATTTGGAAACTTCACACCTCCTTAAGGGAGCAAATTGAGCACACATCCTACACATGCACTCTGACTTCTTAATAAGTTATGTGTGCTTATTCTTTTACCCTTATGTAGATCATAAAATGGTGTAACATGGAGAGATCAAAACATAAAGAGTTTTAACATGATCTTCTCCATCCAGTGGGTTACTTCACACACACAAGTATCAGTCTGGGTTCCGTCAGGATAAGGGAAGCTACAACACTACGGGACTGAAGGGATAACTCAAGAATTACAGTTTACCTGAGGGAGGGAGCGGCTGGGAAGTGAAGTCCGTCTCCAGGGCCAGGCAGAGGGTCTCAAACAGTCACTGCCTCAACTCGAAGTGGGAGAATTGGGGTTTATAGGAGTCTGAGAAGCAACAGGTCTGACCCCCAGGACGACCGTGAAGTGGGAGCTTCTGCAGGTCTCCGGCAACAGCCCTGTGGGACCGCCCCCTGTGACTCCCACAGCCTCCTGCGTATAACGGGATGTGCTTCACCTGTGCCTGCGAAATCTCGGCAAGGGCCTCTCATCAGAAAGCTAATGCACAACTACTGGGAAGGCATTAAGGGGAAATCTCCTTCCCAGCCTTAGGGCAGATGAGACACGATGGTACCAATGGACTACAACCAACATACCTGGAATACAGACACTTCAGGTTGGAGACAAATACTCTAATTTGGACGGAGAGTGATTATTCTAAAACACACCATATGTTGTCTTACTCAAAATCCTTCTGTAGTTTTCTTTGGCCTCCAGTAAGCTTGTGGGTGTGTGTGTGTGTGTCTGTGTGCGCGCGCACACACTTTTATCCCCAGTAGTTTTTTAATCTTTTTAGCCTTGCCAACTTTTATTCGCATACTTATGTATGGGCAAAAGCAAATTAACTATGATTCTTATTGTAAGCCTTGGCTGAACAGTGACAGAGCGTTGGAGCCCCTTCTATGCACTCAGTGCCCTGCAGTTTCCCCTCGGCGGGGGAATATCCAGAGCCCCATAGGACCTTTGTACATCACCATCCTAAAGGATGACATCCAAACTCATCAGCTTGGTGCATAAGGCCCTCTATCGTCTGCCTCGTGCCTCCCTCTTCCATTTAATCTTCTAAATAGCCTTCAGGCCACCCTGCATGCTAGCATTCCCAATTTAATTATTCATAACCTCAAAACTTTTCCTTGGCATATGAGCTCCCCTTTACTTGGACTGCTTCTCCACTTTGTCAGGTATATTCATAGCCACAAATCATCACTACGTGCAGATCATTTTTCCTGACCCTATCTATCTCCATGCTGTGAGTACAACATTTAATACCAAGAAGGACTCCAGAGTGATGTCATGAGCTGAGGAGGCACGGGTTGAGCTTTCTCAGAAAATCTTCCCTGAAGCATACAGTATCTACTAACTCCATCTTCATTTCTTAATATGTACTTTGAAAAATACATAGTGTGCAACTTCAATTTTGGTGTTGTTTTAATAACAGACAGTTTCACTTGTGTGTGTGTGTACATGATTTTAGGAAAATCAAGACCCTTTTTGAAATTTCTCATTGTAAGGTATTTTGCCTTTGCTGGAGAAAACCTGATAATCATTACAAAAATGGCAAAACAAGCATTCCTTTACTCTGATACTTATAAATTCATACAACAGCATTCTCACACCAGTTATAATGCCTATAATCAAAATAGTATTGAAATAATTGAAAGAAATAAGTATTGGCAAGGATGTAAAGAAAAGAGAACTCTTGTGCTGTGATGGTAGGAATGCAAACTGGAGCAGCCATTGTGAAAAACAGTGTGGAGGTTCCTTAAAAAAATTAAAATTGGATTACCAGACAATCTAGAAATTCCACTTTGGATATCTGCCCAAAGCAAGTGAAAGTGGTAATTAAATAAGATATATGCACTCTTATACTCATTGCAGCATTTATACTAGACAAGATACTGAACAACTTAAGTGTATACTGATAGATGAATGAATAAAGAACATGTGGGTGCATTGTATAAAAACACATGATGTAATAAATCATAAAGAAAATGAAATCTTGCCATTTGTAGCACAGACGGATGGACCTGGATGATACAATGCTCAGTGAAATGAGTCAAAGAAGGGCAAATACCATGTGGATTTGCATGTGGAATATAACAAAAAACCAAATGAACAAATGAAATGCAGAAACATACTGAAATCCAGGAAAGTGGTTGTTTCCAGAGGGAGAGAGGGTAGTAGTATGGGCAAAATAGGTGAAAGAGACTAAGAAGTACAAACTTTGTTATAAAATAAATTAAGTCACAAGGATGAAAAGCAGGACAGGTCAGTAGTACTGTAATAACATCATATGGTGATCGATGGTATCTGTATTTATGGTAAGCACTGTATAATGTGCAGAACTGCTGAATTACTATGTTGTACACCTGACACTGACAATACTGTATGTCATTATACTTCAGCAACAAAGGCAATAATTTCCTGTTATCAGCTACAGAAACTTTTTTCTAGATATAACTCCTTGGACAAGGGAAACAAAAGCAAAATTAAACTATCGGGACTATACCAAAATGAAATATTTTTGCACAGTGAAGAAAACCAATAGCAAGAAAACAAAAACAAAACAAAACAAAAAAACCCCTACTGAATGGGAAAAGATATTTTCAAATGATATATCTGTTAAGGGGTTAATATCCAAAATATATAAAAATACTTAGACAACACCAAAAAAAAATCCTATTAAAACATGGGCAGATGGCCTGGACAGGTCTAAGACATATAGATGGTGGACAGATGAAAAAAATGCTTAACATCGATAATCATCAGGGAAAGGCAAATCCAAACCAGAATGTGATATCACCTTATACCTGTCAGAACAGCTAAAATTAATAATGGAAGAAATAACAAGGGTTGGCAAGGATGTGGAGAAAAAGGAGCTCTCTTGCACTGCTGGTGGGAATGCAAATTTCATTCCTTTATTGCAGCCATTGTGCAAAACAGAATGGTAACTCTTTAAAAAATTAAAAACCGAGAGGAGCCTGGGTGGCTCAGTAGGTTAAGCATCCAACTTCAGCTCGGGTCATGATCTCAGTTTGTGAGTTTGAGCCCTGTGTCACGCTCTGTGCTGACAGCTCGGAGCCTGGAGTGTCAGGCTCTGTGCTGACAGCTCAGAGCCTGGAGCTTGCTTCAGATTCTGTATCTCTTTCTCTCTCTGCCCCTTCCCTGCTCACACTCTGTCTCTGCCACTCTCAAAAATAAATAAATGTTAAAAAAATTTTTTTTCAATTAAAAACCAAGTTATCAAATGATCCAGTAATTGCAATACTGGGTACTTACCCAAAGAAAATGAAAACGCAAAAGAAAATGATACATGGACCCCTATATTTAATGCAGCATTACTTAGAATAGCCAAGATATGGAAATAATCCAAACATCCACTCATAGATGAATCTATAAAGATATATATATACAGAATAGAATATTTAGCCATTAAAATAATGAAATCTTGTCATCTGTAGCAACATGGACGGATGTAGAAGGTATAATGGTAAAAGAAATAATTCAGTCATTAAAAGACAAATGCTATATGATTACACTCATGCAGAATTAAGAAAAAAAAAGGGACAAAATAAGATAGTTTTTAATAGAGAACAAACTGGTGATTTCCAGATGGATAGTATGTATGGGGAATGGGTAAAATAGAGGAGATCAAGAGTACACTTATCTTGATGAGTACTGAGAAATGTACAAAACCGATGAATCATTTTACTGTATACTTGAAACTAACACACTGTTAATTATACTCCCCCAAAAATCCTTCCTATTTTCTACATTAAAGATAACTAGTTTGAAGGATAAATTTTTGTGAGATGACTGTAAAATATAAAAGAACAAAACCCGGACTCAAAATAAAGAGAATAAATTGGTGTTGCCAGAGGGGAAGAGGCCAGGGCCATAGGTGAAGGAGATAAGGGGGATTAGGAGTACATTTACCTGAAGATGATGTTGTATATAACTGCTAAATCATTATACTGTACTTCTGAATCTAATGCAAGTATGCTAATCATATTTCAATAATATATGTGTGTGTATATATACACAAAGTACCAGCTAAATTTGAGAAATTCAGCAAATAATTGGAAGTAGTTTATGGGATCAAAAAAAGATCTGTTTCAGGTAGGACTAATTGTGTTTACAATATATAGAAACTAAAGTTCAAGAAAATAAGCTTCTAAAACTAAATGTATTATTTTTTTCATTGTAGCTTTCCAATATAAATATGTATACAGAGCTCTCATTTTATTTTTTATGCCATAAATTCAACCTTTTAAGATTTGTAAAACCTCAAGAAACATTACAGACAGCATAACTCAAAATGTTTTTGCAATAATTGTAAGTAAATCAATAATAAATTTTACTTACATATATCTGGAGGTGCAGTGGCCACATGAGGCTCATCGGAACCTGAAGATCCTGCAGTTGAAAAGGCTTTGGGATTGACAACCCTTTTAACTAAAGAGCAAAATCCTGGGAGATAGGAAACCAGTCTGGCTCTATTACACAGCACCTAAGAATAACACAAAATTAAAATTACTTGTTAATAACATACATTTTATACTTACATAGACAATCCCTGGCAAATCCTCACACTGCAATATATCTTTTAAAACCAAATTTTATTCTATTACTGAGCCACTACCATTTGGCAGGCATTATGTATATAATTTTTAAAACAAGTCTATTAAAAAAAATAAGTTACTTTGTATAAAAGTATATGGCTTTTCCAATAAATGCCAGAATTGAGAGTGCCTCAGCAGAGAGAATAGGAACCTCTAAAAGTTGCCCTATTTAGGAACAATACTGAAAAGGTAGTACAAAGAAGATTCTTCAATTCTTAAGGAACTTTCAAAACCTTTAGTACATAGCTTTGTGGTTCATTTTTTGCTATATTCATTTTTACTGGTCTCTGAGGTTAGTTACAACGGGTGAACGTGTAAACATCTTTCATGCATAAACTTCTAGCAAAATACCTGGGTCAGAGTAATTTAATACAGGAGTTGGCAAACTATAGCTGAATATAGCTTGCTGTTTTGGTAAATAAAGTTTTATTCTATCACAGTCACTCCCATTTATTTATGTATTGTCTATTGCTATTTTCATACCATAATGGCAGTAAGTTGTTGCACAGGGACCATAGGGTGCAGAAAGCCTAACATATTTACTTATCTGTCCCTTTGCATTAAAAAAACTAAAATGCCAACTCATAGTTTAGTAAGCAATATTTAAAAACAAACACCATATTATCTATGAAATGGTATTAAAAGATTTGAACAATTAAGAGATCCTTAAGGGGAGTAGGAAAAGTTTCAAAGGATACACTAGGTTTTTAAAAAACAGCAGTTAAGTTGAGGAGGGAAGGGGCATTTTAGTGAGTAATTTTTAGGAAAAGATGCATAGTCATAAAAGGTATTTTCAAAACAGTGAAAAGTTCAGTGAGGGTATATATATATATATATATATATACACACACACACATACATATGTGAGTACAGTAAAAAACAGGCTTGAAAATTAAGTTATGGGCAATTACAAAACGCTATATATTTGACACAGCAAAGGGCTTGTTGCATCAAGAAAATAAACCAGAATTTTACTCTGGAGGCAGGGAAATATAGTGCAAACTGATAAAAATAAGTAATGTTTTTAGGAATGTACCACTTAGGGCAGCAGGGATTGGAGTGGGATTAAAGAGGTGGCATGAAAACTAGTTGCCAGGATGTTGAAATAGTCTAGCCATTTGATACTTTAGAATACTATCCCTTTCACATAGTATTCTGAAATTTAACCCATGTACCTGGTCTTTTTCTCATCATAAATAGAAGAGAACATCCTAACTGGTCTTTCTACTTCTCTGGCAGAATTTCTTACTAACTCTACCGTCCCTTCCCTTTTCTATTCTTCAGCCACATAAAAATATCTGCCTAACAGTTCCCATTTTTCTCTGCCTTCTTTTATACTACCATAACATTTCTTCCCTTTTCCCTCTCCTAGGTCTAGCAAGTTTCAAAACCTGGATAAACAGAACCTCCTTTATGTGTCTCCCAAGTACAAGACCTGTCTCCAGAGTATTCTGCCACCTGAAAATTTAAGCATGCTCCCTTGGGCTAGCATCCAACCTGCCCCCCAAAACAAATGTTATAGGTATTAGATTTTAACCAACCAGACAGACTCAGACTTTTGGGTGTTTCTATAACTGAAATTTACCTTTACAATTGAAGACATTTACATTTAACAGAATATGGTTCAGGATCTAAAGGCAATATAAATGTCAAATTCCAAAAATATTTTAGGCAAGGACTCAAAATAATAAGAGGCTCAATAAAATATTAATCTGAAGGGGGCATTAAATAGTAAATAATCAATGGATGTTAGCTACTGTTGGCTAGGTTCTGTGCTAAGTGCTTATATGTACTGTTTTACTTATTTCCACAACACTTCCATATACCATAAACATTAAAGTATTATATATTAAATTTAATTTTAAGATTAAAATATTATGTGTGATAATAAATTGCTTTGCAAGTAAAATAGGAAAAGAAAGATTATCCAAATTATTTTAGCAACTGCTTAACATTATCAAGGATTATTTTAGCCTCTGAGTATCAAGGCCACTAATTCTACTTTGGTATTTTTCCTTGATGGTAAAGCTTTTAACAAAAGTTATAATAAAATGTGAGTTTTGTTCCCAACCTAAGAAAATCTACTCACCAAGTTTCACTTTATTTATTTAACCAAGTTTCATTTTAATGGCAGAATAAGCCATTAGATATCTAATTTGTCCACTGAAAGGAATAGCTGACGACAGTGGTAATGTGTTTCAAATTTTATCTTAACTTGTTTTGATCCTCAAATTCTTTACTTGGCAGGTTTTATGCAAACGTGGCAGATTTTATGGCATTGGGTCAGCTAGTAAATATAAGAACTTAAAGTGACAGCCAATAAATAACTCAAAAACTAGAATAGCTACTTTATTTTAGTATGAGGACAAGTAAGCATTTTACATATGATTGCTTCAAAGCTAGGATCCTAGACTTGGGAAGATGACAGGCTATTAAGATTGAATTCTAAAATCTTTATGAGTATAAAAAGAGAAACAGCCTTTTAGGTACTGTTTCAGGACTAAATCCTGCTTTTGGTCATGTGAGCAGAAAATATGGTCTTTACCAAAGACTGAAAACTCGTCATCTAGGAAGTTCATTCATATGCATCTATAGAGATTTTTGTGGGATCCCCACTGTTAGAAGGAACTTGAACTGAATATCAACATTGAGAAATTATAGATTCCCACAAAAAAATCCAGATTTAGTACTGTTCATGAAACCTCAGAAGAGCTGGCAGCCCTGGATTCATATTCTCACAGGGCACTGCTTAGCAACAAATCACCCACCTCATCAAAGGAAGGCTCCTCCCATTACATCAGAAGTGAACATTGCAGTTTGTCAAGTTCCCTCCAAGGCATCCTGACTTGCCTGTCCAGCTTCCGAAGCATGGACATTTACAACTCTTACTATGTATGCTAACTGAATTGTTGAAGACACACATACTTGCAGGTTTCATTACTGACATCCATTCAGTATTTACAATGCACATAGACACAAAGTTTTAAAAGTATATGTGAATATCAAAATTAAAATTTATTTTATATGAACGTCTAACAATAGATTATAAAATCTATAGATTTGTGAAAGCATCTTTCAAAATATTCACACTGCTGAACTAATTAAATCAAAATAAAGCCAGGTTAAACATTAATATTCTATTCTAATTAAAGTTTCTCCTTTGAGAGTATCACATGCTTCTTTTACAACTTTCCCCTGACTAGGTAAAAATTCATCTTAAAATGGGGTTGAGACTAGTGGTCTACTTTTATGACTTGTCCCTATAGTCACATCATTAGACTCTTAATGTATCATGCTCCATTACACAAATCTTATCCTGGCTAATCACTGCCATATTAATATTCCTAATACAGCTCCGATAAAATGAACACGATTTAAAGAACCAAATCCAAATACTGTGTGTGACACTCAAGGCTATATTACTTGATTCCAACTCCACAATCCAACGTTATTTCCCACTAATCTTTCACATATCTTACATTCCTTCCAAAAGGCAGAAATGACTTCTTGGTTTCTGAAAGGGAGGGGGGTCATTGAATATACCTCCTGTTTCTCCATTCAAATCTCCGATTATTCAAGACTCACTCTTTCACACCTCAGGCTAAATGCTTCTCTAAGTGAACCCCCTAGCTTCTCCTCTCTAAAAAGCTTTGAATCGTCACTGCATCTTTGTGTAGCTTTTAAGAAATAGTTACTTAATATATACACATATTTTTTAAGTTTATTTACTTCTTTTGAGAGAGAACAAGCGTGGGAGGGGCAGAGGGAGAAAGAAAGAATCCCAAGCAGGCTTTATGCTCAGCGCAGAGCCTGATGCATGGCTTTTGAACTTCAAGATCACGACCTGAGCCAAAATCAGACGCTTAACCAACTGAACCACCCAGGTGCACCAATTACTTTATACTTTTTAATGCAGCTATTTCATGTATGCCCAATGTCCCCCTATATCAATTCCTATGGTAAGAGATGTCTGATTAATTACTGAAGAGTTACAATCAATATTTCTGGTCTATGTGAATCCTATCTCTTGTTCTCATTTTGTAGGATTTAAAAAGTTACTTCCTATACTGAAACTGCCGCGAAACTTTCAGTTTAGCTAACCCCCCAAATAAAAAAAAAAGTGGCTTAAAAATAGATTCTAAGTATTTCCTGAAATAATGTCTTTTAAAAATACTGGAAGGATGCTGGCGCTGAATTTATTTCCAAAAATTAATTTGTAGAAACAAGTACATATGTACCGAATAGAACGTTTTCGTTGAAACTACCTTCAAAACAGAATTTCACACCCTTTGACATTTTTTCACACACTAGTCTAAACACAAGAAACGCTATGTCACCAATGCCATCATAATTAAACCAATCCCTCCATTTCCTAAAAGTCCCCAAACCACTATACGGCTTAAGAGACTAATTTACTCACAGTGGCCATTTCCAGCGAGGAGAGAGGACGCAAATTATCTTTCCTTTCGTAAAGTGATTCCTGAGGAAGGACAAAACAGGCTAGTGACAAATTAAGCTGTAACAACACACAACTTGGGTAGCGCCGACTATTCTGTTTCTCTCCACCACCACCAAAACTAAAGCCCACGCTCTCTTCGTAACCCAGAAACGCCAGAATTGGTACCCCCCGCCCCCCCAAAGGGCACAGAGCCCTGCCCAGAGGAGGCCGTGCAGCACTCAGCCCTCTCGGTTTGTGTCCCCCACCCCCAAAAGCAACTCAGATCAGATAAGGGCGGGGAACGAGGAGTCTGTGACCTAGCCTGAGTCCCGAGCGTCAAGGCGGGTATATTAACACAGGCCCGGGGCGGGGCGGATGATTGAGGGTGGTTGATAACAGCTCCAAACGAGGGTTCGAGCGCAGCTGACAGTGAGGAAGCGAAAAACAGCCTAAAGACAGAGTGACAGGACTGGGGAGAGACACAGAGACCCTGTGGGAATAAAAACAATACCGAGTGCTGTGGCCCCAAGACCGGCGAATTTGGAGGGGCTAACGCGGGCGGAAACCACCCATACCCATCACCACCGCCTCTTCCAGGCGTCCCAGGCCCTCACTCTTTCCGCCGTCAAAATGGCGGCGGCGACGGCGGCAGAAGTTGCGTCGACGCTGGCAGTGACCAGGCTGAAGAAGTTGCTTCCGAAAGCATCGATAGGAAGGATCGTCGAATCCATGATGCGCACGCGCACAATAGGTATGTAGAGCCTACCTTCCATTGGATAGTCTTGGGTAAAAGCGATGTAGGAGGAGAAAAGGTGAGGCTGGGTGACGTAGGTTTAAGGAGGAGGGCTCTTGGTCTCGGTTAAGGGGCTGATTTACTTTCGTTCGTCAACTCGTTGAGGTGTTTGGTAGATTCCGCTACCGTAAGGCGTTCTTACTGCCCCCAAGAGGTACATCATAGTTGTTAATTTCGCACAAATCACTGTTTTCGAGCATAGGGCGCTTAGGTTTTTCTATTTGTGTACCAGGCCTAAATAGGCCTAATAAATGTATATCAAATTACTTCTTTATGAACAGTACAGAATTTTCATTTATCAATGTGTGTGTTTTTAATTACCTGAAATCCATACTTTTTTCATGTCAATATTTCTCGTTAGGTAATGTTAGACGAGTTACTTAGTCTCTTTTTGCTTTAGTTTCCTCACCAGTAAAACGGGAATAATAGTGCTCACCCATACACTGTAAAGAGTAAATGAGATTATATATAGCTAACACTTACATAGCTATAACATGCACACACACAGCTCAGAGCTTGGAGTCACAGAAAGGCTCGAAGAAGCGGCCCCTGAGCTGAGTGTTGAAGTTATTTACAACTCAATTTTTCATGCCTCATACTTTTTGGCTTACTTGTACAGGTTATATAAGAGGATTTCTGGTTGAATGATGATTGTAAGCTTTTTGAAACCAGGAACCATATGCTATTTATCTTTACCAAGATATAAATCATCTGTCAGGTACAGGTAGGAGATAAAGGAGTCAGTGATCAACAGTATGGCAGGAGGCTGTCAAGAGTAACTTCATAGCAGAGGTGATGCTTGAACTGTATTTTGAACGATGAATGGGTGTTTTCCTAAATACCAAGAAATGATGAGGAGGGTTGAGGACATTTAAAGGCAAAGGGAGCAGTGTGTACAGAGCTATGGAATCCAAAGCATTGCACTTTTTGGGGGAAATATACAAGTAATCCAGAAAATGAGTTTGACACAGACAGGGTCTAGATGATAGTCAGCTTTCAGTGCAATACAGAGATGGATGTAATCCTGGGAGCAGCGAGAAACAATTGGGAAAATTGAAGCAGAGTCATGGCAATACCAGATTTGTGTCTTGGGGAGACCTTGGGCTGCCATTTAGAAGATAAGTTGGAAGGGTGTGTGAAGATAACACCTCAACTTTTGACTTAGGATACTTGGTGAAATGTGTTACTTTTGCTGTATTGGGAATTCAGTAGTATTAATATCTGTGGAATGTATACTTGTAGTGGCACTTAGGTAGGGATTTTCCCATGATCTGTTTTAATTCTCACAAAAATAAAGAAAATGGAGGTATTATTCTCATGGTAAATATGAAGAAATTAAAGCAGAAACGGGTTAGGTATATTTCTGAAACTTCCAGGGCTGGACTTAAATCTAGGTCTGTTAGGTTCAAAAATAGTGTTTCTTTCCCAGAGGTATTGTCATCCAGGAGAACAGGTTTTTGGAGAGGGATGAAGAGTTTGATTTGGGATAGCTTGTGTTTTAGGATTCCTAAAGGGACATTCATGTGGAGTTGTCAATAAGTCATTTAAAAGTAGGCCCATTGCTCAGGAAAGTGGTTTACGTGGGAGACAGATATTTGAGGGTCATTGACATGTGGGTGATAGTTAAAGTCATGAGAACCCCTTAACATGAAGTTGAACGATGGGCTTTATGGGAAGAGAGATAGGTCGTGAAACTCCTGAAAATGTATGCAAAGTTTTGTATGTTTGTAGATTCCTGCCCCCCTTCCCCAAAGAGGGTGCATAGCTTCTGCAGATTTATAAAGGAGTTCATGACTCTTAAAGTTCGAGAACTACTAGTGTAGAGTGTAAAAGAAAAAGGGCAAAGCCAGCATACTAAGAAATATTAAAGGGGTAAGAGAAGAAAAACTAGCAACAGAAACTCCAAGTTTCAATCAGAAAGTAGAAGGAAATCAGGAGAGAGTATTCTAGATATCAAGAATTATAGTTATTAGTACTCGATATTATTAGATGCTACAAAAAGTTCTTGTTGAGGTCCATCTCATTTGGTAAATCCAGCCACAGTGACTTTGCCAGAGGAATTTCAGAGGAGTAGGGTATGGGAGGGTGGAATTTTGATAACTTGGTATTCAGAGAATAAAACAGAAACTTCTTAAGGGCAGAGACTTTATCTGTTTATTTACTGTATTCCTGGGACTTTCCTGTATTCCTGCCCCAGAGAGAGGTGATCAATAAATATTTGTTGAAAGTTGAACAGATGAAGAAGTAGTGATCATTAACAACAGCCACTTTCTGTTGTTCTATTTCCAGGCTCCATACCTCCGTACCCTCTTTCTACCTCTGTCTACCCAACAACTGGGCTGGGAGAGTAATAGTGTCTACACTGCTGACGTGAAGAAACTGAGACTTAGGCTAAGCAAACTGCCTGATGCCATATAACTACATGTAGTGGTGAATGTGAGATTAAGACTTGGATTTGTCTGGCTCTGAAATCTCTGTGCCTTGCCCAACAATAAGAGTCAGAAGAGAAAGAGGTGAGTAACTGTCTTTCAACTTATTTCGATGTTCTTTTCTCTATTTGCCTTCTCCCTTTCACTCTCGTGGTTGGTTCTTAGTCTTCAGAATTTCACAGAACTGTAAAAATTGACCCATTCACCAGATCATGAAATTATTCAGAGGTCAATGTATAATGCATCTCGCTCTTACTGCTGCCTGTATTGATGGCTTTTGATAAATATATTCTTCCTTTTTATTCTAGAAAACACTAACTCTTAGTAACAAAGATGCATACTTATGGAAACTAAGAAATATATAGTAATAAGTGCTCGACCTGGAAAGACCATTGTATTGCAGCTAGTTCTTTCTGTAAAGACAGTAGGATTATAAAACCAAAAGACAAGATGAACTATTTTCTGCTCAACCAAACGTATCTAAAGGACATTAGAAGTTTGAAGACAATAAGGGTGCCTGGGTGGTTCAGTCAGTTAAGCGTCCAACTTTGGCTCAGGTCACAATCTCACAGTTTGTGAGTTCGAGCCCTGCATTGGGATCTCTCGTCCCAGCGCAGAGCCCGCTTTGAATTCTCTGTCTCCCCGTCTCTCTGCTCATCCCCAGTTCACAGTCTCTCTCTCTCAAAAATAAACATTAAGAAATAAAAAAAAAGAAGTTTGAAGACAGTATGTTGAGAACACGTCTTTTAAATTGTCCACATCAGTGACACAATATTTGATACATTAAGATAGGCATATATTTTAGCCATTTCTAGAAAACTCAAGCTTTTCCTGGAAACAGCTTGGCTGTTCTAGCCATCTATTGCTAGATGGCAACACATAAGTGTTATAGGGAATGAATGTTGTGTGTCTGTAGGACAAAATGGAAGAAAAGACTTCTATTTAATATTTTGATTTTTAATATGAATGTGATTCACATAATCACTGGACTTTGTGATATTAGATACAATGATTACCTACCTGCTTGTCTCTCTGTCTCTGTCATTAACAATGGACACCACGATATTACCTATTTTGTAGATATATTTAGAAGATTATATGAGATAATTCATGTAAAGGATTTAGCGCAGTGCACAGCACTTAGTGTGCAATAAATGTGAGCTGACATCATCTTTATCATCATTGTCATCAGTATCATCATCATTGAAGTCCTCTGAACTTTATATTTGTAGCTTTGCTTTCCATATATGTGCACAGTGCTTGTCGGGGTGATACTGCCCTGGGCCTTCCTGTCTCTGGTAACAGGAAATAATTTGGCCTAGGAAAGAACAGGCATGAGTTTAGGCAGGGCTTCCATCAGGATGTTGTCCTGCTTTGTTTTGAGCTACTTCTCCTTGAGGTGACTATGGCTATGTTTTAGGACTCAAAGCATGTAGGCAGAACAGAGAACAGGGTCAGGAGAAGATGTAACCAAAATCTGTTCAACACTGAGTGAAAGTCATCCATTAAGTGACATTTGTAATCTCAGGATCTGGGCTTTGTTGATCTGGCTACATATAGAAGTGGAATTGCTTAGGTTTCAAATAGGCGTATAAAAGTACCTGGGAACTTGTTAGAAAGGCAGACTCTGTGGCTTAATCCCAATACTGCTGCCCCAGAATCTATATTTTTCACAAGATCTGTAGTGATTCTTATCCACAATAATGTTCTCTTGCAGGAGATTGACCAGGAGGAAAGGTATGGTAGCCCTGGGGCTTGTAGAACATATGTTACTCCAGATGTATATAGTCAGAATCTATGAGGTTTAGGAAGCTGCATTTAAGAAACTCTTCAGGGAATTTTTATGAGAACTAGATTGGAGAATCATGACTAAAAGCTAAAAAAGTGTGCTAGGGAGAAGTGCAATACACACTGTGAACACCAGCTGTCACTACTCTACAATTTAAAAACAAACCTGATTCTTAACAGCCAAAGGAATGATTACAAGAGCGTTTCCTAAATTTCAAATGTAAAGATCTAAGGAAAACAAACTCTGAGTTGAACAGATTTGGATTATAGTGTGATTTTATTAAAGGTCTCTAGGACCATACAAATGGCTTACAAAGAGTAGTAGTTGGAGTTTTAGAAATTTTGGATATGTGTGAATAAACCGACATCAGAAGAATAATGTCTCATGTACTTGGGGAAATTAAGTGAATGTTTTGTGATTAAAAAAAAATCAAAACTAGACTCTGTAGCCTGAATGTATATATAAGACAGCTCAGTGACTCTGAGAATATCTTCATTTTCCTGGCCTTATTTCACAATGGAAAGTCTTAGGTAGTGTCCACATGAACATCTTCTTTATTTGCAGATATTGTACCATCTGGGGAGATTTGAATTCAAGTTCTGGCGTTTTTGTACAGCTTCACGTGGATCACCATGGCAATCCCTTAACATCCATGAGCCTTGAAACGGGCATAAAAATACTCACATAAGGATTGTCATTAGAAGAATCCAGATGATGTAATAAATGTGCAATATTTCACAAATTTTAAGGATTAAGTAAATGCAGGATATTATTTGAATGCTTACAGCGATTGGCCTTTGCATAATATTGGTCTCTGCCACAAATGCACCATTTTTATAAGAATGACTCCAGTTCTGCTAGGAACTCATTTTCTTCAATGAGTTCTTTTCTCCCATACCAAGTAGAGTTGCCTGATAAAATGCAGGACATGCAGTTGAATTTGAGTTTCAGACAAACAAAGAGTAATTTTTTTAGTATAAGCATGCCCTAAATTTTACATGGCAATGTGGCATATCTAACTCCAAGACAAACCAAGAAAGCTGTCCCTTGTTCATAGTTCTACGTCCAAACCTCATCTAATTGCCCACATCTTCTATTTTGCCTGGTCAGAAAAAATCTGACTAAGAAACAGTAATGTAGGTCTAAAAATGTTTTGAGAGAATTTACTGCCATGGAATAACTTGCATCTTCAAAAATTGTCACACTTCCTGTCTAGAAATGGTTTGCTTGGGCTTCTCCTCTAAATATTGCTTAGAAGGAAGTAGGGTCTCTGAAGTAATTAATCCTTGGGGTTATTTTTATTTTTGTTATATTCTGTTATTCTGTTGATTTTTGATTATTCATTGACATCCTTTTCTCTTTCCCACTGTATGGTTACAGAAGTAGACAGAGGGAAAGGGTGAATCCACAAAATGAAACAATTCTAAAGCCTCTCAAATGTTTATATTATTACAATTTGGTTGCATTTCTGATACAGCCCTCTCTTCTCAGTTATATCTCATGTGGCAAATTATGCTATCAAAATGTATGCATTCTATAGACAGAGTTGACACAACAATAATAAAGAATAGTGAGAAGAAAAGGTGGAGAGACAGATGTATGATAAGTGTCAAGAAAAAGAGTTCTCCTGGGGAACAGTTTGCAGTTTCAAAGTACTTGAGAGTAATCCACTAAATGGGAGTGAAGCTTCATTTTCATTTTGTATCTATTTGTGTGTACAATAAAATAATTATTACACTTTCATGGGTATGCCCTGAAGTAGAATGAAGAAATCACAACTAGGCATCCTGATGTGGTGAATAGCCAAGTCTAACAGGAAGTCCTTGGAAAGTGACTTCAGAAAAATGTCACCTTTGGACTCAGCTAAGGTTAACATATGCCTGCCTGTGGCCACTAGGTGGCAATATACGACAATGTGCCAACTTTAGAATTCGTGGTGGATATGCTGGATTAGTGGGGGATGAGTTGTGAGATGAGTTTTTGTTTCCTACTGTTAATGCAGAACCTTTCAATTTATGGTAGAATGTTCTTTCAGCTGCGATCTTATGAAACTTCAATAGGGACAGGAACCATGTCAGATCTACCTCTGGGGATTTCCTTCTTTTCTTTCCTTCCATCCTAGGGCTGATTACTTCACACTTCTGCAAAGTATTTAATTGGTCTCATCAGGTATTCAAACTTGATACCTACATCCAAATTTAGAAACAGAGATGGTAAAGCTGTTTAATTGGTATTTGGGACCATTAGAGGGAGCCAGGAGAGCTGGCTGAGAAGCTTTGAGCCATGAATGAGGGTAAGGCTGTATTCCTGGGCTTTGTGTTCCTGTCACTAAGTATATTTGCTGGTCTGCTGACAAATTGCAAGGGGAATATCCCTTGTTATTCTGAAGACCCAGTGCTCTGTTATTTGAGCAGAGCAGGCACTTTACCAGCCCATAGGGGTATCGATGCTTCTATTACTCTTTGGTGTAAAACTTCCTGTTTTATATGGCTTGATGATATTTGGGGGGCATCACTGATATATGTTAAGTAAATGCTTAAAGAAACTTGTGTCCTTAAAAACCAATAAGATCTTGGATTAGGTATATTTTTTCTCTATTTTAATTTTTATCATTATACCTGAGTTCCCAGGAAATTATATGGATATCAAATGATCACTGAAACATATTTTTCTGTATTTTTGGGGGAATTCCCTGCACTCTCTCTTGTATTTAGGCCCTTTCTCCTGCGTGTGTAAAATAGAATAATTTAGTTAGAAGTTAGGAATAAAACTTACCAAGCCTGTATTCTCAACAAAAATCTGGAATTCAAATTAATTTTTATGCCCTAACTTAATTGCTTCTTCCCTCTTTTCACTTTCAGCTTTATTTTCAGCTATCTTGATGGCATTATCTACCTGGCTAAGTAGACTGCTTATTACCTGAGTTTTCCTTGTCTTATCAACAGCTGGTATTGTCACTTTCTCTCTCTCCCTCTCTCTCTCTTTCTCTGTACATATATATATATGACTAGTTTTTCTCTCTTTCTCTGTGTGTATATGTATGTATATGACTAGCTTTTCAGTATTCAGCTCCAGAGCATCTGCTTTATAAAGCTAGGTCAGGATAATTCACACTAATCTTCTGTTTTCCTGAACTCATTTAATATTACTCAGGTTAGTTTATAATTATAACCTAGTCTCAGTTGCTTTCTAATTTGTTTACATACATGCACACACACATATACATGCAACTAACTAGGTTATGAGCTTTTTGAGAATGAGGACTGTATCTCAATGACTTCTTTTTTTTTAATTTTTAAAAAATGTTTTATTTATTTCTGAGAGAGCAAGAGGTAGCGTGAGCAGGGGAGGGTCAGAGAGAGAGGGAGATACAGAATCCGAAGCAGGTTCCAGGCTCTGAGCCAGCTGTCAGTCTGACGCAGGGCTCGAACTCACTAACCGTGAGATCATGACTTGAGCTGAAGTCGGATGCTTAACCGACTGAGCCACCCAGGTGCCCCACAATGACTTTTACTAGTATGGTGCATATTATATATATATACACATATATATGTATATGTGTATATATATATATATATATATAGTTTCTATATCTCCCATCTTTTGTCCATCTCTGTGATCCCAGAGCCTAAATCATAAGTGTTCAGTAAGTGTTGAAACAACTGAAACATTGATTTAAACTACTCTGTTAAAATACTAGATCTCTGATAATACTAGATTGTGACACCTAGTATAAAAAACTTGATAGATATCAAGCTAGATCTTACAAGAGCTAGCCTAAGCCTTATCTCTTCCATGTCAAATTTCCAAGAACTGTGCAATCCTCTTTTCCTTGTCCTTATTTCTCCTCCTGAATCTGAATTATTAAATTATCTTTTAAAAAAATGTTTATTTATTTTGAGAGAGCATATGTGAATAGGGGAGGGGAAGGGAGAGAGGAAGTAAGAGAATTCCAAGCAGGCTCTATGCTGTCAGCACAGAAGCAGATGCAGGGCTCAATTCCATGAATTCGTGAGACCATGACCAGATACTTAACTGACTGAGCCATGCCATGCCGGTGACCCTGAATTACTAAATTATCTCATATTTACTATTATATCTACATTGGGCAAGTGCCTAAGATGCACATCTGTAGAATGGGGTTAATAATGGTGTTTACCTATTAAGGTTGTGATGATTCAATGATTTAATGTATATAAAGTACTTAGAACTTTTCCTGGCATATAACGGGTAATGGATCAGTGTTATTTATTATTATTATTGATATGAGTATAAGATTGTTCATTGTTTTCTGTGCTTAAGCCTGTGCTACCAACTAGATTATAAACTCTTCAGGGGCAGTCATCTTTCTTTTAATATTTTAGGATTTTAATGTTGTCAAATTCCATCTATTAATTTGTGTGTCTCTTTTTTTTTCTGGATCAATTTGACTAGAGATTTATCAATTTAATTGTTTTTCTCCTAGTAATAGTTTTTGATTTCACTGTTTTAGTACTGTTTTTATGTTTTGATATCTGCTCTTTATTATTTTATTTTCTTTGCTTGCTTTTGGTTTAATTTTCCATTCTTTTTCTGATTTCTTAAGGTAGAAGCATAGTAATTGAGACCCTTTTTTCTAATATAAGCATTTGCTATAGTTTTTCCTCTAACCTCTGCTTTAGCTAAATTCCATAAATTTTGATATGTTGTATTTTAATTTTTATTCAATTAAAACATTTTTTATTTTTCCTTGTCATTTCTTTTTTATCTATGAGTTATTTATAATTCTGTTTTTAAATTTTGGAATAATTTGGGATTTCCCAAACATCTCTTGTTGGTTTTTATTTTAACTCTTTTGTAGACATGAAATATACTATATAAGACTTCAATTCTCTAAATTTATTGAGACATTTTATGGACCTGAATATGGTAAAATTTAGTGAATGTTCAATGTGTGCTTAAAGAGTTTGTATATTCTGCTGTAGAGTATAGTATTTTATAAATGTCTTTTGGGTGAAGTTAGTTGATAGCCTTGTTCAAATTTTCTATGTCTTCAGACTTTCTGACTACATATTCTATTAATTAGAAAGAGAGGAGTCAAATTTCCAAATATAAATAAGATTTGTCTTTGTCTCCTTTAAGATCTGTCAGTTTATATTTTGCATTTTGAAGTTCTTATAGTAAGTACATACACATTTAGGATTATTATGTCTTGTTGATGAATTAATCCCTATATCATTATAAAACATTCTTTATGACAACAGTCCTTGTTCTAAAGTATACTTTGTCTAATATTAGTATTGCTGCTCAAATTTTCTTTAGATTAGTGTTAGTAGGGTTAGTAGGGCATATATTTTTCCATCCTTTTACTTTTTTTTTTTTTAGCTTTTTTTTTTTTCAGTGTTTGCTTATTTTTGAGAGACAGAGAGACAGAGCATGAGCAGAGAAAGGGCAGAAAGAGGAGACACAGAATCCAAAGCAGGCTGCAGGCTCTGGGCTGTCAGCACAGAGCCTGACGGGGAGCTCAAACTCATGAACTGTGAAATCATGACCTGAGCAGAAGTCGGCTGCCCAACCGACTGAGCCACCCAGGCACCCCATCCATCCTTTTACTTTTAAGCTGTTGAGTCTTTATATTTAAAGAGTATTTCTTGTCATTTTTAAAAATTTGGTTCAGTATGACCATCTTTGCCTTTTAATTAAAATGTTTAGACTATTTATATTTAATGTCATTATTCATATTGTTGGATTTAAATCTACCTATCTCTTTGTGTTCTATTTGCCTCACCCCTGTTTATATTTTTCTTGTTCCTCTTCCTTTTATGGAAATTAATTGACTATTTTTTTATAATTACATTTTATTTCCATTGTTGCATTTTACCTCCTTGTTTCACTTTTTCCTATTTTCTCTGGGGTTGGCAATATGTAACTTTAACTTACAAGTTAACTTCAAATAATATTGTACCTTTCCATGTGTAGTATAAGAACATTACAACAGTATGCTTTCATTTCTTTACCCTTTGTGCTGTTATTGTCATATATTTTACTCCACATACACTATAAATTGCAAGCTACACTGTTCCCATTTTTTTTTTTTTTTTTTTACTGAAGTCAATTATATTTGGAAGGTAGTTTAAAAAATGAGAAAACTGTCATTGATATTTCTCCACATATATATTATTTCTGGCTTTCTTCCATCCTTTGTAAAAGTTTAACTTTCTATCTGGTGTTATTTTTGTTCTGCCTAAGAAACTTCCTTTAACATTGTTGGAGTGTAGTTCTGTTGGTGATGAATTCTCTTAGTTTTATTCATCTGGAAATGCATATTTATCATCATTCTTGAAAGATACTTTCCCTTTGTAAAAAACTGTAGGTAGAAAGTTTTATTTTATTATTTTTTCTTTCAATATATTTGCTTGCATAGTTTCTGATAAAGAGTCTGTGGTCATTTTTCTCCTTATTGTTTTGTATGTAATATGTTGCAATTTTTCTTATTTTCTTGGATGATTTTAAGATTTTTTTCTTATCCTTAGTTTTCAGCAATTTGATTATGTTGTGTCTCGGCATGCAGTATCCTTCTGAGGATTCTATTTGATGCTTTTTGTATTTTTTTTCCCATTCTGGCTTATGGGAAAACAAATTCTTCCTAGTCTCATGTGAGCCACAGGGTTTTTCTGACTACTCTCTTGTGGTTCTCTTCCCAGCCTTGGGCCATTTCTTGTATGCACGCAGAGATAAGTAATGAAAGTCTCAAGTGGGTCCCATTACAGTTCTCTGGAGTTTTTTTTTTTTTTAATATTTATTTATTTTTGAGACACACACACACACACAGACACACACACACACACAAAGTGTGAGTAGGAGAGCAGCAGAGAGAGAGGGAAACAGAATACGAAGCAACCTTCAGGCTCTGAGCTGTCAGCACAGAATCCAATGTGGGGCTCAAACTAACGAACCGTGAGATCATGACCCGAGCCAAGTCAGATGCTTAACCAACTGAGCCACCCAGGCGCCCCTCTGGGGTTCTTTTTCTACAAGTTCCACTATGTTCCTCAAGTTCTGCCTTTCTGGTTTATGGTGAATTCTGATCTGTGCTCCTTTAGGTTGTGAAACTGCTTAAGTGTGTTATTACCTTGAAACTGCCTCCAGGAAGTAAGCTGGTGAATGTTGAGGTGCCATTGCCTGTTTTTTTCTTCTCTCAGAGGTCAGAATCTTATAATGCCTATAATCTAATGTCTGTAAGCCATTATTTCCTGTATTTTGTATGATTTTCCAGTTATTTATAACACAGGGGGTTGATGGTGCTAAATCCATCCTTTTTACTCCATTTGGGCTTGAAGCAAAAGTGTTTGGACATACTGATGGAGCTTGAAGGTCATTCTTACTTCTTGATGTATTGCTATTAAAGAACAAATGACCCCTAAAGAGTTTATGATAGAAGAGAATAGCCATTAAATTAATGATAAGATCTGCTTATGTGTATGTGGTCCAGTAGTTCACCCAAGCAATATAAATAAAAGAATCAGAGAGCTCCTCTGAATTAGAAAGTCCTTTGAACTATTCATCGACTATATTGGAAAAATATCATGAAATGCAGAGTCCTTTTCTTCAACAATCTCTGCAAGATCTTAGAATTTTAGAGGATTGCTTTCCTTATTTCAGGTGGAGTAATTGAAATCCAAAGAGGTCATTACCTTTCTCTCTGGCAGACAATTGGCAGGAAGGGCCAAAGTACAACTAATATGCCAGCTACTTTAATAGTTTGTGTACTGGTATAGGTAAGTGAAAGGCAGCTTTAGTCTTCTGACTTCAAATTAGATTATATGTTTAACTTTCTACTGGGTAAACACTGTATTACCTTTCCATTTATTTTGTTTAAAAATTGCTCTTCCCTGAATTTTGCTTTGGTATATTGCTTTAACTTTGGCATAAATCCCTAAAGATTCAGAGTAAAATTTAGTATCTAAATCTCCCTTAAAAAAAAGAGCACAGCATTTTTATGAACATAATAATACCATTCAGAAATGATATAAATGTACACATATGAATATATCTACATAGCTTCAGACTCTATAAAGGAGTATAATTTTAACATTTTCTTTTTATTAGTCTTTTAAAGTGCCTTGAATTATCAAATAAAATTACTCTCTATTATTGTGCACTTAGAGATATTTTTCCAGACAATAATATGTAAATTCTTTGCTTCTTCAGAGTTTGCTATGGTTTTCCAATATTATGTGGAATAATACATTGGGGAGATTTTCTGTTTTGTGGCAGTTTTAGCTATCTTTAAAAAATGGTTCAAATCCCCTGTTACAATATCTTGGTGTTAAATAATTTTCTAATGTTATGCAAAACCATCTCAGGATTAATAGAAAACTTTTTTTTATGTTGGCTAATTGCAGATTTTAACCATGATTCTTAATAAATTTCTCTTTGACATGGATTTATAAATACTAATTGCTTGACTGTCAACATATAATCCCTCTGTAAATAAACATTTAGGTAGCTGATTTATCATAAATTGTTTTCTTTAGCAGCATCTCTTATTTGCTCAACATAGTGCTATAAGGATAGGAATACAGATTGTTAGCATTTACAAAGTCAGTGAAAAGCATATAAATGGAGAATATTTCTGGCACTATGTTTGACTTACTACTCTGGCGGATGTTGATTTAATGCTTTTCCACCACCTGCATTAACTATGCTCAGCCCATTTCTGGTCCCACCTACCTCCTGCAATGGCTGTTTGAATAGGTGAGTAGTCAAGGCTTATATTTTTGTGACTATGTGATGGTTAATTGTGGATGAGCTAAGTAGTGTACCGTGATTATTTTTTTTTTTTTTTTCCTAGACAACATTTTGTTCTCCCTGAAGTCTGGTTTTATTGTTTTTGTTCATTTAGTGTTCTATGATTTTATCCCTATCCTAAACCAAACTCTTCCCTAATTGTGGAAATACCATCTCTAAACTTTCAGGTTTCTATCAGATTCAGCTTCTTGAAGGAATCTCTCCTGTTAACCTTTCACTCATTCTGATCTTAGACCAGTTGCTCTCTAGCTCTGTTGCACAGCTATCATCCTGGGATTTTTCCTTCACATGCCTCCTCTTTCCTATATTCTTTGCTTCCTGAAGTCTGTATCTCCTCCTTATTAGTTTACTCTCTTGTTTCAGAGGAACAAGTTCTCCAGTAGCTTTTTGAGAAGGCTTGCATGGCAATTAAAATTTTTCATGTTTTACTACTTTTAGAACCGTCCTTATTCTGCCTTCACATATTGTCACATTTAATGCATGTGGAGTTCTAGAATGTAGATAATTTCCCCATCAAAATGTAGAAGACATCCATTGTTCTTTTTTAAAAAATTTATTTATTTATTTTGAGAGAGAGAGAGAGCGAGTGAGCAACCACATGCATCTGTGCATGTGCATGCGGGCAGAGGAGGGGCAGAGAGAGAGGAGAATGAGAATCCCAAGCAAGCTCAGCACCCTCAGTGCCCAGCCCGATGGATGGCTGCAGGGGTGGAAGTGGGGCTTGAACTCATGAACTATGAGATCATGACCTGATCCAAAAGCAAGAGTCAGATGCTAACTGCTTAACCAATTGAGCCACCCAGGCATCTGCTTCCATTGCTCTTTTATTTCAGTGTTGGAATTGAAAAGATCTTACTCATTGTGATTCTCAAAACTTTGTATGCAATTTGTTTCTTCCTCTCTGGGCCCTTACTGTATTTCCCTCCCACCCCCCCACCCCCTAACTGTGCTATAAAAATTCACAGCGATGGTGTTTGTAGTGTGGCTTTATTTCATTCGGTATACTTAGTACTCACTGGACTCTTTCAGTCTGGAAAATCAAGTCCTTTAACTTGGGAAAATTTTCCTGAATTCTCAATGAATACCTAATGTTCAAATGTTTGAGTCCTCATTTCTTCTAATTTTGTTATTTTTCTTTTGTACTTCTATTTTTTATCATTTGTCCTATTTTTGAAATATGTCCTGAATTTTTCTTCCACCCCTTTATTAAGTTTTTTTTTTATAGGCATGGCATTGAATAAATAAGAAAAAAAAATTTAGGAAGCTGACAAATACTATAATGGTAATATTTTTTGCCATAGTTTGCATAATATTTGTAGGTTGAAATAATGGACTGAATTAATAAAGATCACAAAGAGAAGTCAAATATATTATTTTTTTGTCATTAATTATCAATCCTAGTAGTCACTTTATTGTCCTGTTACTCAGCTGATTAGCAGCATTTGACATAGTTGACCATTTCCTACTCTATAGATGACAGTACAGCATACTAAAGCCGATGGGATTCACCAAAAGCAGTACTAAGGAAAACTACTAGTGATAAGACGACATTAAACAAAAAGAAAGATCTCAGATAAACAACTTAACCTTACATCTGAAGAAGTAGAAAAAGAAGAACAAACTAATCCCAAACAGAAGGAAGGAAATAATAAAGATTCAAGCAGAAATAAATTAAATAGAGAATAGAAAGTAGAAATAGAAAAAGTT
Source organism: Crocuta crocuta (assembly GCF_008692635.1). NCBI lineage: Eukaryota > Metazoa > Chordata > Mammalia > Carnivora > Hyaenidae > Crocuta > Crocuta crocuta. Next base: position 5,793,165 of record NW_027530545.1, on the reverse strand, counting down.
AATGAAAATTAGAGTTAGTTTTTTGAAGAGATAGACAAAATTGACAAAGCTTTGGCTAGACTAAGAAAAAAGAGAAAATTCAAGTAAGTAAAATCATACTTGAAAGAGCAGGCATTACCACTGTTGCTACAGAAATCAAAGAATCTTAAGAGATTGTTATGAACAATTATATGCCAACAGATTGGATAATCTAGAAGAAATGAATGCATTCCTAGAAACATAACCTATCCAGGCTGAATCATGAAGAAACAGGAAATCTGAACAGATCAATAACAGGTATGGATTTGAATCAGTAGTCAGAAACCTTGTAACAAAGAAAAGCCCAGGAGCTGGAGGCTTCACTGGTGAATTCTACCAAACTGTTAAAGAAGAATTAACACCAGTCCTTCTCAAACTATTATAAAAAAATTAAAGAGGAAGGAATACTTCTAATTTATTTTAGGAGACCAATATTACACCAAACCACCAGAAACTATGGGCCAATATCCCTAATGGATAGATGCAAAAATAATCAACAAAATACTGCCAAAATGAATTCAGCAACAAATTACAATAATTACATGCCATGATCATGTGGATTTATTCCTGCATTTCTTTCTTTTCTTTTTATTTATTTTTTCTTTTTTTCTTTTCTTTTTAATACTTATTTATTTTTGAGACAGAGACAGAGCTCAAGTAGGGGGAGGGGCAGATAGAGGGGGAGACACAGAATCTGAAGCAGGCTCCAGGCCCTGAGCTGTCAGCACAGAGCTCAATCTATCAATCAATCAATCAGAACATAAACTCAGAAGCTGTGAAATCATGACCTGAGCCAAGTCAGACTGAGCCACCCAGGTGCCCCAAGAATCACTTGCATTTCTATACACTAACAACAAACTATTTGAAATGGAAATTAGGAAAACAATCCGTTTATAATAGAAATAAAAAGAGTAAAATACATAGGAATAAACTTAATCAGGGAGATGTGAAAGACTTGTATGCTGAGAACTAAAAAAATTTGATGAATGAAATTAAAATAGTCACAAACATATGGAAAAACATCCAATGTTCATGGAGTGGAAAACTTAATATTGTTAGAATGTTCATACTAACCAAAGTGGTCTGCAGATTCATTCTAATCCCTATAAAATCCTGAATGGTATTTTTTACAGATACATAAAAAAAATGGAAAGTTTTCATGGAATCATGTATAACCCTAAATAACCAAATCAAACTTGAGAAAGAGGAACAAAGCTGTAGACATTATACTTCTTGATTTCATAATAGAACACAAAGTATAGTACTGGCATAAAGAAAGACATGTAGACCAATGGAATAGAACAGAGAGTTTAGAAATGAATCCTTGCATGTATCATCAACTAATTTGCAACAAATGTGTCAAGAATACACAATGATGAAAGGACGGTCTCTCAACAAATGGTGTTGGAAAACTGCATATGCATATGTAAAAGAATGAAATGGGACCTTTATCTTACACCATACACAAAAATCAACTCAAAATGAATTAGACTTAAAAGTAGGACCTGAAACTGTATTAACTCCTAGAAGAATATATATGTATGGGGGAAGCTTCATGACCTTGGTCTTGGCAATGATTTTTTTTTTTTAGGGTATTACACAAGAAACACAGCAAAAACAAGATAGACAAGTTGGACTGCAAAAAAACTAAAAAGCTTCTGCACAGCAAAAGAAAAAATCAACGGAGTGAAAAGGCAACTTATGGAATAGGAGAAAATATTATCGATACATATATATCAGATAAGTAGTTAGTTTCTAAAATATGTAAGGAATTCCTACAACTCAACATCCAGCCCTCCCCCCCCCATAACCTGATTTAAAAATGTGCTAAAAACCTGAATAGGTGTTTCTCCAAAGAAGAAGTACAAATGGCCAGCAAGTCATCAGGAAAATGTAAATCCAAAGCATGAGGCATCACGTCATACATGTTAGGATGCTGTCATCAAATAAACAAGACAAGTATTGGTGAGGCTGTAGAGAATTTAGAACCCTTTACCCTGTTGGTGGGAATGCAAGTTGGTGAAGTTTCTATGGAAAACAATATGAAAGTTCTTTTAAGAAAGTAAAATTAGAGAAGTGTCTGTTCATATCTTCTGCCCATTTCTTCACTGGGTTGTTTGTTTTTCGGACGTGTAGTTTGGTGAGTTCCTTATAGATTCTGGATATTAACCCTTTATCTGATATGTCATTTGCAACTATCTTTTCCCATTCCGTTGGTTGCCTATTAATTTTCTGGGTTGTTTCCTTGGCTGTGCAGAAGCTTTTAATCTAGATGAGGTCCCAATCATTTAGTTTTGCTCTTGATTCCCTTGCTTTTGGGGATGTGTCAAGTAAGAAGTTGCTGCGGTGGAGGTCAAGGAGGTTGTTTCCTGCTTTCTCCTCTAGGGTGTTGAGAGGACATCCAGATGGCCAACAGACACATGAAACGATGCTCAGCATCCCTCCTCATCAGGGAAATACAAATCAAAACCATACTGAGATACCACCTCACGCCAGTCAGAGTGGCTAAAATGAGCAAATCAGAGAACTCTAGATGCTGGCGAGGATGTGGAGAAACGGGCACCCTCCTACACTGTTGGTGGGAATGTAAACTGGTACAGCCCCTCTGGAAAACAGTGTGGAGGTTCCTCAGGAAACTAACAATAGAACTCCCCTATGACCCAGCAATAGCACTGCTAGGAATTTACCCAAGGGATACAGAAATGCTGATGCATAGGAGCACATGTACCCCAATGTTCATAGCAGCACTCTCCACAATAGCTAAAACATGGAAAGAGCCTAAGTGTCCATCAACAGATGAATGGATCAAGAAGATGTGGTTTATCTATACCATGGAATACTACATGGCAATGAGAAACAATGAAATCTGGCCATGTGTAGCAACATGGATGGACCTTGAGGGTGTTATGCTGAGCGAAATAAGTCAGGCAGAGAAGGACAAATATCATATGTTTGCACGTATAGGAGGATTAGGAGGAACTTGACGGAGGACCAAGGGGGAGAAGAAGGGGGGAAATGGTGGGGGAAAGGGAGAGAGGCAAACCATGAGAGACTCTTGAATGCTGACAAAAACTGAGGACTGATGGATGTGGGGGGGAGAGGGGGGATGGGCATGGAGGAGGACACTTGTGGGGATGAGCGCTGAGTGTTATGTGGAAACTAATTTGACAATAAACTATTTGTAAAAAAAAAAAGAAAGTAAAATTAGAAATACTATATGATCCAGCAATTCCACTTCTGAGCCTTTATCCAAAAAAATCACGATCTCAAGGAGATGTTAGCACACCCATGTTCATAGAAGCACTATTCTCAATAGTCAAGATGTAGCTACACAAATGACCATTGATGGATCAAGAAAGTGTGGTGTATACATACAGTGGAATATTAGGTTTAAAAAAGGAAATTCTGTAATATGTGACAATATGGGTAAATGATATGCATAGTAAGCTTTACTATGCTTACTATGCTTAGCATAGTAAAACACTATGCTAAATGATATAACCCAGTCAGTCACAGAAGGACAACTACTACATGATTCTACTTATGACAGTCATCTAATAGTAAGAATCATAGGATCAGAGAGAATTATTGTCAGGGGCTGGACGGCGGGGGAAATTATGAATCAGTGGGTATAAAGTTTCAGTTATGCAAGATGCTTAAGTTCTGGAGAGCTGCTATACAACATCGTGTCTATAGTTAACAATAACAGATTGTATTCTTAAAACCTTAAGAAGGTGAACCTCAAGCAAAGCCTGCTTAGGGTTCTCTCTCTCTCCCTCTCTCTCTGCCCCTCCCATGCTCTCGCTCTCAAAATAAATAAATAAATATTTTTTAAAAAACGTCCTTTTGCAGATATAAAGAGAGTAGAGGCAGGCAGAAAGGATTGTTGGCTGATTTTGAAAACCGTTGCAAACATCTGATTTGGGCGTCTGTCTCTTAAGAACCACCAGGTTCCTCCTAGTTGGAACACCTAATGAGGAGAGGAGAGGAAAAGGAGGAGAACTCAGCACCAGAACTGCTATGTCACAGGTCTCAGATTATTCTTTGAAATCCCAGGATTAGAAGATACTTTTTTAGATTGTCCAGTGTATCAGAGTCCAGCTAGAAAAGCACAAGTTACTCTGGGCATCTCAGTAGATGAAATGCAGCCCAGGAGACAGATGATACAGAAGACACAGGGGCCGCAGCTGGGACTTTCTCGTGGGAACTAGAACTGTGGACAGAGGGGCTCCTTGGCAAGACTGAAGCTTCTGGAGACACCATGGAGACAGAGAAAGAAGAAGAAGACTACCTAGTTATTCCCTTCCTCCTGTCCTTCGTCTTCCAGGGTTGTCTCCCATATGCCAAAGCTAGAGGGCAAAAGAGTCTGGAAGAGTAGCTCCCTGAGGTTGAGAGTAGGACAGGGCAGAGTAGTGCATAAACTGGCAGGAGAGGGGCACATTTACTAAGGTTTATAAAATTGAGATTGTGTAAAATAATTTATTTCCCCATCCTTCTGACATGTCCCATAGCACACAGGACCGCTCACTAGCATTTTCAGCACATGTGCTTGCGTATGCGTATCTTTAGATCTTTGTTGAGTTTATGTCCTAGTTATGGGAAGGGGGCAGGGTGGATCGTTTCAAGATTATATGTAAAGTGACAGCCAACTCTCCTGTTTTCAACTGGCACTGAGCATGTCCATAATGCCAAAGCATCTGGTTTTTTCCATCATTTCAGGCCTGTCGTTAGTCCAATTGATTGCTTGGTGTCATGTACAGAAAACAGCTGGCTGGTTAACTAGAGTTTTGACTACGGCTGAATTGGCTGGATGTTGGTGTCACATAGACTGATGTTATGAGTGGCTAAAGATGGAACAGAGCCAGTTACAGTGAAGACCAGTAACAAATATAAAGCTTTAATGTGGAATTTCATTGGAAAAGATAATTATTTATTTCTAAGTCTGATTCTCAGAAACACAGAGCCCAGATTTAGTTTTTCTTTGGTGTCACTCCATTCCCATCTTAGCTCCTTGCGTCCAGATGTCCTTTGCTGTGTGCCTGGTATCCTCAGGCTGCCCGTAGCCATTCAGCTTGGCAGTGGCACCAGCTAAGGCACTGGCTCCTGGGACTTTTCTTCCCTGGGAAGGAAGGCCAGCTTCTTAATTTTTTAGCCTTAATGTCCCTGTCACCTTTTGCTTCTCTCATCAAATGTCATTTGTCGTATCATTCAGAGATCTAATCTTTGCTAAATGGTCAACTGGTCTCAGAATCTGGAGAACACTATGCTAAGTGAAGTAAGCTAGACACAGAAAGACAAATACTGTATAATCTCCTTATATTTAGAATCCAAAATGCCAAACTCATAGAATAGAGAATAGGGTTAGAGAATTGGAGAATTCCATTGCTAGAATAAAAGCAGAGAATAAAATGGTGGCTGCCAGGGGCTAGAGAGTGAAGGGAATGGGGGAGGTTTTGGTCAAAGCATACAACTTTCAGTTATAAGGTGGATACGTTTTGGGAATCTAATGTACAGCATGGTAACTATGGTAAATAATACCATATTATGTAATTGAAAGTTTCGGAGAGTAGCTCTTAAGTTGTTTTCACCACACACACACACACACACACACAGACACACACACACACGCACACTAACTATGTGAGGTGTTGGATGCGTTAATTACCTTGATTGTAGTAATCATTTCACAATGTATACATATATCAAATCATCACATATACCTTAAATATGTACAATTTTTATTAATTGTATCTTAGTAAAGCTGGAAAAAAAAGAATCTAATTGTCATGAAGATGTAATGCTATTGTATTAATATTTATCTCTTCATCTTTTCATATGTGAATTCTCAACTGAGACTGAAATTCAGGCGTACCTGGCAAATTTTTATCTTGTACTTGCCAGAAGCACATTTGCACAAACACTAAAGAATGTCTTGGGAGAAGAAGGAGCCAGGCTGGATGAACTCTCATGAGAGAGCTTGGCTGTCAGGGGCTGGGCTGGGTCAGTGTACACTGTGGTCTCAGTCACTTAGAGCTGTCCCCAGCCTTGCTGGAACATAGCTGAGCTCTGTGGGGAGCAGAAGGACTCTTACTAAAATTTAAAAGGAAGTTAAAGAGGGAGAGAGGCGACAGAAAAAGAGAGGGAGGAAGGGAAGAAAGAGAGATGGAAAGGGTAAAAGAGAGAAAAAGAGAGAAAGAAGAGAAACAGACACTGTAAAAGCCCTGGGAAGTGAGGTGTTTTTTTGCTATGACACAGTTCCTTGCATAGATTTGATTTCTGGAGGGCTCTATTAGGGACTGGAGTACTTACGAATGGTGGCTGATCCCCATCTGAGGTCACTTGAGGAACCAGCAGGAATACAGTTATTTAGGGGCAGGTTTCAGGGGCTCTCTGAATATTCAAGAAACACTGGAAACGAGTTTGCAGAGGGTGGGGAGTTGAGCAGTGAGTGGGAGGTGCCGGAAACCTGAGGACCTCACATAAGTGGATGTATAAATGAAGAACGTTTAAAGTATTATTTTAAATAGAACTGCATTTTAACACATCCGTGTTAAGGGGTACGCAAATTCAGGTTAAGCGTATAACATTTCCTTATTAACAGAGCCTTTGAATGTTTTGAATCTAGTAAGTAGATGGGTAGTGGTATTTTCAGATCATACCAATGGTAAATTGATGAAAGAAAATACTTTCAATCTTTTAAATATTCTTCAAATAATATTTAATAGGTTTGCTTCTTACCCTGCTGGTTTTATTTGTTAGCTTGAGACATGAGGATTTGAAATGTCACTATACAATTATTGATTGAGGCTTGGCTGCCGCTGGGGAAGAAACTGGTGTGAAATCCTAACACATATATGAAATCTAAGCAGATATTTTTTTATTTTCTCACAACTAGCAATAGTAAGATGGAAATATTATTTTAGTTTATAGAAATGCTTACAGTCAAACTTCAGTTAGATGGGTTTCATGATTGGTCTCACTATATTAATGAACACATTGAACAAAAATTTTCTCAGTGCCTATATATCGTTCACTCTACTGGGCTAGGGTAAACTTTGGTGAATTCAGTAGATTTTAAAATTTAGCTCATGCAAATCATGCTTAATGTCCCTTGTCTAGCTGCGATACCAACTGAAAAATATAAGACATCTGATAAAACTGTGTCATGTTTATAAACCAAAAAATTCCGTAAGGATTATATACTTTCTGTCATCAGAGAGTATGTCCCCTCTCCCAAGATCTGGATATATGAGTGTATATCAATGTTTAGTGTGTAGTAGTAGTAGTAGTACTTGTATCCATGGTTACCAGGGCCTTATAGGGCTAAAGAAAGATTTCAGAAATGCAAATAGCAAATATATAGGTTTCATTTGTAGGAAAAAAAAATCTTGCCCTTAAACCACAAAAATTGCAGTCAGCTTCTGGGGGAAAAAAGGGAAAGATCCTGTTTACAAGGCATCTAGAGTTCAGCCATCAGGTGGTTTTGGTTAACACATAGTTTTATCTTCATTCTGATGTTTCTATAAGACATTTTCTGTGATTACCCAATTGCCTAGTGTCTTCTCTTTCTTTACCTTTACAGTGATACTTTTGGTTTTTGACAACCTTTACAAAAAAACTTACTTTTTGGGTACCTGGGTGGCTCAGTGGATTAGGTGTACAACTTCTGCTCAGGTCATGATCTCATGGTTCCTTAGTTCGAGCCCCGATTTGGGCTGCACTGACAGCTCTGTGCCTGGAGCCTGTTTCTGCTTAGAATTCTGTTTCCCTCTCTCTCTGCCCCTATCCAACTCGTGCTCTGTCTTNCAACCTTTACAAAAAAACTTACTTTTTGGGTACCTGGGTGGCTCAGTGGATTAGGTGTACAACTTCTGCTCAGGTCATGATCTCATGGTTCCTTAGTTCGAGCCCCGATTTGGGCTGCACTGACAGCTCTGTGCCTGGAGCCTGTTTCTGCTTAGAATTCTGTTTCCCTCTCTCTTTGCCCCTATCCAACTCATGCTCTGTCTCTGTCTCTCAAAAAAATGAATAAACATTAACGAATTAGAAAATAAAAATAAAAACTTACTGCTTTGCAGTCTTTCTACTACTCAGAGTGTGTGTGTGTGTGTGTGTGTGTGTGTATATGGTTTTCCCATTGCTTCTTTGGAGCTCTTTCTGCTTTTCTCTTACTTCTGTTGGCAAGGGCCTAGTGTTAAATCTTATTAAGTATTTAAGCTTACAATGGACTTACCCTCTCTACCTTTTCTATGCTTTCCTGGAGTGAGAGTGCATTAGAATATTTACTACTTGTAGCTACCCTGCCATGCCTGCAATAACTAGGTGATAAATCATCTCATGCCAAGTTAATATTTTGCTTGATGAGAAGTATGCTACAGGGCTAGGTGGGCCCCACCACACCAAAGTTGGGGGAGTCAAGCTGTCTGTTTACAGAAGGGTCAGAGCTTTCCCATATATGTGTGCCAGGACTTGCAGACAGGGAAACCAGGCTTGATGAGCTGCACTGTATTCCCTGTGCCTCTTGTGTGAAAACCTACAATGACAATCTCTTTGGCTGCTTCTACAGTGGCAGGTTTTGATTTCTCAGTTGCTTTGGATTTAAATCCATTGTCTTCATTGTCTAAAAATAAGAACTCCTAGGCTCTCATTGTCATAAGGAACCCAGTAAACCACTCAAAATTTTTGATTTATCTATGTTTTAGATGTAGGAAGAAAACCCTCTTTGTGACTACAGCTGTACATCCACTATATATTTACTTGCTTTTAATTATCTTTTTTGAACTAAAAGTGATCATTCTGGATTATAGCTAAAGAAGTTTCCCTTCCATGGGGGAAGAGAACAGGAAAAAAATAGTTACAAACAGAGAGGGAGGCAAACCATAAGAGACTCTTAAATACAGAGAACAAACTGAGGGTTGATGGGGGGAGGAGGTGGAGACAGGGAAAATGGGGGTTGGGCATTGAGGAGGGCATTTATTGGGATGAGCATTGGGTGTTGTATGTAAGCGGCAAATCATGGGAATCTACCCCCAAAACCAGGAGCACACTGTATACACTGTATGTTAGCCAATTTGACAATAAATTATATTAAAAAAAAAAAAGAAGTTTCCCTTTTCAGTGGGAGAAACTATTTCTGAATTATGGAAGAATGAAAATGCAGCCCCCAACTCATAATTCTTCGCTCCTTTCCTTTGATGGAGAGATGGGGAAGAACAGGGGAAAAAACTCTCCCAAAACCAAAAAAACAAAGTTCATGGACTATTCCTCTACATTCTTTCCCTGGAGTCATTGAATATTAACTGAAATAAATATATTTGTATCTTAAAACTGTTTTCATCCATAGAAAACCTATTGTTCTTATTTCTCTTATTTTTAAAAAATTCTGGATGGCGGGGCGCCTAGGTGGCTTAGTCGGTTAAGCGACAGACTTTCGCTTAGGTCATGATCTCGCGGTTCGTGGGTTCGAGCCCCGCGTCGGGCTCTGTGCTGACTGCCAGCTCAGAGCCTGGAGCCTGTTTCGATCTGTGACTCCCTCTCTCTCTGAACCTCCCCTGCTCATGCTGTCTCTCTCTCTCTCTCCTAGAAATAAATAAAACATTTAAAAAAAAATTAAAAAAAAATTCTGGATGGCATTAGATGGTAAGTATGCATATTCTTTTTCTTACATAGTTTGTGAGTAATTTAAATAAAACTCTGTGAAAAACATTGCTGTATTCTACTTGTGACCTTATGCAGAACTTAGTATTATATTCTTCAGGAGGCATTGTGTAGATGTTTATTTACAACTACCACTTAGTTCCTTCTTTTGGCTCTCATCTCTGGCAGAAGGTATTTTTTGTTAGACTTGAATTAGGTAACAAGTAGAATGCCATCTCTTAACAAGTATTTTTGCTGACAATGTTTTCTAATATTTGTGATTTAGATATTTATGCAGTGCTTTATAAAACTTTATTTTCTTAGACTTTAAGTCCATAGATAGTAAGTGTAAAATAGGTGTCATTGTCTCATGGCAATGATGGCAAATTGTGGGCCAGAAAGTTGAGTTGTTTGAGACCACAAATTAGGTTAGTGGTAAAGCAAAGAATTCTTGCTTTCTATAAAGATTGGCTGCCTTGACTAAAGTACATCAGAGGGTAGTCCCTGGACTTGGGGTCAGCTAGCTCTTGATTAAAGTATGTCAGAGGGGGTACTCCCTGGATTTTGGGTCAGCTAGTACTTGTCTATTGCCCAGAGTACAACTGGCCTCTCATCTGCCTCTCCATGAAGACAGGAGTCTTGTCTATCTTGTTCACAGTTTCAATCCCAGCAGCTTGCCCAGTACCTGGACTGTAATAGTTAATACATACTTGTGAATGAAACGGATAGTTGAATGCAGTGAATGAATGAAATACTGAATGATGCTGGACTCTACCTTGAATAAGAATGCAAAATGCCTCTTGTCCCTTTACCCCATGTTTCTCTTCTTTTGCCTAGAAACAATAATAAAATTTGAAATAATGGAATTTGACAGTGACTTATTTAAGCATTTGGTATGGTTGTGAGGCAAAAAGAATTTCATTTAAAACCTCTATTTCTTGACTTACTCTGTTTTACTAGAAAATGATATCTCTGGGTCTTGATATCCATCTAGAGCTTGGCTGTAATTTGAGCATGTTTTGTGATCTGGTTCCTTTTTGCATCCAGGGTCTGCTTTAGATGGCTGGGAATGTATCTTCACTACATTTTTTCAGTTGAACACATTGTGAGTCTTCACAGAGTTAGATTCTTACCCTGGAAAAGTTACCCCTGGGAAGGTGTTGGGCACCTTTGGATCTTCCTTTTCCTTTTATAGGGCCCCTAGGGAACCATTTAGTGGATGTGCACCATCACACTCAAATCCCTACGCAGCCACTATAAATGCCTTCGGCAATGACATCCTACAAAAGCACCCTCTATCATGAGGTCTTTGTCTGAAGTGTTCTCTATTCCAATCCCATGTCTTTGGGATATTTCAGGCAGGCAGGATAATTGTTTGGAGGTTTTACTTGAATGATTAGTATGTGCCTAAGAGAGAGGAAACAGCCAAGGACGTGGTCTGCTGGCCCCTGAGCACCATGGAGACAAGTAAACAGTGGATTATTAGTTTAATCATTTCTTTCTACCACTCTGAATGTGGTAGATCTTGTAATAAATAAGACCTCTTAAAGGAAGGGAGGACAATTATTTTTTTTTCTGCTACCCTACCTTTCTAAAAGTTTCACAGACTCAAAACAAACTTGTTGGCTTGGAGCCTAGAGGAATGCCTCATCATGTGGCAGGCTGTTGTAGCATTTTTATGATAGCTAGTGTTTCTTTTGGTCTGAAACCCAGATATGTGAAATATAGGTCAGGAGTTGAAAATTAATGCCTGCTTGTCATGTGAAAGGAAATAATTGGCATGAAATGTAGTAAAGAATGCCTGCCATCCTGGCAGCATTCGGTCATCTTTTTTGCTATTGGTTTTGGCTGCTATTCTAGAAAAATAATGGGCAGGTTCATAAGTCTTAGAATATATCTTTATTAAGTCTGTCAATATGGTTTCTCGAGCCCCCAAGAGACAGTCACCCTGGAAGCCTTTGCTCGTGCCACTTCTGTCCTGGGTACATCATTGTAAGCACCATGACAAATTAATACAGATGGAATAATGAGTTTCTTTTATCCCTGTGCCAGACCTGCTGGGGAAAACATTTACATCCTTTGAGAGATTTGAGATCCATATACAAATTCTATACAGAGATTATCATTTTGAATAAAGATTTTTATTTTAGTCTTACCTGGACAGTCCCCACCAGAGTACACACACTGCAGGAAAACTCACTCTCCAGATTTGTTGAGTCCCAACCATTGATTTGTGGAATTATGCACATATTTCCTTTTTAAAGAATAAGTACCTGAGGTCTTAAGACAGGCTTGCTTAAATTCTATAAGAGAGTAGGAATACTTGTATATTTTCAATGAAAGCCAATAGAAAAATAAACCACAGTCTTAATACTGGTAATTAGGCAAAATAGGGGAATAATAGAATTGAAGAACTCATAACTTTTTAAGTTACTCTGTGATAATTAATAGTTCTCCAGCTTCAAAGAACTCACAGTTCGATATAATAATCTAAACCTATTGTCCTCTTTAAATTTTCTTCCATCCTAAGCCAGGGTCTGACCAAGGACTGAAAGCCTGGAGAGTGTATGTGTGTGTGTGTGTGTGTGCGCGCGTGTGCATGCAGATGGAGATGGCATCTCCTCTTCCATTCCCTAGCCATGCTTTCTAGCCCCTCCGGCATTGGAGTGGGATGAAGGAAGATTGATAAGGAGGCAGTGGAGATCTTACTGATGTGATTTGGATTTGACTTCATAGATGTTCAAAGCAGACTCTTTCATGCAGTGTTTTTGGAGTGATTTCCATTCTGGAACCCTCAACTGTAACTCTAATTCCTGTGAAATAGATGATGCCCTATGCAGTTGGTTGTTTTGACATTGTCCTCAGTTCCTGGACTTTTGGTGGCTGTCCATCTCTTGAGTCACTTTGTCTTTCTAGACAGTTCTTTCAAGATGAGTCTAGGTCTTTTCCCTCTTGTGTATTCCCTCTTCTGTTCTACAGAAAACCCGAGTCTTAAATTTCTCTCTTCTTTGCTTCAGTCTAGCCACAGCCTCTTATTCTAGCACTTAAATTCTGGAAGGTACTTGTCAGACTCTCTAAGTTTTCCTTTGAATTTGCTCTTACTTAACTTAAAATAAAGAAGTAGTCTTTCTCCCTTGGGGCAACAATACCTCCGATAACTCTCTCCAAAGGATTCTTCTCCAATTTTTCCAACTCAGGAATTTTATTGCTTGGAGATTATTAGTGCTGGCAGAGTGGTTTTACAATCTTAGCAGTTCTGCACTGGCCTCTTCTTACCTCACTGTTAAATAATACCTAGGCCTTTGGCACCTTGGCTAAAGCTGAGATAGAAAGGATCCCATTTATCATTCTGTTGAGTGTCCAGTTTCACCTCAATACATATACTCTGCTCCAATCTGCAATATGAGTATCAACAGTATTGCCCCAATTCAAGTTCTATATAATCGCAAGTAGCACTATGAGAAAAATGGAAAGAAAGAAACTGGCAAAAAATATATTCTTCTCTGAGATAAATCTGGTAGAGATACATGAAGGGTGAAATACAAATGACCAAAAAAAAAAAAAAGATGCTACAAACAGTGTAGTGTGATCTTGAGAGTAGAAAGATGATGGCGAGGAAGGGATGTTTCTACTGGGAGACACTGTCAAAAGAGGACAGCTTGGCTGGTGCCTGTTCAGAGCGGCCCCTGAAAAGGAGGGAGAGAGGGAGGTACATGGTGTGCAACTAAATACGGTTACTCCTATGTATCTGTAACCAACCTAAAAATATCTATATTCACAGGGAAATTTATTTTTCAAATTAATCTCTTGATCTTATCTCCTTGTGCTGATACAATCCCATAGTCTATTGTCTTCCATGAACCCATCATATACCCAAGCTACCTCCAGTGTCACCCTGGCAAATCATTTACTGAGAAACTATTTGTGGAGCACCTGCTATATGTAAGTCACTGTGCGTGATGTATTGAGGACATAATATGTTATCACACAGCCTACTCTAAAGGAGTTCAGTTGAGGTAGGTGATAAAAGACATGATCATATGAAGGGTTACATAGAGTCACAGACCTGCTAATGTTAGAAAGTTATTTAGTATATTCCTGTTATTTTATAGGTGAGGAAACTGAGATCGAGGGGTTATGTGGAGTCACCTAGTTAGGTCATTGCAGAACTAGAGCTAAAGCCCAGTTCTTTTTACTTCTGCTCCAGTCTGGTTGCTTTGACTATAGCATCTCACCTCTCTTAAAAATACAATACCTTGATACAACATTTCAAAGTATTGAGCCACTTAGTCTGATAATTGTACGCTGGAGCTGGCTCTCATCAACTTTCAAGAGCAGATTGTGAGCACATTTACAACCGTAAGTTTTGAAACTGGCCATACCATCATAGGAATATTTATACCACAGAAATTGGCAAACTCTACAAATAAATGATTTCCCTTTTTCCAGGGAGAGCTAGTTATTAAACTTATATCAATATACTCTGCTTATAAATAAGTAATTATGGTAACCCTTTTATGAAGGGTTGTCATATGAATGGGTTTTATGGAGGAATGGAATTTAGACAGGAAAAGAGGAAATGAGGGAGCCTACTTGAGAGTGGAATTATGGAGTGAACAGTTTCCTGGCATAGTTAATAGAACAGTTTGGCTGGGTGGGAGAAATATTGCACTGGAGTCCCAAATCACATGTCTGCAGAGACCAGGCTGAATCAATAACGGCTTAAGTCAGGATGGGGTTATTAGTAATAGGGGATGATGGAGTCTGTGGTAAAGTGGAAAGCAAAGGTCTACCTAAATGTAGTATTAAAAGAAAAGCTTTCTGAATTCTATCCACTTTGAATTTTCCATAAGGAAGTAACAGGGGTCAACTTAGCAGTTAAAATCAAATAGGGCCCTGAGAAGGGACTATCATTTACCTTCTTAAAACAGCACTAGTTTCCTTGACATAGTGAAGGCAAAATTGGGCATCCTAATTTGTTTCCCTTTTCCTTCTTACCTTGTTTCATGTCCTCACTTGGCGGTTATCTGTAAATTATTATATTTTGTTTGCATGCTTAAAAAATTATTCAGTGCTTTTCTTTATTAGTGTGAATAACATATAGTTGATTTTTTTTAAAAGAAAACCATTCTCAGCTTTATCATCATATTTCAAGGGTAATGATACCCCCAAAGAGATAAAGATTCAATTGTGTTTCCAAATATATTCATTTATATGTTTAGTTTTCTTAAAAAAAAAAAATCCAAGTATACAAGATGGGAGATTTGTTTTAGGGAAGGATCAAGAAACACATTATTTAATTATTTTCCTTTTAGAATGTCCCCACAGTAATTTTAAGTAGACTTTAAACATTTTTATCTTTTACATTAATCTGTAAGGACAACTCTACATCAACAGACATTTTTCTTTTTTTGAAGTGAGAATTGCCTGCTTCAGAGATAATCTTTATTCCAACACATCAAGTCCACAGGGGTTTATAAAAAATGAAAAATCAATGCAGTAAACAATCATGACTCCCACAGAAAGTTTCTCTGTATAAAGAAACTCCCATAATTCTTCTATGAAAAAGTACTAAGAAGTTCTTAAAATTTCCTAAGTGTAATCATATTTCAAAGAAGCCCAACAAACATTATTAGATAGCTCACTGTAAGTGTTTCACAGACCCCTCTAATGATAATGACATCCATGTCTCTTGTCTCTGAGATGGATTTGACTGGGATCCCTTCTGTGATAAGCTCATCAGGAATGGGGCAGGGATGAGGTGGAGGTGGATTGTGGCATTCAGACGATGGAAAATAAGTGACAGTCTAATCATAAGTCTAATGTCCTTAGCACAGATGGACTAACTGACAGCTCTTATAGGAGGGAATTTCAGCTCCAGGTTTACTTTCCACTGTAACTCCGCCACATATATAGGTGACAGAAAAGTAGGTGCTTAATAAATGTTTGCTGAATGAGTGAGGGAAGCAGAGGTCATATATTCTAAGTGTCTCGGGGTTTCTCATAATTTCAGGTCTACTTCCACCTAGATTCTGGGCCTCAGCCCATAGTCCTAAACTTCTCTCTGGATCTCTGCTGCAGAGGACAGGACCCAACAAATTCTGTGCAGCAGGCCAGGAAAATGCAGAAAATGTCATGCCAGCAAGCTAAGTGTCAGTCACAAAGTCAAAAGATGCCTGAATTTTCCTCTGAGAGGATACATCAGGTCTGAGAAGTTCTGAAATGGATTCCTCTTTAAAAGCTCTGAAAAGTGTGACTTATATGTTTTGAGAAGTACCATATGCTCTAAACAATGGTTAGCCAAATAAAAAAGGTGTGCCCAAAGACCTAGGTGTGCCCATGTAGCTAGGGGAAGGACTTGTAGCATCATGAATTTCTTGCTAGAATACACCTAAAGGAAATACTTTGGGCTGAGAGGTGTACCACACCCCCAAAACCGTAATTCCAACTTTCTTTTGAATTGCCAGCATTTTCATTCTGACCCTTGAACTTCCTCCCCTCAGATTCCTTTGTTGGTGGTATTTTTACTTCAGGAATTTTTTTCTGTCACAGGACATTACTTGGATTTAGCTCCTGTTACTCTAGCTTGATTTGGTGCTTGGTGTCCTAACACACATACCATCAGTGCCCCCTTCCTCCTATCCTGATCATTCAGTGGGCTTCTCTTGGTTTTCATGCCCCAGTATTTGCATCTCAGTGGCTGGTTTCTTTTTCCTCAGAAGCACAGAAAACATATATACCTATGATCTATGATCAGTAGGCGAGAAGTACAAGGGAATTAACAATCCCTGGGAGCAGACCTCAACTAATGATCTCAGGAATTGGGATATAAATACCTCAGCTCCCTTGCCCTTGGGGTGCTATAATTTGAAGGTGTGTGTTTTGCACTTGTTTCTAGAGTTTCTTCAGTGCGATTAAGCTCAAGTCACCTACAGTGATAGTTGGATTGGTAAGGAACCCTTCTTTGTATCTCTTCCTTACATCCCTACCATTGTTCTCAACATTTTTTCAAAAAGCAACATGCACTTGAATCCTTGTCTCTGGGTATCCTCTTGCAGGAACACAAACTTAGGCATACCTGTAATGTTAGGAGGCTCTATCTCTACTCCCTTACTAGTTCTGTCTTTTTAAAACCTCTTGCCAAACCACATAGATTCTGTTTGTACAAAAGTATGGGCAATGATTCAGAGATTAAAAATAAAGTTGTTTAAATATGAAAATAATTTACACTTATGCTAGATATTCCATGATTTTGAATCATTCCACCAAATAAAAAGAAAGAATTTGAGAAAACCAGTGTAGTACAAAAAAGGTAGTATGGTTGAAGTCGAAGGGCTATGAAAGGCCTGTCCAAATGGCTAACATTAACAACTCAGGCAACAACGGATGTTGGCGAGGATGCAGAGAAAGAAGATAAAGAAGATCTCTTTTGCACTGCTGGTGGGAATGCAAACTGGTGCAGCCACTCTGAAAAACAGTATGGAGCACTTTTCTAGAAATGGTAATAGCTAACCATTAACACTTATGGGCTAGTGACAATGCTAAGCCATATATGTGTGTGTGTGTAGCTTTTACACATTCACACACACACACACGGATCTTAAGTTATCCCCATGCTAAACCTATGAAGTAAGTATAATTATTCTCTTGTTACTGATGATAAAGGCACATGGGGTTAAATAATTTGTCCCATATCATCAGTCAGTTCATAAGGGTCAAAATCCAAATTCAAACTCAGACCTTACTTTTGCCAAAGTTCTTTCTGTTACCTACTTTTCTATCTCCCTTAGAAGTTTTCTTTGAAACAGATGGAAGATATGATTGATCCTGCTGACTGATTCAGAAAAGCAAGTGATATATACAAATTCTATAATGATACAATTATAGTTTTTCTTAAAAAGGATAGAGTTGGGTAAAAATTATGAGGAGAAATTTAGATTTACCTTGATGTATTTTTTAATTACTGCAAGAGACTACTTATATTAATTCTTTTATAGCATTATTGGTGATATGCATTAAATAAAGCTAGAAAAATAGGTCAAATTTTTGGACATATTACTGGGGGAGGCATTTTGCTGTTAATCTAAAAAGTAGATCAGTATCTGTAAATCACATTGCAACTTGAGAGACTCACATTTGTTGATCCTGGGAAAGCTGAAATTCCATACTTCTTTTTGAGATTAGGCTGTGGCAGCAAGTAATTTGCAGAAAACTGACATTCTGATAGGTTTGGAAAAAAAAAAAAAGAAAAACAAATCGGAAAATTCTATCAGGCTTCTCAAGGTTTAGAAATCTTAATTTAATGTGAATTTGGAGAGGAAGTAAGAGGAAAGGAAAAAAAAGATAAAAAAAGAGAAGAAATTGACCAGGAACAATGAATAAATTGCTTCAATGGTCTTCCATCAGAATTCAAAGGTCTCTAACTTCCATTTACTAGGGTGTAGCCTACCTAATAATTTTAAATTGTCGCAATATTATAATGTATTCTAGATTGTTGACATTTGAAGGTGAGAATATATCTAAATCTGGCTATGTATACCAGTTTATTGAAGTATTTTTCTCTCTGTTAAGGATATGAGGTGTTATCAAGTGAAATAAATATTTGATCTTCTAATGTGACTATGTGTTAAATAGGCGTGTCTTCAGGTGCAAGCATCACAAACCCTCAGTTAAAATCTCTCAGGATTGATGGGGCTTACTTTTTTTACTTAACAAAAAGTCTAGTTAAGTGGTTGCTGGGGTGCCTTTGTGGCTCGGTTAAGCATCTGATTCTTGATTTCAGCTCAGGTCATGATCTCACGTTTAATAAAATCAAGCCCCGTGTGGGCTTCTTGCTGACAACACAGTCCGCTCTCTTTCCCTCTCTTTCTGCCTCTCTCCCACTTGCACATGTGCATGTGTATGTGCACTCTCTCTCCCTCAAAATAAATTAATAAGAGAAATAATAAAGTTAGGTGGTTTCTAGTGTTCAGTGGTTCAGGAATGTAAGGGCCAATGTCCAATTCCTAGTTGCAAACAGCAATTATACCCTTATCATATTTATGCTCAAGGCAGAAAAGGGAATGGATGAAAAAAAAAACCTTTTCCAGACCCCCCACCCCCATCTAAACTCCTTTTTAAATGTACCATTAGTCATAAACTGGGTTCCCTTGGCAACCTTTAGCTGCAATGGAGACCAGAAAAAGTATTTACTTTTTCCTCTTGTATGAGGGAAAGTGAAAGAAAGAAGCAGTTGGGAATGGATATAGAATTAGCCAACCAAGAGTTCTCTTGTAATTCCAGTGTATAAGTAAAATCCATAAACATTAGGTATAAGAAAACAGATTTCAGCAGCATATACCAAGAAGGACTTTTAGCCCATGGCTAAATGGGCTGCTCCAGAGTTATATGCGCTACCTCAAAAGGTAACGCATTTCCTATCATTGAACATATTTAAACATTAAGTGAGTGAACATTTGACCAATCTCCCATGGAGAAGATTTAAGTATTAGATGAATAAAGGGTTGAATTAGATCCCTTTTAAAGTTGCCTTCAAATCCTCAAGACTTGATGATATTCTATAGCACTCTAATTTCTTGCAAGCTGAAAATTGTTTTCTCTTTGTAGCTCACTTCCCTGTCATGTCCACTGCACAAATCTGTTTTACTTTTATCTTAACATTAATATCCAACAGTGAGATATCTAGATAGTCTCTATAAAGAAAATATCTTTATCCCCAACTGTGTTTCATATCTTTAAAAAAGCCATTTTCTTCCCCACCAGAAATGTGGACAGAATTGATGCCAGAAGAGCTTTTTATTTAAATGGATATGGTTTTTAATTTGATGCATTTTAAATCTTCAAAGACTTCACTAAAGCTCTCACATGTTGTCCTAAGATGCACAGTAGGAATGTCAATTTCCATGGCAATCTTGAAACACTTCTCTTATTTTTTGTTTGTTTCCTTTTGAAGTATAAATTTACAAAAAAGGATTTCGTTTGGGTTTGAATCTCTTCATGAAAGACAAATTGTTTGAAGAGAAAATCATATAAAATAGTTGAAATTTTAAATTGGAGAATATTGAAAGTTGTTAATTTTTGTTGGATGCAGGCCAAATTGAAATGTTCCCTATTCCTAGAGAACATTATATTGAATAAGACTGATTTCTGTTTTATTTGCTGAAAAGCTAAACTAAAGATGTTAGAAAAAATTCTGGAATTCATACTATATCCAGCACTGAATTGTATTTGCCAATCCCTGAAATCAGATAGCTATCTTAAATATACTCTGTCAGTCTCTAGACAGAGAACTTTTATAATTGTTATGCTTTTTTACACAGATGGACCAGGAAAGACCAGTTGAACAAGAGAGGAGAAAAAAAAAGGTAAACTTAAAAAAAAAAAAAAAAAACCCTCTCAATTTTGATTTGTCAAAAAAATCCAACTGGATTAAAAATTGAGATACGTTCTTCTCCTGCACAGTATGGTTAAAACAAGTTTTAATACTCATCATTGGTGAGGGTATGGGAAAACAGGCCCTCTTATTTATTTCTGCTGGGAACATTGATTGGCCCAAGTGATTTGGAGAGTAACTTTTGCAATATGTGCCCAAAGCCCAAAAATGTAATAATTGTTGACTTAGAAGTTGCACATCTAGGAATTTATTCTTCTGAAATTCTTATATAAGCCAAAGAATAGTACTTAATGTTGTTTGTAATAGTGAAAAATTGTTTATAACCTAAATACTAAATAGACACTATGCAGTGGAAGTTGAGAAAACTGGGGGCATTTGTAGAGTGGCAAACTATTGAGACTCCAAAAAAAAAAAAAAAAAACCTAAAAAGGAGATGTCTATGATATACTAAAAAAGAAAACTTTAGTAAATTATGTATTGCCCCATCCCATTTTGATTTTTAAAAAGTGTATGATCATATACATTTTATACAATGTTTTGAGGAGTTTATCATCAACTAACAGCAGCCAGGGTTTAGGGAAGAGTTTAGCATGATTTAAAACTGAAGTTGATTCAAGGACTATTTTAATAGTGAACTCTCTGTTAAGATTATTTTCTTTCATGTTATGAGATTTTGCCATTTGCAACAACATGAGTATAGCTAGAGGGTTTAATGGTAAGTGAAATAAGTCAAATCTTAGTAAGTCATATGGTATCAAAGACAAACACCATATGATTTCACTCATATGTAGAATTTAAGAAACAAAACGAGTAAAGAAAAAAGAGGCAAGCAAAAAACCACACTCTTAAGTACAGAGAGTAAACTGATAGTTACCAGAGGAGAGGTGGGTGTGGGGTGGGTGAAATAAAGGCGATCAACAGTACACTTACCTGATGAGCACTGAGTCATGTATAGAATTGTTGAATTATTATATTCTGCACCCGAAGCTAACAGTATATGTTAATTATACTTCAATTTAAAAAGGAAAAAAAGATTATTTCCTTCATGTTAGATCACATAAAACTCATTCATATTGCCTTAAGAATGGTGGTTTTAGAGTGAAAATGTGGTTAGAAAGAACTCCCTGAAAAATTAATAAAATCTATTGGAAGTTAATTTACTTCTAGTTCTGGTCCTTCTACAGGCTGTTTCCTATTTTAGACATTTACTAAATTCAGTGCTTCGGTCTGTCTGTCTGGAAAATTGGGAGCTTAAAGATGAACACAAATAGAATCATACTAAGTGCTTCAATAGACAAATACTGAGCGGTCTTTAGTTATCTCTTCATTGCCTTTCTGAGTTTTTTGTTGTTGTTGTTTTGTTTTTTGTTAATATGGGTATCTTTAAGATTACATTATAAACTATTTCAGTATGGTGTTCAGGAGTTGAGGTATCTCATGGTTTGCCTCCCTCCCTCTCCCCGGCTATTTTTCCCCTTCTTCTCCCTCATGGTCCTCCGTTGGCTTCCTCCTGGTCCACCTATATGTGCAGACATGTGGTATCTGTCCTTCTCTTCCTGACTTATTTCGCTCAGCTCTTGAATGCTGAGAACAAACTGAGGGCTGATGAGGGTAGGGGAGAGGGGAAGGGGTGATGGGCATGGGGGAGGCACTTGTTGGGATGAGCACTGGGTGCTATATGTAAACCAACTTGACAATAATGTATTTAAGAAAAGAAATAAATTTTTAAAAAGTTGAGGTAAAAAAAAAAAGATTACATTATTCTAAGTATATATCTTTGCATTAATAAATCTGTTTATTTCTTGTCATTAAATTTCTTGTTATTAGAAGCTAGTGTTAGGGAAAAATAATTTTCTCCCTTTTTGATTATCCTGTTACAGCTATAGAGTGTACTTCTTTAGTGAAGGGTAGGAAAATTATACAGAACAGTTTTCCTAATACAACTATTCTTTTTTTTAGTCTTTATCAGCTCACAATGCTATATGTGATTTTGCAGGCTTCTATTTCTTTTGCACAAATGACTCATCTTAGGCCTGTATTTCCTTTGAATTCAGTGATATTTAATAAAGCCATTGTTGTATATTCCAGATCAGAAGGATATTGCTATTTTCTCATGGTTGGGCTGTTTTCTTATGATTTGTGCTTTTTCAATTCAATGGATAAAACCANTAATGCTAGGACTTTTCATCTCTCATTATTTCTTAGTTTCCTTAAGAAGATTTTCATTTTTTCTCATAGGTCACAAATACAGTTCTCACTCATTTTTAAAAAAAAATCTCTGATGTGTGAATACGTGATCATTCATTTATGTATACATTATACTATATACATATTGAAAGCTGAGTTTGAAAATAAATCACCAGTGCTAGAAACAGATCTACTTTTCTAATTTCTTATATTCTATTTCATGACATTGTTTTGGAAAAAAGGGACATTTTCCAACACATGTTATCAGTGCTTGGACTATTATGTGTCACTCACTGCTTATTATGCTTAGTGGAGCTCCAGGCAGAGGCATTCACCTAAGGCAAGAACAACATTAGAATATTTCTGGTTCAGCACTTGGTATCACTTGGCATGACACAAAGCCATTAATGCAGGTGTTTAAAGGACTTCCCAACTCTTGGAAGATCAAGGTCAGTGCCGGTTTAACATGATTAATGGTCGTTAATTAGTTTTACTTAATTTATCTTTTATATTCTTGTCAACTCTAGAGGATAATAAACAAATTTTAAACAAGCCTGTAAGAAAAGAGTGATTTTAAATTAATTAAATTAGTAAAACTATTTAGTCACTAAGAATGAAAATCTCTAGAATGACTCTGAGCATCTAGATCAGTGCTGTCTACTAGAAATAGAATGTAAGCCACATATATAATTGAAAATTTGTAGTCACCATGTTAAAAAATTAAAAAGCAGTTGGCATTAGTTTTAAGAAAATATTTTATTTTACCCAGTATAATCAAAATATTGTCATTTCAACACAAATAATCAACTTAAAATTTATTGAGAAATTTACGTTCTTTTTTTTGTACTAAATCTTTGAAATCTGATGTGTGTTTTATACTAAAGCACATTTCAAATTCAGATGAGTTATATTTCAAATGTTCAATAGATGAATGTATCTAGAGGCTATACCATGTTAGTGCAGGTCTAGATTTTTAAAGTTGAGGCTAGAGCACTGTTCATTTTCACTTCATCTTGATGAAAGACATAGAATGGCTAGTAACTATAATTAGAGGAATAATAAATGTTTAGAATGATAACCAGGTCTAAGGACATATAGTGAACCACCATTTATAAAAAAAAAAATACAATAGATACATTGCTGACTCAATGCCAATGTGTAAAGAAAAATAGAAGCTGTCAGTGCCTGCTGTTATGCAACAAATAAAACTCTAACCCACAAATCTAAAGGGAAAAGTAAAACTAAAGAGCTTTGGTCGGAATGAGACCAATGGTGGAACCAGTTTGGCCAGACAGACATTACCTTCAGTCTTTTGGGGAGATGGATTTAAAGGCCACACTCTGGCCTGAGGTCAGGGAGCCAAAGGGCAAAGACCAGGATCTTCTAAATGTCAGTTTTTTTATGTTGCCCATCTGCTGGTTTCTTAATGAATCTTGGGGAATCGACAGGCAGACTGCCTGGTGGGATGTACAGTAGGACAGTAAGACTGTTACAGTATCCTTTTCCAATTAATAGTAGGAATATCTCGCATTATTTGTTTGACTTTTTGAAGGGCATTTTCATTTACTCTTCCACAAATTCTTAAAGCAGCTTTTACTAATTATGGCATACTAACCAAACTAAGACCAAAACATTTTACTTCAACAAGTGATTATTGAGAAATTAATAAATTAGCAATTATGTTGGCCTTCAATAGATAATGGTAAGAGTTAATTGAGAACTTAGATATAAGACCTCACATATCCAATTCTTAAAAATAACCATTGGAATCATTTGATTTTAGGGTAATATATTCAGATCTGCTCCAGACAGATGTTTAAATCTTCCTGCAAGTCCAGTCTATCTGCTTCTTTATTATGGTAAACAGGATGTAACCTTGTAAGGACTCTCAAGGAATCATTCCCTCAGACTGAAGTAGAGCTTTATTCTTCTTTATTTATACTTTTTTCTTCTTTTTATGGTTTCCTTTCAGTTTTCCAACTCAGTTTTCTAAGGAGGAGAGAAAAGATTTGAAGAAGAATTACTTTTACTATCTTAATTCTCCAGCCTAAGACTTAGCCAAAGATTTACTTGATCCTCAACAGTTTTGTACCCATGTCAGAGATCTACTTGCTGGAAGTGAAATTGCCAATGTGGGTGTTCAGTTTGATGTTGACAGCGATGGTAGAAGGGGGGTAATATCTTAAATGTCTTCCTAGGTGCCAGCATGAGATAGGACAGAGTATTAGAACTTTCCTAATCTTGTATCTTTCTTTTCTTAAGTCAATTTAACTTTGAAGTCTAGTGAACCAGAAATATTGCTACCTCTTTCAAAAGGGATGAATGGACTTTTTTGTGAGATCCGTCCTCTAGTCCTTGACATTGTTCCTATTTACTTTTAGCCAATATGATGGACATTTTCCCCATATGGCTATTTATAAGTGTGTGGTTTTTCTTGCCCTTAGAAACTACTAAAATGTAGTTACTTTCATTACCAGCACATTTATTCTAAAGTCATATTAAACAATAGCCAATGATTCAAGTCTTATCTTATTTACTGTCTCAATTGTACCTAGCTGTTGTTGAACCAAATTTACAAGCTTGGACTATATATTTTGCACCACAATTATTGCAATGAGTTTGACAACATAATACAATATTAGTGGTATAAAAATGCCTGGAATTTGCTCTCCCACCTTTCATAGTTTAGTATTGTAAGAATTTTCTTCTTTTCAGATTAACTCTTTGTCCTTATATAAATACACATAAATCTCTCCTTTTGTACGAGAATGCTGAATTTCCTTCTCTGACTTTGGTCGGTAAAGTAGAGGGCCTTTCTTCCATGGCCTGACTAGAGTTTCTAGAACAGAATACTATTTTTCCACTTTTCAAAGATATTAGAAATCATCAGGAATCACTATACCAATCCTCATAAGGAGACCTTATTATCAAAGAAGTTTGGCTTGAAGGGAAGGAAAGAAATGGAGAGATGCCTCAAGAGTTAACAAAGTTTTTGAAAGCTCATTTTGTTTTCTATTTTGTTTGTATTTTTAATGTAAGAAAGACTTCCCATAGTTGTGATAAGAAAGAGAAGATCCACTGGAAAAGGGAGTTTGGCTGATTATCTTTACCTTCAGTGGTAGCCAGCTCTGAGAATCATGGCACTAGGGCATCAAGATTAGAGCTTGATAGCAGCACTCTCAACAATAGCTAAAACATGGAAAGAGCCTAAGTGTCCATCAGCAGACGAATGGATCAAGAAGATGTGGTTTATCTATACAATGGAATACTACATGGCAATGAGAAATAATGAAATCTGGCCATGTGTAGCAATATGGATGGAGCTTGAGGGTGTTATGCTGAGCAAAATAAGTCAGGCAGAGAAGGACAAATATCATATGTTTGCACGTATAGGAGGATTAGGAGGAACTTAACTGAGGACCATGGGGGAGAAGAAGGGGGGAATGGTGGGGGAAAGGGAGAGAGGCAAACCATGAGAGACTCTTGAATGCTGAGTACAAACTGAGGACTCATGGATGTGGGGGGGGAGGGGAGAGATGGACATGGAGGAGGGCACTTGTGGGGATGTGCACTGGGTGTTATATGGAAACCAATTTGACAGTAAACTATTTGTAAAAAAACCCAAAAAACAAAATAAATAAATACACTTAAAAAACTCTTAAAAAAAAAAGATTAGAGCTTGAAAAAGCATGAATAGTGGGAGATAAAAGGATTTGTCTCCCAAACTCAAGATGTTTCTTTACATTCTTTGGGCTTTTCTCTTACTTGTTCTCTGTTTCCTTGGTGTTGATGCTCAACCTCTTGCCTGGATTCCCATCATGGATACCCACGTCTGGATTCAGACAAATATATTCTGTGTTATCACACATACCACAGATCTACATCATCTCCGTGCAGTCCCATATCCAAGTCTGCCTTCAAACCCCAGATTGGACCAGTCTTTGTTTCCCCTGTCTCCCACTGCCTTGAGAAGGGATATTAGACCATTATTATCTATGATTCTTGTTTTTTTTCTTGATTGTGATGATTGATTTTTTAAAATGTATTTGGTTTGCTATGTGATTCTCGGTTCTTAATTAACCTATTCATATGGGGCTCATATTGGAGAAGGAAGCTCCAGTTTATTTTGACTATGATTTGACCCCATTTGCAAGTGACTCTCAGTTTAAAATGAAATCAGATACCATTTGATGAACCAAATGCAGCTCAAGATCAACATACCCTCAACTGATCAAGTTTCATTCTTCAAACTGTATTTCTTATCTCTGTGAGTGGCATCACTGTCCAGCCATATGCCTAAGTGTAAGCCTACCAGTTTCATCCTTACATTATAAAATTTGTTACAAGATATTGAGCATACTTGGTTAAACTGAATATGAATTCACTAGCGTTGTGTAATTTTAAACTCTTTGGAGTTTCTCTTGATGGCTAGAAAGCCATCACATCTAAGCAGTCACCAAATTCTATTAATTCCACCTCTTAATATTTGTTTCATTCTCTTTCCTCCATTCTGACCATCACTGACACAATCCAAGGCACCATGTCAGTTAATGACTAATTCCTATACTTGTTCACCAGTTTTTACTCTCATTCCATTTATTCCTTCCACTTCCCTTCCCTTAGTCAGTCAGATTCATTGCTTCCCAGTTGGCCTATCCCATGTGGAAATGTGATCATTTTAATTCCCTACTCAAATTCTTTTAATGACCCCCTCATAGCCTGCAAAATAAAAGTTTTCTGTGATATGCAAAGCCATCGCTATGTTGTCTCTATCTACTTCTCCTATTTTATTCCTGCTGCTGTACCTCTACACTCCAGAAATACTGAGCTAGTTGGTAGCTTCCTGAATAAGCTGTTACTCTTCTATTTCATGTTTTTGCCCATGTGGTACCCTACCCCCATTAATCCACCTGCCACACCACTCATTCTTCAGGTCTCAGCTCAGCCTCTTCTCTCTGAAGCCTGCCCTCTCTTTCGCAGGTAGCCTGAGATAGTTTTTTTGTTACTGACACTGCTGTTCACTAGACTTTCCTTCCATTAAGACATTTTCTTCATTCTAATTGCTAATTGCATTTGTCTCTAACCCCACTAGACTACATGCTTCTTGAGGGTATGGAAGAGTGAGGCTTTGAACTATGCTTGGGTTTTATTCTTTAGATGAACTCATTATATAACTTGAGTCTATCAGGAGAAAACTAGTATTTTTATTAATAACAGAATCTCCACAATACATTTGTACTGAATTAAATTAACACCAGGTTAGTGAATACATTATAAGTGGTAAATCTAATTTTGTATGATAAGTACCTTTTATAACTTAAGTTTAACTATTATATGACATTTTTTTTTAACAATAAAATGATTTTGTAACTAAATGAGTGTGCACATTTTAATCTGGAAAGTGCTCTCCTGTGTCAGTATTCTTTGAGACCGAACTCATGATCCTATAGTTCATCCATTTCAAAGTGACCTTCATCATTTCCTAAAGCCTTTGACTCATTTATTTAACATATTTTTTGACTATGGAGTATATATGGAACACTGTGTGAAGGATGAAGAATAGAAGGATTTTAAAAGAATAGTTTTCTTTTGTGGGATTAGAAAATTAAGGTTTTATGTATATTTATTGCAGTTAACCCTCATTAACAGTCTAGAGGGGCAGGTATCATCATTTACATCATATAAATGAAGACATTCTAGAACAGTATTTATCATCTCTAAAGTCTCTTAAAAACTCGGTGTTTTTATTTTGATTTTTTTTTGTTTGTTTTATTTATTTTTGAGACAGAGAGAGGCAGAGCACGAGTGGTGTAGGGGCAGAGAGAGAGGGAGACACAGAATCTGAAACAGGCTCCAGGCTCTGAGCTGTCAACACAGAACCCAATGTAGGGCTCGAACCCACGAACTGTGAGATCATGACCTGAGCTGAAGTCAGATGCTTAACTGACTAAGCCACCCAGGTGCCCCCAAAAACTGGTGTTTTAAAAAATACAAAACATGTAAACTTCATTGTTTTGGAGCTTTTCTTGTGGTTTGCAACTGTGTTGTTTAAACTTTAATGCACATACAAATCACCCTGGGATCTTGTTAAAATACAGATTCTTGCCTGGGTGGCTTAGTCGGTTAAGCGTCCGACTTTCGCTTAGGTCATGATCTCGCGGTTCGTGGGTTCGAGCCCCGCGTCGGGCTCTGTGCTGACTGCCAGCTCAGAGCCTGGAGCCTATTTCAGAGTCTGTGTCTCCCTCTCTCTCTGACCCTCCCCTGCTCACGCTGTCTCTCTCTCTGTCTCCTAGAAATAAATAAAAATATTTAAAAAAAATAAAATAAAATAAAATACAGATTCTGATTCAGAAGATCTGTGAGAGGATCCAAGAATCTGTATATCCAATAGACTCTGAATGCAATTGATCTATGAACCAACTTTGAATAGCAAACTTTTAAAGCACATCACATTTAGAATTCCATTGTGCCAAGCATTGTTCCTTTATTTATTGTGTCTTTTGTTTTGAAGATGGAGTCACCATTGTCTCTTAAAGTTTGTTTAAAAATGGGAGTAGATAATTGAGTTGTCATATCCTTGATCTTTCTCAGCCTTCTTGGCCCAGTCAACATATGTGTCCACCATGAACCTCCTCAAGTATTCTACCCCACAACAGTCTATTCCTTCTTCCAAATACTACTGTGCTTATCAATAGTTATATTCTCATATTTGCTAGCTTTATTGCCTAATCTAGATTGTACACTCTTTAAGGGCAAGAATCATGTAGTCTTCATTTATTAACCCCCCACACTGCTGGCATACTGCTGCACACCTAATACTAGTGACTAATATGAGTTTCTATTTACAGAGGAATCTAATGTGTCTTTAGGACTAGAATTGTCTTTTAAATACATTTTCTTACCTAATCTTTCACAAACCTGTGTTCTTACCATTTTGCAAGTACACAGACCAAGACCCAGAGAGTTTATAAATCAATTTGCCCAGTAGTGGTGTTGGGATTTGAACTCAGATTTAATTCCACAGTCTATATTTCTTTTCTTCCTGGCATACCACTATGCTCCTCATAACAGCGGACACTTAATAATACTCTGACAGACTAATTATGTGAGCTAATTATTGTTTGAAATGGAATTGAATGGAGACTGTATTTTAACTTTGATTTATAGTTTTTGTGGTGGGAATTTCTGAAGAATCAACCAATCAATCAGGAGATTTCAGGGAAGAATTCTGACCCAATTATAGTCAATTTTCCAGTTATTTTCCAGTCAAACCAGTTTCCTGCACTAGGCACCCTATCGTATGTCAATTAACTCATAAGAAGAAATATCTAGCTACAGTGCAATGCAGTCTGTTTCCTGATTTTTTTAGCCCATTATTTTCAAGTAAAGTATAGAAATGGATAATGTAAGTAAAATTTTAGGGAAAAAAAATACTTGCCTCTGTCTTCTCACTTTGTTTTTCTGGAGGGTCATAAATAATTTATTGGGTGTATGAAGAGTGGCTCAGGCTTCCTATAAGCTCTTTCTCCAGCATCTTCCATTCCTGTAGGCCTCTTATTATATGCCTTTTTTAGTGAAGACAAACAGTAAGCATTTTCTATGCCCAGTGGGACTTTATCAAAACAAAACCCCTCAGGCTTCATTTGATCTCTTTTGATAAATCTTAATCTTACAATCCCCAAACCAGAATGTTTCTTAAAATAGCTGTTATTTTGGAAGAATAGTATAGAATGAAGCTACTCCTAAGGGTGGCAGTCAAGGATAATGGTTCTGAGCATGGGCTCTGGAGAAGGTAGATGGTGTCCACAGCCTTCTGTTTGAATAAACATAGATAGCTCACTTAAATATCCCAAACCTTTTTGCTCTCATTAGCAATATGTATATGATAATAGCTCTTATGAGGATAAAATTAGATAACTCAGGAAAAGCACTTAGCATTTAGCAAAATCTCAATAAATGTTAGCTTTTATTATTTCAGTTTTTTCTTGCCTCCTTTCCAAAAGTGAAGTTCTGGAAGGGCGTGATACTGAGGTGATAATTGATTTGCTTGATTATTACAGTTCTTTAAAAGAGATTATTTGGAAAACATGGTTGATATTTTGGAGCTAGGATATGATTTATGAATATATCTGCATTTTCTTATTTGATTTTGGTGTCTGTTTTTAATATGAGTCACATCGTGGTTTGGCTATATTTTCCCCTCATGAACAGTTATTTAATTATGGCCACAGAACCAAATTTATTGTATTCTGACTTTTGGAATGTTTTAGGGTTTAATGTTCTCACTGGGGAGAGAATTTTGAATTACTTAACCACTTTCTTTTTGAGCTTCCCATCCACAGATGGGCATAGTTAAAATAAACTAGGAATACACTAAGAAGAAAGGGGCTGGAATCATGACACGGTGCGTAAGAAACTAGCGATAATGCTTGGCAGTCTTTTACAGGTTTCTTCCAAATAGATTTGGAGTGTCTTATGCTACAATATATTTGCTTGGTCACTTAATAAATAACCATCACCTCAAGTAATTTCTATGTTTTCAGCATATTTATTTTTCCTTGTGCCGAAGATTACATATATAGCACTTAAGTTAAGTTCTATTCTCTTTATGTGAATACTTAGACATTGAAGCATAGACCATTTATTCTTATGGGTCAAGACCCTGTAAAAATTAATGACTGTGTCAGAATGGTGCCTTTGGGGATGACAAAACCAGAAGACAAGGCAGGTCTGCCAGTGGGGGGCATTACCTGCTTGGTTCATTCAGTAGGAGAAACTCAGCTCTGGAGAGGTCTTGTTATGGCCTGTCTGTAAGAACAACAGTACAGTTTTACCTATAAGCTGGGATAGTTGAAGATACAAGATTATGTAAAAAAAAATACTTTTAGACCCTTCCTATATTTTTCTAAGCCCTGGGTTCTGCTTTTAAGACTATCAAACTACAGAATTTAAATATAGAGAATGAGCGATTTGCTTTATTGAAAGTTTTTTCCCCCCACTGAAATATTTTACATAGGAATCTTTCAAATCAAGACTCAGACCCAAGTGCTTATAGGGGTTAGGTGGGATATATAGGAGAATAAAGTGGGCTGGTTAGAAAACCAGGGAGTTAAATCCACTGGCTAGAACTAGTCTCTTAAATTAATTCACCCAAGACTTTAGCTTGTGTGATGAGGAACAATGGGCTCAGAGACTGCAAATTTGAGTTTTAGTGTGGGCTTCTCCATTTATTTGGTTCTAAAACCTTGGGCATCAGTTTCTTCAACAAAACAGAGCATTAAAATAAATGGTCTCTAAAGTGAGTTCCAGCTTTGAGTGGTAGAAACTTGTGGATACCAATCACTTCAGCCCTCCATCCCATAAAGTTCTAAGTCATAAAGAAGAGTACAAGGAGCCAAATGGAAACATAATATCAGTTTTATTCAGAACTCTGATAATGATTAAGCTGGGGAGCACTGAAGGGTTTTCTACCTCTCTCCTAATAAAGATCTCAAGAACCGTTCCCTTAGATTTACTCTTTCCCTTCTTTCCCCACTTCAAAAAACACAAAACAAAAATAAAAAATCAGGCTAAGGGTGGTAAGAAGAGGAAGCTCTGCATGGAGACTGTAAGGGCAAACTCTGTGAAACTTAAATAGAGCCAGGGGGAAGAAAAAGCCAGAGAAAACCCTTTATGCTGTGCTTGAAGACCAATCTTGTAACCTTACCCAGAAGCGCAACATCAATCACCCAAGCAGACATGATGGAATAGAGTGCTTTCCAATACTAAATTGCAGCATTTGACTCCATCTCATGCCCATTCATACACATGTACTGGTTGCAGAAAATGGAATCCAGTCTGCCTTAAACACAAGTGATTTAAGTGTGAATATCGCCTAGTGAATTCTTGGGAAGGGTGGTTCAGCTCCCAGGAATGATTTCTAAAGCCCCTGGCTGCGCAGGGAGCTGTTGCTCCTCCTCCATTAGGAAGCTGTCAACAGCCCGGCTGCCTGCCCCCAGAACCTTACCACTTCTGGTAATTTACCCTCAAGAAGTTACCAAATCAGAGAGCTGCTTCAATGACTGCCGTTTCCAGAGCATGCTTTCTTTACCATGGTTCCTAGGCCTCTTTCCCCATGTAGCTCAGTGTGAAACAACATTGTGTATCAGTGCATTAGATGGGCAAAACCCAGATCTCACTCAGAACCCTAACTGCAAAGGAAGCCTGGGAAATGTAGATTTTAGTTTTTCAACACCCAATGAGGGATGCATGAATTGATCCATCCTCTAGTAAGTCATGTTGCCTTATAGCCTTCTGCCTCAGAAGGATACAAGAAGCTTAACATCACAGATGGGTCACTGGTACTTGATGTGTTTAGGAAAGCAATGGGCTTAAAGCCAGCCTTAGAAGTTCTTTAAAATTTTAACATATTAAGAACCAAGATGAAAACACATGATCTGGTTTCTTTTAAAGTCTGGAGAAGATTAAACTCTATTAAAGCTTGGCCAAAATGCTTGTTGCTCAATAAAGAAGACTGGGGGAGAAGAATTAAGACAGAGAGTAGAAGAAGGCAGATGTCAGAATTCTTTTTTTCCCCCTCTAGCATTAGAACCATCTGATAACCAGAAGGAAACATAAGGACAGAAGGGGTCTTTGCCCCCTTCTTGATTAGGAGTCTAATATGCATTTCCCTGGCAGGTTCCTCTGTCACCCAGTAAACTCTGGGGAACACCATGCATAAATAGAAGGACTGGTAAAGTGTTTTCAAGACACTGAGTTTCTGTGTATTTTGTGTGTAAGAACCAGAAATTCCTATGTGACCTTGAGTGGAGAGGATATGGAAGGGAGGTGAGTTGAGTATCAGCAGACATGCCATATTAACCACGGTTATAGGATGAGTGACCCTTTAGCAGAGCTGAGGGCTGATGGCCCAGGTCATGGGACAGGATAGAAAATGTAGAGACATTCAGAGGAGTCCAGGTCATATAGGCCTTCCTCCATGAATATTTTCTAACCACCTCCTCCTCCCCCATCATCACCTGGCACCTCACATAGAACTAATTTCTATGTCAGGTTCCCATAGCCCATTGCACATATTTCTATTATGCCATCTTGTATGATATTGCAATCTGTGTATCTGTCCTTTTCACTAGATTGTGAACTCTCCAAGAAATGGGAGAGTTTTAAAAGCAATATCTCTAGTTCTTTGCCTATTACCTTCTGCATAGTAGGGCTCAATTAACATCTATTTAATGAATTAAGACATATTCTTTTTTTTTAAGTTTATTTATTTTGAGAGAGAGAGAGTTCAAGGGGGGGAGGGCCAGAGAGAGAGAGAGAGAGAGAGAGAGAGACAGAGATTGAGAATCCCAAACAGACTCACACTGTCATCATGGAGCCCGATGTGGGACTTGGTCTCATGGACTATGAAATCAGGGGTTGGATGTGTAACCAACTGAGCTATCCAGGTGCCCTAAGACATATTCTTGATCCTGTGTGTAGTTATACTTGGCCTAATTGTGCCATGGTTCAGATCGGGTAATATTTTTAGGGGAGGATATGAAATATCATGAACCTTGTAATATGGGTATGGAATCTTGTAATGTAGGCACAGAACCAGGAGATAGGATATAGAAGAGAAAAGAATAGGAATTTAGAGGGGCAAGGAACAGTAAAGAGAAGAATTAAATATCTGGAGTAGGTTTGACTTTTTTCTTCTAACTACCTCAAACATTTTTAAAAGTGAGAAATGAAAATATCTTTCCTCTTTATTTTAAATTAGGCGAATTACCCAACTTATAAATACAATGTAATTGTACAATTTTAAGCTCATACAAAAAACCTAAAATTCTTCCTGGCCTCTGTGGCTTCTTCAGTGGGCTGACTAATGGCTTCCCCAGACATCTCCAACATCCTGATTCCTGGGTCCTGTGGATAGTCAGCTTTCATGGTAAAAAGAACTTGGCTAACATCTTGAGATGAGAGATAATCTTGGATTATACAGGTGGGCCCCAGGTAATCACAGGGATCCTTATGGGATTGAGGCTGGAGGATCAAAGTCAGTAGTAGATGTGATGGTGGAAGCAAGAGGTTGAATTGATTCAAGGAAGGGGCTACAAGTCAAGAAGTGCAGGTAGCTTCTAAAAGCTGAACAATGTGAGAAAATAGATTCTCCCCTCAGAGGCTCCAGAAAGAAACAACCTGCTAACACCTTTAAGTCCAATGAGACTGGTTTGGGACTTCTAACCTCTAGACTGTAAGGTAATAGATTCATGGTTTTTTTTTTTTTTTTTTTTTTTTTGTAAACCATTAAGTTTGTGATTATTTGTTACAGTGTTAATAGGAAACTAATATAGCCTCAATCTCACTCCCTCTACCAGAGGTAATCCATGTTATCAATATGCTGTGTGTCCTTTAAGACTTCCTTTTACATATGCATCAATATACATAATTATGCGTGTTTAAATAGTATGGTTTTGAGTGTTTTTAAAACTGTACTGCATATGCTATCCTACAACTTGCTTATCATTATATCTTGGAACTTGTTTTTTGTTAGTGTATATAAATGTATGTCCTTTTAACTAGTCTTTGACTTTTCCATTCTATGGATATTTCCTAATTTATATTACCATTCTACTAAATTATTTTATACATTAAAATTGAAATTTACTTTTATGGCATATAGAGAGAGGATGTATGGGTGCCTAACAAGCATGTCAAGTTCCTACTCCAATATATTTAAAGACTCAAACTTAACTATATATGATTGTCATTAGAAATATATTACTTTTTTCAAGTAAATAATTATAGTCGAATGAACCTTAGAGAAATGATATTGATAAATTCTGTCTGATTGGAAATTCTTGTGATTTTTTTTCTTTTTAAGTTTTGGCAGTTTTGTGAACAAGTGGATGTTTCATTCTCTGATAGATTATAGCTTAAACAGATTAAAAAATGATAGTGAAAAAATATCCACCTTGTAAAGCAGTCTTTTTTGATGCAGATTTGTCAGAGCAGGTTACAACACGTAATGAGATGTCATAGTCTGGTAAGACATGCAAAGCAGGTTTAAAAAACTGCCAAAACTGCATGGTGACTTTAATACTAAGAATGGTAAATATGTGGAAGAAGAAATCCATTTGCTCCCATTCTATTTAAATGTCTGGAAATATGTAGTTATCAGAGCACCAATAAATCTCCTCTGTAGGTCATGTTCTTAAAAAAAAGCAAGCAAGGAAGCAAGCAAGCAAGCACTGTGTTTTTATGGAATATCTTTGGAAACTGAATGTAATTTGCTACCCAAAACTTGTTCAAAGCACTTGTTGTCGATCAGTAGGAAAGATTTGGCTACCACCTTGGTGTTAAATATAAATGTAGTCTAAAGGTTTAATGGATTAAAACTGGGCTATTTAATTTGACATGGAATTTCCCACCCTCCTAGTCTAGGTAGTTAGGATTCCCTGGGTTTGCTTTTTCATTCTAGCCTGGTTTATAGGCATACTAAAGAAAAGGCAGCTATGGATTCAGAATGCAAGTGTATCAAATTGAGAAGACAGGCTGCCTTTTGGTTGAAGAAGAGGGGGAAAAACACCCCATTAGCTCCAACTTATTAAAATTTACCAAGTCTGTGTAGCTTCTACAGTTCCCCCCCTCTTTACACCAGAAGAGTAGATAAAAGGTAAGCAGCAACAATGAGAGACATTATATGCAGAGGTGAACACGATATGACAAGGTCTTCTTTTAATAACAAACAGTGTTAGCTCTCTAGGAGGTAGACAGTATGAAGTGCAACAAAAACTGTAATTATGCTCTCAGCAGGAAACCTGTATTTAGAGTGACAGTAAGAGTGTCTCTAAAAACCTGTTAGGTTAAGGCTGCTAGTCTTAATTATATGTATTAGGAGTTTGTGTCTTCACTTTTTTCCTTTTAAAATTCAAAGAGGGAACCTAATTATAACTTGGACCCTAGTAAATCGGGCCATATTTAAACAATGAACACTTGGCAATCTCCTCTTGTTCTGTGACGTGTCTGACTGGCGCAGCTGCTATGGAAGCCAAACTGGCTCCTCCAAATAATTTGTTTTTGCTGCCTCCATGACAGAAGAAAAACAAACAAAAGCTAAACAAGGGAAATAATGAAATTATGCTTTTTTCTTTCAGTTAGTGACACTCAAGCCTTCTATAGAGGGAGATCTTTCCTTGGGTAGATTCTAACATATAGAATTACAGGTTGTATGTTGTTACGAAGTACTTTAACTAGACCATGGTTGCATGAATCTTGGTCTGATTTTAACCTCTATTTTGGACCTCTATTATGGATCACTTATCATTATGATGACACTTTACAGTTTTGCTAGCATTACAAAGTTATGGGGTAAACTGGACAAAATTAATTTTAATGGGCAGAAGTCATGCTGATATGAATCAAGTGGTATAAAAATGAACTTAGTTTATGTGATTCTTTCCTTCTCTGTGGCTCTGTTCCTTGAAGTTCTCATGGGTTTTGTGGCCCAAGCAATTTTAAGATGATATGTACAAAATAATGATGACTGCATGATTTGATTCTGTATAATTTGTTTCTCTCTACAGTCCCAGGCAGAGGTGGAACTCAGAGCTAATACATTTTCTTGTCTTTGGAATTTATATCTAACTAAATTGAATTTCTATCATCTACCTTCAAATAACCACTGAAATAAAATAAGTGATTCTTAAAAGATTTAAATGAATGTTGAAAATTTTGGAAACCATTTGCATATTTATTGGTACCCCCATTAAAGTTTATATGTTAGGCAACTCAACTTTCAATCTTATTGAAATATTAATTTAGTCTTCATTATTGTTAGCTTGAGGAAAATAATCACTGAGTCTAAAATTAACAGTACTTTTACAGTAGGGTCTCATGGATTTCACAGTGATAGGGATCTGTAGTCTAAATAATGGCATTTTTCTAATTAAGCAGCAATTGAATAAACACAATAAAAATCAAGGATGAACTATTCATTAATTTTGATGTGTTTAGTTCAATTTAGATTATACTTCATAGAGTTTTTGTTATTTCTCTGTTGAATAATTTATAAATGTAATGAGTAGCATGAATCATTGGGACAGTTTTCTATATTTTTTCAAAATAAATTGTTTGATGAAAAATGGATCAAGGTTTATAGAGAAGGCATGAAACATTGAATGTTATGAAGAACAAACATTAGAGGGGATGTTGGATGGGGGATGGGTGAAATTGGTGATGGAAATTAAAGAATACACTTACCATGATGAGCACTGAATAATGTATAGAACTATTGAATTACTGTAGTGTACACCTGAAACTAGTATAACACTGTATATTAACTATACTGGAATTAGAATAAAAAGCTTAATAAAAATCAACAGGAACAAACTTTAAATAGCAAGGAGTAACCTTTCATATGTTTCATCTTTAAAGTATGATCAGTTCAATAAAAAACAGTAAAAGTGAGTGTCATTAGCTGACCAGCTGCCATAGCAGGAGAGATGGTAGCAAAAATACAGGAGAAGATTCCACTGCATTAAACAAGACTTTTTCAAATGTCATTAAAAGGAGTTAGAATCTTTGACACATAGATTAGCTATACAAAGTAATATATCTTAAATGTTCCAAAATTAGGCCATGCAATGATGAAAGTAAATCCTCAGATCTGGATAGCAGGTTTCTCTTTTTTCATATAAGTGAAATGGTAGAAAAGATAGTATCTGGAAAACCCAAATAGACAATTTGCATAGGAGCATCAGGGAGAATCTTAGAACTGAAATTCAATGCATTTGTTTTCCACTTTCTTTGCATATCAATTCTTGGAAGAGCCGAATGACCAGTCATTCTGTGCGTTCTGAGTAATTGTCTTATCAATTTCCTATTCTCAAAGCAGAGTCAAGTATGTTAGTTCATATCAGAGAGAGGTTAACCAATTTTGAATTTTCTCTAGCAAAGCCCTTGTTTTCTCATTATTCTGCTAGGGAGTTTAGCAAATCTCAGAGTCAGGAAAACCTTCACAAGTAACTTGCATTTCATTCAGCCCTATTTTGGTTCCGCCCTCTATAGAAATGGATGATAGCTTGTCTGAGTTTGTTTAGAGATTTTTGGCTTTCTTTTGACCACTTTAACATCTACATCCATTTGGCAGATTTTGTTCTACTCTCCTTTTTTCTTTCTGTCAAAAGCATTAAGTGTCATCTGGTTTTTAATTTTTCATTAAGCTAAATGCATTAATCTTTGTCAGATTTGAGAGCTTTTGGACAGTGTTTGAGATAAGTTGAGACCTTCTAGAATGTTTTATATTTGAGGTTGGGAATCATGGTCTTATGTGCAGTAATATTTTGAGTTTTTGAAAGTTGTCAGTGATAATTATACCTTACTCTTAGTCAAATAATGTGATCTTTCCTAATATTTTCATAAATACATAATATATACATAGTTATGACATTATGTATACTATCAGTGTATTTAGAATATGTATCATCAGTATGAGTAAAAGTAAACTGATATTTATCCCCAAAGAACTGTCTGAACTAAATACGTTTGTACATTCACAGATTCAAGTGATTAAGTGAAAGAATATTGATCTTTAATAACTAAATAGATTATATTTTACAGCACTAAAATAATCAGCACATTATTACTTTATATATTTTTATACTCAGTTTTAGAGTGTAAAGGATGCTATGGAATTTAATCTTAAAATCTTGTAGTTCATCATTTGAGGAAAAGTGCATATTTTTATTAACATTGTTATACTGTGTCCCACATTTAATTGAATTTTGTTTATTTTTTATTATTTTTTTTATAAGAGAAGTTTGGATAACATTCTGCTATAAACCAGAATTGTTTAGACTGGTATTCTGGTTTAGAGTGATAAGTAATATAGAGCCTTTCTCTCTTTACTATAGGAAAGTCGATATCTGGTATTTTATGTTTTATCTTGCTATAGAGAGAATTAATCTATTCAATTGTTGATATTTTGAAGACTGGGTATGGCAGCCCCTCATGTGAATCTTACCATATGGTTCAAGCAAGTGATTCAGTTTGCATGGGAAAGGCATAGAGGCAGAAAAGGATTAGGAAAATTCTCACTGAACAAGACTAGTAAAACTAGAATCATCATTTGTTCTGATTTATTTCAGTCTCCTTTATGGGGAATATTAATGTTCTTTTTCTCTGTTCACTCCAAAATCATAATTTAAGCATAAATCTAAATGTAGATGTAGGATGATTTCTTAAAGAGCAGGTCTGCATTTTCCATCTCAGACGTCATGTTTATAAGAAATCTGGACAGTGCCACCTGAATAGAGGAATTTCTTAACTCCAGAATTTATGAGACTTCTGTCTATTAGGGGAAATATATGGAATTTTCTTTCCTTAAGACATGTTTTTATTGGGATAGCCTGTTTGCCATTGCTGCTTAAAACTGATCCCCAAAGAGTAACATCTCAATGAATCATTGGATTGCTTGCCTTGGAGCAAGGCCAGGAGCAGTAAGTTTTCAAGATAAACAGTGCACAGGCTAAAAGAATGGCACAGATTTCTCAGGTGGAGTGTTCTCACTTCCCTCCTGGCATGTACTGTATTACACAGTGTCTTACAGATAAGGCTTGAGAGAAAGCCATTGTGAAATAGCTTTATTTCATACTTATTTCCTAGCTCTTTTATCAAAGAACATGGCTTTGAATTCACTACCACTCATTGAATAAAGCCTGTTTTCATGTTCATCCTTATATTTTTAGAAGGAGTCCTAATACCTCTTCTGTTCACTGCTGTATTCTAATTCCTAGCACAGAGCCTTGACCAGACCAGGTGCTCAGTAAATATTGATTGAATATTTGTTAAGTGAATGAATTCTGATTCATATCCATTGAAATTTGATTATAAATAAAAGTCTAGGATACTGTAAATGTGTAGCCGAATTACACCAGGCTGAAACTTTTGGTCTTTACAATTGGCCATGTTGATGTCCTCTGAATAACTGAGCTGTGCAGTTGATTCATTCTTGTTCCTGTGCTCATTCATTCATCCAAAAGATCTTTACTGACTCCTCTGTTCAGGTTTGCATTTTGTTAGGAGTGAGAGGTATTGGGCCTCGGGGATATATCAGAATACATGAGGCACTGGCCTTGTCCTCCATGGTCTTGCCATTCTGTATTTAGTTTGAGGCAAGCCAAAAATATTTACAAAGTAAGGTCAATAATGTAGAGATTAAAATGGACAAAGTAGAGAGAAATTCTGCATTGCTATGTGTTAAAAGAAATTTTATAAAGGCAGCTAGGACTCAATAATAGGTAGGATTTCAGAAGTGGAATGCTCCCCCTAAACCCTCGCAAAAAAAAAAAAAAGAAAGAAAGAAAGAAAAGAAAA
Organism: Crocuta crocuta; assembly: GCF_008692635.1. Lineage (NCBI taxonomy): Eukaryota > Metazoa > Chordata > Mammalia > Carnivora > Hyaenidae > Crocuta > Crocuta crocuta. Next base: position 5,752,574 of record NW_027530545.1, on the reverse strand, counting down.
GAAAAGAAAGAAAAAGAAAAAGAAAGGAAGGAAATGTGGGCCTTGAGAAATTTTTCTTTCTTTCTTATTTATTTTTTTTTTTTGCCTATGTCTGCACTCCCTATTACTTTATGCCATATCTGCTGAGATTAGAGACCCCTTAGATGAGTGATTTCATCTTTTCATTCTACATTGTCTTTTGTCAGTATGTGCTCATGATCAGGTTTCTGGAACTTATAATGGCAAACTTGTTCTAGTAGAGAGTGCAGCTTACTGGTATAATAATGCATTGTTTGGGAGACCAAAGTTAAAGGCCTTCAGTTATTTCTGCTTTCTCCTATCACCAAAATTAACTTTAATGAGAATCTAGTTCAGTTTCTCTAAGTAAGATTATTTTCTTTAGCACAAAAGTGTCTTTTAAAGCATAGAGCAGAAATTAACAGAAGGTAATGGTGATTTTAAAGAGTTAATATAGTAGATAGCAAACATCATACATTCCTTGAACTTCCAAATAATAGTAAAGTTTTATCTATTTGTTTAATTAAAAACAATCAGTTTTACTAATGTGTATTCATGGGTCACTTATTTCAGGAATCTTGTTGACATTTTCTTTATTATTCAAAAGTATAGCTTATTTTTATGGTCCAGTGTTCTCCCAATATTCAGGAACTTATGTACAAAGTGAGTTGACCTAGATCACACATTAAAGGAGACAATGAGTGGATCTGGTACAGTCTGTATAACTATGGACTTCTAGGAAGTCTAGGAATGCACACATTCAGTACTTACTGTCCATGGGTTCTGTATGTGTGAATTTGCCTGCTCAGTAAAAGTTTTTGTAAGCCCCAAAGCAGTTTTTGCAGTGCTTCTGTTGTCATTCACAGACATGTACAGAGCAGCAAAAAATTCAAAATTGCCCAACACACACTCCCAGCTGTGGTCCGGCCAGGTGATGTTGTGGTGTCTTGCTTGAGCTCTGAAATACCATAAACAGGTGTCCTTTTCACAGTCTGTATGGTGCCACATTTCCCTCATTTTTGTGCTTTTTATTGATGATTGTGCCTTTTGAAATGCCTTTGAAGCATAGTTCTAAAGTGTTGTCTAGTGTTCCTAAGCACAAGAAGGCTGTGATGCTCCTTACAAAGAAAAAAATTTATATATGTTAGTTAGACAAGCTTCATTCTGGCTTGAGTTATAGGGCTGGTGGCTGGGTTTAATGTTAATGAATCAACAATATATATTTAAATAAGCTTTCTTTAAACAGAAACACACATAAAGCATAGTCAGGTATGATTAGTTGTTGAAAATATAGTGTCTAGAGGCTCACGGCACCTAACCTTGCATTTCCCCTAGGCATAATGGTTCAGTGCACGGCAGTTCAGTTTCTCTGGTGACTTTATAGAACACAGCTATGGTGAATAACAAGGGTTGATCTCTTTCTCCAGGGCAGAGGACCATAATACTGTAGGGTTATTTTAAAAACTAAAATAAGATGATGAGTTTAAAAACCATGTAAAGTACCCAGGAATAGTCAAAATCACTTTTATAAATGATACTTATAATTGATAATGATATATAAGTGTGTATATAATGATACAGATGATATATAAATGATAATTATTATTATTATAAATATTATTATAGTACATACTTGAAAATTGTTAATTCCTTTCTTTTTTCTCCTTCCCCTTGGAAATTGTGTAAGATTCATTTTCTAATACCTGGATGAGTTAGTGAATTCACTATGGAATTGCCTTTTTCCTGCAGTAACTAGTGGAGAAAGTAGGACATGCTGTCAGGGCCTCTGGTTTTCTTCCTACTGATTCTCTGGTCTAGAGCTCTGTGGCAGTGATGACGGATGACTGGAGCTCTGTGTGGCACTGGTGACTGGAGCAGTCAGCTGTGTTTTGGTTCTGAGGGAAATCACCTGTCTTCAGCTCCTGACTGGGGGAGAAAGGCTCATGCCTCAGCGCTCTCCCAGGTGCCTGTCTTCCTTAGGGAGGATCGGGTTGACTCCAGCAGTTCAGAGGTTCTGTGAATGACACCCAAATGCCCTCTTCACATCCACCTTAAGGGGACTCTTAGGATTTAACCTTTCTAATTTGAAAACCTGAACCCTATTTCTTCTCAAGAATTTCTTAGACTAATCATTTCCCTTAGCCTTTCAGAATTCCCCTGACTTATCTTAAATATGTGAAATAATGTAAGTATGATGACACATCGCTGAAGAATGAGGTGTTCTACATTAATGGATTTTCCAGGTGAAATTGGCCCCTTGCTGTGTTTTGCTTTAGTAATTTCATAGAAATGGTCATAAGTTGTATTAGACCATTCTTTTGACTTCTTAGTTATGTTTATATTAAGGGAATAATTTAAACTTTTCTTGATTACTTATGAATCAACTGCTATGCTATGTTAGAGGAATAGCAACTCCCTCAGAGACTGCTAACGCAAATAGATGAATTGTCCATATATATTAATAATCCCAGTTTGTTTTCTTTGTGTTTTTTAATGTTGTTTGATTTTTGTTACTAAGTGACAGAAGTAGGTGAGGAATGAGTTCATATTCTAGAATGAGTTATGGTATAAATGATAACTAACTTCTGATATTTGCATAGCAGCACAATCCAAATTGTTGTATCCATATTTGTTTACTAAATATATTGACATCATTATACCATAATTATAGGGAATTATCATACATTATTGTAGTACACATGATATTTATATTTAGTATAGTAACATAACATATTTGAATGGATATAAAACATATTCAGCACTTCTGTATGTATTTTCCTCTTTCTTCTATGAATTCTTGCTCTAGATGAGACAATGACGTAGACCTGGAATATTTTGTGGCCCAGGATAAAGCTGATTATAGAGAAGTTTGAAACCCCAGGATAGCCCCACATTACTGAAAATTGGATTTTTTGGTCACAGTTATGTCTCTTTGGAGTATAGTGTTTAAATAGGAATTCATGTCTAGTTCTAGACCTTTGAAGTTGACTCTTAGGCACTGCATATCCTGTCCAGAGGTCACATTGTACCCAAGCGCTCATAGAATAACCTTATTCCTTTTAGCTCTGGCAAAATTAATCTACTGTCTGCAACATAATCTCATTCAGTTAAAAAAAAAAAAAGCAACCAGAATGTAAAGAAAAACAACGTCAGGGTTTACTCTCCAGTATCTCTATTTTGCCCTGGATGGAAATGATCCAACTCAAAGCCCCTGTGCTTATTTATTTACTTTGATACTACTTGAGGGGGTTAATGAAGCTGGACCCTGCAGTTGGCTTCTCAGTTTCTCTCTGTTCACAACACCTAAAGTGGCCATCCCTGCATAATTTGAAAACTACACATTCACTAAAATAGAGACAAAGAAATTTAGTCGCTATGAAATAAATGACTGTCACAAAAGGAGAGATCAAATGTGAGAGAAGGCACATTTAATGTAAAAACACAACTGGGGTGCCATTCTTTTTCAAAGCAACCTAAGTAGAGAGTGCAGTGTAATGCATGATAATGAGGGTGCCCAATTTTGGAAAGTGGTTTTTAAAATGCTGCAGCAGAATGCTATCTAGAATCTCTTAGGAAAAAGCCAAATCTCATCAGGGACCTTTTCAAGCATCATTTTCTCCTTTTAAATGATCTCATATGCACTTGCTGTTAGTTGAGTTGGCATAGCATTGTATTATTCATTATTTTTGACCACTTGCAAAAGGAACAAAAGAACTATTATTAGAGATTTGTCAGTTGTTGTAAGACTTAGTCTAGGTACTTACAGAGCTCTTTGCCTCATGTTTATTTTGTTGCGTGAAGTTGTGTGATCTAAAAGGATTTCATAGCCCTGATTCTTAACTTAGACAATCTCATCTCAAGTGATTAGTTTGGAAGAAATGATTGACTCCAGATAACCAAGCCTCTCATCATATTGAAGTTTATCTGAAAAAAAATCCTTTCTTTTCACATGGGAGATTTGGCTTTGGGGTAAAGAAAGCTTTTCTCTTTAATTCTTCATGTATAGATTCTTTGATCAGGTGAAAATACAACCTTCTAGGGATACAGTTAAGATCATGTTATTAATATCATCAAAGCCATCTATGAGAAGCCTTCAGCTAACATCCTCCTCAACGGGGAAAAACTGAGAGCTTTCCCCCTGAGATCAGGAACACGACAGGGATGTCCACTCTCACCACTGCTGTTTAACATAGTGCTGGAAGTCCTAGCATCAGCCATCAGACAACAAAAGGAAATCAAAGGCATCAGAATTGGCAAAGAGGAAGTCAAAATTCACAGCTT
>NW_027530545.1:5692682-5748270 GCF_008692635.1 Crocuta crocuta | reverse complement strand
GAGGACCATGGGGGAGAAGAAGGGGGGAAACAGTGGGGGAGAGGGAGAGAGGCAAACCATGAGAGACTCTTGAATGCTGAGAACAAACTGAGGACTCATGGATGTGGGGGGGAGGGGGAGATGGGCATGGAGGAGGGCACTTGTGGGGATGAGCACCGGGTGTTATATGGAAACCAACTTGACAATATACTATCTTTAAAAAAAAAAAGAGATCATGTTATTAATATGGTCTTTCTCAAATACTAAGCACCTCACTGCTGGACATGCTGTGTAATTCATAGCTGATGCTATGATGTTACTTTTCTAAAGTCCCCAAATTTCTGGTTAAGGGAGGGTGGATCTGTAGGGTGGACCCATAGAATATGACAAGTGACATAAGAGATAAAAGCAGCTACCCTAAAGAGCAGAGGAGGAAGAAACTGGTTCACTGGGCAACAAGACACCACAAGTTCTCCATGAAAGAAGTGCCATGTGCAAAGAGGATGAGGATGAGTGGGATTCTGATGTGTAGAATTATATGGGGTTGTTGCACGGGGCTTATAGATGGCATGAAGAATGTAAGTAAAGTAATTGGAAAAGAATGGAACATATGTCTCCAGAAGCGTAAATATCAAAAGCACCTAATGCACAGTGTCCTAAAAGGATTTTAATTGATCTTTTTTCTAACAATACACATTTCTGGGTGGGAAGAGCTGTTTGATAACACCATCCTGACCTGATGAATTGTTAGAATTCTCATGAATGGCTTTCATCTGAATGTACTATCACAGAGGTGTCACAGTCATATTTCATGGTATATCCTGGTTGTGATTGTTCTTGGTCATTGGTCTGATGTGTAACAACCCCTTTGAAAGACTGAATTATGATTATGCTTACACATATTTATATACCATTTGTAAAGAAAAAAAAATTGATAGACTACATACAGAATATTTGGGGCCTATATCAAGTTTGTTATTTTTAAATCATGTTATTTTGGAGTTAAGATTTCTATATTCTTGAAATATAATTATTTCCAGACAGATTTGAGATAAAAAGTATCTGATTATAATATGGTACAGGTTGAATTAAAAATAAGAAAACACACACAAAAAATCAGAAAGTTATCCTTTTTGATGATATTAGAGACTTATAGAAAAGTATAGTAAGTATGTTGGTATTAGGGTCAGATTAAATTTGCAATGAAAAACAATACAGAAAAGTGTATTCCAGAGAGGGAAGTTTATTTCAGAATATATAGGAAATAGCATATATAGTCTTTCAGCTATCTTTCCTCTGGACCTGAATGGTTTCAAGACTAGTCTGTAGAGTGGAATGAGTTTAATGGAGAGTTTGAACAAGTCAACATTTTTTAAAAAAAAATTGAGTTTCAGTGATCTGCTTTTCTCTTTTGGGGAGGGACGGAAAGGAGAGATGGAGGAACTGAAGAGCTGGTTAGTCACTAATAGGGAGCATCCCTTTTGGACAGTTTCATGCTAGTGCCCACCTGCTGTTTTCCAGCCCTCTGACTTTGAGCAAGTTATATAAATTTCCTATAAGTCTATATTTTCATCTGAAAAATGGAGATAAAATGCCTGTGTGATAGGGTTGTTGTGACAATCAAATGTGATAATGTACATAAAGTGTGTAGCTCTGTGTCTAGTACATGTTACTGGCTCACTGTAGGCATTTATTGCATACCTTTTATGAGTAGGGCAGCTCTGACTAATGTCTCTTACTTAATCTCATAACAATCCTGTGAATAATATTATGACTTTCAATTGATAGATAAAAATCTTGAAACTTAAGGGAGGAAAGTGCTTCTTACAAGTTTAAACAAACCGAAGAATAATGGCCAGGAATTCAACTTAGACTTGACAGTTTCAAAGCTACAAAGCCTCGTTGCATTAAATTAAATCATTCCCTCCTCTCTTCTCTCCATCTCCCTTTTCTCTTCCCTGCAGTTCCACCTTCTTCATGGTAGAGTCTTTGTTTTAAAAAGTTCATAACAATGCCATACAAATCAGATGGAATGAAATAATATTTTCATTCCATTAAAGTAAATATGATAACACTATTATATCTCCAAATGCCATCAATTCCCTTCAAAAATATATCCCATTTTTAATTAAAAAATCTATACTTAAGAGATGCATATTATAAAAACATTAAGAAATAGAAATAAATATAGGTATCCTGAATGCTCAATATTCAAAGACAATCACGGGTAACATTTTGGTACATAATTGCAATTCATCTCTATCCATGTAACTATTTTTTCCCTCTGATAGCAGTATTATATTAAGGTTTGGTTTATTATAAACTATTTTTAATTAATTAGCATTCAAAGATGTCTTTCCAAATTGGTGAATGTGTACCTACATAATCATTTCTATCAGCTACATAGGTACCTGATTAAAATAACCCTTATTATTGGATATTTACATTGTTTCTGAATTTTAACTTTTATGAACTATCAGCTTTTGCATATATACCTTTGTGCCTTTGGCCAATTATATCCTTAGGATAATTCTCTAGGAGTAAAACATATGATTTAGTGTTTATATATTCTCTGATTCTTAATGTATATTGTCAAATTCCCTCCTTTAAAGAAAGGAACAATTTACATTCCCTCTAGCAGTGTATGAAAATGCCCATTTCCACACTCCTACACTAATGGTTATCATTCCTTTTAATCTTTGAGAACTCCATTATACCCCCAAAAAAGTGACTTTATTGCTTTTCTTTGCATTCCTGTGTCTATCCATTCTATAAAATAATGACATTTCTAAGAATACTATCTAAACAGAATGTAAACTTCCTTAGGTCAATGACAAAGTTTCACATACTTAAACATGTATATTCTCCATTCTTCTAAAACAGAATAAATCCCCAAAGAAGCATTTGAGACACTGGTTGGCAAAAAACCATGGATTAACGTTATATAATCTTATTAAGAACATCCTTGAATTTTATATTTAAACCTTAAGCTCATTGTTTTCAGAACTCATCTGCTAAGATAACCTAGTCCTAACTGGGAATGACAAACAGCTATCCTCTAGGTAGATTCTCAAAACAGAGGAAAGGAAAGCGTTATGGCAGCTAAGCCTTGCTGTCGCTTAAGTTTTGTGCCTAGCTTGGACTTCATTTTTGTTCAGTCTTTCTGCCTCTGTGGTCAGTGCCAGAGTAATCAGATTGTAATGCCAGTGTCTTCTTGGGCCTCAAGGAATATGTCTATAGGTTTGTTTTGGGGAATATCGAGCAGAATTGATAGTCTGACCTTTAAGAATGTGTGTCCCTACTTCAAAGAGCAAAAACAAAAACAGACTTCCTAAACGATACACAGTGTTGCTTTGTTTTGAACAAAATTCCTACTATATTTTCCTGTAAAGAAAAAGCACTGGTTTAGTATTTTTTAATTTTTTTTAAAATTTATTTCTAGGAGAGAGAGAGAGAGACAGCGTGAGCAGGGGAGGGTCAGAGAGAGAGGGAGTCACAGAGTGAAACAGGCTCCAGGCTCTGAGCTGGCAGTCAGCACAGAGCCCGACGCGGGGTTCGAACCCACGAACCGCGAGATCATGACCTAAGTGAAAGTCAGACTTAACCGACTAAGCCACCCAGGAGCCCCAAGCACTGGTTTAGTATTGTCTTCTCATAAACTTTAGACCAGTTTGCAAAATGATTATTTATGCTATGGAGTCTGGGTTACACCATTTATGCGCCCGCGCGCGCGCGCACACACACACACACACACACACACCTCACTAGATGCTGAAAAATAATGGCAACCAGGCACCACTAAGAAGATAATGTCTTTAGTTATTAAAGTTATCCTCAGTTTGGCAACTGAGCAACTCTAAACTATGTTTGGCTCTACATGGTTTTCCACTTAATTTTACCCTTCCTCTATATTATTTAAACCATCATATAATTTCAAATTTCATATCAAAAATAAATTTATATTTGAATCAACAGCATTTTATTAAGTGGTGGCACATACTGTTTAAAAAGACTCCCTTAAAATAAGTTTCATTTAAATGTAAGAAAAACAAAGATAGTCAACTCAGATCTGTGATTAGAGCCTGAGATCTCACATTATCTGAGAGTGTTCCTTGACTAAACCAGACACATTTTAATGATCGGTCAAATCAGTTTCCTGAGAAAGGTACTGCTCTGTTATTAAAAGGAATGATTAAATTGCCTTTGGGAACATCACAGAATCCATAATAAAGTTCACTTCGTGCACTGATCGCAGGGAACTTGATCTCAGCATTCTGTGGTGTTTTCATACTTTAAAGGTTGACCGTGAAGTGAAATTCATTCAATGACCTCTGCAACCTGTCCTGGGAATGAGATAGGTTAAGTCTTTGTGAATCACCCAAAAAGAAGCAGAATGTGAGTGCAATGATGGATGTTGGTGGTTTGGTTTTGTTTTCAATACACTTCTTCCAAATGCTCCCTATGTGAATGTTCAAAATGAACTTGAGGAACTCTATAATATATTCACTGTAGAAGAGTCAAGAAGTGATTATTTTATTTTTTTGAAGATAGTAACAAGGCAGAGGTCACACAACTAGTGAGTAGCAGAGTTATAATGTGAATTTGCTTCTGATTCAAGATGGTAGCTCCAGATGGCCTGGTGAAAATGGAGCACTGCCAAGCAAGTCCCCAAAAATGTCCAGCCTCAACATGAAGTTTTACTGACTTCTGCAGAAGTGGTAAGTTTGCAAATATCACAGAATTAAATGCATTCTTAAGAACTAATATGTCAGCTAGGCATTTGGGAGAGAAACTGCACTGGTTTCTAAGATAAGTCTACCACTAAGTATCTGGAGATCCGGGGTCTGAACCTGTCATTTTCTAGGGCTCGATTTCTTCATTTGTAAGGCACAAGGTCTGGACAACGTGTTCAAAAAGAGATTCTCTACTTCTTTTCTGAGACAAACAGTTTAAACACATCGCGGTCTGTTGGGGAAATTTTTCTGTCTATAAAGACCTGCAGAGGACTTCACTGTAGTGTTTTCTGCCATCAAATGTATTCAGTGAAGGGACTTGACCAGTATTTGGAGATCTGTCAGCATTTTTACCTCCTCTAAATTTTTCACCTGTGAAACAGATTAAGGCAGAAAGGAAAGTGGCAATTTGGGGGTTCAGGATAGGGTAGAGCAAACCCTTCTTGTTTGTCTTGGGGATAAGCTGCAACAATGGAGAAGAGGTTATTGACTCTGGCAACAGATGACATATTCGTATCTGAAATTCAGATCAAATGATTCAATCCTTCAGAGCATTCCCAAACAATGGCCTTTCCAACAGTGCAAATCTGCAAACAGAGCCCAGCAGTTAATTTCAGTCAGCCAGCTTTGCTGGTATTGCTGCTTCAATCTTAGATTTACAGAGCAGTTTTTGATGAAGACAATAAAAGCCTCCTTTTCCTCCTGTGTTGCGTTATGCTCTGACACTTTATCAAAGCACACAGACAGAGGGTTGTTCTTAACCATATATAAAATGGAGCAACCTCACAAATCATGCTTTAATATTGCACTGTGGAAACACCAAGGTTAAAAGGTAAATCTGTGATGTAACCATATTGATTAATTGATGTAAGAAAGGTCAGGCTAATCTTTATCTTGCTTGAAAGACTTTAGTTCTACGTGGCAGGTTGTTGAAATGGTTCCTGTGTAAAAAGATAGGGGGAAAAACTGTAGTCTTACTGCAAAAAAAGTCTGGGAAATCTTATCAAATGATCACTTAGTGAAAGGTTAGTGAAAGGAGTCCTGATGCAAAGGAAATGGGGAAATCTTTTCAAGCAATCATGCAGAAGGTTAAAGCACTAAAACTGGGACTGGAAGGGAGTTATTTAGATTCCCCTATATTTTTAATAGGCTTTGTTGGAAACAGCTTCACCAGTGAAACAATCATAGGAGAAGCAAAGGCAGCGACTTTAGATAAGAGCCTTTGCCCCCGCCCCAAAAAGACCAGAAAAGAGAGCTTCATACTATTTTTCTTTTTCAACAAGACTGAAATCTCCTGAAGTAGAATACCTGACTTCTCTGCCCCTCTGGTCCTGCTCTGGTTAAAAACAGACACATGCTTTGTCCCAGAAGATAGCTTCTGTATGTCCAGAGCATGGTGGGAAGAGGGAATTATCGCTTCCATGCAAAGATGCACAGACGTGTAAAGAGCAGCTTGCTGAAACCTACTTTTGGAGCAAGAGAGAATATGGGGTTTGAGAATGAAAATTTAGTATCCTGAGAAAACAAAGATATATGTATACAAATACAAATGAGGAAGGTCTAGGGACTAAATCCGTAAGTGTAGAGGTAGAAAAAGAAATCTAGAGACCAGGAAGGAGGAGAGGATGCTGACTCTGAATTACACACTGTTGGATGAGAAGCAAGGTCTGGATTAGGAGGTTAGGAGAGGATGAAAGTGGGAGTGACTGTTGGAAAATTTTTCTCATTATGCTCATACCTGAAACGAACCTGAATAGGATAGGTTATGATGTAGTCATAAGCACACCCAGAAACCTCAGAGGCTTACTATAATAAAAAGTTTATTTTTGACTCATGCAAAGTCCATGCAGCTGGGTGATACTCTTGCATCTTACAGCTACAGCATTTGGACCTTGTGATCTCATCACATCAGTGAGATGCTTAGAAGATCCATTAGATGTTTTGAAGAACAGATTTGGAAGTAGATTACCATTATCTTATATCCAATTGTCCTCGCTGCAGTCACAACACCTTGAACTAGCCGTAAGGGAGACTGAAATATACCATAGAAAGTTACTTGTCTAGGTAAACCTAGGTACTTAGGTTTTCATAAAGAAAAATTTCCAAGGACTGCATTGTTAAGTATTGGAAGGAGTTACCATGGGATGTTTAGAGAACTTCATTGGTATTTTCTCTGACACTGAGGGGAGATGATTGGACTCATTTTTCTATAAGTTCTATTCTTTATATAATTTTATGTTTCTACAACTGTATAGGCTTTTTATTTGCAGGGAAACATGAAAAGTAAGCTAGATGTTGGAATTATCTTCTTACCAAACTACTTTAATTATTCATTTACTTATTGACCATGGCTACATCCTACAGTAGGTAGTGAAGCTTTTATGTTAAGGAAGCACACACATACAAAAAACGCTGGAATATGAAATTAAATGTATTTTATTTACAAATATACCCATTGTGTAGCCTAGGTCAACATTATTAATAATAAACACTTGAAGGTATAAATCATAATTTGGTACTAACCCATATGTAAAATATTAGATCTAACCCTAACATAGTCACTGAAGAAATTCTGATAGGTTGTGTGTTACACATTATGCATTTTTGTGTTATTGGCTCCAATATATGTTAATAGATGATAATTATATGCTTTTCATTTGGACAGCCCTTATCCAAAAACCATTTAATATTCGCACATTTAATGGGTCACACACGGCTATTGATCATTTGGATCAGAGTTCAATTTGAACTGCTGCTGGTTAGATTAGAAATTGTAATCATGGTAAAAGATAAATTACAAGGTCTCTGCAGATCAGTTTTATTTTCAAATTAGATGGGCTTTTAGACATGAAACAGCAAGTTGGGGAGGTTAGGGAAGATCTGTAATGTTGTCATTAATATGAGTTTTCTAAGAAATACATTCAGCGATCCTCTGTACCCTTTCCACCATTTTGTCAGGAATGTGAAATTTACAGGGAATGACACATCATTATAATAAAGATGGTGACAAACATCCATAAATTATTTGTGAATTGTAACTCTAAGGACTAAAGGCAAAAAAAAATGTTTATTTTGTAAATGTACATTTTGATGTAGTAAATCAAATACTCTACTATTAAAGTTATGCAATTTTTAATATATAGAGATTTGGTCTGTATTAGAGGACATCCAAGTGAAGATTAATATAGATGAAACAGACCTCTGGTGACTTCAATATTAAAAGGATTTTTATCTTTGCTTAAAAAAACTCTTTTTCTTTGGGTCTAATTATAAAAGAAATGCATTCTCATTTAGAAAGTTTGAAAAATTAAGAAAAGCTATTCAAGAAAACAAAAAGCATTCACTATCCAACAACCCCGATATATTACTATTAACATCTTGAAGCATCTTACTTATTACTTGCCTTTGATTTTTTTCATGAAATATTTCAAATATATAAAAATACAGAAAATGATATAACAAAACAACACACATCCACCACCTCTTCTTAAATATCTTAGCTTTTTGCTGTATTGACTTCAGATCTCTTATTCAAACATAAATAGGAGAGGAGATAAGCAGGGGGATGGGTTAAATGGGTGATGGGATTAAGGAGGGCACTTATGATGAACTCTGGGTATTATATGTAAGGGATGAGTCACTAAAGCCTATACCTGCACATAATAGTACACTGTATGTTAACTAACTGGAATTTAAATAAAAACTTGGAAGAAAAATAAACCAAAACCAAAAACCAAAAATAAAATATTACAAACATATACAGATACATACTCTACTTATTTCTCTTCCTTCCCTTTTCTAGAATTAATTATCATTGTGAAATTTCTTTTTTGCAATTTTCATATGTATCGTCCATAAACAACATATATAATTGTTCATATTTATGTATTTACATATACAACATATAGTATTGCTCTATATTTACAAAGTATGTGAATGTTATCATTGTCATCATTGTCGTCATCATCATTATCATAAGGATGAACACTTATTAAACATTTACTGTCAGGCACTGTTCTAAAGCATTTTGCACATATTAACCTTAGAAGGCAAGTGCTATTATTAACTTCATTTTATAAATAAGGAAATTAAGTCACAAAGAGGTTAATATGCCCAAGGTCATACCCCTGCTCTTTTCTAACTTGCTTTCCTCCTACAGCAAAGTGTTCTGAGATGTATTCATATAGATGCATAGTTCATTCATCTTAATTGCTGTATAGTATTTCATCCTATGCATGTTGTAGTTTTCTGTTCCCCTACTGATAGACAGAATTTGGAACATTTTTTAGTATCCCTTGTTCATATTTGTGGGAGATTTTTTAGGAGAGTTACATAGAAATTGAATTCCTAGGTTATGCAGTATGTACATTTTAAATTCTATATGATTATGGAGAATTTCATACCTTGATATTACAGTGATCTTACTGCTTTGCTAAACTTTATTATCAGTTTTAATTATGTGTATTCTCTTCCAAGCTGACAATTATATTTCTGTGAATAGTAACAGTATATTTTCTTCTGTTGCAGTTTTACGTATTTTATTTCTTTTTCTTCTCTTATTATATTGTCAAGGGCACCAAGTTCAGTTTGGAGGAGGGATGGTGACAGAATTCTTGGCTGTTTCCTAATTATAAAGACAGTGCATTATTAAGTGTGTGTTTGTTGCTGGTATCAGTAAGTATACCTTCCTTATTGAGGAAGCTTCCTCTACTCCGTGTTCACTATAGATTTGATAGATTTCATTGAATATTTTTCTAAACCTTTCAAGAGTTTGGTTTTTCTCTTTTAATCTGTTAATGTGGAAAGTTAACATTAGTATAATTTTTAAGGTTTAATAATCCATGTTTTCCTGGAACAATATTTAGTCATGATATTTTACTTTTTATGACATTGGTATTGTTTTTTAATATTCTGTTCAAGTTTTTACATTTATATTCAAATATTTGCATATAATCTTTCTTGAATTATCTTATACATTCTGGTATCAAGATTTATAGCTATATGGAATGAGCTGGGAATGTTGCCTTTTTTCCCCTTATTTTTTGGAATAGTTTACATAATATTAAACTACATATTACTTGAAGTTGTGGTAGAACTTATCTATAAAACTATTAGAGCAAGCTTTTAGGGGAAATAGTAATGGAGACTTTTAATTACTCAGCTAGCAATAGTAAGTTATAGTTTTCTAGTTAATTTTCTAGTTTGTCTGAATTTTCAATTTTTTAAGAGAAAACTTTTCATAGCCTTCCCTTTGCAATTTGAAAAATCCTTATCTGTTACTATCCTCCTTCTTTTATTCTTAACATTGGTGTATCTTTTCTCTTTTATTTCTTTATTTTTATTTAAGGGAGAAAGAGAGATCATATGAGCAGGGTAGAGGGGCAGAGGGAGAAAGGGAATATTTTTTAAAATAATTTTTTAAAATTTAAATCCAGGTTAGTTAACATACAGTATAATAATAATTTCATAAATAGAATTTAGTGATTCATCACTTACATGTAATACCCAGTGCTCATCTCAGTAAGTGTCCTCCTTTATAAATGCCCTTCACCCCTTTAGTCCTTACCCAACCCAGCATCCCACCAGCAACCCTCAGTTTGTCCTCTGTATTTAAGAGTCTGATATGGCTTGACTTCTCTCATTCCATCAGTTGTCTTTTAGTTTTGTTGATTGTGTCCTTTGCTGTGCAGATACTTTTTATCTTGATGAGGTTCCAGTAGTTCATTTTTGCTTTTAATTCTCTTGCTTCCGGAGACAAGTAAGAAGTTGTTGCCACAGAGGTCAAAGAGGTTGCTGCCTATTTTCTCCTCTAGGATTTTGATGACTTCCTGCCTTTTATCCATTTTGAGTTAATTTTTGTGTATGGTGTAAGAAAGTGGTCCAGGTTCATTCTTCTGCATGTTGCTGTCCAGTTTTCCCAACACCATTAGTTGAAGAAACTGTCTTTTTTCCATGCGATATTCTTTCCTGTGTTGTCAAAAGTTAGTTGGCTGTATGTTTGTGAGTCTATTTCTGGGTTCTCTGTTCTGTTCCATTGATCTATGTGTCTGTTTTTGGGCCAGTACTATACTTTCTTGATGATTACAGGTTTGTAGTACAGTTTGAAGTCTGGAATTGTGATGCCTCTAGCTTTGGATTTCTTTTTCAACATTGCTTTGGCTATTCAGGGTCTCTTATGGTTCCATACAAATTTTAGAATTGTTTGTTTTAGTTTTGTGAAGAATGCTGTTGCTATTTTGGTAGGGATTGCATTGGATATTTAGATTACTTTGGGTATTATTGACATTTTAATAATATTAGTTCTTCCAATCCATGAACATGGAATGTTTTCCCATTTTTTTGTGCTTTCCTCAATTTCTTTCATAAGCTTTCTATAGTTTTCAGTGTATAGATTTTTCATCTCTTTGGCTAGGTTTATTTCTAAATATTGTATGGTTTTTGATATAATTGTAAATGGGATTGATTCCTTGATTTCTCTTTTTACTGCTTCATCATTGGTGTATGGAAATGCAACTGATTTCTGTACATTGATTTTATATCCTGTGACGTTGCTGAATTCATGTATCAGTTCTGGCAGTTTTTTGGTAGAGTCTTTTGGGTTTTCCACATAGAGCAGAAAATCAGCAAGGAAACAATGGCTCTGAGTGACACACTGGACCAGGTGGATTTAGTAGATGTAATCATTCAGAACATTTCATCCTAAAGCAGCAGAATACACATTCTTCTCAAGTGCACATAGAGCATTCTCCAGAATAGATCACATACTGGGTCACAAATCAGCCCTCAACAAATACAAAAAGATCGAGATCATACTTTGCACGTTTTCAGATCATAATACTATGGAACTCAAAATCAACCATAAGAAAAATTTGGAAAGACCATGACTACTCAGAGATTAAAGATAATCCTATAAAAGAATGAATGGGTAAAGCAAGAAATTAAAGAGGAAATTAAAAAGTACATGGAAGCCAATGAAAACGAAAACATGACCACCCAAAACCTCTGGGATGCAGCAAAGACGGACATAAGAGGGAAGTATATAACAATCCCAGCCTTCCTAAAGAAGGAAGAAAGGTCTCAAATACACAAACTAACTTACACCAAAAGATCTGGAAAAAGAACAGCAAATAAAGCCCAAACCAGTAGGAGAAGGCAAATAATAAAGATTAGAGCAGAGATCAATGATATTGAAAAAAAAAAAAACAACAGTAGAAAAGATCAATGAAACCAGGAGTTGGTTCTTTGAAAGAATTAACAAAATTGATAAACTTCTAGCTATATTGATCAAAAGGAAAAAAGAAAGGACCCAAATATATAAAATCATGAATGAAAGAAGACAGATCACAACCAACATAAATCAGAACAGAAATACAAGCAATAATAAGGGAATACTATGATAAATTACATGACAACAAATTGGGCAATCTGGGATAAATGGACAAATTCCTAGAAACATGTAAACTACCAAAACTGAAACAGGAAGAAATAGAAAATTTGAATGGACCCATAACCAGTAAAAAAATGGAATCAGTAATGAAAAATCTAACAAACTAGCATCCAGGGCCAGATGGCTTTCCAGGGGAATTCTACCAAACATTGAAAAAAGAGTTAACACCTATTCTTTTGAAGCTGTTCCAAAAAAAAAAAAAAAAAAAAAATAGAAATGGAAGAAAAAGTTCCAAACTCATTCTACGAGGCCAGCATTATCTTAATTCCGAACCTGGACAAAGACCTCACTAAAAAGGAGAACTACAGATCAATTTCTACTATGAATATGAATGGAAATATTCTCAACAAGATAGTAGCAAACTGCATCCAAAAATACATTAAACGAATTATTCACTCAATGAAGTGGGACTTATTTCTGGGATGCAGGGCTGGTTTAATATCCACAAATCAATCAATGTGATACACAGCATTAATAAAATAAAGGATACGAACCAAACGATTCTCTCAATAGATGCTGAAAAAGCATTTGACTAAATACAGCATCTTTTCTTGATAAAAACCCTCAAGAGAGTAGGGATAGAAGGATCATACCTCAAGATCATAAAGGCCATATATGAAAGACCCCCTGCTAACATCTTCCTCAGTGGGGTAAACTGTGAGCTTTCCCTCTAAGGTCAGGAACACAGCAAGGATGGTCACTCTTACTACTGTTATTCAACATAGTGTTGGAAGTCCTAGCCTCAGCAATCAGACAACACAAAGAAATAAAAGGCATCCAAACTGGCAAGGAGGAAGTCAAACTTTTCACTCTTCGCAGATGAGAGAGAATCTTAAGCAGGCTGCGAAGCCCTGCAGGCCTTGATCCCATGACCCTAGGATCATGATCTGAGCTGAAAGCAAGAGTTAGACACTCAACTGACTGAGCCACCCAGGGACCCCTCTCCTTATTCTTAATTAATCTTGCCAAAAGATTGTCAATTCTATTATTCTTGGATATGACAACCCCTATTTGTATGATTAAAAACCTCCTTAGGGGTTCCTGGGTGGCTTAGTCATTTAAGCATCTGACTTTGGCTCAGGTCATGATCTCATGGTTTGTGAGTTTGAGCCTCGCATTAGGCTCTCTACTGTCAGTGCAGAGCCCACTTGGGATCCTGACTCCCTCTTTCTCTGCCCCTCTGCCCCCTTCTCTCTCCCTCAAAAATAAACAAACATTAAAAAATAACTCCTTAGATTTGGTGAGCTGAAACTTGACTTTAGCCTCCAGAAGAGTCATAACCTCTTTGTCCACTCACATTTTTTAGGAAGTTCACAAACCCAGAGCCCCTGGAATGGAGAAGCTAGATAGTATAAACAACACAAACAGTGTGGCAGATCTCCTGACCCACATTCTCTTCTGTAATTGGACCTTCCCCACCAATGGAACACTCTTTCATGAGGAGAGGGAATTTATTTCTTGAGTCCCTTGAATCTAGGTGGGCTCTGTGACTGCTTTGACCAATGGAATATAATAGATGTCCCTATGACAGTTCCAGGTATAGCTCTTAACTGGCCTACAAGCTTGTTTCTTGCCTCTTGGATGCTACCCACCATGTAAGACTTGTGACTACCCTGAGACTGCTATGAGACAGAGAGAAAGGCCAACAAGCACCAAGGTGCCAGACCTGTGAATGAGAAAGCCTTTGTGGATGGCCAACCAGGTCAAACTTTTGGATGCCTCCAACTCTAGTCCTATCTGAATATAATTAATGCATAGGAGATTCTAAGCAAGAATTACCCACTGGAGCCCATTCAAACTACAGAAAATTGAACCATAGCAATTACTTGTTCTTTTAAGCTTCTAAATTTAGAGTAAATATGTAGCCATAGATACCTAGAACAAGTAGCTATTGTGAAAATTTTCTCCCTTAGCCTTCTTCCAATGAAAGCTCCTGTCTTTAACAGGATAAATATACATAAGATGAACAGAGATGCCCAAATCATTAAGAGATTATTGGATGCCAGCTCTGAATTGACATCATTCCCTGAAGTATCCAGAATGCCACTGTGATACCCCACTTAAAGTGGGGTCATATGGACATTGGGTGATAAATGGAGGGTTGACTCAAGTCCACTTAACAGTGGGCCCAGTGAATCTGAAATTACCCCATAGATATTTTCTGAGTTTCTTTTGTATCATAGGTCAGTGTTGTATTATTTAGAGCTGATAAGTCAAGTTATAGATGTAAATATATAATGCTATAAAACTATATTACTTAAAGGTATAAAAATGTAATAACATAACCAAGATCAAAGAGAAGACAGTTGCCAAGAAATGGAATGATTGGAATTTCTTCATCATTTACAGCAGTAAGTAATTATTTATTAAAGAAATAGAAGATTAAACTAGTTATATGTTGTTAGATTAAAATTAAAAAGGTAATATTCATGTACTACTTACCTGGTTATAAGTGGTGTACAACTATTAATTCATTTAATCTTCACAATGGTCCTTTGATGTAGGTATTATTACTTACGATATTTTATAGATGAGGAGACTGTGTCAGAGAAAGGTTAAATATAACTAGCCCAAAGCGAGGATGTAAATAGTTCTAATGGTATCCATTACAAGAAGCCGAAAACAGACAACAAATCTGGTTGGCAGTCATGGTCTCCAGACTTACTCTTCCTTTCCTGATAATTTGGAGCTGACATCCTAGGCACACTGCACAGATTCCTGTTCAGTTCTTAAGGGAGGGCATGTTTCTTTGTGCATTTTCAGGCTGCTTAATGTGGGTGGGGTATTACTTTGGACTAATGTGTGGGAGTCCTAATGTGCATTTTGGGAGAGGAGACAGAAGCAGCGGCTCCTTTAATATGGGGGTCAGAAAAACAAAGCGATGGTGACAGCAAATGATACTGAGTTTGTGGCCACACTTTCATTACTATTCTGTCTAAAGAAGGGGATTTTCCCGTTTTCTCTCATAGCTTTTAAAGCTTTGTAGTCACAGTGAAGTAAACTCTTTGCTCCATACCCTTGATGTTAAAACAGTAAAGAATAATATACTCAGGTGCTAATCCTGAGTTGATCTTTTAACTGTTTCTTTAATTGAAGTAAGAAGGATATTAACCTTGGGAAACATGTCATGGATACCAAAACATTCTTGGCTTTGCAGCTCATAGGATGAGTTGGTACCAATTATACTTCCCTCCACCCCCCATAACATTCAATGTAATGGGAGCCAAGGAACCTATCAACTCAATATGCTTTTTCAACACATTCACTCAGCCAGTAGACTTAATTTCAAGTTCATTTTTGCATGGTAATTTACAGCGTTAATTTGTGAGTTTGCACTGTGATTGCTATTTTTTTTTCTCTTTTGCATCACAGTTATTGGTTACAAAGTGAGTTAATTAATTTTGGAATTGTTACTTACACTTAATTGTTACTGTACTTCTCTCTTTTTTTCCTAAAGCAATGCTTATTTTTTTGTCATCACTTGCTAGACTAGATCAGGTCCTTCTCTTTGATTTTTTTAAAGATCTCTGTGCATACAGCTGATTTGGCAAGTCAAGAATCAAACTGACAGCCCATTGGAAAGGCATAGCCTGTCACAAGTCTAAAGAGGCACAGAGTGACAGTTCCCAGGCTCAAGTTCAAGGTTTGCCTCTCAGTCTTCTTTGGCTGGCTAGGATCTTGGCTGTTGTAGGATGCTGATACCAGAAAGCAGAGGGTCTGAAGTAACAAAAACAAGGCTCAGTGAAGTAATTGGGCCTGAAAGAATGTTTGCCTATCCCACAGACTTCTCTGCAACAGGCAGCCAAATTTAATATATCCTATAAGAGCCTGGGCACACACACTGTTTGCTTTCTCCTAATTGATCTCAAAGTTCTGTTGTTGTTGTTGTTATTATTGCTATAGGCTTCTCTGGATTAGTGATCTGAAGAGTGGCATGGAAGTCATCTTTTCTCTCTCTGTCTCTCTGTCTCTCTGTCTCTCTCTGTCTCTCGTTCTAACTTATCATGGCTCATCAAGGCAGGAAACCTAGAAATTCAAACTCAATGAGAGCTTAAGAAGTGAAAGTACTACTGGGTATCTTTTTTTAAAAAAATTACATTCTAGTTAGCATATAATGCAATGGTTAGTTCAGGAGTAGAATCTAGTGATTCATCCCCTGCATATAATACCCAGTACTCATCCCAAAAAATGCCCTCCTTAATGCTCCTTGCCCATTTAGCCCATCCCTCCACCCACAACCCCTCCAACCAGTTTGTTCTGTTTTTAAGAGTCTCTTGGGGCACCTGGGTGGCTCAGTCGGTTAAGTGTTCGCCTTCAGCCCAGGTCATGATCTCACAGTTTGTGAGTTCGAGCCCCGCATCAGGGTTGGTGCTGACAGCTCAGAGCCTGGAGCCTGCTTTGGGTTCTGTGTCTCCCTGTTTCTCTGCCTCTCTGCCTCTCTCCCTCTCTCTCTCTCTCTCTCTCAGAGTCTGGAGCCTGCTTTGGGTTCTGTGTCTCCCTGTTTCTCTGCCTCTCTGCCTCTCTCCCTCTCTCTCTCTCTCTCTCTCTCTGTCAAAAATATATTTAAAAAAAAAAAGAAAAGAAAAAAGAAAAAAAGAGTCTCTTATGTTTTGCCCCCTCCCTATTTTTATATTATTTTTGCTTCCCTTCCCTTCTGTTCATTTGTTTTGTATCTTAAATTCCACATATGAGTGCAGTCATATGATACTTGTCTTTCTCTAATTTCACTTAGCATAATACACTCTAGTTCTATCCACATTGTTGCAAATAGCAAGATTTCATTCTTTTTGATTACTGAGTAATACTCAGTACTTCTTTATCCATTTATCTGTTGGTGGATATTTAGGCTCTTTCCATACTTTGGCTATTGTTGATAGTGCTGCTGTAGATACTGGGGTGCATGTGTCCCTCTGAAACAGCACACCTGTATCCTTTGTATAGATACCTAGTAGTGCAGTTGCTGGATCATAGGGTAGTTCTGGTTTTAATTTTTTGAGAACCCTCCATACTGCTTTCCAGAGTGGCTGCACCAGTTTGCATTCCCACCAGCAATGCAAAAGAGATCCTCTTTCTCAGCCTATTTGCTAATATCTGTTGTTGCCGGACTTGTTAATGTTAGCCGTTCTGACAGGTGTGAGGTTATATCTCATTGTGGCTTTGATTTGTATTTCTCTGATGATGAGTGATGTTAAGCATTTTTTCATGTGTCTGTTAGCCATATGGGTGTCTTTTTTAGAAAAGTGTCTATTCATGTCTTTTACCCATTTCTTTACCGGATTATTTGTTTTTTTGGGGGGTTGAGTTTGATAAGTTCTTTATAGATTTTGGATACTAGCCCTTTACTGATATGTGATTTGTAAACATCTTCTCCTATACTGTTGGTTGCTTTTTAGTTTTGTGGATTGTTTCCTTTGCTGTGCAGATACTTTTTATCTTGATGAGGTCCCAGTTTGTTTTGTTTTCCTTGCCTCTGGAGACGTGTTAAGTAAGAAGTTGCTGCGGCCTAGGTCAAAATGGTTTTTGCCTGCTTTCTCTTCTACGATTTTGATGGCTTCATGTCTTACATTTAGGTCTTTCATCCATTTTAAGTTAATTTTTGTGTATGGTGTAAGAAAGTGGTCTAGGTTCATTCTTCTGCATGTTGTTGTCCAGTTTTCCCAACATCATTAGTTGAAGAAATTGTCTTTTTTCTTTGGAATATTCTTTCCTGTGTTGTCAAAAGTTAGTTGGCTGTATGTTTGTGAGTCTATTTCTGGGTTCTCTATTCTGTTCCATTGATCTATGTGTCTGTTTTTGGGCCAGTATCATACTTTCTTGATGATTACAGCTTTGTAGTACAGTTTGAAGTCCGGAATTATGATGTCTCTAGCTTTGGATTTCTTTTTCAACATTGCTTTGGCTATTTGGGGTCTCTTATGGTTCCATACAAATTTTAGAATTGTTTGTTTTAGTTTTGTGAAGAATGCTGTTGCTATTTTGATAGAGATTGCATTGAATATGTTGATTCCTTTGGTAGTGTCAACATTTTAACAATATTTTTTCTTCCAAACCATGAGCAGGGCATATTTTTCCTTTTTTTGTGTTTGTATCTTCTTTGATTTCTTTCATAAGCTTTCTATAGTTTTCAGGATATAGGTGTTCACCTCTTTGGTTAGGTTTATTTCTAGGTATTATGTTTTTTTGTGCCATTGTAAATGGGATTGATTCCTTGATTTCTTTTCTGCTGCTTCATTATTGATATACTACTGGGTATCTTTGAGGGATTATTCACAGTCCATGTTTTCAGTTGCTGTTATTGTTGCACTTGCTACTAAATGAGAAAGGCAGACATCAAACTTTGGCATAGATTCTTCAAATTGGAGTTAGGAGATGTCAAAGATGACAATATCAGATCTCAAAAATAAAAGGTAAAAATGATTTTTCAGAGGTAGTAGTCTGAGTACAGGACAATCTTATGGGGCATGTGGGTGGCTTAGTTGGTTGAGGGTCTGACTCTTGATTTTGGCCCAGGTCATGATCCCAAGGTCGTGGGATCAAGCTTTATGTCAGTCTCCCCACTGAGCATGAAGCCTGTTTAAGATTCTCTCTCTCTCTCTCTCTCTCTTTCTCTCTGTCCCCTCTGCCCTTCTCCCCTGCTTGTGCTCTTTCTCTTTCCAAAAGAAAATATTACATTTACCAGTAGCAAGGGGCAGGTCACATGGGATTGATTCTCTTTATCCTCCCCTTAAACACCATTTAGTGGAGGAGGTAGTTTAGAGTTTAATAAATTTCCAGAAAGACAGATTTATTAGTCTATTTTGGGCTGCTATAACAAAATGCCACGGACTGGGTAACTTATAAGCAACTAAAATTTATTTCTCATAGTTCTGGAGGCTGGGAAGTTGAAGATCAAGTCTCTGCCATATTTGGTATTTGGTGAGAACTTGCTTCTTAGATGTCTGTCTTTTTGATGTAGCCTCACATGGCAGAAGGGTGAAGGATCTCTCTGGGGTCTCTTTCAATAGGGCACTAATTCCATTCATGAGGTCTCTGTGTAGTACTTAATGCCATCACTTGGAGGATAGGATTTTAACATATGAATTTTGGGGTGACATAAATGTTCAATCCATTGCAACAGGTTTCCTGGGTCACCCAGGTTTTTTGTCTTTGTTTATTTTTTATTTTTTGTAAGTTAAGGCATACTTTTACCCATATACTTTTATCCATGTGTTTTTTGTAAGTTAAGTCATAGTTTTACCCATCAAAATACGTGATGGATCAGAATCCAGGACTGGATCTTACATGGTAAGGAATATGAAACCCAGGGAGGTTTGGAATCTGATTTTTTTTTTAAAAAAAGAGAGGAGCCTATGACACTGGAAATCATGGTTTCCTAATTTTGTAAATGACAAAATTTATGGCAAAAAAAAGAGGATATTTGCCACATACATGGCTGCTGACCTGCAGAATGGTGAGGGAAGGTTTGGGGAATCAACCTGGCAATTAGATGTCTATTCAGAAAAGTAGCTATACGGTCTTGTCCTTTCCTTAATCTGGAACTTTTGGTAGCAGTTTATTCAACAGCTGTTTTCTTTACTTTTTCCTTGCCACACACAGTACGTTTATTTGGTTTAGCAGTCAGATAGCCATGGTCACCAGGAGAGTCCAGGCTCCTTCCAAATCTCAGGGAGTGAATCTTGTTAAGTCTATTTCTGTTATGATGAGTCTTGTCAGTGATTAGGAGTGAGATATCTGATGCACCTTGTCAGTGATCAGGAGTGGGCTATGTGATGTAATTGTGGCCAGGTGGTATACTTCTGTTGAAGGGGCCTGAGAGAAAGATTTTTAAAAGATGTGGGAGAAAGTTCAGTTGTTTTTCTGTCTCCAGTTAAATCTTGGTGAGGAGGTGATGCTGGATCTTCTGCATCTGTTCTATAACTACTACAGGAGCCTGTTAAAGGACTGGGCAGCATGTTGAAGATAGTAGAATCCATAAACAGAAAGAACTGAGACCTTGAGGATGTCCCTGAAGAGCCAAAATAACCAGCCCCATAACCATTCTTCTTCCCAGGTTCTTAAGACTTAAGATGATAAATTTCCTGATGTTTAGAAACTGTCTTTTAACTGGGGTCTGTTTTTTAAAGTTTATTTTGAGGTGGAGGAGGGGCAGAGAGTGAGGGGGAGAGAATCCCAAGCAGGGTTCCTGCTGTCAGTGTGGAGGTAATTGGGGTCTTTTTATCTTTTAGTCAAAAATTATACAGTACCACTATAGATAAGTGATACATTCCATTCTTAGAATCAAGTCAGAAACTTACGCATGTAATCACTGTTCTATTTTCTTGCTATTTAACCCATTGGGCATTGATTTAGAGATTTTTCACTCATGGGTTCCTTCAAATACATGGTTATTGAGCCTTTACTAAAAGATAAGCACCGATGGTGGCACCATGAGCCAAATAAATATTGTTCCTCCTTTCATGTAATTTATGACCTAGTGGAAAACAGAGATGCTGAACATGTGTAGTTAGAGCAAAATACTCTGTTGATTCAATGATTACTTTACTTGGAGCATCAGCATCTACCCTTTCAGAATGTGCTCACAGCCACAGCTGGAGGCCATGATACTCTGGTCTGTGATCAGATTGCTGCAGTTGCTGGATTTTGTAGAAAGAACTGTAGGGTGATAAGAGGAGACTGGCCAGCAGGTGCTCAGGGCTCTCCATTTTCTCCTGGCTATTTAAATAAGTTATAATCTTTCCCTTCATGTTCTGCATTTGCCTTTTGGATTTCTTCATTGGTAGTAAAAACATAGAATTAGAATATATTAACAAAAAGATATAAATGCATTTCTTAGCAAACAGCATATAAGGACAGGGATATTTACCTCTAACTATTCCTAATTAGCATATGGGAGAGAATGCAAGCCAGATTTTAAAGAGGTAGTGTCTTTTATCAGTCAAGCTTTTCTTTCTGAAATTTCCCCACTTATGGTCTCTTTGCTTCTTCTCTGCAAATATTTATTGAGTCTTGCTATGCCCTAGCGATGCAATGAATAAACCAGGGTGCAAACATACAACTCTCCATTTCATCCATGAAGAGCTTTATTGTAAGTTAAGAATCCAGGCTTGGGAGGTAGACAGTAGGTCTTGAATATTGATTCTGTCACTTACTAATTGTGAGGCCTTGAGTAAGTTGAGAGATCTGTTTGACTTCAGACTCTGTAAATAAAATTGTCAATAATTATAGTTCTCATGACATAAGCATTTATGGGGATTAAATGAGATAATGCAGGTATAACATGTAGCTAAGTGTCTGGCACATGGTATTATTCAGTAAATGGTAACCAGACTCAGAGATGAGGGATGTGGAGTAGTAGCTATACCACAAGCTAGCAAGCAGTAAGCCCATAAGAGCTAGAGGAAAAGTGCAGCATGAATTTAGAGGAAGGAGTCTCTGGGAAGATGACAGTAAACCACTTCAAGGAGGAGGTGCCATTTGACCTGTGTTATCTCAGCTCTGAGTTAAAATTTGGCTTCCCTTTCTGTTTTGGTTAACCCTCAATTAGAACCAGTACTCAAACTATTCAGAGGCAGAGTGCTTCTTGGTGAGGGCCATGTAGCTTTCCTTTATCCCCTAAAAGCACTGCTGACTTCAAGCAGTCAACTCCCTGAAAGTAGGCTTGATCACTGAGTGGAGAAGAGAATCAGTTAGGGCAATCTGTCCCCATTACTAGAAAAAAATCACATGTTCTTCACAGAGATTGCTCCACTCAGTACCAGATCAGACATCTTGTGATTTAGAAGATCCTTGGGACATTGAACAGATATTTTTGTTTCCCAGACCTTAATTCACTGATATTTAAAAAGAGACTATATGGCAAGGGCTAAATGGAATAAAGGATGTATGTACTAGGCACAGAGATTTGAACAGGAGGGGCACTTAAAAGGCATCACTTAAATATTGATAATCACAGATCCTATAATTTTTATTATATTAGTTTACTATTGCTTCCATAAAAATTACCATAAATGGCACCCTTAAGCAATACAAATTTAATATCTTATGTTTTTGTAGATTAGAGGTCCAACACAGGTTTCCCCAGGATAAAATCAAAGTGTTGACAGGCTGCTGTGTTCCTTTCCAGAGATGCTAGAGGAGGATCTGCTCTCTGCTTATTTGAGTTACTAGTAGAATTCAGTCCCTTTTGGTTGTAGGAGTGAAATCTCCTTTTCCTTTTGGGCTGCCAGTTGAAGGCCGTTCCCAGCCTCTGGAAGCCATTCCACATTCTTTGTGTCTTGGCTTGCTTCCTCCATCTTCACAGCCAGCAGTGATGGGTCAACTCCTCTTGCTTCGAATCTCTCTTCCTAAAGTCTGTCTCTCCAAAGCAGCCTACACAAATTCTTTTCCATGAAAGACTGATGGGACTGGATTGGACCCACCAAGGGAGTCCATGATAATCTTCCCATGTCAAGGTCTTACCCTTAATGACACTCACAGCGTCCCTTTGCCACAAAGATAGCATAGTCATGGGTTTTGAGTGATTAGGGAAATCTTGGGTGGGGGTGGTATAATACCTTCCACACTTATCTTTTCATGTTCAGGAAAGCACATTATGATGAGATCTTTTAATTTTTTATCTTGGAGTTCCCATTCTCTACTTCATTTTCTATCTCCACCACACCCAGTAGTTGAACGGATCTTTGTTTCCATGCAACAATCTTTAGAGCATCTTCGCTCTTCATGCATGAATACCTTTTCTTCTCTATCCCATTTTTTCTCTCCTCTTCCTTAAAACCAATGATTTTTATACTTACCCAATCTATTATTGTAACTATTATTTTCATACCCATTATATTTAGCTTTTGTCCCTATTTTTCTGTGAATTTTCTCTGTTTTTTCAGTGTACAGTTGCTGCATCCTGGGTTCTTAGAATTGTTATTTAAGGCTTCAGAGAAATGGATGAAGACAAAGAGGAGAAATGCGATAATTGGAGAAACTTTCTGCTTTCTATCACTATGTTTTATTTCTTATTTTGTTTTCATTTTAATTTTTATTAGATTCTTAATTACAAAATTAATGCACTCATTCTAACAATTGATGCAATGTTAAATGAATAATAAAATAACTACTGCTTAACCCCCACTAATCCCACACCTACTTAATGAAAGGTCACAATTCATGTATCTGTATATCTTTCTACACTTTTCTATGTGCTCATATAATGGCATGCAAAACGACAGAGCCTTTTCATTTTCATTTGCTGTAATGGGTTAAATAGTATCCCTCCAGAATCCTTTTGCTGAAGTTCTAACCCTTGGTAACTCAGAATGTGACCCTATTTGGAATTAGAGTATCGTAGATGTAATTAGTTAAGATGAGGTCACTAGAGTGGTGTCCAATATGACTGGTGTCCTTATAAGAAGGGGAGATTTGGCCACAGAGACGTGCACACAGGGAGAATGCTGTGTGAAAGGGAAGACAGAGATTTGGGTGATGCTTCTATAAGCTAAGGAATGTCGAAGATGCCAGCAGACAACCACAAGGTAGGCAAGAGTCATGGAATAGGTCCTCCCTCACAGTTCTTAGAAGGAATCAAGCCTGCCAAATTCTGGTCTTAGACTTCCCAGTATCCAGAGCTATGAGACAATAAATTTCTGTTGTTTAAATTACTCAGTTTGTGGTACTTGGTTACGGCAGCCCTAGTAAACTAATACATCTGCTTTACAAATGTGGGATCATATTGTACAAATTATAACATGCTTTGTTCACTTAACATGTCAGGAACATCTCTTTACATAGTGTATTTTAAAGGCATTTTCATGCTTTGGACAGCATGTGGAATGTGAAACTGGAGCTGCTCAAGACCCCTTTCTTCAGGTCAAGATTGGGTCTGGGAAGTAGCAGAAGTCATGCAATAGTTCCAGTTACAGGAAATGGACCAATGTGGCTGCTGGCATGGCAGGCACGTACTCAGAGTAGCCCATTAGAGTTTTATTCATGCAGTCCCTTCATGTACCAGCACAGAATTTGACTTAATGAGGAAAAACACTCCTTTACACAATATGTGCATGTGATAGCACAACATAAGCACTGACTGAACCGGTAGGTCCCTATTATATGTTTAAGGAAAAACAAATAACCAAATACTTGGGAAGACTTCAGTAGCTTTGATATTCTAGGAATTTCCCCTGACTTTTGATCACTTCGAGTAAACCCAGCTCACCGTGGTGAGAATGCAGTGTGCCAAAAGGTGAAGGTGCAATAGTCTCTTCAGTGAAGGGACTCTTGACTTGGGGGAACTAAAACCTGGTCCTAGTAGCTGAGGCATTTACACTAGTGAATGTTTTCAAGATGGGTGTGGCTGTGCAGGGATTAGAGGTTGTGGGAGGGAGAAGGTATACTCCCAGGGGGAATGGTAATATCTGTGTATAGTTTCTACTAACCATAATTTCCATGGTGTCTAAATAATGATCAAATTTTGAATGAATCCTAGGCCACAGCAAATGGAACACTGCTCTCAGGGCATTTATATGCATTTTAGGTCCAGCCTTCCAGAAGTTTTAAGAGTTCATACAGCAAGTTACATGCCAGGAATTCTCTACATATCCATGCCATTCTTGGAGTGATTTATCTATGGAACGAAGCAGCAATGGAAAACTAGGCAGATACTGCTTCCTTTTAAGGTCACTGGTCTGAAGCAGAGTACACTGTGTATGAAGATTGAAATAGGAAGGTTTATTTAGGGAGAAAACATTATGGTTATTTTGCTAGTCTATCAGGTAATATTTTGTTTTGCCCAAAAATGGCAGGAATTTAGTTCTATTGAATTATCAGCAAAATAAGAGTATATCTAAGAATACTCTCGATGTGAGTTATATTCTTAAGTTGACTGTTCAATTATTTTGACATTTATGTCAACTCTATTTCCTTTTCAGCTTTAAATTTATTTTATCTGTTAGATTTTTCTAATTTCAAGTATAGCTTTAGACCATCATAATCACTTCATGAACAGAATGGACCCATTATGGTCAATATTCTGTTTAAGACATTTAATGATATCTTCTAAACCATGGTATATAACTCCTGTGATGATATACACTTGGCCACATGACCAGAACAAAATGAAATTAGATGACTGTACTTAATTTATATAAGTCAGGCTATAGGTTCAGAACAAAACAAAAGGTGATGATTTTATTTCTTTTTTTATTTTTTCACAATACTGTGTGAGAGAGATAACTTATTATATGTGCCTTCAGACTGATGCTTGTGGCTTCTGAACTATATATAGATCTGGTTTTCCATATGGAAAATGAGAAGGGTGATTGTCTGGAGGACAATAGTGCTGAGAGGTTAGGGAACATGGGTGTGTCTATATCTGAGCCAAACTCCATCATTTTTTACTCTAAAGGTTTTCAAAATCTAGGTTTATATTAATTTTCTTTCTTTCATCATCAACTTATAACAGTGGGAAAACAGAAGATAAGTAATAATTTGTGTAGTTTTAGAGTAATTGTTATTTTGTCTCCCAAATTATTAACTGTATAATTTTTATTTCTTAGCTCACTTAACCCATGGAGATGTTATTTCATGAACAACTTTAAGGAAATTTAAGGAAAGTTTTAGAGCAAGTATACTTTCAAGGAATCAGTTTAATGATTTTACTTAGAGTTAGAGAGTGCATAGTGCTTAGAGTTTGAGAGTGGCATGGGAGCCATATATTCAAACTATGGGCTTATTAAATATTTGCTATGATGGGACAAACCCTGAAAGAAATGAAAATTTTTTCTATAGCAAAATATAGATAAAGGCAATATGAAAGCAAGTGTATGAATGTAATTGCGTGACAGAAACTTTCAGCCAAAGTAATCCTGTTTTGCCTTAGAAGGTCATGAGAGAACCCATTGGTATAAATCCTTAGTAATAAAATTTAAGACTGTCACATTATTTAAACTTCCATTTTTCCAGAATATTTTATTCCCTTTACCTGATCAGTAAATATGGAATGAGGTTGGAGTAGGGGCAAGTGCCAAGGAGGAGAGGTACTTGGGTTTCATTATTTCTAAGATTACTGATATTCTCTACTTTTGCTCTATACTAAATACATTACATGTTTTTTAAAGAATATTTGTTTTATACAGAATATAGTTAAAGAGTATTAGTCCAGTATAGATCAGTGTAGGGCTTTGCTCCACGTGGTCGCTCAGTGACCCAGGCTCATTCCCTTGTGTGGTTCCACCATCTTCTAGGACCTTGTTCTTCTCTATATTCAGTTGCATGTACAGGGAAGTGAGAGAATGTGGAAAAAGCATATCTGCTTTTAACTGCATTGCCTCAGAGGTGATGCACATCACTTCTGCTAATATTGCATTGACTGGGACTCAGTCCATTGATTCCATCTAATGGCAAAGGTGGCTGGAAAATGTAGTCTGGTAGTAGGGCCAGAAGAAGAGAGGTCTCTGCCACAATGTGTAATAATTTTCAAGTAAATGTAAAGAAATAAAATGAATTTAATGCTATAAACAATATAAAACATATTTAATAATTGGATTCTTACAGGGCTTATTGTTATGAATACCAAGTCTCTTTGTATGATGGATTCATTCATTTATTTATTCAACACATATTTATGGAGTGCCCACTATATACCATTTTGCTAGATATAGGGAATACGGTGGTGAGCCAGATAACCATAGTCCCTGCATTCATCAAGCTAACAGTTTAATGGTAAAGACATATACTAATTAATGTGTAATTTCAAAATATCTAGATACGCTTTTGCAGTATTTCTGGGTAGTTCTGTCACATAAAGAATGTTTACTCAGTTTTCCTTCAAGTTTGTTTTTGTCACATCCCATAATGATTTCTTAGTTATTTAATTTTATCTTTCTTTATCCTCCAGCTACAATATATTTTCAGAGCACCTAGTGGATGATTGTCATTCCCTAAGGACATGGGGTGTTGCCTTTATTCAGAGTTGGGTTTCAGCACACTCCATCATTTTATGCCCTTTGATATGTGTTTTTAAGTAAAAATCCTTTTATTCCATTCCTTTTATACTCTTACCAGGAAGATAGAAAAAATGTTCCTAGTTTGCAGTTTGAGCCTCACCTCCCACAAAACTACCTCGGCGGGTTAATAACTCACATGCTGGGGTTGCCTAATAGAGGCTCTGGCAGTGAAGTGCTGAGAACAAAGCCTGTTTGGCACTGGGAGAGTTGGCCTTTCACCCACAACAGACTCTCAGAAGCCTTAAGCAGCCAGATCTGCCCTGGATACAGATACAACCAGCCACAAACTCTTTAGGTGAGGCCTCCTCAGGGAATGCTTCTGTATGAGAAGGGATGCAAGAGCATTTTTTCCCCTCACAGCCTGTGACTGTGCTATATGATTTCATTATCAGCACAAGAAAGGCTATACATTAGGCCCATTAAACACACAAGTTTAGGAGAGTCCCGGTGATTCAAGTATCTGGTGCCTTTTCTTTTTATAGGCGCACATACATAAGAAGGCATCCTTCTAGAATTATGTTGTAAGGGGAAGATTGCCATTTCTGATAGACTCTGGCTCCCCAGAGCTGAGGAGATTGAGGGTGACGGTGGGGGCAGTGGTAATCTTGCTCTTAAAATTAATCCAAGGGCTATAAGGTCTCATTTGATGCTGCTTGACCTCCCTAGAGGCCCCAGCAGCCCTGGGGAGCAAAATTGAAATCTATGGAGATTGCTAGAGAGCCCTCTCTCCAGGACCAAATGAAAATCTAAATTTATAGTAATCCTTTAAGATGAAATATAATCCAAACGGACTTTGATCTCTTACTGTGTACAATTATAACCACCATGAAATTTTAAAACCTCAAATATTTCTTGAATATTAAGAACTTAGTAACCCCAAACTAGCTGATGTTCACAGCTAACACTGAGTTTAGGCAAGATAACCAAACCTTAGGGAGGAAAAAAAGGCACAAATACCCTTAGAAAGGTACTGGTCCCACTTTTTTTTTTTTTTTTCAGAAAAGAAGCCAGAATGATTGAAACTATTGTCTAACTATTAATATTTCATCATGAGCTTTGTCTTCCTGACATATGGGAAATACCATTTATGAAAAGATGCCAGTCTCTAAGGAATGAACTAGACTGTATGTGGAATATTAAAGATGATAAAACTATGTCTGATAGTAATTGAAACATTTTTGAGATACATCTCAAGAGAAGTAATTTCTTTCTGTCACTTTTAGAGTTGCAGATCACTTTTATTACACTTATGGTTACACACACATACCTATATTTATTTAAGTGGTGGAAATGGAAAACTCAGTACCTGGGGTGTTTGAAAGATGTTTCCAATGAAAATTTTAAATATCTTAGATATTTCTTAGGTATTTTGGGGAAAATAAAGGACATGATAAAGTGTTTCAAACTTTAATAATATAATGGTTGTCAACTTGCAACTACCTCTGTCAGAAATTAAATGATAAAACTTGTCCATTGGAATTTTTCTGTTGCCACAAGGGATTCCCCATTTTCTATTTGGGAAGAGCAGCTCTTTTTGAAATCTAAAGTAAAATTCAGAATAAAGCCCTTCTGAGAGTGAACAAACTAAATTTCATTTAGGATAAGTATAGTTGCCATTCTTGTTCAAACATAAAATATCAAAACATATGTTTGTCCAATATTTCTGGGCCCCTAAAATTGAGTTTTACTCAGATTATGTAGATCATCATCATAATTGTCATCAAACAATAAAAGAAGAAAAAATAGAGGGGCACACTGAGGGAGCTGGTTTTTTTGTGTGTGTTCTTAACTTTTTATTTAGCAGAATTGACTCTTCTGCTTCTTAAAAAATTTTTTTTTAGTGTGTATTCAATTTGGAGAGACAGAGAGACAGAGCATGTGTGGGGGAGGGGCAGAGAGAGAGGGAGACACAGAGTCTGAAGCAGGATCCAGGCTCTGAGCTGTCAGCACAGAGCCCAACACAGCGCTCAAGCTCATGAACCATGAGATCATGACCCGAGCCGAAGTTGGATGCTTAACCAATTGAGCCATCCAGGCANTGTGTGTGTTCTTAACTTTTTATTTAGCAGAATTGACTCTTCTGCTTCTTAAAAAATTTTTTTTTAGTGTGTATTCAATTTGGAGAGACAGAGAGACAGAGCATGTGTGGGGGAGGGGCAGAGAGAGAGGGAGACACAGAGTCTGAAGCAGGATCCAGGCTCTGAGCTGTCAGCACAGAGCCCAACACAGCGCTCAAGCTCATGAACCATGAGATCATGACCCGAGCCTAAGTTGGATGCTTAACCAATTGAGCCATCCAGGCGCCCCAATTCCTCTGACTTCTTGAATGGTTTCTCATTTTTGGAGGCACTCGTTCTATTATTTTAAGTATATTTACAAAACTTTTTTACTTAGATAGCTTTTAGAAAGTTGTTACTTAGATAGCTTTTAGAAAGTTGTTCGCTATACCTATTCTTCTTATTAGGTGAGTACTTTTCATACCTCTTTAGAAGATAATTCATAGAGAAATGATTCTGATATATTCTACAGTATATGTATATATGTATACAGTGTGTGTGTGTGTGTATGTGTGTGTATCGTATGTGTGGGTAATTCCCATGGGCTAAAACCTAGAAGTGGAAAATTTAACTTTTATTTATTGATGTTTAATGTCTGCTAGGTGGATAGCAAATCTTCTGAATTATTAACTTTTCTATGTAATTTAAAAACACTTATCAAAGATTATAGAGCTTTTTCTCAAATGTTCTGATATGCAGACTTTCTGATCGGCTGGTAGTAATTTAAAAATATAGTTGGGAAGGTCATCTATCAAAAACCCTGCTGGTGGGCCTGAATATGAAAGTTGTGCCTCTATCTGGCACTCTCTTGCCCTCAGAGAGTATATTTATTATTTGTATATTTTACAAAATTCATTTGTTATCTTGATTTTTTTGTCAATCTTTTTAATCTCATAAATCACAGATATGATAACCCACTTTTATTGGGGATGAATGAAAATAATGGTGGTAAAACTACTTTCTATTAAGTTCTCAAGAGATGCTAGGTGTTATTTATTTTTTTTTGTTGTTTCTTTTGGAATTTAAACTCACATATTCCATTTTTCCTGTTCTTCAGTTCCTATTTATTCACTCAGCAGAGATATATTGAATCTCTACTAAGTGTCAAATCCTGGACAGATACTGGGATGTGGTTGTTACTTTCTACTTGGAGCCATTAGTCCAATAGGAAATCTGACTTGAAAGAAATATATTAACAAGTATATAATCATGCTGGTCATAGAATCTGGAATGGAAGAGTACTTGTTTTTAGGAGAGGGTGTAGTGTAGATTAAATGACTGTAGGCCAAGGAACACCTGTTTGAAGAATTGATAAACCATCTGATATTAGATTATAAGGAAAAGCTGGGCAGGTGAAGAGCAGGTTAATATGCTTTTGAGCAGAGGGAATAGCATGTGCTATTACTGTAGGGTAGAAAGCAAATCCAGCATCTTGAAGCAATTGAGTGATGGCCGGTATGGCTGAAGGGAAGTGAATTAAGGCTAGGGTAGGAGTGAATGATGGAAAATAAGGCTGGAAGGGTGGGCATGAGCTAGACCAGAATAAAGTTTTGGGATTTATTTTAAATTTGGTTGGTAGGCCATTAAACTGTCTGGAGTAGGTGAGTGGCAGGAGCCGATTTGATTAAAGAGTATAAGCTCCAAAATAATAAGCCGTATCATCAGCCATACCTGTATTATTTTTTCCAATGATTCTTGTAATAATATAGGTGCTCATCATAAACATTTAAACAGTTAACAAAAATACACAAAGGAAGGCAAAATTCGTTGTAGATCCCATCATTCAGAGATTTAACATTAAGGCAAACTTTCTTTCTCATTGTGTGCACATAGGCATGCATGCTTACAGTTTTATATCCAGATAATCAAAACTATTGTTTTTTACTCTATTGATCTTAATAAACACTCAACATATTGTGGTCATTTCTCCATATCAACAGTAATGTATATCAATATGCTTGATGGATGCTGTCCATTTTGGTGAATTATACTAACTGGCATAATCAATTCCCTATTGATGAGTTTCAATTGTTTCTGATATTTTTTGCTAACATATCAATGTGATGGGGCAATCCTTATGTGTATTTGTACATAGATATATTTTACATATGTGATAACCTCATTAAAGTAAATGTTGAAAGGGAAAATGCTAGATTAAAGAATTTGTACATTTTATGTTTTCATGAATATTGCCACTCATCTGGAATTTGCTTTAGAGAATCATAAAGAAGAATCAGATTTTTTTTTCTCTAAATCAATACCCAGTTATCTTCTTCACTGAAAAAATAGGATGGGCTTTTAAAGCAACACAAATACCAGTTTACTCTTCGCAAATTTAAGACTGGCTTCTCTCACTCCGTTTTATCTGTGTACCTGTCCTTTTCTCTTTCTGGAACATAAACTCCTTTTAATGGTAGTAATGTCTGCATTGGGGAACCCTAGTTCCTGTCCCAGTTTGCCTACTTACTAGCTGCAGGACCGAAGACAATAAACTGATAGTGGCTATAACTTGTCTTTAAAATACTTTAGCAAGGGCAATAAATGTTTGAGAGTGTAAATTAGTTTTAATCCATGCCTGGTTGACATTTGAAGTAGTCTAATCCAGGCTACATACCTGAAGGATGCTTAGTTAGCATTTGAAAGACTCTAATCAGGACTTCACTTTCTGAAGTCCAGTTGGTACAAACCATCAACTACCACTATCTCAGTAGTCATTTGAGGGTTTTCAATAAACAGAAGAACTGCTGGAAATTATATTTCATTGGTGAAATGTATAGTGTACCTGATACACGATTTCTTTGTACCATACAGTAACCTGGAATGAGATTGTGTGGGAGGAGGTTCACAGACTTTCTGATATTTACTGGAGAGAATCCGCTAGTTGTGCAGGCCAGTTCACAACACTAGGAATGCCTTGTGGGTCACTTTTCTTTTCTTTCCTAAAAATGTTCAGCCAGGGGACTTCTAGTGGCTTATAACTGCTGGGCCCCTTTGGGCAGACTCTGGGCCACACTCAACTTAGTCACAAAACTTTCCCCATGCCTCACCCTTCTCTGAATACAAAGCTCACACCAAAAATAATAGCAGGTAGTGCAAATATTATTATGGTTTCTCGTGGGGAGATGCAGAGATTGCTAAATCACAAAGCTTAAGAAAACTTCCCTTTACACTTCCTTGATCTCTCTCCCCAGTCTAATCCTTTCCGCCTCAGATTTTTCATTTACTGTTTCTTTTCTTTAAATTCTCCCACTTCTGTAAGGCTTTTGAAATCCCATTTATTTATAGTCTACACCCTTACAGCACAACAAAATTATTGCTCCTATATACCTTTTAGCACTATAGAGCTTTTCTTGTTATAAAGGAGGAGGTTGGATCCATTCCATTTATAAACTCTCAGGCAAGATGTTTTAGAAGGATGGTGCATTCCTCACCCAGGGCCTGTTTTCCCTAGAATTCTGCTTCCTGGCTGGTTGGCCCACCACATTGCTCATGTTGCCTCCACACATCTTTGAGCAACTAAAGCCTTTGAGCAGTGTTGAAACATAGTAAGGCTGTTTACCCCAGTACTGCAGGGGTGAGTCCCAGGGAGAGGAAGTGTTTCCCAGAGCGTATTTGAGTCTGCATTTCATCTCCTTCAGAGTGGTGTCAGCAAATAATACCAAGTGTGAAAAAGACCTTTTGGATCGTGTTTACAGGGCCCTTGGATGCACTTACTGTTTTAGAGGTATGAGTTTAACTATTGTTAAAATCTTTTGATTAGCACGCAGAGGCCATGCCATTAGATCTGCCCTAGTGCAGGTCTATAAAGAGCTGACTGAGAGCTGTGAAAGACTGCTCCCTTGGTGACTCCTGTGGTATGCTTCAACGCGCCAGCTTCCACGCTTCAGACGCACACGTTCCTGGGAAGTTCTTAATACTTCTCATGCACCGCGTTATGGTTTGCATTTTAATTATGATCCTTTTCTTTTTTTTTTTTTTTGGACCAATTAGATTATTGAAAGGTGGTTAGTATATAACATGGAGAGGCAGTGTTCAGTGGTAAGCATATAGGGAGATAACTGATTTGGTCAATAGGGCCAACTCTATACCTTTCAACAATTACAAACTCCTAGATCTTAGTTGGCTCATTTGTAAAATGAGTATAGTAACAATACTTATAGGATGGTTATGAAATAAACTTAGATTATATATATATATATAAAATGTATGGTATATACGTGTATATATATATGGTAAGTAATTTAATTAAATATTAGTTATCTTTCTCATCATCTAAGACTACAGAGTTTGAAAGTGGAACACCTGGAATTCAAACCTAGACTCAACTTTAAAGCTTATGAATGATTGTTTTATTATTTTAAGTTTATTTACTTATTTACAGAGAGAGAGAGAGAGAAGAGCAAGGGAGGGGCAGAGAGAGAGGTAGAGAGAATCCCAAGCAGGCTCCATGCCCAGTGCAGAGCCCAATGTGGGGCTTGATCCCACGACCACAAGATCATGACCTGAGCTGAAAACAAGAGTCAGCCACTCAGCTGACTGAGGCCCTGGGCTAAATTATTATGCTTTGAAACAAATGATAACAGGTATTCAGATGTTGGGTACTGTTCTAAGAACTTACACATATCAACTGCTTTCTTTTTTCATGTACAAGTTATCTTTTATCAGGTATTAATTTTCAATTAGGATGTGAAAGGATTCAAGGGTGCCAGGCAAAGGTCATGGTCAGAATGCACCTCCACAGCAGGTCCTCTTCAGGGTGCTTATAACTGGGACAGTAGTGGAAAAGCACATAAGCTGCCAAGCACCACAGAAATCCCCGAGACGCCTCCGTTCTTCACATTGACATACTTGTTGTAATACTGGTAGTAACTGCTTTGAGACACTCCAGCAGTGCCTTTAGTGGGTAAAATCCCCCCTCAGTATCCAGCTTGGCAGCGCTCCTAGTTTGACATCCAGGAGCTCCTTCTCCTTCACCAGTATAGGTTAAGCCATCTTGGGGTCCTGGGTGTTCCATATTAACTTCTTTTACAGTCATGTCAACCCTATGAGATTATTACCATTTTCCACATTTGAAGATAGAGAAACTGAGGACCAGAGAGGTTAACTAACTTGCTCAAGATTCCTGGTGATAGTACTGAACCCATTGTCTGCAGGTTCTTAGCCACTGTGTGGTCCTCTCAATACTGTGTGGATTCCATTCTGTGCCCTGACACTGTATTTTTCTGAAGTCTTTCCTAAGTATTTGTGGCTTGAATTCAGTGCAGTAAAGCTTCCAGTGTGAGAGCCTGAGCCAAATAAGTGAAACTGATGGGGAGAGTGTGCCAAGGTCCTCTTTGTAAACAGAAGGAATTCATCCTTCTGTGGAAAGAAGGAATGATGGGGAATTTATGGAATGTGAGTTTGTTCCAAAACTGATGAGCATCAAGGAAGGACAATTTTGAGTACATTCATTGGGTCAGACAACCAGATTGCTCTCTGACTTAGCTTCAGAGCTAATGCCAAACTGGGAAGTGGGGGCCATATAAAACAATGACAATAATTCTCATTTATTATGGCTCCATATGAACTATTTATGACAGTTATTTGAAGTAGGTATTATGTTTATACCCACTTTTCAGATGAGAAATCTGAAGTACAAAGAAAATATGTGCTAATTACTACATCACAAAGCTGGTAATGATGGAGTGAGGGTATAAATATCTGGCCACACAGACTAGGGCCCACTCCATTTCTTTGGATGTGATCTTAGTCCAGTGAAGCTGTGCAGACCATCATGGAGACACTGAAGCAGCCACACCTCAAAGGACACTGCTTTTCCAAGGGAATTTTCTGAAAGAGCCAGGATTTGACCTGGAAGTGGGGAGGTTTTGCACACTCTGAGATTTTATCAGTAAGAGAAGTAACTAGATAGATAAAGTGATCTCATTGCTCCTCTTCTTCCCCAAGATGGTGTGGCATGAGGAAACACTCACTAGAGAAGAAATGATGGAGCCAGAGCCTCTAAGTGGAGGATGACATGGTTGTTTCTCTGTATGGCCAAGAAGTGAATGAAGCGCTCTGAAGAAATCATGTTCTGTAATTTGCTCTAATTTGAGTGAGAACAATTTTCTGAGAGCATAAAAGCCATAACAGAAGCACTTCTATCTTTTGTAAGTAGGAAATGGCAATAATACAGTTATGTGGCTGGAGTACGATGTCCTTTTCTCAGGACTTCATTTTGGCTTAAGTGAGGACAGTGCTTAATTATTAAGATAATGCCAGACCAACAAGTCAGCTAGCCCTAGTATGGCCATTAATAATTCTATCAGACTTGAAATCATTTGCTTCTTGTGATTTCACGTCAAAGAAACCTTTACCCACCAGCTGTTTTAAATAATATAGGTTAGCTCCAAGACCTACATACAGTGTTTTCTTAATGCTAAATTAGTTTGCTTAAAAAAAGGTCTCCAAGATAGGTAAAGTGAAAAGCATTGCTCCCAAGAATCAAACCAACACAACCATTTAAAACCTCATAAAAGTGTATTTGTCTAAGAGAGTGAATGGGATCTCATTATTCTAGTGAAAGTTTAGTTTGTGCTTTATTTCACTTAGCTTCGTCTTTCTGTGAGTCATAAATAAGAATGCCAGGTAATAAATACACTGTACAAAATGCATTTTAGTAATCCTAAAGGGTTTCATTACTCTGGCTATAATCTGGAAATGTAAATTATGGCTGATACAATAGCCTTCATTTATCGACTTAAGAGGTTCAGGTTTTGCTGCTGTAAATGCTATAGGATTATGCTAACTATTTACAGAATAAATTAACTTGGTGTAGTTAAATGGAGTTTCGTTGCTTTTGAATATCTAAAAGATAATATCAGAATCTAGAAGGAATATATCATGATATATAATGTCATATGGTTTTGAATTTTTTTTGAAAATGAAAACAATCCATACTTCAAGGTAATAAATTGGAAAGTTACCCAAGAGAATCCAAACAGCTGTTTTCAATAATGCAGGTAAATTCCAGTCATGGGAAAATCTCTATGCCTGCCTGAGCTGTTGAAGGGTCTTATGCATGGAATAGGCCTTGGGACTAGCAGAAAAATTCCATATGTGTGTGTATATATGTATATACACACATACATAAAATATGTATATATATATACACATATACATAAAATATGTATATATATACATAAAACACATACATAAAATGTATACATACACATATACATAAAATATGTATATATATACATAAAATCTGTGCCCAATCCATTTTTCTTGTTTTGTTTTCTGTTCTCCATATTTACCTTCTATTCCAGTGAGTCTAGAATTTTGGATAGTTAGTACTCTGGGAATAAACTTTGTACCCCTATTTATTTTTACTAATGCCTTACTGTCAATTTGGAATGCTCTTTCTAAAATGCCATGTGGCCATATCCTCCTTCAAGTTCTAGATCAGAAGCCACCTTTTTCATGTAGCACTTTACCTGTGATTGGCCCCCTCTCTGAAAGTCCTTCCTGAATAGTTTACTTATATTCACATGGAACAGACATTATATAAATCTTTTACTTACACCTACATAATTCTTGTCTTTCAGACTGTAATTTCTTTAAGGACAAGGATCTTGTCTTAAAGTAGTATGTGTTTCCCAAATTGCTTAGTACAATACTTTATATGCATTTGGAATTCAATAAATATTTGAATAATTGAACACTGAATAAAATGAGTAGGTTTCTAACAAGTTAGCTTAGTCTAGCAGATCATTTGTTCACATCTGAGAAGCTTTTGGTTTTGCTACTATAAATGGCCTAGGATTATAGCAGCTAGTAATGGACTAAATTAACGTGGGAAATAGGTTGGTGTGCTTTTGAAAGAGGACCATACAGTATTCTTGGAATTGCTTAATAATGGCTGTGCCTTATGTTTTTAGTGTATGTTTCACTCCTGTTCTAAAAAGATTAAATATGTGTGTTGATGGGTGTTTCCCCCCTCCCCCCAGGGCAGATTAGTAACTTTTATTATTCTTTATCTCATGCCACAGTACTCTGCTTCAACTCAGGAGGACTAGGGCCTAGTTTTGCCTCTCCGGGGGAAATGAGTAGAGATTGTTAAAATACAGAGCTACATCCGTGTGCCATGGTGGTCAGTGCTTTTTATAGTGATGCTATTCTTTTCTCTTAGAATGCTGTTCATGATCTACATTGATCCAAGCTCAGCATTTTATTTATGAACTAGCTCAGAAGTTACCTCTGCCTAAATGCTTTGCCTGATCAGTTTCAATTCAGCCTGATTACCTGTGTGTGCAAATCTCCTTCAGGATTTACATATATCATATATACTATATTATTTCAACATTCATAAATCTCCTTATTCATTCAGCAAATATTTACTACATTTAAGCCCTCTGCTAGGTAATGTGAAGTTGCAAATATGCCTCAGACACATTGTGTCCTCATGAAATGTACAATTTTGAAGGAGAGATTACAAAGTAGTAAGCCATGAGTACTATAGATAGTAGTGATAAGTGCTACAAAAGAGGTACAGATGAAATAATACAGGAGTTCTGAGGATAGAGAAACTACTTTAAATTGAGGTTTCTTGAATTAGGTTGTAATTTGAATGGAGCCTTAATGGACCGATAGGATTCAAACACCTACCAACTTATTACTTTGTGATACTTCCCCTGTAGACTGGATATCAGATACACATAAGTAGCATTAGCTTTTTTCTCACTCAAGTATTCCATGAGGAATCAGCAGGTCTTTGTGATTCCTCCCAAGAAAATCCATTCCACGATGTCCGAGAAATGAAGATTATAACCAACAGTCACATAGGGAAGAAGAAGATGGGTTTTACATCATGCATTGAAAGAGCATCTTTAAATTTTTTTTAATGTTTATTATTTTTGAGAGAAAGAGAGAGCAAGTGGGGGAAGGGCAGAGAGAGAGGGAGACACAGAATCTGAAGCAGGTTTCAGGCTCTGAGCTGTCAGCACAGAGCCCAACTCAGGGTTGAACCTATGAACTATGAGATCATGACTCAAGCCGAAGTTGGATGCTTAAATGGCTGAGCCACTCAGGTATCCCTGAAAGAATATGTTTTAACCCTTCCCTTCCACCCCCTCCATTTATCTATTTCCCCTTTCTGTCTCCTCAGTATGGAAACAGGAGACTCCTTTCCAGGAAGTACTCCCTTTAGATGACGTGAGAGGCTTGCCTTCCTAGCTCGCCCGCCTTCCATATGCTGGGTGCTTTTTCTTCCTGCTTTCCCCTGTCTCCCCTTCTCACAAAGCATCACTGATCCCCTTGAATGCTTCCACTTACTGCATAATGCTAAATTTGTCCAAGGCCAGTATTGTGAGAGTCAGGATTTTACTGTACTCAACCATTACTAGCATCCATCCTTCTTTGAATTCAGTGAGAGATTATAAATAACAAAATCTTGGGTCATCGCATAGTTATTTTATGTGTGCATGTTCCACCTCTCATTTGCATTCTAACTCCCTCAGGGATGGACCACATTTTATGACTCTTCAGTTGCCCCATTTTCTTCTTTCCTGGCACCTGGCATGGTGCAGTCTGCATAGTAGGCTGTTTGGAAGGAGAAAAGCAAAGCTTTTTACTTCACCCTCAGGGCTACGGTGCTCAGCACCACTCTGCCAGGTGAAGAAGCAGCTGCAACCAAGTTGTATTTCTGCCAATGACTTACTAACTGGGGCCGAGGTCCCCAGGAATAGGGTTTGCTTCTGCTGATCTAGGAGACTCTGGGAAGCAGAAGCTTCTTCCGGCATCTGAGTATGGAATAAGGCTTGAGTGAGAAGTGTCTCTTTGCATCCCTGGGAATTATTATGAAAGAAATAGAAACTAAGGAAGGTGAGATGAGGACATGTTCATCTCTGTTCCTAAGATGTCATCCAGTATTAGCCATGGCTAATATTTATTAAGACAATTTGTCCCTTCCAGAGCCAAAAGGAAATCTTGTTGTGACAGGATTGTGTGACAAATCCTATTCATTAATTCCAGTGGTGCACGCTGACATGTGACATGCAAATAGTCCCACCATCACTGTCAGAATTTATTGCCATATGTTATATTTTATGGACATAATAAATGTACATATGGCTTGTTTCTCTCTTTACAGTCTAATTGC
Organism: Crocuta crocuta; assembly: GCF_008692635.1. Classification (NCBI taxonomy): domain Eukaryota; kingdom Metazoa; phylum Chordata; class Mammalia; order Carnivora; family Hyaenidae; genus Crocuta; species Crocuta crocuta. Next base: position 5,708,926 of record NW_027530545.1, on the reverse strand, counting down.
TATAAATAGCCTAAAGCTCTTTTAACTCTATTGAACCATCATGTATTACAAGATTGTTTATTCTTGTCTTCTGACGAAACACATGGCATTTGAAAAATTCTGGAAATGCAAATCCAGCATTCAATGAAACGAATATTGTAAATATATCCTCTGTATAACATTGGCAATGTATAAAAAACATATATCTTGGTCTTTAGCCACATAAAGAAAAGAAAGTGTTTACTAGTTGATATTCATTCCTTGAATAAAGTGTATTTGAATGTTAAAGGCAAAATTAAAACCATTGAAACTAGGTCTACCACCCATAGTCAGAAGAAACTACAGGAAAGACTTTTCACCAAACATTTAGCATCACATTTGTTAGGATGCATATATGGGAAGGTCGAGCGCAGCTCTAGGGCCTTACCTCCCAGAACAAACCAGCAAACACAAGTTGAAAAATTTTTTAAAAAGAACAAATGGACAAGGGGGCAGTGGCTTAAAGGTAGAATTATTTAGGAGGCTAATTAAACACACACACACACACACACACACACACACACACAAAAACATGCCCCAGTTAGTTGTTAAAAGTCTCTGAGCTGTGTGTCAGACATGTTTTAGATGCACAACAATACAATACAGAGCTGGAGGGTTCTTGATGGTCATCAAGTACAAGTACTAAAACCCAGAGATACAAGATGAAAGCTAATTATTGGTACAGCTGGGTCTAATATTTATCCATTCTTCCTACTAACCCAGTCTTCTGTTGGTCTCACTTTCCAACATCCATTTTATCATCTCTAAAGGAAGTCATTTTTGGGACAGTGAGTTTTGGAAGATTTTGCCTTGTTGCTAGTAAATTTTACCTGCCTATAAGAACCCAAAATTCTCTTGATGTCTGTTAAATCATTATAGTCCATTTTCTCCCTCTTTTACACAACTGGCATTCATATACTTGTGTGGAAGGTAGTGTCAGGGTTGAGGTATAACTAGCTGGACTTTGGCTTGAGGACTCAGGAGTACTCAAATCCAGCCCTGGACCAGTCAGTTCTCTTCCCTATGGAATTTCTGAAGAGATACACAGAAAATGAGAACGCAGGGGCTCCTGTGTGGCTCAGTTGGTTAAGCGTCGACTTCAGCTCAGGTCATGATCTCATGGTTTGTGGGTTTGAGCCCCGCATCGGGCTCTGTGCTGACAGCTAGCTCAGAGCCTGGAGCCTGTTTCAGATTCTGTATCTCCCTTTCTCTCTGACCCTCCCCTGCTCTCTCTCTCTCTCAGAAATAAATAAAACATTAAAAATTTAAAAAAAAAAGAAAATGAAAACACAGAGCAACTTTATTCTTAGCTTGGCTTCTTCTCAAAACACCATTCAAAAGCCCAAATAATTTGCTCCAAAGGCAAAAGGAGAACCTTACTCTGTCCCACGCCCCAAATCTAAATCTTACTAGTGAACAGGAGGTAGAAGAGATGAGCAAGGAAGAATTGGAGTGGGCATCAGGATGGGGCTGGTGGTTTTTACTGCTCTTGCTGCTGGAATATCATCATAGAATCAAAACAAAGGTTTTGGGCTGGTTTTCTTGCATCTGCTCATGGGGAACTTACTGCTTTGTTAGCATGGTGGCATGAAGAGCAAAAAGCCACACATAAGTAGTAACCTTTAAAACCACAGTGTTACTGCTTTCTAGCAAATATACCTCAATCAGGGTTGTATACTATTACTAGTCAGGCTAGTATTGCCTTTTATGAATAATAAGGACAGAGAGACATGTGGTAGAAGAACTGAGAATAATCTCTGCCTTCACTTTGAAGGTAACCATTATTGTCTTCCCTTTGCTTTGCTTTCTTGGCTTAAATGCCCACAGTTACATGATAGGATTTCCACATCTTTCCTCTTCCTGGCCATCTTCTCCGCAATGCGCTTTCTTTGTCAATGTCCCAGAACAGTGTGAGAATCAACAGATTGGTGCACATGAAATGAAATTCTTCACCTTATTCTAGACCTGTAGAAGTAGAATATATTAAAACTTCTATTTATATTTATTTTATTCTTTATACTTTTATCTCACATTTCTAATTTCTAATATTTCTGTTCTTACTATGATCATGTACATTGTTCATGTATCTTTATAAATGTAGAAATATACATATTTGAAAATACATTCAAAACTGTTTTCTATATAGCATGAATGATTAGTCAAATGTTAAGTACCTCTCATCTAAATTCTATTTTTTTAATAAATAGTGCGCTCTCAAGGGTGATATTAGATGTATTAGAAACTCATATTTATTGGAAGCCTGGAATTAAACTTGATTCTTTCCTACCCATAATCAGCATTCTTTAGGCATATAGACATTCCTTTAGCATTCTTTTGTGTATTCTCTTCTCAGTCTCGCTTCCCATGGTGTTAATTTAGGCCTCCATCTTAACCTTTCTAGACTATTGCCATAGTCTCCTGAACACTCTCTGTCTCTAGTTTTCCCCCTTTGATTATATCCTCCATGGGCCATTGCCTTGCTCAGAGTCCTTCAGTAACTTCCTAGTGCTTATCAAGAAAAGTTCAGATTCTTTAATATGTTCCTAACCATATTTTCTTCTTCCCCATCATTTCATCATTTTTTACCTCAGAAATTCCATGTTCTGGAAATACTGTGTTACTGGTAGTGTGTCTACGTTGTGTCATTCTTCTTGCCCATTCTATTCCCTCTGCCTGGAATGCAGTCCTCATTTTTCTTTACCTGCCCAACATGGGCTTGTCCTTTAAGACGAAGTTTAGGTATCTTCTCCATCAGGAACTCTTCCTTGAAACCTTAGATGGAAGTAACTGCTCTACATTCATCTCCAATATTAGCTTTTTTGGTACTAAAAGTCAAGAAATTTCTACATATATAAAATGTATCTACTTATATATTTTCTTTTCCTTTTTTTAAACAAATTTTTTAAATGTTTATTTAATTTTGAGAGAGAGAGAGACAGAGGTGAGCAGGGGAGGGGCAGAGAGAGGGAGGGAAACACAGAATCTGAAGCAGCCTCCAGGCTCTGAGCTGTCAGCACAGAGCCTGATGCGGGGCTCAAACTCACAAATGGTGAGATCATGACTTGAGCTAAAATTGGTCGCCTAACCAACTGAGCCACCCAGGTGCCCCCTACTTACATATTTTCAAATAGGCTGTAAGTTCCTTGAAAGTGGGGACCATACCTTATTCATCTGTGTCTGTCTAGCATGGTATTTAGCAGCCAGCCTGGACGTATTTGGTAAGTGAGATAATAATGAGAATATTCAACTATGCAAATTTTCTAACCTTTTTCACATACCACTGTTAAGTTGGTTCTCATAAATTTATGGACTCTAAAATGTGGAAATTTATATTTACTTTTTCTTATCATTCAAACTTTTTTTAAAAAAATGTTTTATTTATTTCTAGGAGAGAGAGACAGCGTGAGCAGGGGAGGGTCAGAGAGAGAGGGAGACACAGAATCTGAAGCAGGCTCCAGGCTCTGAGCTGGCAGTCAGCACAGAGCCCGACGCGGGGCTCGAACCCACGAACCGCGAGATCATGACCTAAGTGAAAGTTGGACGCTTAACCGACTAAGCCACCCAGGCACCCCTCATTCACACTTTTTAAAAAGAATCCTATCATTATTCCTTCAGTTATGAGATAAGCAACTTGAGAAAGCATATCTTAATTTTATACAATCTGCTATTGTAGAAATATCAGTAAGTACAGTGTCAGGAATGGATAGAGGCCAGGATAGATAAATAAATAAATGAATTATTTATTTATTCAATAATTATTTATTAAGCATGTGCTACTCACATGCAAGGCACTATTCTAGGCCCTATAGCTATAGCAAGGAACAAAATCAAGTCACTACTTTCAAGGTGTTATATTTTAGGAGCGAAAACTAATTAATGCATGTTATTAAATAAGAAAAATTAAGCAAGATAATTGGAATAATGAGGGAGGGAGAGGTGAGTGAGTGCTCTTTTATATAGAGCAGTCAAGGAAAAATTCTCTTATGTAAAGATGTGAATGAGATGAGGAACCAGCCATCTGAATTTCTCCAGAAGGCATTTTCTGTTTGAAGACTCTGGGAAGATAATATGCTGGTGTATTCAAGACACATAAGAATGCTTTTAGACTTTGTCAGAATAAGACTTTCTCATATGTAAGGACAATTTATTAATATCCATTTAATTATACATTAGTATATAATTGTTATAGAGAATGCTTTCTTAAAAACACAATGACCTTTCTCCTTCTCAACTTGTGTATTTCCTTGAACATCGAACTTCCAACTAACATGGAAACCTCATTCCTCTGAATCTGTGGGGAAGTAATATCCATTTGATTCTTGACGTCATGCTGTACTCCTAATTAAAACAACAACAGCAGCAACAACAGTATTTATGTCAACATGTGCATTCCCTTTTTTATGCCTCACACTATGTGCATAGATTTATTAGTATCGGATGTCTTGTGCATTATTCTGGAATCTTTTCCCTGTTGTTTCCTCCAAAGAATCACTAACTTCCTTCTCCATGGTCAGTTTTTATGTGGCCAACTGATTTTTCTTACACAGCGCTTAGTTTTACCATTTTTATCTGAACTTTTTCTTCTTTGTTCTCTTGAAATTTCACTGGAAAGCTTTCTTTGACAGGTCCATTGAAATATTTTACTTATTTACCTGGTTGCTTTTTGCAGTTGCTGTTCAATATCAGCATCTTAAGGAAAGAAATACAACTTAGATGAATGTTTTAAAGGATGAGTGTGAAGAGAAGACTATAGACACACTTCATTGTGTCAATACCAATTAGAGTGAGAATATTTAAGAAGGTCTACATCACCATAAAAACATTCTTACTAGTGTGTGAGTAGAAATGTGTCCATTAACAAAGAAATAGCAGAAGAAGAAATTACTCATTTGCCACACCCTGAGATGTTTATAATAGTTATATTCATAATTTCTCAAACTCAGAAGCAACCAGGATGTCCTTCAACAAGTGAATGGATAAATAAACTGTGACACATCCAGACAATGTAATGAGCTATCAGGCCGTGGAAAGAGATTGCAGAAACTTAAATGCATGTTGCTAAATGAGAAGCCAATCTGAAAAGACTGCATTCTGTATGATTCCAACTACATGGCATTCTGGAAAAGGCAAAACAGTGGAGACAATGAAAGATCAGTGGTTCCTAGGGGTTGAGGGGAGGGGAGATGAAAAGTCAGAGCACAGATAATTCTTAGGGTAGTGAAAATACTTTGTATGATATTGTAATGATTGGTTATCCACACCCATAGAATTACATGTTTGTCCACACCGATAGAATTTACAACACCAAGCATGAACCCTAAGTCCCACTTTGGACTTTGGGTGATTATGATGTGTCAATATAAGTTTATCCTTTGTAAAAACCATGCCATTCTGATAAGTGATGTTGATAATGGAGGATGCTATGTGTGGAGTCAGGGGGTCTATGGAAAATCTCTATTTCCTCTTAATTTTGTTGTAAACTTAAACCACTCTAAAAAATAAAGTCCCTTAAAAGAGACATTGGAAAGGTCTGTATATATACACTGAGAGTAATATTTTTCATTGGGATTATGTGGCTATCCATATTTGTCTATGGAAATGGTTTACAGCTGGATGCGTGCAGGGTTATTGGCCTTAGGGCCTGGACTCTGTGGCTAGGGTGCTTGGGTCAGGTCTCCATTCTGTCATTTATTATTAGGGTGTGACCTTGGACAAGTTATTTTACCTGTCCATGTCTCAGTTTCTTCATCAATAACGTGGACTTAATAATACTAACAGTAACAGGTTTCTGATCATTCAAGAGTTATATGCAAAAGTGTTTAGAGAAGTGTCTGGCATAAGGAAGCATTATCATTATCAGTACTGTTCATATTCTTATTGCTACATAAGTATGTAATAGACAATAGGGTTCTTTTTGAAAGTAAGGTCATCTATGACTTGGTGAGGAATATGCAAGGTAGAATTTTAATGAATGATGAATCAGTTTAGGAGAAACCAAGAAACAAAGCTATCAAGTACTACAGAAGGAATTCTGGAATAAAAATGATACTTAACTGTTTCTTTAAAGAGTTTAGTAACTGAGCTTGTTTTCCATTACTACGTAATAAACTGTCAAATTTTATAACAGGCTGCTTGTCCTAATCAAAGATTTGGAGAAGTGAGGGAAAGACAGTTGGTTGATTGTTAAATAAAACTATTTGCAAGTGTTTTTTTTTTAATGTACACACATATGTGTGTATTACTTGGCATAAACTCTGAGGTGACCCTCCTTGTTTTGATTCACTGTAGAAACCAATCCAAAGTGTTAGTAGAGTGGAGAGAGAGAGAAATAGAATGCCAATTATTCAAATGATGCCAAAATGTAAGGAGTGATAAGGCTATAGAATTTAAAGAATCTGAAGCATTCAGTCAATTTAGGACGACCTGGGGATAGGCTGATTTAGGATTTCCTTGCAAAGGGACTTTATGTAGTAGGAGTTGTTTTATTGGCTGTGTTCAAATTCATCTGAAGCCTGTTCATAAGGCACCCTGGAAACATGGGCAGCAAGGCACTTCCACAGCATGGAAGGGACTCACAGATTGCTCTGTCTGCTCTTGCTCTTGGCTGGGTTAGACAACTTGTCCATGGGCTTGTAGATAGGGCAGACCCATGCTGTGTTCTCCTGAAAGCCAAGAAAATTCTGAAAAGAGGAAGTTTTTTCATAACTCATTTTTGAGTAGAATCTGACTTGAACTAACATAAGGTTATTCATTATCGTACTTGGTGTGTGTATTAGTTTGCTTAGGCTGCCATAACAAAGTACCTCGGGCTTTAACAACAGAAATTGTCTTCTTCCAATTCTAGAGGCTGGAAATCTGAGATCAAAGTGTCAAGTTGGTTTCTTTTAAGACCTCTGTTCTTGGCTTATAGATGATCTTCTCTTTCCTATCTTTTCCGTGTTCTTCCCTTTGTGTCTGTGTTCTAATTTTTTCTTCTTATAAGGATACCAGTTGTTTTGGATTAGGCCCACCCTAATGACCTCATTTAAACTGAATTTCCTCTTTAAAGACTGTCTTCAACTACAATTACATTCTGTGTTACTGGATATTAGGATTTCAACATGTGATGGGGGTATTAGAGAGCTGATTCAGTCCACTACAGTGTGAATATTCATGTGTTTCTTGCAGAAATATTGTTGTGGTTTGATTGTGAACTGCTACCTTAGATTCTACCAGAGATGTGATGTGTTATATAATATGTACTTTGTCACCTTTGTAGCATGCCCTGAGTTCTGAACCTCAAAACACATCTTGCCACGAGGATTTCAGAAAAGATGTTATAGATCCCTAATAGTTGGAACTAAGGTTCCAATCAAGGCCAGGCCCTTCCCCACTCTTACCTACAGTGCTAGACCATAAAATGAGAGAATGAAGTCAATTTTCAAAGGTCTTTACACTCTTAAAATTTCACTGACTTTGGATGATGAGCAAAGATGATTTTTAAATAAATCTTACATCCTCAAAATTACTAGCATACTTTGATTCTATTGATACCTATCTCATGGGAAGATTCTCAAGATAGGGCTGTATCATATGGCCACAGAAACAGGCTTGGACTATTTGGGCAGGGAATTCCGGAATCCTAAGTGCTTGGGACATCTAGAAGTACGGAGTTTGTGTGAGGGGGATCCTGGCACTTCTCTTGCTGTACGAGAGGGATGTGGCTGGAGGAGGGCCAGAAAGGGGCCTCTGGAGCGTATGTCACAGGTAGCATTGTCCAACAGCTAGGCAAGGCTTTCTTTGAGGAGTTAAATGAGGAAGACCTAAGAAATCCCACTGGCTAAGAAATAGGTTCACTTGTAAAGCCTGTGAGGCATGGAGTGTTGTTTCTCTGTTTTCCATTTTTGCTGAAAGGGATCTCCCTGTCCTTGAGAAGCAGTCCTCAGGAGATATGAGGAGGGCAAAAATGCTCTGCTGTTTCCAAGTCAACCAAGAGTTCTAAATAGTACATACAAAGCTCTTGAGATTTATTTTAGTAAACTTTGAAAAGCTGGGTAATGCCATGTGAGTCTGAAGCTTTTAGGTTTTTCAGGGGAAAAGCTTTGCCTGTTAAAATTGCCAATACATGGTATAACACTTTTTAAGTATATTTTGATACCAAATGTTTCATTAAAAATAAAATCTAAGAAGAAATACCTAAGAGAATGGTGCTTACTTGTGTTTGATAAGTTTTTTTGTTTTTGTTTTTAGCAAACTAAGATAAAAGAAATGCTTCACCCAGGTTTTAAAAGATTTCTGTTTTACAAGGCTTCTGGTGGTTTCATTATGTTGCAATTTTTAGGTACTCTCCAAACACATGGTCAGGTAGCTTATAGAAGGGTCACATGTGAAAGACTTAGGGTCTTAGAATAAAATGTAGTGCTGTCCAGACTGATGTTTTATCTTCTCTAGGCTTGAGTTTCTGATTATTGGGCAGCACTTAGCAATTGAAAATGAGACCATTAAATTTCCAGGATCAAGGCTGAAGGCATGGAGGGTCAGAACAAATGAACTCCCCTGGTCTCAAGAGTGGGCATGTCCCCTTTCGGTGAGTGAAAACCATGAATCCAGTTTCATAGATTGTAGTAGCTGATGACCAGGACTTGATTGAGGTTACTTTTGATTCTGTTTACTATGGAGTAAAGCACATGAGTAGTATGTGTGTGAATGAGGACAGGAGTGAACAATACCTTTAGTTGCTCATGAAGAGTTACTCAGGATTCAGTGGTCAATGCAGAGGGATCTTGCATGGGAGAAAAGCCCAGAACCAAGGATTAGCTGCAGTTTATATATTAGTTCTCAGGCAGTTGAGCATCTGACTTTTGATTTCAGCCCAAGTTGTGATCTTGCAGCATTGGGCTTGAGCTGACAGTGTGGAAGCTGCTTGGGATTCTCTCTCTCCCCCTTCCCTGTGTGTGCATACTCACTCTCTAAACAAACAAACATTAAAAAAAATAAAGTCTATCCAGTTTCAAGTTAAGAAAACTCTTGCTGGCCCACACTGCTGTATTCTGTTTCTCACGAGTCATCAGTCCAGCAACAGTTTTGGTTACATCACCTCTTTGGCCAAGCCGTTTCTCCATGCTTCTTTTTTTGTCATGGCAGCACTGTGATAGTGAGGCTAAGACAGAGCAGACCTTTGGCAAGTGTGGATTTTATTTCAGATATGACCCCAGAGATCCTCAGGTCTCTGTGTCTGGCTTCATGGAAGCTTCCAGCAAGCATCTGTCCTTATAAGTCCTACTGTGTTCAGAGATGAGTTTGATTTGTTTATCTAGGGCAACCTAATTTAAACACTTAAAAAAAGGGCAATGCTCTTCTGCTGTCCTTTATTTGTATTGCACTGGATTGGAGGTTGGATTGATTCATCCATGTACCAAAGAGGGTTCTCTTTGGACTGTGGGAATTTACATAAGTGTGCCTTATAACTCAAAACAGTTTCAGTTCTCAGTGACTTTAAGTGTAGCATTTCTGGAGATGGAGCCAAAGTCTTATGATACCGAACAAGCACAATGCAATTAAGTGGTCAAGATATACATGGAAAACTGACATTACAGTGCCTTGTGAAATAAATATGGGACATGTGAGTCACATACAATAGGTGATATGAAGGTTTCAGAGGAGAAGAGAGGTGTGAGAACTGGAGTTGTTGAGGGAGGCACTTTGGAAATGCTGTGGTCTGCTGAGTATTGCAGTGAATGGAGATGGGGGTGAAGGAGAGCACAAGGGAGAGGGAAGAGCCCCTGAACAGAAGAGTATGGATCATGGTGGGAAGTTGAGGTGAATAGTGCTTATTGGCAACCAATGGTTGACCAGTCAGACTATGGAAGTCTATCATTAGAACCTGGTGATATAGTCAGTTCGCTTTCACACACAGTGAGGTACTGTTGGTTTATTTTTGATGTATTTTCAAGCAATTTTCCTTCTCCAAAATTTTTATAACCAGAAAAGTGCCATCAACAGGTTCTGGGCTAGAGCTACCTCCTCTGACCTCAGGATCAGTCAAAATTCATGCCTGCAGAGCAGAAGAATGGATCCCACTGACTCTTGTGTTATTTGCAGAATTTCTGCTATAGCCTCTGATGCATGCCATGCCCTAAGGGCTGCCTTTGGAAGGTAGCCATCCTCTTGGCCCCTGAGAAAGAGCTCAGCCAGCAGCCAGTCCCATATTCCATATGGTAGGGAGGGAGAAAGGAGGGAAGGCAGGGAGGTGTGCAGAGAGAGAGACTTGTTCTAATTTCATTCTTTCATATAGCATTCTTCACATGAAAAAACTTTTTCTATGAAACAGGTTATTTGCCCTAAAAAGCACATTTCTTTGGTTATCTAAGTGGGTAATTGGATTTATTTGAAGGCTTTGTAGTTCAGAGTGATAAGTACAGTAACACTTTATCTGATCCCTGATGTCTAATTGTGTGGGGGCAGCAATGTCTGCTTCTGAAGAATAACTTTGTAGTTTCCCTTGGGAAGAAATGCATCCCTAAATGGGTTAATTCAGCTGAGCTACATTATCTTTTTAATGTTAGAGTAAACAACTTTGGCTTCTGTGTCCTGAAAAGCTTCTTTCAAGTGCACCATACATCTAAATAGCTTCTTGGATTTATTGTTTATTCAGCTGAAAATCAAAATGTTATTGGCAACTGAATGAACTCCAATCTAATGAAACAAGGTATTTCTTTATTGGTGAAAGCTCTATCTAATTGGAGTATGTGTCCTCAGACTTAAAGGAGTATTGTAGAAAATCACATGTGGAGAGAGAGCATGGGAAGGTCCTCTGGGGTCAAAAATCCTGTTCAAGTTGTATATCTAGATGGTTCACAAAGAGCTACTCACTACAGTTTTCTGCTGTTCCCAGTGACTGTGGAGTTTTGCCTTGCAAGTAGCCAAAGTTATTGTCTATGCCTGAGCTGTCTTAGTGAGGCAAAGGTCAGTGTTTAGTGTGGAAGGCTCTGCCAGGACAACTTAACAGCCACCTGGCTATATCCTCCTGAGCAGTATAGGAGGATGGGGCAGTGTTCCTGAGGTTAATTTGTGTACCAAGGGCTGGTCTACCTCATAAAGAAAGAGAAATTTTTCCCATGCCTGTTACCCATATTTCTAGGAAGAATGAAGTGCAGAGACTTGACCTTGTGTGCACTTACCTCTCCCATTACCATTCAGATCATTATCTCGGTCTCACTGACCTCCCTATCGAGAGTAGACCTCAGTGCTAAGAATATCAGCATTCACTTGCCTTCACTCTTGATCTCCCTGACCCCCGGACCTTCTGCTATTCCCACCAGCTACAAAGGACACTGGGAAATAGCAGCATGCACAGCTAATAGTTCTGCCTTGTCACTTTGGGTTTTGTTTTTTTTTTTTCTACTTGTTCATGGGCTGCTGGCAACCTACGGAGTATGTCACAAAACTAATCCCAGAGCTTTAAATGAAATGTATTTAGCTACTGCAGTGGAGCCTTCCATGCAGTGCTTTTGCTTTCTCTTTTTAGTCCCCTCTCACATTCTGCTGAGTCCTGGTTCCAAACTGCCTTGCTTTCTGCATGCACTGTGAGCCTGGCCATCATCCTCTGACTGTAGAGTTATCTTGAGCCTACTTTACTGTTGTGAGTGAGAGAACCTTCTTTTCTTGAATAGTCTTAACATCTTCCACCATTTTCCGCTCTTGTCTTCTAATCCCTGGGAAAGAGGCATCGTTCTGCTTTATCACTAATCTCAATCTCATTGTCTCCTGCTTCTGTTGGGATCTTGCTCTGGTGGTTATTCCCTTTAAATTTTACTCCAGTATGTTCTCCAGAGCTATGAGACATTTCCCTCCGTTTGACAAACATTCTGAAGTTGCTATTACCTAAAAATAAACAGACACACCATCTGAACAACAGGTAGTCAAAATAACAAAGTTCCCTAGGCTCCTTGACTCTGAGACCACCTCTTCACTTTGCTTTTGCTAACAAGCCTCTTAGTTTGCACCTGCCATCTTCACCTCTTTGACACTCACAAATGCCTTGATATCTGGCTTCCAACCTCAGTATCCTGCTCAAAATGGCCTCTTTTTGATCACCTACATCTATTAGTCTGTAACTCAAATTACTTCCTCTGTCTTAACCTCCCTACTCTGTCTGCACTGTGAGGCACTTTAGCCATCCACATTGCTATAAACTAAATGTAATGTTTGCCCCCCCCCCATTCAAATATTGAAGCCCTAATCCCCAATATGGTGGTATTTGGAGGAGGGGCCTTTGGGAGGTAAATAGATCATGAGGATGGAGCCCTCATGAATATGATTAGTGCCCTGAAGAGAAGAGACATGAGAGAGGTGATGTCTCCTTCCCCCGTGTGAGAATATAGCAAGAAAGTAGCCATCTGCAAACCAGAAAGAGTCCTCACCAAGATCACAACCATACAGGGACCTTGGCCTAGACTTCCAAACTCTAGGTCTATGAGAAATAAATGTTTGTTGTTATGGCGTTTGGTGATACCAGCCCCAAAAGAGTAAGATATACATCGTAAAATTTCAGTGATGCTACATGTTCCAATGTTTCTTTAACTTTTCATTATTACTATTAAGATCTGCCCTTTGGTCCTCTTCCTTCCTTCTAAATGAGGATGTTCTTTCTTCTTGATCTTTCTCTTTTCTTTCTTTGACTATAGTCTTTCTCTAAGTGATCACATTACCCACATGAATGAAAAAGTACTTCTTATAAAATGCCTCCAAACTTTGTCACAGCAATGACCTTTCTCAGGCTTGCTCTATAGTTGTTTGCTACATATTTTCACCTACACGATGACCTATCAGCTCATATTCCAACTCAATGTGATGGAAACTGAACTCACTATTTTTCTCTCTGTTGCTACTTTAGTCCATACTTTTATCACTGGTTTTCAAGAATACACTACCTTCCTAACTGGGTGCTCTAACTCCCAGGTCCTCAGCTCATACATAATTTATACTTATGTGAATACATTTTTAGTGAGATTAGTTTTTGAACTTTGGTCCTGTTTAAAAACTTTCCAAAGCAGCTATTACCTACTCAAGTAAACCTAGCCAGAACCTTGCTTTAAAGACACTCTATAATGTGGATGTATCATATCTTTCCATGCCTATTCTGTTAAAACACTCTACAAATTCCCTATGCTACAGATAAAACTGACAACTCAAGTTTCCATGAGCATGCTTTGTACATTCTCTTCTTTATTTCAACAAACTGAAGTACAAAAATGATAAATGTTTATTTTTTAAATTTTTTTAAAAATGTTTTTTTATTTATTTTTGAGAGAGAGATACAGCGTGAGCAGGGGAGGATCAGAGAGAGAGGGAGACACAGAATCCGAAGACAGACTCCAGGATCCGAGCCAGCTGTCGGCACAGACCCTGACACAGCGCTCGAACCCATGAAACGTGAGATCCTGACCTGAGCCGAAGCCAGACGCTTAACTAACTGAGCCACCCAGGCGCCCCGATAAATGTTTATTTTTAAAATGGATACCAGTGGATTCACGCTTATGATTTGAAATCATGAACTCAGAGATGATATCTATCCCTAAACTCTCTCTCAACATAGTTAAGATAAAAGGCGATGTTGTAAATTATTTGTCTTTGATCATAACTAGATTTTCTTTCTATATATGGCTTTTCCGCTAAGGACTGCAGGCTCCTTGTGGACAGTATATGACTTAATCTTCCTTATATCTTCCAAAATATGAAGAATGCACAATACATATTCCACATGTATGTGCTGAAAGGATACATGGGTACTTAAAGAATAGATATACATACTACCCTTTGAAACAACATATCTATTCTTTATCATGCAAGCCTGGTTTCCCGTCCCCAAATGAAAACTCTGTGGTGAACATTGGAAAGCCTTGACAAATGGAAATTAAGCTGCTCCCAAATATATCTGATGATTACAAGGCACTTTGTCATGCTTTTCCCATTTTATCTTCCAGCTTAATTTTCATCTGGAAAGCAATATCCCATGAATGACTCTAGCAGGTTAGATGCCAGCTGGGGGAATTTTGCCATTTATAGCATGAGCCATTAAGCTTTTTCAGAAAATTTTCAGGGTTTTTTTTTTTTTTTTTTTGAGGCTGGTGATAACTACAAGGATAATGTGCATTCTGTGTGCCAAAAAATGTGAATTAATGAGATAAAGGAAGCGTTTATCTCTTGCAAATGACCCGAGAAGATTTGCCAAATCTCTTCAAGTTGTCTCTTCTCTCTTGGCATTTTCTTGGAAAGATTACATCCTGGTAATGAGAACTGCATGTGATTAAAGAGACCTTTATGAACTGATGCAGGCCTTCTATGGCCTCAGTTAAGGGGTTTGGGGTGTACTGGAAGTTGACCTAGTCTTTGAGACACATCCAGAATATATATTAAAATGCAATCAATGAAAAATATCCAACCTCTAAAGTAGGTCTACACATCCAATGCAAAATCATGTGGTGTGTATGTGTGTGCAGCCAGTCACCTGGAAATGATAACCCTGAATGATGTCATAATCCTCTGCTTTTCATTCACTAGACACCCCCCCACCCCGTGTGTGTGTGTGTGTGTGTGTGTGTGTGTGTGTGTGTGTGTGTGAAAGGGCAATTAAAATGCTGAAAATAAGGAAACATTCTAGAGAAAACTGGTAAAAACTGGCAGAGGCTGATACATTTAAAGTAAAAATCCTGGATGACTGAGGATGTGGTCAGTCACCCTGGGTGATTCTTACTCTTAGAATAAGAAAGAGTTTCAGGGGTTTGTGTTCTACTCTGAATGGTTTATATCCACATACCTGGATAATAGACTCTGTACTTGGGGATGACATACAATTTTCCTGATGCTCACTGTCTTCAGCTTTTAACACATTCATGATAAAGTGGAAATACTTTTTGCTCTGATTTCCTAAGCCGGGTAGTCCCTTATCCGTGTCAACACATTGACCTCTGCCTGAAAGGACGTGGGACAAGTGGAAGTCTTTAGGTAGTTT
The DNA here is from genome assembly GCF_008692635.1 of Crocuta crocuta. NCBI lineage: Eukaryota > Metazoa > Chordata > Mammalia > Carnivora > Hyaenidae > Crocuta > Crocuta crocuta. The sequence continues at coordinate 5,693,916 of NW_027530545.1, read as the reverse complement.
TGTTTGTTTTGTGGTCTGTTGGAAACCATCACTCACAGGTAGCTAGAACATACTGTTTCGTTCTCTTTAGGACTTGATTTTGCTTTTTATCTGCTTTTGTTTTTCTCTGTGTCAGATTATCTCTTATCTCATATCTCAACCCTTTACCTTTCCTGTTCTTTCTTCTGCTTCCTTTGTTTTCAGCTGTGTAATTCCAGATGCCTGGAAGTTAATGTGGCTTGTTAAATATTCTCTGCACAGAGCCTGGAAAAAAGCGCTATATATGTCATGAAAATAATGATAAGGAATCAAATTCTGCTCTGTGCTTTTGCCACTTACTGGTAATAAGTTATGTAATAATGTACTAAATGATCAATTGGCAGCCTGGTGGGGTGAATGCACTTCTCTAAGTGCCTTGTGAACACCCTGGGAGAGACTTAGGTATAAGGAAGAATAAAAACCAATAATACATGTCAGCTGTGATCCACTTGAGAATGCACATCCTGAGAAATTTCAATGGAAAAATGTAATTTCTTATCCAAAGTGGCATTTGATTTGCATTCAAAGAGGGATACTTTTCTGGTCTGGTTGCTCTAGGAGGGAGTTCAAAGCTCAGGAAACCTTTTACATCCTTAATTTTGGTTCATTTCCCATTGCCAGTGAATGCTTACTAAATTCATGGCCCTCCCTAAAAGGAGTACTGAATTAAGAGGAAAACCAATCTGGCTGATGCCTCTGAGAGCTCTATAGCCCGGCATCACCAACAGTGTCCCTTACCTGGAACTCAGCTGAGAGTTCCTTCAAATAGTTAATATCCTAATCTTGCAACCTACATGTACGAAAGAAAATCCTGTTACCTGTCATGCATTGATAATTCCAAACCCCAAAGAGATACAAAAGCACAACTCCTGCCCACAAGTTGTCTACAATTTTGTTGAAAGAATATGTCAGTCTATAACAAAATTAAGGAAATATGCACCGAAAGACTAGGGAAACAAGATCCATACAGACTGCAACTCTTAGAGGGAAACTTTAGGGGAGTGGTATGACTNTACACTGGCCAATATGGTATAGTGGGAAGAGAAGGGACTTTGAGAACAATTTGTCCTGGTTTGAACTCTGGCTACTTACAGGCTGTGTGACCTCAAACCTGTTGCCAAACCACTCTGCATCTCAGTTTTCTCCTGCCATAACTGTGCTGAGATGCATAATAAATGCTTTTTTTTTTAAGTTTTTTTTTTTTTTTTATTTTTTT
>NW_027530545.1:5388932-5692578 GCF_008692635.1 Crocuta crocuta | reverse complement strand
TTTTTTTAAGTTTTTTTTTTTTTAATTTATTTCTGAGAGAGAGGGAGACAGTGTGAGTAGGGGAGGGTCAGAGAGAGAGACACACACAGAATCTGAAGCAGGCTCCAGGCTCTGAGCTAGCTGTCAGCACAGAGACTGACGCGGGGCTCAAACCCACAAATCATGAGATCATGACCTGAGCTGAAGTTGGACCCTCAACTGACTGAGCCACCCAGGCGCCCCATAATAGGTGCTTTTTAAGTCGAAGACTGAATCGAGTAGAGGAGTGTGGAGAGAAGGCACTTTAGGCATCTGGCAGAGCTGAGCCAAAGTGTGGAGCATAAGGAAACCACACTGACAGGGTGGAAACAAGGCTACTGATTGGCTAACGCAAAAGGTTATCTGAACAGGAGTTAAAATTAGATTATGGACAAAAATAGAAAATGTGTAGGTCAAATACTCTTAAGTTATTTTAGTTAACCGGAATTCAGTTAGCCAGATCCCTCAGTTCTCTGCCATGAGGGGGTTTATTGTATGAATTGGCTTGCTCTTGATAATGCTTCAGGTCTCAGTTTTTATGTCACCTCCTGAAAGAGCCTTCTCTGATCTTCCCAGTCTGGGTCATGGGTGTGCACTCCTGTCATGCTGCATTTCAAGTGCACTTCCCATACTGCCTCTCACTCAAGATGGGTGTTTCCTGAAGATGGTTCAGTTGTGCCTATTATTTATTCATATGTCATTTATTAAACACAGCGTATGTGCTTCATAAATATTGGTGGAGGAGAAAAGGAAGGAGATAGAAAGAAAAAGGGGAGGGAGAGAGGGTGAGGAGGAAGGAAGAGGTAACTAATCTGGAAGGTGGAAGTGTGGAAGTGAGGCGATGCTGGTGTCATGAGGACAAGTGTCTTGAAAGCTGGGTGGCCAGCAGGGAGTGAGAGTCGACCTTTGGCAAATCCCTGACTTTGGCTTTTGTTTAAAAGAGGCAAGGGGTTTAACTTTCCAACGCCTAATTGATTCAGAGACACACTACAACTGCCAGACAAAAGTGCATTTTCCTTAAAAGCCCTGCTCCTCTCTTTTCTGCAGCTATTTTCAATAGCTTAAGTGCAGCTGTGGAGAGAAGGGAAGTCAACAATTCACATAGTCATTTCTTAAAAAGAGAGAGCAACCAGAGCAGACCACTTTCAGAAATAACTATTTTGCTAAAGCTCCACCTCTCAATTATACCTTTTATCACTGATTCTAAAATACTTCTTTTTCATATTTTAACATCTCTGCAATCAGGATGCATTTTTAATCAATGGCATATTACAGTTATAAATGGTTGTGGTTTTTCTTTCTTGGTCATAAATAAAATGCTTTTCCTTCTTTAAATCAGTAACAGATTAGATGAAGAAAGTGAGGGCTCAGCTAATGTAGGCATTTTCTGCAGGCGATCCTGTGTTTTAGTTATGGAGCTAGGATGAGAGCCCTGATCTTATTCCCCATGGGTGACTCTGTTCCTGATTGTGCTCCCTTCTCTCTCCTAATAATCCCACATGTCAAAAATGCACAAACCTCCTGGTAAAATTGCTTTTCTCTCTCAGCTACAATAAGCAACTCCATTCCAGGATTGGAAAAAGATCACTTAGGAAACCTGAAGAATAGGAGTTTATGATGATCAGTGTGGGATGTAGAATCATTCACTGTTGATGTGAGTTCTGTGAAGATGCTTACCACCAAATTGGTTCAAGGAGACTCCGTTCCACCCCTGTGAAACCTGGGGACTCAGCAGGGACACCATGGCAACGTACATTTCCGTCATTGTTCTCTTGCCTCTTCTCAGCCCTGAGGGCCTGTATAATGAGACCTTGACTGGCCTGGACTGGATCAAATTGTAATGCGTTTTGTTGTTCAGTGACTATTTGGATTTTAATGCCATCATGCCCTGGATGGGCTCGCCTGACAATCTGGAAGCCTGAGGGAAATAAGTCTCTTTATATTATGCGTGATTTGAAGGTCCCTCAGTCAGTCATCTCTGCTCCAAATAATGAATGGGCAAATACAAGTCTCTGTAGGGAAGGAAGATTTGGAACCCTAACATTTTGGTCACACTATTCAGTGAGTGTCTTGCTTCAGAACACTCATTCAGTTTATTTACTAAATTTTTATTTACTAAAAATAGTTTATTTCTTGTTCTTGAGTTTTCTACACTCAAAGAACATTGGGTCTTGTGTGCTTGTCATTTTGTCGCCAGCCTACTTGTGGAATTGGTTATGTTAAATATGTGGTAGAGGAAAAATTCTTGGAACTTGCCTGGACTTAATCGTTAGATTATTGGGGTATTTTCATGGGGCTCTTATACAACTTTTAGCTCATGGGTCTTGAAAATATCACAGTTGTTGTTTCTATGTTATATCATGATAGCAGTCTATGAATCTTGTACTCTGGCTGCATCTATACCACTACAGTTCTCTAATTCTCTAGAGAATTTAGTAATTCTCCCAGGATTAGACTTTATCTTTATGGTTCTACAAGAGAATTAAATTATCCCTTAAGCAATCAACTAATTTCAAAAGGAAAAAAAGAGAATTGAATGAGAAGCAGGATTTAGAGACATTTAAATAAATTAATAAAAATGTTGAGATATAAAATAAACGAATAAAATGTTAAGACATGAGTCAAAGATAAAAAAAAAAACTTGTGATCATTCATATGATGGTCATCACCTGTATAGATTTATTAGGTAGTTACTTCTTATAAATAAAAATATCGCTAACATGTGAGTACAACTATGTGTAAGAGTTAAGTTATTGGGACTTTTTTCTCTGAGTTAGGATTTAGAGAATTTGACTAACTGGTAAAATAGATGAAGAAATTAGAATAGAGTCCCACTGATTCTTTTTCTTTTTCTGTCTAGCTTTAATTTTCTTTCCTTTTCCTGGCAATCTCTCTTATCAATTTCTCTCCTCTTTAGAATGGACATAATCAAGATTTTGCATGATCTTTTTTTCTGGTAATAGTTCAGGGGTTGACAAAAGACTCAAGTTGGGCCTATGAGATTCCCTTCCTTAGGAAATTTGGAATTGGACCAAAACAATTCATTGCATACACCTGTGGCATGTAAACTCAGTACCTGCTGGCCACCTTGCTTTCCTTCATATGATCTGAAAGGGAGATAGAAATATGGAGCTGGAGGGGCACCTGGGTAGCTTAGTCGGTTAAGCGTCCGACTTTCGCTTAGGTCATGATCTCGCGGTTCGTGGGTTCGAGCCCCACATCGGGCTCTGTGCTGACTGCCAGCTCGGAGCCTGGAGCCTATTTTAGAGTCTGTATCTCCCTCTCTCTCTGACCCTCCCCTGCTTACGCTCTCTCTCTCTCTCTCTCTCTCTCTCCTAGAAATAAATAAAAATATTTTAAAAAATAAAAAAAAGAAATATGAAGCTGGCGTTGAATAAAGGATATATGTAAAGGGGAGCAGAGATGAAAGATGGTCTTTCTGATGGTGTCAGAGGTCCTGTCCTAAAGCTCAGTTTATTTCCTGTCCTTGTAGCCTCCTGGTATTTTTCATTTTATTTTTCTTACTTAATCATGAGTGGGTTTCTGTTATTGGCAACCAAAAAGTACAAAGTAACAGGGCTAAACGTTTAACGTGAATTGATATCATAGGATGTAAGATAAAATAACTCAAGTCCAAATTCAGTTTTGAATTCTGCTCTAATTAGTTTAGAAAGGCTTTGAGGAATAGGTGGGGTGCTCAACTAAATGAAGAAAAAAGACTTCCAAATGTACTTTCTGACTATTTATTATACTTTTAAAATTTTGGATGGTCTACTCAACAACTTTACTGAGCACCCACTGTATGAAAACCATTGGAGACAGTCATAAATACAAGGATACTTCATACTCATACACTCCCTATATTTAAGGATCTTGTAATCTAGTTGAGAAGGAAAATGCATAGGGGGAAAATTCTTAACTATACTACTAAAGCACCAACTGTATAAATACAAATTAAACAGAGCAAACTAATTGCATAAATGCCAAGGGGTGACACAGTAATGAGCATGTTCAGGGGAATGATCTCTAAGGTCTGTTTCAGCTGCAAAATGCCACAAGGTTGCATACAGCTGATAATTGGATAAGACAGCATTTAGCAGTACCCCTCACCCTTAGGGAGCTTGAAGAAATCAGGCCAAAGACAAGCAAAGATTTGAATTAAGCTTGAACATTGGGAATGCATGCTTTTCTGGGTTACAACAGATGCTTTCTTCTCTGACGGCAACAAGGGACTCCTGATGGGGATTTGGAAGGTGCCTGAAAGACAGAAAGGGAAGAGAGGAAAAACTCCAAGTCTTCTTCCGGGAGGCTTTGGCCAGGAAAGAAAAGGGATGGCTGCTCTTGCCACACTATCTTTATGCCTTTATAGCTCTTCCTAGGTTTGCCAAGGCATGGTAGGTATGCTGGCCTTCTGGATTATTTCATTTTGAGTTCCAAGTCAGCATATGTACATAATTTAATTTTCTTATTTCCTTGCTTTCATTTATTTTTTTCTGAAGATCCTTGTTTTAAATAAATACTATAGAGAGGAGAATCTTCAGCTTTGTGAATTAAAGATTTTGATATGAGCAATAGCAGCATAAACAACTACATTTCTGGGATTATCAGACTCAATATAATGTGATGCTTGCTTATCATTTTCCCTACCTAAGCTGTAAATTCCTTGACTACAAGGAATATATATAGCTATTGGGGTGAAAAAAATCTTGTTCTCCCTTGTTCTTAGCACAGTAGCTGATACCTATACTGTACTCACTACAGGCAGAATAGTTGAAAAGTTAAGAGTATAGGCTCTGAAATCAGAGATTTGGTTTCAAGTATTGACGATGTAAATTTGTGTATGGACCTTTGGGCAGGTGAATGTCACTTAGTCTTCTCCATTAATGGAGTAATAATAGTATATACCTAATGTGGTCGTTATGAAGAGTCAAAGTGGTAAGGTAAAGCACCCATCACTGTGCCTGGGACATAGTAAGCTCTTAATGGTTGCTGTTTATTTTATGTATTAATATCTGCTTGTTGAATAAATAGATGAATAAATGAATGGTTTGGTAGCATTTTATGAGAGAGGTCTTAGAATAAATATTTTGACCTAGAAAAAGATATTTAAATGATCGGAAATTTAAAAAAAAAAACCTCACTATAATTAGAGGCTGTAAGACTGGTTTCATTTGCTATTATGTTTTCCTAGTATTATTAGAAGGGATGGAAACAGGGCTCTGTGTCTTTAATTCACTTAGATTTGTGTGTAGCTGGGAATGCTGACATGCCTACAGGCACATGGTTTATAATGTGAAGATGAATCTTACTGCTGCTGGAAGCATCCCTGAAGCTTAGAGACATCCTTAGCCCTCTTCTGGATGTAATGACAAGCAGATCTGCTGATGTAAGATGGTACTGGCAGAGGCTGATTTGTCAAGCAAATAATGATAAGTCTTTTGTCATTTAAGCTCTAGTTGATTTGGAGTGTGGGGGAGGGAGAATACCTTTTGTGCGAAAGCTACAAAACCCAGCAAGACATTGTAGGAGCCAGAGTCTTTGGATCCTATCACTTAACTTCCTTAGGTCCTGCAACATCAAGTGAGGATCTCTCTTAATAGTGGAACTCTTTTTACAGCTTCATTTGCAGCAGCAATGGAATTAAGATTAAATTCCTTCTCTGAGGCCAAGAAAAGATAGTGTACTAATAGTGAAAATCAGAACAGCCCTTCAGCTCCTGCTAGTCAAACTCACAAAATAATAATGGGGAGCAAAAAAGGAAACTGGAAAGAGTTTTGGTTAATGTATTAGTTTCCTAGGGCTGCTGTGACAAAGCAACCCACGCCAGGTAACTTAAAAACAACAGAAGCTTAATTGTCTGACAGTTCTGGAAGCCAGAAGCCTGAAATCAAGGTGTCCCAGGGTCACGCTTCCTTTGAAACATATAGGAGAAGCCCTTCTTGCTTCTTCCTAGCCTCCAGTGGTTTGCCAGCAATCTTCAGCATTCCGTGGCTTATGGATACATCCCTCCAATCCTTCATCTTCGTATGGCCCTCTCTGTGACTTCACACAGTCTTTCCTCTGTGTTTGTCTCTGTGTCCATATTTCCTCTTTTTATGAGAACCCCAGCCATATTGGATCAAGACTCACCCTAATGATTTAGCATTAACTTGGTTACCTCTATGAAGACCCTCTTTCTAAATGAAGTCACATTCTGACATACTGGGGGTTAGGACTTCAACATATTGTTTTGGGTGGTGGGCACATAATTCAATGCACAAGAATTTCGTTAATAAAACAAAGCTAAGTCTTTACATATTTCTAAGGGGTCATGCTTACTGCATTAAGCACACTTTATTTAAGCTGAGGAATTTTCCTCCCTAATTAAGTGTTGTGGAATGATCAAGTGTAAAAGACGTCGACTTGAATGTACTCTGGGATACTAGGATATGAAGGAAAAAAAGCAAAAACCCTGGGCATAGAAACACTAGTGTTTGCCTTAATAGCAGGGAGGACAAGAAGGGTATTTGTAGCAAGTAAGTTAGCGGTTACTTAGGGCTTCAGTGCCTGAACCGGGGGATTTCTCGGGGGTATCATAGCTTCTCTGACCACACAACCTGCCCTTCAGAAGCAGGCTGTGAGGAGCTTCTGGGCATCTCTGTAGGGGCAGCTGCAAACACACACACACACACACACACACACACACACACACACACACTGCCTCAGGACCACCCACCACTTCACATTTTAGTTCTTCTTTCCATGGGAATGTTTGGCATGGTGAATGCTGAGGGTCTTCTGGGGTGGTTCTCAGATTATTCAATAACCAGATGGACCAATCTCATTGTTCTTGCATTTAAGTTAGTACACCATCTAGCAAATATGCTCAAAAACAATTTGAGGTGACTTTTAAAATATAATCAGCTATGAAAATAACCAAACTAGACTGAATTTTAAAAATCAAACTAGACTGATTTTTTTTAGTCAGCAGGTAAAAAAATGATAACCATAGTGATTAAGGAGGACTGTTTAGGGTAAGCTAAGTGGTCTTATATCCCAAGTAGATTCTAATCTTAAAAAGTAAGAAATGATTGCACAACTATTTTTTAATAGCTGTGTTGTAAATATGAAAACTTGCAAAATGAATGTAAGGAGGTGGTTAAAGAAGCAGGTATTGATTGATATACATTGAATTTTAAAACTTAAAGTGACCATTATTCATTTCATTAGCTACATAAATTTAATGAGGAGGAAAATAGTGCTTTGCATTTTATTAAAAAAGTGTGGAAAGTAGAAGTTTTTCAGAAAGAAATGTTAAAAGCAAAATGATTTATTCTTAGTTACAACATTATAATTTTTGTCATGACAGGCTCTCTGAATTTTGGTTAATTACAGCTTTAGGGATTAAGGGTTTTTTGTTTTGTTTTAGATGGAAAGTGTTGAATCTGTATCAGTATTTACAGACAAATACAACTTCTAAATATTTAAACTAATTTATATGCATATGACTTACCTCCATATGGATTGATTGTTAAAAAATGTCCATAAGGTACAGGAAATGAGAAATGAAGACAGAACAATAAGAATAAGAAAGATAAATACAGGCAGTGGGCTCAGGGAAATTCTCTCATTTTAAACTTCCTGGATAAATGCTCTACAATTTCCTGGCCCCGGGGAATGTGCTTTTATCTCTACCTTTCTGTGTTTTCTGTAACTTGACTTATCATTTGTTCAGCAGATTATAAAGCATTGTTTCCTCTGGTCTACAGCACTGGGGCTGTTGCCTTCCCCCCACCTGAGGAATCCTGCCTATAAATCACTGTGTCCAGTCACTCTCTGAGATGAAGGCTAACTTCATGTCTACAGTTGCCTTGCCTTTTATGGGAGGATAAAAACTTTGCAGTAACATTCACTCCTGCTTTCTGAAGAACCAAGCTGAGATAAACTTTTAACTTCCCAGGCCATAACTAAAGAAAGTTTTCTCTTCTCTCTATAGCTAATTTCAGTGCTGCATGTCAACAAATGTGTGCTTGGCAATGGCAGAACAAAGGTTTGGATTATGCACTGAAGCATGTTGGGAGGCAATATAAAGGTGGGGACTCTTGGTAGTAGGAGACTCTAAAGCCAACTGTACCATCCCTCGTCTTTGTTCCTTCTCCTGGAATCCCTGTCCTAACCCCAATTCCCATAATTCTTCCTTCTGGTCCATCTCAAATTGCAGTCAATAGAGCGGACCATAATTCTTTTTTCATGCCTTGACTTACAGTGTTGACCATCAAAATGAAAATTCAACATTCTGATCTTGAGCCCCCATGCAATGCTTCCTTCCCATTCCCCATGTCTCTGAGAGTGGGCTTCTTAACCTAAGGCTATGTTGTGTCAGTTTTGGATTTTAATGTGCACCTGCAGCTTGGGGAATAGCCCAGGACAAGTGTCTCAGTGAAAGGAGAGATGACTGCAGGGACCTGGGGAAGCAGAGGAAAGGACTGTACTGGGGTGGGACTGAGGTCACTGAACCAGTTACACAATTTTATTTCTGCCTCCTGTTGCCTCAAACTTTTTACTCTGAAACAACCCTGTCCCTGGGTGAAAATATAAGCAGTCCTTTGATGGTCACTCTTAGTGACCAGACATAAAACACATCCTCGGGTAAGTAAGTATAATGTCCAGTCTATCAAAGTCCCACCTTGATTTTAAGTTGAGGCATCTCTTCTCTCTCTAGTTTGGGATTGTTGCATATTGCAGGTGGGAATTCCCTGAATGAGGAAGGGTGGTGCCTTCAGCTGCTTTTCTAAACTGGTAGTTCTCATCTTCCTCCTCCATATACCTACGGAGTCTGGAATGTGGGGGAAGGTGAGGAGGAGGAGGTAGCATTGCTTTTACCAGTGCATACTTCCATGATGACTGTCAGTGTGCCATGCACTTGGCAGATATTTAAAGTGGACTCTGCTCCCTATAGGTCCTGTGAAGGCACTTTAGGGACTCCTGCCTTTGCCACCAGCCACTGAATATCTCTTGCCTATAGCTCTCCAAAGGGTTTGGGTTAAGTGTACCTCTCCTTAGGCTGGACTCTTGCTCTTTCTCAGGCATTTAGAAATAGATCCAGTTTTTTGTGGTTTTGTTTTGTTTTGTTTTGTTACACTCTTCTATTACTTTCTTTCATACCTTTTTTTCTTATTACTTACATATTATAAAATGGAATTAGAAAAAAAATACTCAACATAAACGCTAGGAAAATAAGTCAGATCTTGGGCACAGTCCAGAAAGTTTCTTAGAACATTTATTTCTCATGTTCTCTCAGAAACAGATGGTGTCATTGTCCTGAAGACTCTAGACTCAAATATGTGGAGAGTAAACATTGCATCAAAAGTGACTCGTCAGCACTTTTGATTCTATTGCAAGTTAATGTGGATTAATGTACAGTCAGCTCAATGAGTTGTGCCATTCAAGGCAGTTGAAAGGTTTATAATAAAGAAACAGACATAAACCAGTGTCCACATGAACACAGTCTTTCATAACTCTTAGTGATAATCAGCCTGTGAGTGAAGTGTCATCAGTTCCATTTGATAGACCATGAAATCCATTTGAAAGAGGCTAATGACTTGTGTGAGATCACTGAGCAATATGGTGGGACAGAACCAGAATTCACATTCAGATCTTTCTGACTCCAAATTCTGTAGTATTTACACAACACTTGGTAATGTCCTGGAATATACCAAAATAATAGAAACTTTTAAGTTAGTGAAATGTGGTCAGTAATTTCAAATATTCAGGTAAAGATGCAGATGGAGGGGCACTAGGAAAATGGCTTTGGGTGAGATGCCCATATGAAGGTCGCCAGTTCATTCCACCTGACTGAGCAGGCAGGTGGTGACTTCCTCCCTTCACCTTCTCTGGTTTAAAGGGCTGGGGTCCTTGTTCAAGCATCTAATTAAGCTCCCACTAACATTTGTAGGGGAATAAAGAGATTAGCAGGTATGAAATGGCACTGCCACCAGGAATCTTTAAGAGCAGTTTCAATAGTATGCTAGGTGGAGAAGGAAAGAGCTATAGCAGGTAAGAGCTTCCTTTTAAAGATTTTCCAAAATAAAAGGGGAAAGAAATTTAGAAAGAGGTTGGTCTCAAAATATTTTTTTATTTTAGATTTTTCAAGACTTAGATATGTTTATAGGCAGGGAATGAAGGCACTTAAGGAGGGGGAGAGATTAATTTTGCAAGGAAGGGAGATCATGACATAAATGTGTCATAGCCAGGAGGATCTCACATACAGGTGACAGGGCTCCTCATGTAGATAGATAGGGAGAGAGAGAGAGAAAGAGAGAGAGAGAGAGAGAGAGAAGTAGATAGATATTTTAAGTCAAGGATAGAAAGAAAAAGGGAGAGAGTTAGGGTAAGATGGAGAGGTTGAAAAATTTAAACATTTTCTGTATAATTAGGATAATCATAAAATTTACCAAGTAAACCAGATCACTTTGAGAGTGGAAGGGGCTCCTTCTGGAAGAGATAATGAGATAACAAACAGAATCTACAGCTAAAGGTGATGTACAGTTGCCTCCAATGCCTTCCAACTTCTTTCTAAAATTAAAGTCATCTCCTTTTCTTTTTGTTACCCAAACATTCCTTATTCTTTTTTTCGTATTAATTTTTTAAAAATGTTTATTTATTTTTGAGACAGAGAGAGACAGAGCGTCAGCAGGGTAGGGGTAGAGAGAGAGGGAGAGACAGAATCTGAAACAGGCTCCAGGCTCTGAGCTGTCAGCACATGCCCAGTGTGGGCTCAAACTCATGGACTGTGAGATCATGACCTGAGCTGAAGTCAGGCGCTTAACTGATTGAGCCACCCAGATGCCCCATAAACATCTCTTATTCTATGAGGTATATACTTCACACCTATTTGCTTTTTATTTATTTAAAATTTTTGTTCAAGAACTTTTTATATACTACAACATATTCACTATACTCTGATGCATGGTGTAGCAGCCGGCAAAATGTTTTTGATAATGTATCCTATTAGACTTTTTGAACATGAATCCTCGACAAAAATACATTTAGGGGTACTTGGATGCCTGGTTGGTTAAGAGTGTGACATTAGCTCAGGTCATGATCTCACAGTCTGTAAGTTTGAGCTCCGCATCCGGCCCTGGGCTCCGCATCAGGCCCTGGGCTATCAGCCCAGGGCCTGGAGCCTGCTTCAGATTGTTTCTCTCTTTCTCTGCCCCACCCCCGCTTATGCTCTGTCTCTGTCTCCCTCTCTTTCTCAAAAATAAACGATTTTTAAAAAGTAAAAAAAATAAAGTATACTTGTTCACAAGTTACATACATCCACCATGGAATATCTCATGTCCATTTTACTCTGAAAGAGAGAAGTTTAAAGGCGAGATAAAGTTGCAACATAGTATTTAAAAAGCATATATTCATTAATGACAAAATCATTTGGTTCCACATGAAGTACTAAACTTATTACTGAATTTTATTAGTACTAAACCTGTCAAAAATTATTATTTTCGAAATTATTTAAAATTTGAAACACAGTGATTCAAGATTGGTTTCTAATTAGATATAGTCATGAATAACTGGTAAAAAAAAAACAAAAAACCAAAGCACAGTATATGCAGATATGTAACATATACTGAGACAGTATTTACAATGTTGATATCGATCCATACCTTAAACAGGCTTCATAATTTTTTGTTGTTGTGGCTTGACTTTGAGTCAGAACCTCATGTGGTACCCTTGTGTCTATCTGGTGGCCGACAAAGAGCTGATGCCTGTGCGATTCACATGTGCTTATATCAGTAGCATTCTCAACAACCTCTCACTTCTTTGGAGGACTAATTTGAAGTCATCAGTCTATCTCTGAGATTTATTAGTTAAAAATAATATATGTGACTTATCTAGGTCTCATACTCTACATCATCATTACATAACTAAAAGCTAGCAAATGAGGGAGGAGGCCACTCTCATCCTCTCTGTTAACCCCTCTTCCTTCAGGATACTCTGTGCACCATGTATGGAATGTGACTACTTGATCTGGACGAAAATGGTCCCACTGACAAGCATAGGTCAAAAAGAAATGGAAGTAGGACTTCTTCTTTCTGCATACCCCGGAAGGTTGACTTGGTGGTTCAGGCATGGACTTTGCTGTAATATAGATCTTGATTCAAAACTTTGCTTTAGCATNCCTGCTCACGCTCTCTCTCTCTCTCTCCTAGAAATAAAACATTAAAAAAAAAACATTTAGAAGGTATGTGATCATGAACAAAGTACTTCATTTTCTGCGGTGTAACTAGCTATTTGCTGTAAAATAGTGATCATAATACTCGACTCGGGTTTTCTTTCTTTTTTCCTTTTCTTCCTTCTTTTCTTCCTTCCTTCATTCCTGTCTTTTTTGGGGGGCAGGGGGATTGACTACAGCAATGGCCATGAAAGAAATCCAACCTCATGCATGGCAGGTGCTTATTGACCCATAAATTGCCTCTCTCCCTCTCTACTTCTCTTCTCCCCTCTTCCTTTTTGGCCTAGCATGATCCCTCCACCTTTCATGTTTTGCTCCTAAGTTTGAAAAAAGAAGGAAAAAAGAGAAACTTCATACATTTCCCCAGCTACTCTGAGACCTCAGATGTATTCTCCTAGAATGGTGGTTTGCAAGCCTCTCTTATCTAACAGGAAACAGGTAAGGGGACCTCCTCCCAGATTTATATATACCACACACTTCTGTTAGGACTCATCAACCAGAACAACATATGAGGTCACATTAATGGCTCAAAGTCCACTAGTGTTGCTGGCTCTCTTCACTTGTTGGCAAAGGACTTTGAGCCCTCCGGCCAGCCCACCAACTGGTATTTCTGGAACTCTGGAACTCTCTAAGGGATGCCTTAAATATGCTCAGAGGCAGTTTCAGCCTATACAAATCCAGCAACACTGGGCAGTTTGGCCCTCCTGTTGCTTTTCTGTGCACAGAATCTCCCTGACACAGCTCCATGTACCCTCTCATGGCCTTGGGGTCCTCCTTCTCCATGCTCCTTCCCTGGCCATTTCAGTCCCTCTTGTGGCTCTACTCAGCATAGTTAGCACCTGGACAGACTCACCGAGGAAGACCTGAGCTCCATCCTGCCAAATCTGCCTGGAGTCTATGTCAGGAGGCGGAGGAGGAGTCAGAGGTGAGAGAGGAGACAGATTCTCCTCCCTGTGCCTAATCTTCTGGCAGAGTAGGATCACAACAGATATATGATACAATTTGGTAGAAATGTTTTAATTGATAATTACAAACATTATAAACATTTATAAACATTTTATAAACATTTTAAAACATTATAAACATTATAAACACAATGTTTTAATTGATGATATGGCTCTATCTCCCTCTCTTGGGGTTTGTACATGTGTCTGAGAGGATGGGATGGGGGCAGCTCTGGAAAGATACACCCTGCTCTGGTCTGCTAACTAAGCCTTTGTCACAGGTTCAGCTCATTATCTTTAGTTCTTCCCTTAGCATAAGTTCCCTATGAATAGACTTCCAACCTCCATCCATAAAACCTTTGGGCCATCACATTATCAAGCTGTACCCAGATATGCCTAAACACCAGAAGAAAGTGTTACTTGAGTTCTGTTTCCAAGGGATTTGACATCAAGCTGAGAAACTTTGGTGAGTACTGTCTCTTCAGTTCACTAGGAAGGAACAGCATCAACCTCATTCTGATCTTCATCCTTGTCATAATTATAAACATCATCATCATAATAGCTACCATTTAAGTGCTTCTTATCAGCTGGATGCATTTAATTAAATAGTGAATTATGTAATTTCTTACATAAGACTTGCTCAGGCATGACTGAAGCAGGGGAACATAGCCCAAGCCCAAGATGAATTTCTACCATGTCAGGTTCTCTTTGTCACCCCAGATATGGCCAAAATCTGCCATACTAGTGAGAGGAAGTGTGCGGTCAGGAATTAGAGGCATAGACCAAAGAGATACAGATTGGAGAAACTATAATATAATTTGTATAGATATGAGCTACCAAAAGCATTTAAGAAAGAAGGCTGAAAATGTTCTTTTGGCTCCAAATGATGAAGCCTTCAGTCCGTTATAATTTTCACAAGTTTGTTCTACATAATTCATTTAAAGGGCAAAAGTAACTTATTTTTGCTTCATTGTGCATTTTAATGAAAAGGCCTGGAAGCATCAGCATCTCCTTATCTTTCCCTCCCTTGGAAAGAGCAGTGTATAATGAACACGCTGACATTGAAATGAGTAATTAATATGCAACTTCTTTAGTCAGTATGAATCAGCGTTTCGATGATGTTTTGCAAGGGTAGGATTATACTTGGCAGTATTTCTGCCTTAAGGTTGATAAGTCCAGATTCTAGAAGGAACAAATCCATTAAATAGTACTATTAATTTGTCTTATAAAGCATACAGCCTTACAAGAGACAAGTAAAGCTTAGAGAAGAGACAAATTAATAAAAACTAATTAAATATGTACTAGCTTTTAAATATGCAGGTCATTAAAATTTTGTGGCAATTTTTGAATTATTCACAACAATAGTTTTAAAAACCAACTTAGCAATAACGTATCTATGATATATTGTCTATAAGATTAGTAGATTTTTCAAGGTTTACCAGCTATCCTCTCATTGATCTTATAATAATTATAATTCAAAGTGTTGGTTGACTTTTTCAATTACCTGATTTGCTAGGACTTCTATAGTGTTCATAGAGAAAGCTCACTAACCAAACTTAGTTTAGAATCCATGTTTCTTCCACGAATACAGATTGTTCTTTCCCTCAGCCAACAAGTTCAGCCTCTGAGCCATCATATCGGCCTTCCTCTTCCTTCTCCATCAAGTTATTTACCTCTCTGTGTAGAAATTCTGCTCCAACTTTCACAGCATTATTCCTGATTCATCCTATGTGACCCTAATCTCTACTAGGAAGGATTTAGCAAGTGTATTTTTTGGAGTACAACTATTCTGTGATGCTTTGGGTAAAAGGGTTGCAAAAATAAAGAATGGAGCAACATGTTGCTTTTATTATATCCCTCTGAGGGACTAACAGCATGTCTTGAAACTTTTGCTGTAAGCAGCTTATCTTGATTAACTTATTTGATCACATTTTTACATCCCTAGGAACTGTTCTGTGGAATGGGCTCTCGGAACCAACTACTACAGTTGTGATATTTGGATCAAGTTTGCTGTTATCATTTTTAGAGTACTTAGTCATTCTTCCCCCATTTGATAGAAAGTTCTTCAGCTGTGTTGTCCCATATCCCCTAGCATGCACATGTACTCTGTTCAAAGTGGGTTTTTATTCACATCTGCCAAATGGAAATAGATGGTTATTGTGGCAGACCTGAATGTTGCCATTCTTATCTAGATTTGAAAATATTCCTTATATTTTTACAATAGGACCTATATAAGTCTGTCTTCTATGACCTTGTCTGTCCCTTCTTTAAATTCTCTAGTCGCCATCTTATTCACAAATGCTGCTAACCACTTTCAACTTCAAAGCCTTGTCATGGGCCTGTTACTTTAGTTCCTATTGCTGAAGTCTGGCCTTCCCCGGGTATGCAAGTCACAGCTGGTAATGATGGAGACCAGATGATGCCCCAGCAGCACATTAAAGGTTTTTACCAGGATGTGGTTTGATGGTTTTGCTTGGGTATTTTGTTGTTGTTTTTTTTTCCTTTGGAATGTGAGTTGTGGCCAAGAATTATTTCCCTGATTACATTTTTTCTATCCCTCTGCATTTGGAGAGTTGGAAAACATACTGAGACATAAGGAACATGCTTGTAAACTACTTCTCAAGCTAGCTAATAAGCTTTTGTAGGGTGATTTTTAGCTGTGATCTTTTGTGTATTCAATAAATATGCCTCTATTATGTCCATAGAACCATGCTGACATCTTGGTCTTATCACTTATCACTAGAATCGTTATTCTAGGTTTTTTAAAAAAACCTTAAATATTTATATGCATCATTCTTTGAATACCATAAGAGAAGTGTCCAACCTTATGATGCCCTTTCACATCATAATGTGGTGGAATGTGCATAGACTTAGGATCGCTGGTTGAAAGGCAGTGTGCATAATATACAGGCTATTACTATTTAAAATATTTATTGCATTTTTCTCATTAGAGAATTGTCGTATGTGCGTTGTAAAGAATTTGAACAATATGGAAAAGGACAAAGAAGAAATTTAAAATAACTATCTCACTGCCATATACATCTCATGCTGTATTTCATGGTTGGGGGAAAAACAATGGGATAAGTAAAATTGATACTCCAGCCACTAATTTCAGCATTATAACGAGACAGTTTGCCTATGAGTAATATTTGCCAGATGCAGAACCTGTTAATGATCTCACATTCAGAGGTACTTAATGTTGGAGTCCTCAAGTCCTGAGAAGGCCTTTCTTCTCCCCCTCACCCAGGCCATACTGATACATTCTTTAGGATATCTTGACCAGTCCCCAGACTTTGAATTGTATATCTTACCCAAATGTGTATCTCTAACTGTGGCCACTGCCTGGAATCTTAACTCATATACACAATTGCCATCTTAACGGCTCCATTTAGATGTCAAAGAGACTTCTCAAACTGAAAACCAAAGCTGAACCTCTGATGTTCCTTTCTTCAGACTTTTTCACATCTTAATAAGCAACATCACATCCATACAGGTGTTCAGGTCAAAACCTGAGAAGTTGTTCCTGATTGCTTGCTTTCCTTCCCCTCTTCCCCTCATCTAGCATCCGTGAGGCTGGAGAGAGAAAGACTTATTTCTTCTTGGACTTTCGGCTAAGATCAAGTGTGGAGAGAGAAAACTTTGGGGTAATGCCAGATTTCCCTGGGCCAAGTCATTATTAAAGAATGTAATTTATATAGGGGTCAGTTCTCCCCCTGCTAGAAGCAAATGGAATCCTGTCAACTCCCATGCTGGGGGTAGGCATGGCTTTGGCAGAACAAATGTTTTCCGTATTGGAAAAAAGGAAGAGCCCTTACGGATGACCCAGCAATATGTAGCCGACTTCAGCAACTGCTGTTTTTGGCAGCAAAACTGAACTCCAAGGGCTGAAATATTCAAGCAGTGGCCTTGTGAGTAGCTGCCAATAGGAGTGTTCACCAGGTTGGACAAAAAACAGACTTCCCATCAAACCAAGAAAGTAGAGGAACCTGGGTCAGAGCAGTCAGAACCAAGAATGGATGGTTACCCTTTTGGGGTACTATGTTAGTCCATTTCCCCTCTTCTTCCACAAGGTGCTTGCTGGTGTGAGCTGTTGGGTGGGAGTTGGGGGAGGGAATTGGGAAAGATGTGGAGAGAAAGGAAGGTTAAGAGACTCTGGTACAGTGCTTCTCCATGGGGACTGTGGACCTCTGGGAGGGAAGCTTTGTGTTGCTGCAGACTGCCCTGGATGCTGGAAGACACTTAGCGTGTCTGATCCCGAATGCCACAAGTAAATGCTAGTGAATGCCAGAAGTACCCAGCAGTCATGGGGACAAACAAAAATGTCTACATTTCTACAAAAAAGCAGTCCCAACTTCCTTGGAGTCTCTTGGAATCTATTAGAAAGGAAAGAACTCTTAAGAGAGATTTGAAAGAATGATATATGTATATATATGTGCCTGTGTGTGAGAGAGAGATTGGTTAGAGAATGTTCTTTTACCTCCAGGGGTGGTCAGACTTAAGAAGATGTGGAGACTTATTGGGTCAAGAGCAACACCTGCTTCAGGATCCTCAAGGATTGCTAAGACAGGGCAGAGCATCCCTTATCAGGGTCCTATGGGAGAGAACAACTTCATTCTCAACTGACAGGGAGTTCTGCAGCCCAGCCAAGATGAGATTTGCTTTGCCATATGTATCTAAAGTCCTGTTGGAGTAGGATTCTTTTACAAACCCTTAAATAACAATAGTGTGTGACACATAGGAACATCTGCGATGTCATTTTCTTTGTGGTAACATTCCACTGGCCTGAGTAATACTACCTAAAAACATATGTTGTAGCTCCCTGCAGCTTGGGACCAAGAATCACTTTGCTGATCACACTTACATAGAAAGATGGTACAAGAGATAATCTTAGAGAGCTTAGACTCAAACCCGCCAACAGTGTTTAATTTTATAAATACACAACATGCAGCATCCCCTTTGGGTGATTATTTTATTTCTCTGCACCTCAGTTTTCCTGTTAAATGGGGCTATTGATACTTACTTTACAATACTGTAACAAAGAATGGATAAAATAACTGTCTAAAGTATCTGATACACATTTCATGACTCAATAAACACTAATGCCCTAACTGGCCAGATAGTCCAGATAATTACCTGGAGAAAGGAAACTAATTTGGACCAAGTGGCTTTCCATAGTTTTATAGAAATCTGTGTCCTTCGGGTACTTTGCAGCCTTCCCCTTGACCTTCTCATGATTTTGCACAGCCAGCGCTAGACAACGTAGAAGAATGAATCTTACCCTTATCTGGGTTGATCACACTACAGTTGAAACAGGAGCACCAAATATCTGGGAATGTAAGCAGGAGCCGAGCCAAAGAAAGGGGGTATGGTGTTCGTGTCAGTCTGGGCATCAGATGCCAGTTTTGTCCTAACAAGTTGGTGGAAACAAAGAGGAAGGGAAAAAAAAAATTTCCACTGAACCAACTCGTGCTTCAGTCAGCAGCAGCGTTCACACTCCTCACTGCATGAGTAAACATTTGTTTGCTGTCATGTAAGATAATGTTGTTGCCAAAGACTTCCAAATATCTGTGAAAAACTCAAATAATTGGAGAGATTTCTTAAAAAGCATGCAGAAGTTACAGAAGTCAGGAATGCCAGTAACCATATAAACATGAAGATGATAATGAAGTTGGGATTCATGTAGTCAGACATGAAAATGGAACAAGCTGTTAAAGGTAGTTTTGCTGTTGCACATTCTTTCACACAGCCTTTATCATTTAGACAGCTCCATCTTCTTTCCCCTAGCCCTCATCTCTTTTGTTTCTTTCTCATCTTGTAGCAACACAGCCCGTATCCCCTCTCCACTTAGATGGCTCTTAGATCACTACTAATATCCCCATTTCACAGAATGGATATTAAGACGTCTTTATAAGTTTATGTAGAACATGAACCTAAAAAACATAATTACAAGAGGGGTGCTTGAGTGGTTCAGTTGGTTAAGCATCCAACTTAAGCTCAAGTATGATCTCATGATTCGTGTGTTTGAGCCCTGCATCGGGCTCTGTGCTGACACCTCAGAGCCTGGAACCTGCTCTGGGTTCTGTGTCTCCCTCTCACTCCACTCCTCTCTCTTTCTCCCTCTCTCTCTCAGAAATAAATATAAAAAATTAAAAAAAAATTATAAGAATTGCTGATGCAAAAAGTGTGGTAAAGTTCCAATGTTCTCACTTACTAATTAACCCAGACAAAGGCACACTTTCCACAATTGCTTTCATTTCATGTAAGAGTGCCAAAATTAATGAACTATTTAACTACCTCAGCTTGAGTCTCAAAAATGTGGTACCTAGTTCTTAGAAGAAGCACTTTTATTTTTTTTAGTAGAAGCAGAAAAACCGGGAAATGAGCCAATGGCTTCTGCCTCTCTTGTAATCTCTCTCTCTTGGCCCTGAGGTTAAATATACTCATCACAGACACAGGCACAGACATAGGTGACCTCATAGAGGCTGAAAAAGAAATTAGAAACAGCAAGAAAGGAAAAAATAAACACAGGATCATTGCTGAGATTTGTCTCATACTTGAGCAAAGTAATAATAGCTGAGCGTGAATTGGACACTTACTATATACGTGTTGAGTCCCGGTGATGAGTGCTTTATAGGTGTTATTTATCTGCTCCTCACACAGCTCTAAAAGGTAGGTAATGATGATAATAGCAAACATCTAAATAGAATTTATTATGAGTTAGGTGGAGGTATAAGCACTTTGTAAATGTCAACTCATTCAATCTTTGTAAAAATCATTTGAGATAAGTACCATTAGTATTCCTGTTTTCATATAAAGAAATTGAAGCATAGGGGGTTTCAGCAGTTTGGCAAAGATCATAGTTAATAAGTAGTGGACCTAGAATTTGAAGTCAGAGAGAGCTGGTGCCAAATAATGCAGTAACCACTAAGCAATGGTGTTATTAGCCTAAATTTCTCATGGATTAAAAGGATCATTGGCNAAAAAAAAAAGTTGCAGCTGTTTTGTTGACATTCTGAATGCTTCTAAGTAAATACAATTTTTTTTATTAAAAAAAAAAAGGATCATTGGCATTTTGTACCCAAAGTTTTTGCTGACTTTGTACCCAATGTTAATGTCTTTGGGGTTGCCAGGACAATATTGCTGAGGAGAGGGACTAGAGTGACCCCAGCAAGGGAGGGAATGAAGAGTGATAACGTGGACAAGCTGGGTAAGGATGTGATCTGTGAAGGCAAAAGTCATGGAAGGTGAGGGAAAACCAGTAAACAGGAACCTAACTGGTGGTACATAGATTTTAGGTGGGAAACCATTTCATGCCTTTACAGCTTCTTCAGCCTTGGTCCCTCCGGGCTGCATTCCCGAGTTGCTTGGTGTCAGCAACTGTGTGCAAATAGCCATCATCTTTTATCTAGACTGAATTCTAACTGCCACTCGGGTCCTTCGATCATCTTTTCCCCACCTAACAGCCAAGAGGGAGTGTTTACAAGTATAAATCAGATTATGAGGCCCCCCTGTAGGGAATCATCCAAAGCCTTTCATCTTTTTTAGAATAAAATAGAGACACCCCACCCTGCTGTTCAAGGCTTGTGTGACCTGCCCTTTGCCTAACTAGATGGAACATTTTAGTCTTCAGAAGGATATTACCCAACGGGTATACATTACTTAGCTGAAAATGTCCTCCTTAATCTAATATTCTGCACTACCACACATGATGGGGAAATTTACATTTACATGGTCAATATTTTTTGAAGATTTAATTGAAAAATCACTCATTTTTCCCCCTCAGATAATTATTTACTTCTAATCTGTGCCCCTGTGCACTGCCCCAAAACTGTAAAGCTCATAGTTGTAAAATTACAGCTTGATTTCAGGGTACTAAGCCAAACATACATAGCACATACTTTCTTGAAAAACAGTAATGCACACACTATATTTGAAATGCCTTTTAGAGTAGCCCCTGGACAAAGTGTATGTTGATTGGGAAGGAGATCAAAATATGCTACCCCAAAATAGAACTTTGGCAGAAAGGTCTTGAGC
This sequence comes from Crocuta crocuta, assembly GCF_008692635.1. Lineage (NCBI taxonomy): Eukaryota > Metazoa > Chordata > Mammalia > Carnivora > Hyaenidae > Crocuta > Crocuta crocuta. The sequence continues at coordinate 5,671,368 of NW_027530545.1, read as the reverse complement.
TGAAAGGCAATTGAGAATCAACAGATGCAGGAAGAGTTCTTGCTCTCCTCTTATCTGCCTGAAAGCAAGGCATAAATTTCCCTTTGAGAAATAAACTCCCCTTGCATCCCCCCACTCCCCCCACCAACCCATATCAAGAGGGAAGAGCAATGTTTTATCATTGAAGTTGAGGAGTCCATAGCAAGATGAGTTTGTATACATAGACCTTACTAAAATAGACCTTATCTTCCTAGTTTCCCCATATATTTCCTAGTTACTTCCCCACAGTTTATCATCCCTTGAAGCCCAAATCTTCTTTCCTTTGTTAAAAGGATATATAAACCCCTGAATCTAATTGCTTCTTTGAGTGTCACTTTTTTCTGTGACTGTCTGCATATGAATATTAATAACAATTGTGTACCCTTTTTCCTGTTAATGTTTTTTGTTCATTTAATTTGCAGGCCACCAGCAAAGAAAAGTTTTTCCTCCCTGACAAGTACATTTATACTTGTAGCAGGGTTTTTAAATGAAACCGAGGGACATTAAATACCATATGCCAAAGGAAGTGCTAGACTATAGTCAGAATTAACAAAGTGGTGTCACAGAAACATAACCTGCTGCCCATAGAGAAGGCATAACTGGTGGGTTTTTCAGGGAGGTGGAGGTTTGGTGAGCGTTGGGTCTTTTCCCTTCGCTAAAAGAGGAGGAGTGGGGTTACATGAATATTCCCAGCTTGACCTTCGTTCAAGGGAGATTAGAAGGTGTCAGAAACAAATTCAGACTTAAGCAAGAAGAGACTTCATTTAGAAATTTGCAGTGGAGACAACGTTCTGACCTCAGCATTTGCAAGGGTCTGAATTTTAAATAGAAAAGGATTTTCTTCAAAATGGAAGAGTAAACAGGACTAACAGGAACTCTGTGGGGAGAAGGACAAGTGGGAGGTGAAAGTGGACAGGAGGATCAGGGAAGTTAAACAGGGTCGGTTTCTCTAGGGAATCAGCTGATTTATAGAATGAGCCACGAAGGGGGTGTTTTGCACGTTAGTGTATTAGTGCTTGCTCAGACTTGGGCAAGCCTGAGTTTAGGAGTTTGTGGAGAGGAGAGAAGTCTGACTAAAGTTTGGTGAAACCAGTTATGAGCAGTTGTAATGAGCAATTGTAAGCCCTTCGTCAAAGGATATTACTAGAAGAGCTTGATGCATTTTTTGAAGAGACACAGTGGATGGGTCTCCTTTCTGTGTGAGAAATATGTAAAGTGAGAGGTTGGCTTAAAGTGGCCTATGGCAGGGAAAGAAAGGACTACTGTTTAAAGAGAATAATTGTACTTACAAAGGTGGTTGAGGTAGAGAGTGCGGGAGGTTCCCCTGGCCTTCTTGTGAAAGAGGTCTTAGCTAAGAGGACCCTGTGGGAGGATGAATGGACTTTGGTAGAGAAGCTGCTGCTGCTGCTGCTGCTGCTCAGTCTTAAGAGGCTGAGTCAGAAGGTAAAGATATGTTTCCCTTTAGCAAAGGAATAGCAGGTAAGAGATCCTCAGATATTGGGGTCTACAAAGAACTCATAACTCAAGTTCATAAGAGAATGAATTAGTTTTCAATTTTTTTTAATTAAAAAATATTTTTTATGCTTATTTATTTTTGAGAGAGAGAGAGACAGAGCATGAGTGGGGGAGGGCCAGAGAAAGAGGGAGACACAGAATCCAAAGCAGGCTCCAGGCTCTGAGCTGTCAGCACAGAGCCTGACTCAAGGCTCGAGCCCATGAACTATGAGATCATGACCTGAGCTGAAGTCAGATGCTTAACCAACTGAGCCACCCATGTGCCCTGTAGTTTTCAATTCTTACCAGGCCCAAAAAGCTCAAATGCTAGGTCTACACAACAGTACCAGTCAAACGTGAACTTTCCTGTGCCCCTTTGCTTTCCTTGTATTCCGCTGCTCCTTCCTTAGATGTCATAAGTTGGTTAACAAAATGTATAAGGAAGAAAAACTTGGCTGTTGAAACCTGGCTATTGAAAAGTTTTTAATTAAAAGCAATAATGAGAAGCACTTGGGTGGCTCAGTTGTTTGAGCCTCTGACTGTTAATTTCAGCGCAGGTTATGATCCCAGGGTCCTTGGATGGAGCATCAGGCTTCACGTTGAGCGTGGAGACTACTTGAGAGTCTGTCTGTCTGTCTCTCTCTCTCTCTCTCTCTCTCTCTGTCTCTCTGTCTCCCTCTCCCCCTCTCCCTCTCTGCACCTCTCCCCCACTCTGTTTTATTCTAAAACATAAAAATAAATAAAAGCAATAATGATTCCAAATAACTGAATAAGGAAGGCAATAGCTTGGAGCAAGAAATGCTTGTATGCCCAACTTTGGAAATACTCAAGCCACAAAGTAAAATTACCTAATCTTGTAAATTATTTATCTAAAAGTGCTATCAAAATAAAGGATAAATTTTCAACATGTGTGTAACATTTTTGTTTATTATAGGACATTGTCAAGAATATTACATGTTCTTTAATCTCTGGTAAGCCCTTGCCACTTACTCATTTCTTCATGCCACAATGGAAATAATTATTTTCCTTTTGTTTGGAGAATATTTTTATGAACATTTGGTTAATAAATAGTTCAGACTATTTAGAAAACTATAGAGAGGGTGGAAACCGAAGCAGTCTAATGGCTGAGTCATCTATTAGGATCCTCAAACCTTTCTGAATACTTTTGGCTGAGTTCCAATTAAGAGAGTATGATGACTAATCACGTCAATTTTCTTTCTGCCACAACATTACCCTAGGATTGCATTTCATAGAAGCTTCCTGCAGCTCTCTTCTTCAATATTTTGAAGTCTCAATATTGCTTTCTTACAGAGGGGCTCCCTTGAGATATCATCCTAACCTCATCCAATGCCAACACCCAGCTAACTTGAGGACAATCGATGATCTATTCTGGACCTGATCAAATTGCTTGGTGTTTCTGTGATTATGCAGCCTCCCGGACTGAGAGCAATCAGGCAGAGAATTATCAGGACATTGACAGATTAGCCTCATCAGTTACCTGCTGTGACCACCAGCTTTCTGTATATTAATAAGGAAAAAATAGCCTGCTGATTGTCATTTAAATTACATGAGGATATATTTGTCTTTAGGAACTCCAAGGCATTTAAATGTAATGTAAGATCAAAATTCATTAAAGAAGGCAAGGAGATGTTCCAGCAAACATTTCCCAGGAGGCTGAAGTATCTTCTCTACTTACACAGTAGAGAAGATAAGTACATTTTGTGCTCAATCATTTTCAAAATGAAACACAATTTAATCCAAAAAATGTTTATTGAACTCTTGACTATGGGCAGAGTGCTGTGTTGGCCCTGTGATAAAAGGGTGTCCTGTGGGCACATACCTTTCCAGTGCACACTGGTGGCTTCTCAGAGCCAGGTCTGCAACTCTCCTGAGAGCTTTCTTTGGCCACAGGCCATGCTCAGGGAGCATGCAGAGCAGGCTGGAAGAACCAGGCAGTTGCTGACCTTGGGAGCAGCCCTCGTCAGTGACAAATAGGGGCTTTCTTGCCCCTCAGGTGGGACAACTCCTGGTGTATTCTATACCGTCTCCTAGAGATACCAGCAGGACTTTCTCAGTTACCCAGAGTGCTTGATGCTCATTAACCTACCCTGCGCTGACTTTCTTCCCTTCCCTCCCTCACTTCTCCACTCTCCTGTTGGGTGCTTCTTGGGATCACTTTCCAGATTAACTACTTGCACCCAAAGCCTTGTGATAGATTGTGCTTCTGAGGCGTTCACCCTAAGACAGCAGACAAATGCAAGGCAAGTGAAATAACCAGAAACCATCCAGCTAGTTTAAAGGGAATAGAGGTAAATAATACTGGAAACAGTAAAGTTTTTGGCTTTTTACCCTGTGCCAGGAGTTATGTAAAGCACTTTTACACATTCTATTACATTTAATAATCAGAAAATCCCTATAAGGTAGGTACTGTTGTAACCCGGAAATACAGAGAGGTTAAGTTGCTCAAGATGCCGCATCGGTCTAGTGGGGAAAGCAGAATTCAATTGCAGTACTCAGAGATGCAGAAACTATTTTGAAAGCCAATGCTCCTCTGCCTCCCTGGTATTGTGTGGTTATTGAATGCCAGTCTGCAGAGTTTCTACCTACCTGGTGGGGCACTGACTAGCTGTGGAAGTTCCTGAGACAACTGAAGAACAGACGGATTGCCTCAGGCTGGTTGGTGACTCTAACAAGAAAGAAGAGTGTTAATGCTGTGAGCAAAGCCATGGTCTAGAAACATCAGAGTATATCCAGTCATTCAGGGCCCTACCCAGATACCACCAGTGCATCTGTAGTCCATGTGTGGCCACCATTTGGGGAGTAAAAATTGAAATTTAGGTTCTGATTCCATAGACAATCCTCAATCAGAGTCCTGGACCCATCATTACTGTTTCTGAGATTTTGAGTGGGGCGTTATCTCCATTTTGAATTTCAGGCTTATTTGTAACAATATAAATTATTTCGTGAGGTTGTTGTGAGCATTAGTAAAACCAATGTGTTTAAAGAACTTTGCCTTTTTCTTGGCATGTTCAATGTATGTTAGCTGTTTAAAGCATTATTAAAGCCAGGAAATATGTCTTATGCATGTAGGCTGACCCTTTTCACAGCTCACCAAATTTAGCCTCTTCACATAATTCAAGTACACTAAACATAATATTGCTCTATTGAAGATTTGTGGGACTAATATACAGAATTAATAAATAGTTGAATTTCTTGACAAGTTGTCCTAATAAGACCTGTTTTTCTGATCCTGTATTACTTAGCTGTCAGGGTCTTGTAAGACTGCCGGGTGGCGAGCACAGACAGTAAGTCATGCTGGAAAGGTACCCTGGCATGTGTGTGATAAGGCCCACTTTCCTCCTACCCTGGCAGGAGACCTTCTGAAGGCCAACTTCATGAGTGCTGCTGGTACATTTGGGCAGGTTCAGGAATATAAAGAAGTCAGAAAGCACATGCTTAGCTACAAAAGGCAAACTGGTAGAGTAATCCCCAAATTTGGTGCTGACTCCAGATGGCTTGGATTTTAACCCGTTATAAAACATTCTTCTCTAATACCCTTTATATTCATATAATACCTTTTTTTTGGTCTTAAGTGGAATTTGGAACACAGCATTTCTGCAAATTGTCATCCATATACCTGGGGATATTTTTCATTGCAGTGCAATTTGATTAAGTGTAAAGAGTGTTTTACACTTAATTCCAAACTTGTGCTTGGTCTTATAGAGGAATCCAGAGAAATGCAGGCCACATTTCCTTCCTAAGAAGCCTATAATTTCACCAGGGGGAGGAAAAGAAGGAACTAGCATGTGTTTAATGCAAAGGAAGAAGGAAATGGCTGTGAGTGGGAATGTTCTAAAGAACAGAGAAATGGAGTGTGAGCTTGGGTGTGTAAGATGGTTATGATTTAGGTGGAAGCTTAAGGTGATATTCATGAAGAAAGAAACAGCATGGGCAAAGGTGGAAGAAAGAGTAGGAAAGATTTGTGTATGTGACAGTGTGTATAGTGGCCTGGCAGGGGTGGGCATCACTGAAGGTAGATTTGGGAAAGGGAAGTGGGCTCTTGCTGGGTGGGACTTTGACTGTCATGGGGAGGCAGTGTCCTCCAAACATTGTTCCAAGCTACCATGTTTTCACTTCTATTGATGCAACAGGATCCCAGCTTGTCTATTGGAATTCAATCTGTACTGCTTACGTTCAGTGAAGTGATATTTAAAAAAAATACTGGAATAGCTGTATCACCTCCCTGCTGAAAGCCTTTCCTAGCTTCCCTTTGCTTTTGGGAGAAAGGCAAAACCTTTAACATGACCTACAAGACTATTTTTGCCAACCTCCCAGCTTCATCCACATCCTTCACACTCTCTTCAGCTCTTCCTCTTTAACACTCTCCCCTCAGGCTCTTTGTTCAGACATTCTGGCCTTGAATCGGTTCCCCAGTGATCCCTTCCCTGCCACTGGAAGCCTTTGCCTGTGCTACTTCCTCTAACCAGAAGGCTTCTCCCCTCCACTTATCCCTTTGACCTAGTTAGCCAGTCTCTATCTTAGACAGTTCAACTCACATAAAACTTTCTAGGGGATGCTTTCCCTAACTCCCCAGAATATATCCCATGTTGTATGTTCATAAAATACCCTATGCCTCTGTCTCATAAGACAGAATCTCAATTTGTCCTTACCAGTTTATTTATTTACCTGTTTTTATGCCACCCTCTTCTACTGGACTGTAAATACTAAGAGGAAAGAACACGTCAGTTTGGTCTCCATTGTTTCTCCTGCAGGCAGCACAGTGCCTGGCAGAGTTAACAAGAAAGATAGTTGAATGAATGGATTGGTGAGCGAATAATAAATTGACTCACGAGAGTTAGGTTCAAATTTGATGTCTACTTTCTCTTTATTCTCAAGTTTATTTGAGGAATATTAGTTGCTTGTTTTATTTAAGAGCTTCCTACGTCTGTCTTCAGCCAGTCAGTTATTTCTAGAACTGCTGTTTATGAGTTGTGAAACCAGTTCTACACCCACCCTTATCTTTCATTCCTCTGAGTCTTGCTTGTTTTAAAAATGAATAGAGAAAAGTAAGCACTTCGATTTTGTGGTTCAGTTCACATTTCACTTTCTCTCTTATGCTGAACATCTAAATGGTTTGGAAAACCAAACTTTTGCATTTATATTGCTATTTTCATTGACAGATATTTAGGAGCTTTAAAAACATGTATTAATGCTTACGATAGCATTCCAAACTACAAACATATATCCACATTAAAGCTCCTTCTAGCTATAGAGGCTGTTAACAGGTTCCCAGTACAGCAGCAACAATTTCAAATATAGAACGGGTTTTTGATTAAACCCACGAAATTGACTGATGTTGAATTCCTCCAAGAGGCACCTGTCATTCTAAACCCAACAACAGTGATGTCTGTTCAGAGAATACATGGGTTTATGAAATTCTAGTTTGAAAGCTAAAGGGTTTGAAACATTTACAAAGACAAAAGGGCAAGATAACATTACTCAGTTATCAACTTCTTGCGAAATATAATTGGATTCTTAGCTCTATAGTTTTTCCTAATGTATACATATAAAACTATATATTTTCCTTAAAACACAAGCTTTTGATATGCCATATTTTAGTTATTTTCACTTCAAAACATTTTCAGATTTCCACCTTTGACACATCTTTGACTATGTGTTCTTTACAAATGTATCGCTTAACTTTTCAAGCATGTGGCCACTTTCTAGTTACCTTTAGAAAAAATTTACTATTGATTTCAGCTTTAATTCCACTGTTGTAAGAGAACATTCTCTGTATGATTTCAGTCCTTTGCAATTTGTTAAGACTAACTACGTGATATAAATAAAAAATTTACAACTTTTTAAAATGTTCTATGGGCATTAAAACATATTCTTAAATGTGTGTAGTCTTACACATATGTCAACTAGATCAAGTTTGTTGTGTTATTCAAATCTTTTATAGCCTTCCTGATTTATTTTAGTCTGTTTTATCAATTACTGAAAAATGCTTACTAAAATATCTAACTATACTTGTGAATTTGTCAACCTCTCCTATTTATTCTGCTATTTGTACATACATGTTAAGAATTCTTATATCTTCTGGAAAGGTTGGCACTTTCATCACAAACTATCTCCCCTTATCACCTTTCTTTAGCCTCTTTTTTATTGTGATTTTAACATAGCTATATTAGGGTTTCTTATTTGGTGGGAAGGCCATTTTATGTGGTTTTTCTACTTCCATCCTTTTATTTTCAACTTGTCTCCTTATATTAAATGTGATTTCTAGGCAGCATATAATTTTTTACATCTGTTCTTACAGTGTCTTTTTATTAGAATATTTGGATTGTTTACATTTAATGTATTTGTTGATATATTTGAGTTTTCTCATCATCCCACCTGATACTCATTCCTAGTTTCTCATTTCTAGTCATCTTTTGTGTTAATGTAGCATTTTCTTTTATTTTCCTGCTCTCTGTTGGCTTATTAACACATATTTTCATTATGCATTTAGTGGTTACACTATAGATAATAATATGCATCTTACTCTTTAAGTGTCGTCTGTAATTTAGTACTTGTAAACTTTCTGACAGTGGAAGGATGTTAAAATACTTGAGCTACATTTAAGTTCTTCCATCTTTTTATGCTATTCTTGATGTGCATTTCAATTCTATCTATATTTTAAATCTAACATGTCATTTTTATTGTATTATAAGGTCAATAGCAACTTAGATTGTCCTTACATATATACCCTTTTCAGTGTTCTTCATTTCCTACAATTGCATATCTCCAACTGAAATATATTTTCCTCTATTTGAAGGAACTTTCTTAGTATTTCTTTTAATGTAGGTCTTCTGGCAGTGGAGGTTATTTTTTGATAGAAAAAATATTTATATTGCCTTTATTTTTTATTCTGTGCATTTTTAAAGCTTTTTATTTTGCCATAATTATGAATTTGCCAGACATTTCAAAACTGGCATAGAGAGTTCCCATGTAACCTTTATCCAGTTTCTTCTAATGGTTGCATTGTGCATAATTGTGACAGGATTTTAAAGCTGTCTCCCCAAGATTCCCATCCTATAATTATTAAAACACTAACTGAGATAGTGCTGTGAAAGAGTTTTGCAGATGTCATAAAATTTATGGATCTTAAAATAAAGGCATTATCCTTGATTCTCTAACTGGACATAATCTAACCACTTGAGCCCTTGAAAGCAGAGAAGTTTCTCCAAGTAGAGTCAAGAGAGATGTGGTGTAAGAAGAACACAGGAGAAATGAAGCAAACACAGAGGTCAAAAAATTGAGAATGAGAAGGACTTGGCCCACCACTGCTTCTTTGAAGATGAGGAAAGGAATTCATTAGCCAGAAAATGCAGGCAGCCTCTGGAAGCTAGCAGTGACTGCAGTCAATAGCCAGCAGGGAAACAGATCCTCATCCTACAACCACAGGGAACCAAATTCTGTCAATGACATGAAGGAGCTTGACAGTGGATTTAACCCGGAACCTCTAGAAAGGAGTTCAGCCCTGCCAGCACCTTCATATTGGCTCCGTGAAACCAAGAGCAGAGAATCAGCTAAGGCATACTGTGCCCTGACTCCTGATCTACAGAAAAACTGTGAGATAATAAACTTGTATTGCTTTAGGTCACTAAATTTATGGAATTTGTTACTGAAACAATAAAAAAAAGAAAACAAAATCCATCATGCAATATCAAATCTAGGAAATTGATATTGGTACAGTATGTGTGCATAGTTCTGTCATTTTAATATATGGAAATTTGTAGAACCACCAATGCAATAAAGATACAGAAGTATCATCATGACAGAGAAATCCCTTTTATAGTCACACTTCCTTTTCCCCATCCATTCCTAATCCCTGGCAACTACTAATCTCTTCTTCAGCTCTATAATTTTTGAAGTTTTAAAAATGTTATATAAATGGAATCACAGGGTATGTGACTGAGGATAGGTTCCCCACCCCCCTCAGCATTATGCCCTTGAGAGCCATGTAAGTTGCTGCATGTGTTTTTCTTTTCTTTTCCCTTTTTTTCTTGTGGTATAAAGCACACAACATAAACATAACCGTCATAAGTTTTTAAGTGTCTAGTTCAGTCGTGTGAAATATATTCTCATTGTTGTGAAATATATTAGACTTTTTCATCTTGCAAATCTGAAACTCTATACCCATTCAGCCTCAATTCCCTTTTCTACCTCCCCTTTTCTACCTCCCAGGCCCTGATAACTACCATTCTACTTTCTGTTTCTATGAATTTGACTACTTTAGGTACCTCATATACGTGGAATCATACAGTATTTGCCTTTTTGTGACTGGCTTATCTCAGCATTATGTCTTCAAGGTCCCTCCATGTTGTAAGTAGTTTTGTTTTTATTGCTGACTGTATGGATAGATCATAGTTTGTTTAGGCATTCACCCGTCAAAGGCCATTTTGAATGTTGCCAGGTTTTGGCTATCACAAATATAACTGGTACAAATATTTGTGTACAGGTTTTTGTGTAGACACAAACTTTTGTTTCTCTGGGATAAATGCCCAACTGTGCAATTGCTACATCAGATGGAAAATGAATGTTTAGTTTTAAAGAAATGATTAACCTGTTTTTTAGAATAGTTTACATCTTATATTCCAATTAGCAATGTGTTAGAGTTCCAGTATCTCCACATAATTTAGTATTGTCACTTAAAAAAGATTTCATCTATTATCAATAGATGTGTAGTGATGGTTCATTGTGGTCTTATTTGCATTCCCCTCAAGGCTAGTAATGTTGGCCATATTTTCATGTGCTAATTTGCCTTTGGTATATCTTCCTTAGTGAAATACTTCATCATATCTTTTCCCATTTTCTAATTTGATTTTGCTTTTCTTGTTGTTTTTGTTTGCCATCAAGTTTTTAATAGTTCTTTTAAATGTTCTAGATGTAGTTCTTCGTGAGATATGTGGTTTATACATATTTTTTCCTAGTCTTTAGTTTGCCATTTCATACTCTTTTTTAAAAAATTTTTTAATGTTTATTTTTCAGAGAGAGAGAGAGACAGAGAGAAAAGGAGACATAGAAACTGAAGCAGGTTCCAGGCTCTGAGCTGTCAGCACAAAGCCTGACATAGGGCTCAAACCCCTGAGCCATGAGATTATGACCTTAGCCAAAGGCAGATGCTTAACCAGCTGAGCTACCCAGGCATCCCTGCCATTTCATACTCTTAACAAGGTCTTTCCCTGTTAAAATTTATCAATTTTTCTTTATGAGCTGTGTTTTGATATCATGTCCAAGAAATCCTCACAAAAGGTCCTAAAGATTTTCTCCTATACTATGTTCTAAAAGTTTTATCGTTTTACATTTCCCATTTAAATCATTGACTTGTTTTAAGTTAATTTTTGTGTAAGGTCATGGTGTCGATTGAGGTTCATGATTTTGCCAAAAGATATCCACTATTTCTTCAAATATATTTTAGTCATATTCTTTTTCTCCTCTACTCCTAGGCTATGACAAATATATTTGATATTTTGTTTCTATGGGTTTCTGAGGCTCTGGTCGCTTCTTGTTATGTTAGTCTATTTCTTTCTGTTGTTCAGATTGGGTAATTTCTATTGTTTTATTTTCAAGTTCACTGATTTTTTTTCCCTCTATCCTTTCCATTCTGCTATTGAGCTTATCCAGTGAGTTTTTTTATTTGTTTGGTTGGTTATTGATTTTTCTTTATGTCTTCTGTTTCTTTGCAGAGATTTTCTGTTTCTTTGCCAAGAAATTGTATTTATTCATTTGTTTTAAGTATATTTGTGATTACAAACCAAAACATTTTATAATGCTTGCTTTAAAATCCTGGTCAGGGATGCCTGAGTGGCTCAGTTGGTTAAGCGTCTGACTCCTGATTTCAGCTGAGGTCATGATCTCGCTTAGGAGGATCGAGCCCCATGTTGGGCTCTGTGCTGAAGAATGAGCCTGCTTGGGATTCTCTGTCTCCTATCTCTCTCTGACCCTCCCCTGCTTGCGAGCGTGTAGACACACTTTCTCTCTCAAAATAAATAAATAAATATTTAAAAATAAATAAGTAAAAATAAATCCTGGTCAGATAATTCTAGTATCTGTGTCATATTGATGTTAGTATCTATTGATTATTTCTCATTCAAACTGAGGTTTTTCTGATTCTTGTCATGCCAAGTGACTTTTAAGTATACCTTCACATTTTGGATATTATGTTGCGAGTCCCTGGATCTTAGTCAAATCTTGTGTTTTAGGTGTCCTCTTTTAAGCTGCGCTGGTGGGGAGAGGAAGGTGCCACTTCATTACTGCTAGGTAGGGGTAGAAGTCTAGTTCTGCATTCAACCTCTTTTGACACTCCACCAGGGGAGAGATTCCTCATTATAGCTAGGCAGGGATGGAAGTTCTGGAAGTTCTGGCTTTCCACTAGGATTTTGTGGTATCATGCTGGCTGGAAAGAGCAGAGGTGTTTTGATACTGCTTACCATTGGCTTCCACTGATACTGACACTGTGGTGGGAAGAACTGAGGCCGGGGAGGGTTGGCCTCATTACATCTGGGAGGTGGTAGTACTTCCAATTCTACAGTAAGTCTCCTCTGACACTTCCCCAGTGGGGAGGATACCTCATTACTGATTGGTGGTGGTTGGGGGGGGGGGGCGGATTACAGGATCTTTCCTTCCTCCATGATTTCTGCTAACACCACAACTGGAAGGAGGCTTGTTATCAGTTGGTGGAAATGAAAGTCATGTTTACCGCTTGGTCTCCTCAGACATCAGCATGGTGGGAATTGATGGCACACCTAGGTACAACTACTAAGATGAAAGTGCAGTCTCCCCATTGGCCTGTAATGGTGGAGATAGGGTTGGGGTTGGGTTTTCTGTAGGGTTTGCTTTGAGTAGGGTGATTGTTGTATGAAGTTTTCTGTATTGCTAGGCTGTACTTTTCCTCGTCATTTGGTTAGAAAGCAGTTTCCTTGAGACTCTGTTGCCTGTACCCACTGTGTTCTGTGATGCTTCTTTAGGTTGTTTGATTTTCCTCCTGATTCACATCTTAAATGTTTGTAACATAGATTGCCAGAAACTGAAAATAAAAAGCTTTACACCAGTGTCATTATGTAAGGCTAGGGCGAGTATTTTCAAAACTGTGAACCCTTAGCTATCTCAAAGCCAAAATTTTACTAGGATCAGATGTTTCTATCTTATGTTCATAATGGATAAAATATCTTTTCTTTTAAATCCATGAATAATTAGAATGTATTCAGATCAAATATTTGTTTGCTTCACTTTTTATCATTAGCATATAATACTATATAAAGTGTAATAACAGTTTTCTTGATATGTATCAGAAATCACAAGGGAAATAAAGCAACCTGAAGACAAAAATCTTCCTGGATTCAGCATTTAGAGCTGAATGAAATATATTCTTTCTTTCATTTAATATTTACAAAGCAGTCCAATATCCTGTGGGTGATAGTGGAGAGCATATGAGAGTAGAAAGATAATGGCATTCACCCCACGTCATCTGAGTGAATATCCTTTTGGCAAAATATTCTCAAGTATGGACTGCACATTTTTCAGGTATTTGTACTTAATTTTCAGGTAGGAAAGTTTCGGGACTAGAGTACCTAATTTTAACATTTTCCAAATAACCACCATCCAGGACTTGTTCAAACAAGAGAGAGTTCATAATTACCTCAGAGATTGTTGCTCTTTGAAGTAAGAAGGAAAGGCAGTGGATGCCAGAGTGAGCCATCAAGTTCCCTTCTCCTACCCAAGAATCTCCTAGAGACTTCCTCATATATGGGCATAGTTGGCTGTAAAATGAATGACCTTATGTTGTGAAATGTTTACAGATTAGTGATTAGAAGTGTGGGCTTTGGGATCAGAAAGAACTTATTTTAATTCTGAGTTCTACCACTTACTAGATGCTTGACTTCAACAACTTATTTAGCATTTCAAAACCCATTTCTTCATCTAAACTGGGCAATAGATGTCCTAATAATAATTCAATTGGATGTAATAATTAAAAGTGTTACCCTTAGCATACCATGTGATCTATACACTTTATGCTTTGGTTTATGATTATAAGGAAAGAAAGAGAAACAACAATGTAATTTAGAACATATCTCTTTCTCTGGAACTTCTTAAATATCAGATAAAAGAAAAATGGACCCTTCAGAGGGGCCCCAAAATGTCTGGGGAATTTTACTGATACTGAGCTCACTATGTTAGGAGACTCTAATGTTAGCACTATGCCTGTGAGCACTATGGACTTTGAGTTGGGTTAGCACATGACTCTGCAAAGACAAAAAAATAGATAGCAGGAATGTAGATCTTGAATGTCAGGTCAAAGTCTTGCCCATTTGACAAATGACAATGCCATATAGTGTGGCGCTTAAAAATTTGGAAACTGGAGACAGATGACCTAAGTTTGAATCCCTCTACCAATAGCCAGCTATAAACTTCAGTTATTTTACTTTATCATATGTAAAATAGTGATAGTAACAGAATCTATTTTTCTACGGTTGTTGTGCATATAAAAATATTAGTGGATGTGAAGTACATAGGACATTGCCTGGTATAGAGTAAGCATTTCATTAATATTAATTACTATTTAACTCTGATCCACACGGTCTAGCACAGTATAGCAAGGCCTAGTCTGTTTCATTCCTATCGGATAATTTAAGTTTTAACTAGGGAAGAGATGAAAGAATGAGGTTTTCTAGTCTTTATATTTTGTACTATGTGAAGATATGTTTTTGTATGCCTACTACTTTGTAATAGTTTTTAGAGAACTTGAGAAACTTGTTTCCCAGTATCCCAATTGATAAAGAAAAGTTTTACAACTAAATGTCATTATTGTTAATTGTTTTGTTTTTGTTAACAAAAGAAGCAATGACTTTATGGGGGAGAGTGAGGATTCGTGTCCAGAGTTGACTTAGGATGCATGGAGGCAGTTCACCTTTCTGAGATGGGAAGTGGGGCTGGTATTCAGTGCTGCCCAATATTTTCAACAGTTTAAGGAAAGAGGACTCCCCAGTGGAAGACTAAGAGACTAATGTGTGTAATATCTGATTATTATTTAATATCTTTAGTAGAAAATGGACAGTCTCTAACCGATAACTGGATCTTTGATTCCTTGCCTTACAAAAGAGCTATTCATCTATGTAGAGCCTAGCAAGGAGAAAGGGGTTTTTTGTTTACTTTTGGATTAAAAAAAAAATCCACTTAACACAACATCCCAATAGATTTACATAACTCATAGTTTGAGTACATCTGTATTTTTTACTTATTTTTACTGGTATATGAATAGACTCTAAAGAGAAAATCAAGTTTTAGGCTTGTTTTTTTTTTTTTCTGAGTTGAATATATTGCATTAAAACAAAACAAAACACTTTATGGAGGTATACTTTTCCTACAAATAAATGTATAGTTTTGAAATGTGAACTCTTCAGTGAGTTTTGACAAATATATATACTTTTATAATTACCACCACAATCAATATAAATTACATTTCTATCAGTCCCCCATATTCCCTCAAGTCCCTTTATAATTTATGACCACCCCATCCCCCTAAACCTTAGCCTCAGGAAGTCACTGATATCTTTCTCTCATTATAAATTTGACTTTTTTTCTTTTTTTAAATTTCATGTAAATGATATCTTATTTGTACTCTTTTGTGTCTGGTTCTTTTCACTCAGTATGTTGATTTTAAGATTCATTCCTGTCATTGCATATATTAGTTAACCATAGTTGGGTCTCTTTCTTTTTTGCCATGTAGTATTCCACTATTTGAATGTACTATAACATGTTTATCCATTTACCTGTTGAAAGACATATGGGTTAGTTTCAGTTTGGGGATATTATGAATAAAGCTACAGTGAACATTTGTTTATAAGTCTTTTTGCTATTGCATTTTCCCCCACTGATATTTATATAAATTTTATATATGTATGAAGTACTCCATAGACATATGAGAGGATATATTCAGGAATATAGTTACATATATATCCTGCCTTTTGTTATTAAAAATTTTTGTTCTCCATTTCTAAAGATGATGTGATGTTAGCCTTTGGGTATCAGGAATGTGACGGTGTACAATTTGTTTGGTGTTACTATGTTATTAGTTACCCAGAACGCATGGGAGTGACTATTTTTGGTGGTTGTTTCTGCTTTAGTTTTACACTTCTCAATGCTTTGTGACATGGTTAGTAATGTCACACCTTAGAGAAGGTAGGAGTGTAGAATGTATTGAGTACTTCCCTGAAGACCAGTCTGTAGTATTTCTTGCTGGGAGATTTTCTCTTCTTCCCCTGTTCTGTATTCAGCTTTAGTTCTTTTTACAAGCTCTTATTCACTGACCCCTTGGTGTTTCCCTCGCCATTAGCCTCAGCACTGAAGCTACTGGGAAAAGAGCCAAGAAGAACTAGCTGTAACAGTAGAGTCACATATTTCAAACCTTCCTTGCTTTTACCTTAACCCATGCAATATGTGAGATAAGCCTATAGTCCACATGAGAAATGGCTTAATTCCAAGAATCAGGGTCAGTGATGTACTTGTGCTCTAGATTACAGGGAAATTCCAACTTCTTCTCAAATTTTGAGTTTCCTTTCATTTAGTTGCTTTATGTTTTTATAGTCATTCAAATTCATATATTTGGGTTCTGACTATCATCAATATCATCTTGAAATGCCTTCATACTCAGGAATCAAAGCTTCAAATACAGCAGCATTCTTGGAAGCTAGACAAATCCTCAAATTTTCAATAATATATAAACCCTGAAAATCAAAGATGAGCAGATATAGCAGCATTATGACCTTTAGCTCTGCTTGGGAAAGATTCAGAGCATTCAAAGGAGAAGTGTATCACTCAAGGTAGTAATTACTGAGCTCAACAGCCTATTGTTAGGATATTAAATTAAGGCCAAATAAGATACCTAACCAAACTGCCTCTTAAAAATAGTGACTCATAGCCTAATTGATGTGAGAATCAAATAAATATTATGGAACTCCTCTAGGGTAAAGGAATTCCTTTGAATTTAAGTTTCATTTAATGGAATTCATTGAAACTCTTCAAATTTTTCCATAAATTGTCCAATAAAAAGCTTGAAGTCTTGAAAGAGTTTAAATCATCTTTTAAAAAAGGATGGTGAAACTCTTTCCCTTTTCCTCCCACCACATGAGAGGAGGAATGTAGTGCTGTAAATTCCCCTGTAATTTTAACCATGGGGCCTAGATGTGGAGGAGAATGTCTAGTTAAAGAGTGCAAGCTGACATTAAGCTGCCCAAAACATATAAGAAGGTGGGCTTTCAAGAGTTCTTACTGGGGCGTAATTGAATGGAGGGATTTTACACGTTAAACAAATCAGTCCCAGAATAAATGTTCATTCAGTCAACATGTGGTTTTGTTTCCCTTATGACAAAGAGTGTTGGCTTGGTAAGTTCTTTCTTCTAATTTGCTCTCCAGGTTTTATTTTACTTATAGGTTGCTTTTTGTTACATATTGGCAATTTAGAAAGATTTTTACCTGTTAGTCAATCCTGATGACTTTTGCCACTAGAACTCGATCCCTTCCAGGTATGTTGAGAGAGGGTTGCAGGAGGTCTTAATGGGAAACAGAACATATAGAGTATTTGGCACCACAGAACAGGATTTTAATTCCATCTCTGCTGTATCTAGAGGTGTGATTTTCATAGAATTATTAGCATTTTGATTCTCTGCTTTCTTACTTTGAGAGGATAAGAATAATTCACTTAGAGGGATGTTGTATAATTAAAAGAAAGAATGCATGCAAAGAATCAGGTATGTAGTAAGTTCTCAAAAAAGTTTACTTTGACATTCTATATTTTAGAGGACTATTTTCTAGCCTTCTCTTTGAAAATTGTTGCTTTCAGATTGAATGTGCCTCTAGGTACCTGTTAGAGGCAAGTTTTTGTTTGTTTTTGTGAAAAGGTAAATTCATGATAGGTCTACTATGTTTATGTTTTTTTTTTATCTGTAACAGCCTTCAATTAAAACTACAAGTCATATAAGTAATAAGACAAAGTTCTTTAAAATATCAGACAACAGAAAGAGACCCATTTAGCCTCCAAAAAATGGAGCAATCAGACATAACATTTAAAATAACTATTCTTAATGTATTTAAAGAGTTAGAAGACCAGACTGGGGATTTTGGGAGAGCCTAGTAACTTTTAAAATTCCAAAAGAGATTATAGAATTGGAAAATAAAATGCCAGAGTCCAGCTCCAGCCAGTCCAGGGGTCCCTGAAAGATGAATGGTGTCAGCGAGAGAGTGAGAGCCCTGAGAATCTTTCTGATCATCAAGCAGGCATCTCTGCACTGACTGAGTCTCAGATTTATTTATGAATAAGTATATGGGGGACAGCACAGAAGTGGCATTCTGATGATAAATTCTTTGATCAGCAAAGTTTTTCCAGAACATTGATATGCACAACCTTATCATTAGTGGTTGATGTAGGGTACTCATGCTTATCATATGGGGAAGGAAGGTATCTTTAGCATTCAAATACAAACAAGATAATGTCTTTAGCATAGCAAAGACAAAGATCAGTTCTTTATGAGCAGGGGTCAATAGACTGTTTATCGCCTAATGACAAGTATCAAGAAAACAGGATCCTTGGGAAACATAATGTCTGCTCCCATAACCACAAAAGAAGTTCCTACAACAAATTCCTTCACAAGGTGCAATCATCATACCAGGGCCAGAATAAGGGGACAAGTCACTCTTGATACCAATCAATAAGGTGCTTCAGGAGTTGGTGCTCAAGCAGAAACAACACAACTGAGTGGGGGTAGATATCGGTCACCATCTGACAGCAGGAGACCTTGCAAACCTGCTTTAATCTCACAAGGAGTATTCTCAACTAGTGAGTTCAGAATGGCTCCCAACAAGAAAATACCTGATACTGAGAAAGCATGTGGAGGGTAATAGTAGATTAGATAAAGCTAGAGAAAAAAAATAGTAATGGGAAAATAGACCATAATAAAATATCTAGGATGAAAGCCACAGAAGCAAAAGAGTGTGGAAAATAGAGGAGAGGGAAAAGACCTAAAGTATATAGCAACAGGGTTTTACATGCATGTAATTGGAATCCTAGAAACTGAATGTACAGAAGCAATATTTGAAGTAATGCCTGAGATTGTTCCAAAACTAATTAGGACACTAATCCTTAGTTTCAAGCTGTACACATTGTAACCCTAGGCATTATCTGTTTTCCTGAATGCCCTTCAGGACCAAATAATACAGCGTGCTAGTTCTTGAGAATCACTGCTCATGAAAGGAACTGAGAGCACTTAGAAATGGGAAATATCTGGGAAGATAAATTACTCCTTTATTTTTTCTTCCATCGAATACTCCGGTGTGGTTCATTCCTGCAACTCTTAAAAAGAAATTACAATGCCAGAAAATAAACTCAGCTACTGAGCAGCCTGTTAAGTCTCTTGGCAGCTTGATATGATAGCAGTATGGTAACACATTTCATTACAGTCTTTGTCTATGTTTTTGCCTTATTTTCCTTTTTGCATATCCATATCACCTGGATTTGCACTTCTTAAGGTAATGGCACTTTAATCCATGTCACAGCATCTGTGTCTACTTTCTTGAAACAGGCAGAAGAACTCTGTAAGTTATAAGAAGTATAAATTAAAAGAAAGATATACCTAAGTAAGTCGTAGTATAACTTCTGGAAACCAGGAAAAGATTTTAAAGAAATGAAAAGAGATAACTTTCAGAAGACCCACATTTTCACTGACAAGACTACCCAACAAAAAACAATGGAATCCAGAAATACAGTAGAATGTCTTTACATTGAAGAGAGGAAATATAGAACAACCTAGACTTTATGCATAGTAAAAAAGATATATATATATATATATATACACACACACACATATATATTATATATGTATAATGGAAAAAGATGAAATAAATACATTTCTGGAAATAACAGTAAGAGAATTCATCAATGGCAGATGCACATTAAAAGAAATATTAAGACTTATTTTTTCAGGTAGGAGAAAAATTATCCCAGAGAGATCCCAGAGAGAAGTTTGGGGAGTGGGCAAGAATGCTATGTAAAACTAAGATAGATTATTGAGAGGTGTGTAAATGACAGTAAAGTTTTCTACTAATTTTTCATTCTCCAGGAATAAGTCTGAAGTACCAGGCAATATTATACTATATTAAGTAATGGATGTATATTATAATCTCTTGTGTTACTACTAAAAAAAATAATAAAATTAAGCCATTTTTTTTTTGTTGGGGAGAGGGAAAGAATAATAAAAAAAATCAATCTAAATGAAGTAAAGAAAGAAGAAAATATTACAAAACCTGGTAGAATCCAATCTCTATAAATTACAGTAGATTTAAACTATTTGTGATTATAATATATGTAAATGGGCTCAATGCTCCAATTAAAACACAAAGATTATTCATTGGATAAAACAAAAAAGCACCTTCAACTTATAAGCTGTTTGTAAGAAATGCCTCTCAAATACAAGCATACAAATAAATTAAAACTATTGAGAAATAACTATCAAAAAACATTAAACAAAAACTAGTATCATTACATCATCATCAGCCCATATACATTAAGAGTACTTTCAGAGAGAAAGAATGTGATGATAAACGGTGATAAAAGATTGATCTCATCAAAAGATGTAACAATTATAGTATACAGTTAATCCTTGAACCATAAGGGGGTTGGGGCACTGACCCCCACACAACCATCAATCAAAAAACCATGTATATTGGGGCACCTTGGTGGCTCAGTCACTTGAGCGTCTGATTCTTGATTTCAGTTCAGGTCATGATCCCAGGGTTGTGGGATCGAGCCCCACATTGGGCTCCACACTAAGGATGGAGCCTGCTTAAGATTCTCTCTCTTTCTCTCTCCCTCTGCCCCTCTCCCCAACTCGCATATGTGATTTCTCAAATTTAAAAATAAATTCATGTATTATTTTTGACTCCCCCAAAACTTAACTACTAATAGTCTGCCTTGACCCAAAACTTTGCTGACAACATGAACAGTCAATTAATACATATTTTGTATGTTATATGTATGTATTATATACTATATTCTTCAAGTAAGTAAGCTAGGGAAAAGAAAATGTTACTAGGAATATCATAAGGAAGAGAAAATACCTTTACGTTACTGTATTATGTAAGTGGACCTGCACAATTCAAACCTATGTTGTTCAGAGGTCAGCTGTACATTTAAAAATCTAGCCTCAAACATATAAAATACATGCTGACAGAATTAAAGAGAGGTTTGTCCAAATGTGCAGTCATGGTGTTATATTTTAAGATACTGCTTTCAACAATTAACAAATCAAGCAGATAAAAATTAGTATGTTGTTTAAATAACTCATGGATCAAGAAAATATTCCAAATGGGAATTATGAATCTTTTGAATTGTGAAAACAAAAGAAATAATCTAAATATTGTGAGATGCAGATATAGTGTATGTAAAGACAAATCTGTAGCCTCAAATGGATATTAAAAAATCCTGCAAATCAATGAGCTAAGCATCTATTTCTAATAGTTAGTAAATGACTAACAAATTAAATCTAAAGAAATGTAAAGGAACAAAATAATAAAGGGCAGAAATTAGTTAACAGAAACAAACATGCATTAGAGAGAATTNAAAGGAACAAAATAATAAAGGGCAGAAATTAGTTAACAGAAACAAAAATGCATTAGAATTTACAATGAGGAAAATTTAGCTCTTTGAGAAGATTAATAAAATTAATAACATTGATTAAATCATGTGTATAGAAAAAGTATAGGAAAAGAAGACAGAAAAGGCACAAATATTATAGAAAACAATAGGCAGAAATAACCAATACCAGGAATGAAAAACAGACATTACCACATATTCTGTATACATTAAAAATGAAATAAGAAACTTAAGAAGAATTAGATGCCAACCCATTTAGAAATAAAGCTGCAATGCACATATTCCTGGAAAGTGATAACTCACTGCAACTGATACAAAAGAAAGAGAAAACATATATAAATGTGTGTAAATGCTATAAATATTAAATACATTGGCTCTTTAAATAAAATTCTTTCCACACGTAAAATGCTAGAGCAAGAAGTCTCACTACTTCTACCAAATATTTTAAATAAGAAATTAAGATAGCTAATACAAACATCTTCAAGAATAATGAAAAAGAAACATTATGAAGCCAACTTAACTCTGGCAGCAAAATCTGGCAATGGTACAATGAAAGGGAAAAATTACAGATCATTCTCACTTCTGAACATAAATAAAAAAATCCTAACTGAAACATTTGCAAACAACATACAGCAAACTATGAAAAGAGAGAATTCACCAAGTTGAGTTTTTTTTTCTTAATGTTTATTTTTGAGAGAGAGAGAGAGGGAGAGAGAGAGAGGCTAAAGCTGGGGAGGGGCAGAGAGAGGTGGGGCAGAGGATCTTAAGTGGGCTCAGAGAACCTGATTTGGGGCTCAAACTCAAAACCCGTGAGATCATGACCTGAGCTGAAGTCAGAACTTAACCAACTGAGCCCACCCAGGAGCCCCATCAAGTTGAGTATTTTAACTTTTCAAAATTAACCAGTATAAATCACCACATTAGTAAGAAAAGAAAGATAACGTGAGCAAATAAATCATGCAAAAAAGTTTCTGATAAAATTCATGATAAAAGGTTTAGCAATATCTATTTTCTTCTATTAGTCAATTTGAATTAACACCACATTAACCCTAATTTGAAAAACTGTTACTAATTTTTGATATCCTACTGAGAAAATACTTACATCCTGTGCTTCTTTATAAGTGTGTAGGGATCAGAAGAACTCATCTTTAATTTGGTAAGTGGTGTCTACATAAAATCTACTGCAGATATGATATTTAATGGTATAGTTAAGCTTTCCACATTGTTATCAGGAGTTACAAAAAGATGAATATCACCCTTGATATTCAATCAAGTTGAAATCCTATTCAATGAATAAATAAACAAAAAGAGTAAAATACATGAGGATTAGGAAATTAGAAATAAAGTTGTTATTATTTTCAGGTAATATGATTGGATACATAGAAATTAAAAATTCTACAAACAAGTTATTAAAATTAATGAGTTTAGTTACATGCCTAATGAGTTTAGTTACATGCCAAATGCAAGTTAAATATAAAAATTTAATTATATTTTTCAGTATCATTAATGGACAATTAGAAAATACATTTTAAGAAGGATATCATTTATGATATAATTAAAATACTACCTACTTAGACACAAATTGAATTAAAGATGTGCAGTGCCACTACAAAGGAAACCATAAAACATCATTTATAGAAATGAAAGAAGACCTAAATAAACCATTGTAAGGACTTGGTATTGTAAAAATGCCATTTCTTCTCAGAATTATCTATAGTTTCTATGCATTGTCATGAAATACTTTAAGAAGTTGTATATGTTTATATGCATGTGTGTATATGGCCCCTAACATATTGCTTCTAAATGTAACTGGAAACACATAGACCTAAGATTAGCCTACACACTTATAAAGAAGCACAGGATGTAAGTAGTTTTTCAATAGGATATCAAAAATTAATAACAGGTTTTCAAATTAGGGTTAATGTGGTGTTAATTCAAATTGACTAATAGAAGAAAATAGAGAGCTTGGAAATGGACTGACTACAACACATAAGGATACTTAATCCATGATAAATTCTCCAGTGGAGAGCACTGCAGGAAAGTTTTTCTATCAGTGGTGCTGAGTAAAATGAATACGATCTAGAAAAGAGAAATTTGACCTCTACCATACACCATACACAAACATCAATTCCGCAGGGTTAATAAATTTAAATGTACAAAACAACACAAATAAGGTTCTAGGAGAGAGGAGAAAGTAGTTCTCTTTGACAGAAAAAGATAATCATGACCTGAGCTGAAGCCAGATGCTTAACTGACTGAGCCACCCAGGTGCCCCAAATGTACAATATTTTAAAAATATGTATACTTTTCATCTCTATAAATAGACTAAATCTCAATTTGGGTCTGTTTTCAAAAATACCTTACACGTCTATAATCTCAAGCTTTCTTCTGCTTTCTTGAATTTATGAGATACAGTTATAATAAATGTTTTAATGTCCCTAACTACCGGTTCCATCATCTTTGTTGGTGCTTCACTGGTTTCAACTGCTTGGTCTTTCTCCTCATTATGGGTGCTGTTTCCCTGCTTCTTTGCATGTCTGGTCATTTTTTTACGGTACACCAGACATTGTAAATGTTTCCTTTTGGGTAACTAGATATTTTTATACTCTTAAAAATAATCTTAAGCTTTGTTCTGGGACACAGATAAGTTGCTGGAAAGCATTTGGTCCTTTCAAGGCTTGCTTTGAAGCTTTGTTAGGCAGGACCAAAGTAGCCTGCAACTACTGGAGCAGAATTCTTCTGAGGACGCTTCCATGGAAATGAGGTTTCCCTACTCTGACTGGTGGGAATACAAACTAGGATGCAAATAAAGTCCCATCACTGGGAAAGCTTTAGTGATTTCCCTCCCTTCTCCTTTTGGGTGGCTCCTTCCCGGGCTGTGATAGAGTTTCCTTGCATGCATGCGCTGATCAACACTCAGTTCAAGGCTCAAAAGGGGACCCTCTCCAGATATCTGAAACTCGCACCCTGTGTACTTTTTCCTTTTCCAACTCTTCTCTACACTGTAAATTGTAGTTGCTAGGTCTCTGTGGACTCCCAGCTCTGTCATCTCCACTAAGGGAGACTATGTGGGTCTCTCCTGTCTCCACTGCAGCCTGCAAAGTCTTTCCAGGCAGGAAGTTAGGGTAATCGTAGGGCTTACTTCTCATGTCTCCCCTCTCTCAAGGATAGTGATTTTGTGCAGCCTGAGGTCCAGTGTCTGAAAACCATTCTTTATATATTTTGTTGTTTCTTTTGTTGTTTGCTTTTTAAAATGTGTTTATTTCAGGCTGACACATAAATCCAGTCCCTGTTATTCCATTTTGCCTGGAAAAAGACATCAAATGTGTTTAATTTGATTGCACCCTTTCCTGTTTTCTACAAGTGAAATCTAACGTAATATGTCACATTACACTGATTGGGAATCATCTGTCCACCTATTAATGGCAAGTATTCTAAATGAATTCATAGTACTTTGTGGGTACCGAGCTCTACATATAATTGAGCTATAACACATTTTTTATAGTAAGAGCAGATATTCCCATTCTTTTCTCCTCAAATCTCCTCCAAAATATTCACCTGTTACTGTTTGGTGAATACACAAAACTTGAGCTTCATTTGATTCTTAGTGAACCACATGATCCATCTAAACTATTATATTGGTCCAGACTCTACCATAAAACAAACAAAAGTAGCAAAATATGTTTTAGAAAGAAAGCTAATGTTTATTCAACACCTACTGTCCCAGACTATACTGGGGACTCTTACATTCATTATCTATGGGAATTTCATGGCACCGCCATTGATGGGCAGCATTATCCTTACTTTATTTTCACTGATATTCATGCCACATTTCCAAATAGATCATAAGTGTTCAAATGCAGTAGTTATTACTTCAATTCTTGGTATCTAGCTAGTGCTAGATAAACAGCTATGAGTAAGCCTTCCCATACCTTGATTTTCAGTATCAGAAAAGTGAATGTATATCTGACATCATCCTTACCTCAAGGAGAATCTGAGGTAACAAATCATGCAGTAGAAATTGAGCATGCATTCATGCTGCACTATCCGGGTCCCCATGAACTATTCCCTGCTACTGCCCTGCAGGAAACCAATTCTAGGAAAGAGTTAATCTTTCTTCTAAGACATAGTTTATTCTATTCTCAGCTCTGCAGATTACAGGCCTATTAATCATCATTTTAAATCAAGGTTATACAAGGCCAAACAGTTCCAACTGACAAACTGATGAGTTTGGCAAACCTAGTCCAATTTCCAGGACAGCCATCTACGCACATGTACCTGCCTATACCTTCACCTGAACTCCTACTTTGCCAAGTGCACTTTCTCAAACTTCGCAGTGCTGAGAGCCAGGGCTGGGATGCTGTCAAACACAAAACAGATCTCATTGCTTATAGAATTATCTATATGCAAACTTATGTGCATTAAGATAGACATTACAATTACATTATAGGTCTTTGAGTGAGACTGATAAGTGAGCCCATATTTTGTTCTTTGGTTCTCAGCCCCCACACTTAGCATGCTTTCTACCTCCTCCTTCAATGTCCAGTGCTTTCTCCTGCCACTTGGCTACCATAGTTTTTAGTTCAGTTAGGTTGTAGAAAGTGGAGGTGGATTCATTATGGAGAAAAACCTGGCCCCTATTTGTATATTACCTAATTAATAGATTACCTTTACCAGGGAACACAGTGACTGAACCAAACTAAAGGGAACATTTCTTAAGGAGGCCAAAAGCCAAGATAAAATCTTTCTTGCATTCCACTTTACCGAAATAGCTGCTAACTTTACTCTTTCCACATGGAAGATCTGTCTTAGTCTTCTTTGCAGTCTCTAGAGTATGATTTGTCTCATATGCATTCTTTTTTTGTAGATCCTATTTTAAAATTAACTAGCACTTACCGTGGGCCTATTATGTTTTGGGCACTAAGAAAGAAGTTTCACAATTTCTTTATCCCTCACCAAGCCTCAAAGACAACTTGTGAAACATACTAAATATTTTAATCCTCACTTTATAGATAAGAAAACTGACACTCAAAGAGGTTAAGTGACTGTTGAAGTCCTCCCAGTAAGCTCAAAGCTAAGATTCTAACCTCCATCCAGTTATTTCCACCACACACAGTTTGGGAGCAAAAGTAATTAACATCAAGATTCATGGACTGTGTGTATTAGGCTGCCCACTTATGCTCAGCAGGTCTATTATAAGACCATTATATTTATAAAGCACAGGATTATATACACAGTTTGCAGTCAGATACATATAAAGATAAAACTACTTAGTTCATAATGCTTTGATCTAGCAAGGGAAAGATCTTTCCTGAATCCATGGAGCAGATTGTGGGGCATGCTCCCTGGAGGGAAATGAGGAGAGAGATGATATTAGTAAACTTTTTAAAACACGATATGTAAAGAGAATATTTGGTGATATTGCACAAAGTTTTATTACATTAAAAGTATAGTCTGACTTAAGTAAAAACATTACAACAGGATTACTTCCTGGTTATTCATGAATGCATTCAGCTTCCTTATTGAGCATATAATATTTTTTACTGTATGAAGAAATTTTGGTGCTGTTTTAACCAGCTGGAGTTCTACCTGCCTTTTTATATCCATTATTTCAGGAGTTGATGTTTGATGAAGATAAAACGAGAGGGAAAAATTGTATTTATTTTTATGATTTTGGTAGTTTAATCTGTATAGAAGTGTATATATACCTCAAGGAAATTCCTGCATCATACATATATAAGTGAAATGTTTTAGGAAAATTTTAGATTTATTGAGAAGGCCGTGTTATGTTTTTCTTAAGTTGAAATAGGAAGGTAGAAAGACTTACAAGTGTTTTCCTCTTCATTATTACTTCCCAGAAATATGTTCTAAAAGAATTCTAATAAATCAGAGTTATATCTCGGAAAGAAGATGTCACCTTATCTTCCTACCCATTCCTCTTCTGTCTGTCAGCTTTACTCCCTTCCCCAGAGGCCACCATTGTTAGCAGTGTGGAGTATAGCATTTCAGGAATTATTTTTTTTTCATAGCAACTCATAAACCACACACACACACACACACACACACACACACACCTGGGCGGCATATTCAGTCTGACCTCATTATTCATTAATAAGGCATCAGCACTGTTGATGCTTTCCTATCTTTTACTAAAAAATCTAATTAACCATCTGTCTCATGGAGAAGACTGGTGAGTTCTGATGACAAAATCTCCTGAGAGATTGTCAGATAGTTCAGGCTGGGATTATTTGGTTCATTTGCTTTTGTGACTCAATAGATGAGTTGATAGGTCACAGTATATTTTTCAACTGTGGCATTTGTTTTGTCCTTCTATCTTTGGTTTTAGTGATTTTCAAACCTTCTTTTTGTTGCTGCTATTGCTGTTGATTTGGGGGAATTAGAAAATATAGTTGTATGTATCATATCTTATTGTGTTTGTTTTTTAGAGAGATCCAAAAGATAAATCTGTCTTTGGAGTATTTTCCAACAGTATGGACCATTTCTAGAGAGTGGCTGTGATGAAACAGTTACCAACTAAGGCTCTGTTGTCAGGGTCGTCAGCCCTTCTACCTTCTAGCTGCAAGACCCAATTCTTTCCCATGCTTATGCCCAAAACCTTTGATTCATCCCTGACTTCTCTCTTCTCTTACTTCACACCCTGTATACCTGGCTATCCCTTTGTCTCTACTTTTCATATAGAAACCTACCATTTGACCATTTATCACCACCACCATTCTTACTATTCTAATCTGAAGCACCATTATCTCTTGGCTGAATTTCTACCCCAGCTGTCTAACTAGTCTCCCTGCTTCTACCTTAACTCTCAGACTGTCTATTCTTTTTTTCTTATGTTTCAAAACCATATGATGGTTTTACTTTATGCATTCATCTACAGACATCCTAAGGAGAAAAAAGCCCTAATATCCAAATTATTTTTCATTCTCAGACACACTTGCTAAATGTGTTGGCTCTCAGCTTTCTTTTTTTTTTTAATAGTTTATTGTCAAGTTGGTTTTCATATACACCCAGTGTTCATCCCCACAGGTTCCCTCCTCCATGCCCATCACCCCTCATCCCCTCCCCACCCAGCCATCAGTCCTCAGTTTGTTCTCAACATTCAAGAGTCTCTCATGGTTTGCCTCTCTCCCTCTCCCCAACTATTTCCCGCCTTCTTCTCCCCCATGGTCCTCTGTTAAGTTCCTCCTAATCCTTCTATACATGCAAACATATGGTATCTGTCCTTCTCTTCCTGACTTATTTCACTCAGCATAACACCCTCAAGGTCCATCCATGTTGCTACACATGGCCAGATTTCATTCTTTCTCATTGCCATGTAGTATTCCATTGTATAGATGAACCACATCTTCTTGATCCATTTGTCTGTTGATGGACACTTAGGCTCTTTCCATGTTTTGGCTATTGTTGAGAGTGCTGCTATGAACATTGGGGTACATGTGCCCCTAGACATCAGCACTCCTGTATCCCTTGGGTAAATTCCCAGCAGTGCTATCGCAGGGTCATAGGGGAGTTCTATTGTTAATTTTTTGAGGAATCTCCTCACAGTTTTCCAGAGGTGCTGCACCAGTTTACATTCCCACCAACAGTGTAGGAGGGTGTCCGTTTCTCCACATCCTCACCAGCATCTAGAGTCCTCTGATTTGCTCATTCCAGACTGTCTATTCTTAATGCAGATATGGAGCGATTCTTATTTTTTAAGTTTATTTATTTATTTTGAGAAAGAGAGAATGTGAGCAGGGGAGGGGCGGAGAGAGAGAGGGAGACAGAGAATCCCAACCAGGTTCCATACTGTCCGTGCAAAGCCCAACACAGGGTTCAATCTCATGAACTGTGAGAGTAGGACACTTAACTCACTGAGCCACTCAGGCACGCTTAGACAGAAGACATTTTATTATCAAAGATAAAAGCAGTTACTAAAGAAAGGACCCACTAGGCATGTTAAAGAATAATGAGTGATCCACATTCATTTAAGTGCAGAATTCATGTGGGAAAATGGTGCTGGAAAAGCCAATGGCAGCTGGCGCTGGGTTGTTGAGGACCTTAAAGATTTACTTAAATGGGAAGCCACAGATTGTTTTTAAATAGGTGAGTGACTTCAAAATGGAGCTTTGAAATGTTAACCTGGAAAATTTTTTTTTCACGTATCTTGAGATCATGACCTGAGCCAAAATCAAGAGTCTGAAGCTTAACTACCTGAGCCACCCAGGCATCCCTGGAGGGATTCTTAAACCTGCTACTCCCTGCATTAAAAGCATCAGTAGAACCTGAGAGTTCATTAAGACCCTACTCTAGACCAATCTTCATTTTAACAGGATCCCCAGGTACTATAAGATTATCTGTGATAAGAGGCCATTAGTCTGTTTTCTGTATTTATATGTCTGTTTCGGCTTTTTTTTTTTTTTTATTTCTAGGAGAGAGAGACAGCGTGAGCAGGGGAGGGTCAGAGAGAGAGGGAGTCACAGACTGAAACAGGCTCCAGGCTCTGAGCTGGCAGTCAGCACAGAGCCCGACGCGGGGCTCGAACCCACGAACCGTGAGATCATGACCTAAGCGAAAGTCGGAGCTTAACCAACTAAGCCACCCAGGCGCCCCTGTTTCGGCTTTTTGTTTGTTTAGTTTATTTTGTTTTTTTTTAATTAGTTCCATATATAAGGGAAATTTAACGGTATTTTTCTTTCTTTGTATGACTTGTTTCACTTAGCATAATACTCTCTAGGTATATCAATATTGTTGCAGATGGCAAGATCTCATTGTTTTTTATGGTTGGGTGATATTCCGTTGTGTGTATGTGAGTATATGTATTTATGTATACCATATCTTCTTTATCTCTTCATTTATGGCTGGTCACATGGGTTGCTTCTATATTTTGGCTTTTTAAAATAATGCTGCAGTAAACATAGGGGCACTATGTCTTTTTGAGTTAGTGTTTTCATTTTCTTTGAATGAAATACCCAGAAGTAGAATTACTGGTTCATATGTAATTCTATTTTTAATTTTTTTGAGGAAACTCCATCCTAGCTGGACAAATTTACATTCCCACCAGCAATGCACAAGAATTCCTTTCTTTCTACATCCTCACTGACACTTGTTATTTCTTGTCTTTATTATTCTAGCCATTCTTACGGGTGTAAGGTGATATCTCATTTTGGTTTCAGTTTGTATTTCCCCAGTGATTAGTGATATTGAGCATCTTTTCTGGTGTCTGTTGGTCATCTGTATGTCTTCTTTGGAAGAATGTCTATTCAGGTCCTCTGCCCATTTTTAACTGGCTTTGGTTTTTATGATGTTGAGTTGTATAAGTTCTTTATATATTTTGGGTATTAACACCTTACTATATATACCATTTGCTAATATCTTCTCCCATTCAGTAGGTTGTCTTTTTGATTTGTTGATAATTTCCTTTGCTGGGAAAAAGCTTTTTATTTTGATGTAGTCCCAATAGTTTATTTTTGTTTTTGTTTCCCAATTCCCTTCGGAGGCATATGTAGAAAAATGTTGCTATGGCCAGTGTCAGAGAAGTTACTGCCTACATTTTCCGAAAAAACACCTAACCAACCAGCCAACCAACTACCCATCCAACAAAGCAAAAACAAACAAACAAAAAACCTTTGAATCCATCATGGACTAAAACTTTTGTAAAATGCAATAAAAGTGAAAAAATTGTATTACCAAACATATAATTAAAAACATAAAAAACAGATAAAAATGCAAGCCCTGCCTTTGTATTATTTGATTTAGCAGACCTAAAATTCGCCTCTCAAACCGTTGTAGATGTTTCTAGCTACTTACTCCTCCCAGTGTTGGCACTAAGGTTTTTGCAGACCAGTTAATGGACTGGCACCTGCCCAAGGGTCTGTCTCCCTTCTCTCAGCTCTAGCTGCTGTCCTCAGACATCACATGTGTGCTCTCTACTCGGGCCTTTGTTCTCACTGTTCCCTCTGCCTGCAGCACTCTTTCCTAATACTCACCTGGCTAAACCTATCACCTTCTCAGTTCTTTGCTCAGTTGCCACCTTCTCATGGCCTTTCTACCTGCTCTTCCTGATGTTTCAAAGTGTTCTTGCACTTCTCTTGCCTCTTGTCCATGGGTCTTTCTTCAAATGCCAATGACTGAGTTTATCTATTGAGGATAATAACAAAACCAACAATATAGGGATGCTGTGAGGATTAAATAAAATTCTATTTGTAAGGAACTTAGAGCAGTGCCTAATAACATATTGGTATTATAAAATATTTAATATTATTAATAATTAATATAACTTAAAAACAGAGATGAAGGCCTGCTAGCTGGGTTACCTCCGGGAAAGGGAGTCGGATTAATGGAGGGAAAGAAAAGATTTCATGTGTCTCATTGAATACATTTCTACCTAATTTCAAATTTTGACAATGGGTATTATGACTTTAGCAATTAATGAAACAAAATAAAGAGGATGAAAGAAGCTTTTTGCTGTTGGTCTACTTTTTCTGTTCTATTCCCCAAAAGGGACATGCATCTGAAATTAAATTGTCATAATTATAATCATCATGACAGCAATAACAATAACAGTTTATGCAGTATTTACAGTATGCTTGGTCTTGTGCCAAGTGCTTTACATGCCTTATCTCATTTACTTTTTAATTCTAGATTTCATTAATTTTTATTATTTTTATGATACTGTGTCAATTAATTTATTGCCTCTCTCCTCCCAATTGATTCTTCACTACCTGCTCTGTGATAATGGATGGAGCTTCTTCAAGCAATTCTGCTTTAAGGAAGCATGAAGTTAAGTATTAGCAGAGGTCACGAGAGGGACATTATAGGAGGGAAGGTATCTGCTATGTTTCCAGCTGTGGAATGGTGGGTTGGTGGTGTGGGTGTGAGGGCTTCTGGTGGCCTTTTCCCCAGCCGTATGCTCAGGATATATACAGTCCCTTGGTGGTCTCATGGCACTGTTGTTGCTGGTAATCACCTTCATGTGGTCTTTTCAATATGGTCATTCTGCTGCTCAGTCCTTTTGCCCTACCCTGGTACCCTGTTCCTCTCTTCCCACTCACCACCCTCCAGTGTGTTTCTTGCACAGTCTTCCCGGCGGGGATACTCTATGTGTTAAGCCAACTCCCCACTGGTGGTCCATTCTTGCCTCATGGCCACATTCTGGCCTCCAGCTCTCGCTCACATACCTGCCTGGGTTCCAGAAGGTGGCTTCCTGCTTGCTCGTGACTATAGACCAGCTTAACCTGGTAAATCACTCAACTTCTTTGCCATCTAGTGGGCTTAACTATACTTTCTCCAATGATGTCATCAAAATCCAGCCTTGAAGAGAACCCCAGCATTGGAGAGAGTGTCCCTTCCAAGGTTGTTCCTCTCTGAGTAATATCCCTCAGACCTAGTGTATCATTTGAAGTTTTCTTATATCCTGTAACTACTCTTTGATCATATTGTAACAATTTTTCATATTAAACTGCCTTGTTTAGATTATTGTGGGTTTTCTGTCTCTTGATTAGATATAAACTATGACAAGTATTTCATTTTCATTTTCATATTTTAATCGTTTTACTCTGTTATAATCTACATGAAGTATACATACCTTAAGTGAATAACTTAATGAATTTGAACACACACATGCACACATGACTGTACCCAGATCCATGTATAGAATGATTACCCAAGAAAGGTTCACATTAGCCCTTTCTAATCCATAAAATGCTCTTCTCACAAAGGTAAGAAATACTATGATTTCTATTACCATAACTTAGTTTTCCTTATTCTTGAGTTTCCTATAAATTAAATCATAGAATATTTGTATTTTTATGTCTAGCTTCTGTCTCTCAACATGTCTTCAAGATTCATTCACATTTGTATGTATCACTAGTTGTTTTTTTCTTTTAGTTGTCTTGTGGTATTCTAGTATTTGAATAAATCATTTTTATTTATCTGTTCTTCATTTGATTGATACTGGGTTGTTTCCCATTATTGGTTACTATGAATGAAGCTACTTTGAACAGTACAGTAAAAGTTCTTGGCTAACACATACAATCCTTTCTCTTGGGAATATAGTTAGGAATGACATTTCTTAGTCATAAATAGGCTTATATTTAGGTCTAGTAGATATCGCCAAAGGATTTTCCAAACTGATTGAACCAGTTTACACTCTAATCACTAATGTTTGATAATTTCAACATTCAACCTGTGTCCCTTTGACATTACCATAATTGGGGGGGGGGGTTGTTTGGTTTTTTTTGTTTTATTTTTGTTTTGAGCAGTTCCTTATTGCAAGATGCTTCAGTCTCATTTTGTATATTTCCTATTAAGGTCCCCAAATCAGCCATTGCTCCAAGGAAACCTCGTTCCTTTTAATGGAGAATAGTTGCCCAGTAGCAACAAGCACCAAGATCTAGGTGCAGGTGTGCTTGTTGCTGCTGGGATGATGTCAGTCCTTTGAATTTTAACCACTGTTTGTGGGTTGTGTTATTGGGATTTTAGTTTTCTTTTCTCTAATGAACATGAAGTTGAGTGCCTTTTTTATATGCTTTTTAACTATTGTATATATTTATGAAGTGTCTGTTCACATCTTTTGCCCACTTTAATGCATTTCATATTGCTTTCCACCGCTTTTTATTGTTTTTAAAATTGAATTGTAGGACTCCTTTGTATGGTCTAAACATGATCAATATGAATCTTTTTAAATATACACACATCAGTATGCTGCAGATATTTTCTCTAAGTCTGGCTTACCTATTCACTTTTTAATCAACCTATTTAAAATTTACATGTAGTGAAATTGACTCAATGTATATATAATTATAGATATGTTAGGACTTAAATGCATACTTTTATCATTTGTTTTCTGTTTGTTTCTTCTGTCTTTAGTTCTTTTTCTCTCTTATTGCCTTTTTGGGAGTTCCATGAACATTTACTGGATTCTTGCTTCATTTATAGTGTTTTTAAGTATATCACTTTGTATAGTTTTCTTAGGAGTTGCTGTATTATAATATACATGTCTAACTTATCTTGGTCAACAGGCATCACTGAAGTGTGGAAATATTACTTTCATTTAATTCCTTTTGCTTCCCCACTTTTTAAACAGTTTTTAAAGAATTTTCTCTACATAGAGTGAGCATCCATCAAATGGGATTATAAGTTTTGGTTTAGTCATCAAATGTGATTTAAGAAACTCATGAGAAGGATAATCTATTATATTTGCTATTATATTTATACTCCTGTTTTTACCTATTCCAAAGTTTTTCTTTCTTTTTTGATGTTCCAAGTCTTCTTTTATCATTTGGTTTGTGTTTATAGAAACTCCATTAGTCATTCTTCAAGGATATATTTACTAGTGTCAAATTCTCTTAGTTTTCCTTTACATAAGAATGCCTTTAGTTCTCTTTTGTCTTGGAAGAATGTATTTGCCAGATATAAAATTCATGATTGACAGTTCCTGAAAAAAATATTGTGCTGCTTTGTTTTGACCTGTTGGTTTCAGATGAGAAATCATTCAAATTGGCATTCCTTTATAAGTGATGTGTCATTTTGTAAAGGTTTTTTTATTTGTTTTTAGTTTTCAGAAGTTTTTTTTAAATGTGTTTTTAATGTTTTATTTATTTTTGAGACAGAGACAGCGGATGGGGGGGGGCAGAGAGACAGAGAGACACAGAATCTGAACTGGCTCCAGTCTCTGAGCTGTCAGCCCAGAGCCCGATGCGGGGCTCGAACCCAAAATGTGAGATCATGACCTGAGCCGAAGACTGAGACTTAACCGGCTGAGCCACCCAGGTGCCCCAGTTTTCAGAAGTTTGGTTGTCATATGTCTTGGAATTAATTTCTTTTTAAAAATAATTTTTAATGTGTATTTTTATTTTTGAGGAGGCAAGAGAGAGACAGAGTGTGAACCGGGGAGAGGCAGAGAGAGAGGGAGACACAGAATCCAAAGCAGGCTCCAGGCTCCCAGCTGTCAGCACAAAGCCTGATGCGGGGCTCAAACTTGTCGATCGATCATGAGATCATGATCTGAGCCAAAGTTGGATGCTTAACTGACTGAGACATCCAGGCACCCCTGGAATTAATTTCTTTGGATTTATCTTACTTGAGATTTTCTCAGCCTCTTGAATATGTGATTTTATATCTTTTCTCAGTTGGGGGAGTTTTCAGTCATTATTTTACCTGAATACTTTTTCTGAGTTCCATTCTTTCTTTTTCCCCTTTCTGTGACTCTGATGATATGAATGTTAGCTTCTTTGTTATTATCACTGAGACTTTGTTAATTTTTCTCAGTTTATTTTCTCACTGTTGTTCACATTGGGTAAATTCTTTTGATCTGTCCTCAAGTTCATTGCTTCTGTCCTTTGTCATTGTCCTCTACTATTTTTTAAAATGTTTTATTTATTTCTGAGAGAGAGAGAGAGACAGCATGAGCAGGGGAGGGTCAGAGAGAGAGGGAAACACAGAATCTGAAACAGGCTCCAGACTCTGAGCTGGCAGTCAGTACAGAGCCCAATGCGGGGCTTGAACCCATGAACCGTTAGATCATGACCTGAGCCAAAGTCGGAGGCTTAACCGACTGAGCCACCCAGGCACCCCATCTGTCCTCTACTATTGAGCCCATTTAACAAGTTAAAAAATGTTTTTTTCAGTTATTATATTTTATAATTCTATAATTTTCATTTTTTAAAAATAACTTGTAGTTGTTGAGATTTTCTAGTTCTTCACTTGTTTCCAACGAACCCATAAATTCTTTCTGAGGTATTTTTATGATGGGGCTTTAAAATTCTTGTCACATGGTTCCATTGTCTAATTTATCTCATCTTGGCACCTGTTGGTTGTCTTTTCTCATTTTAGTTGTGACTTTTCTGCTTCTTGGTGTGATGAGTAACATTTGGGTATCCTAGGCATTTTGAATAATATGTAATGAACCTCTGGGTTCTGTTTAGTACTTTTGAGCATACTTTCCCCATGTTGAGGTGTAGCACAAAGGCTGGGTGGATATATATATTCCACTCTCCACTTGTACAAATGTGGGCCACCAATTCATACTGTTTTATGGCATATGGGTGGCGCTGCAGTTCATTTTCTCTCCTGGTCCCGCTGACACCTTGCCAGTGCAAGTGGGGCATTGTCTGAGACTGACTCTGCTCTGAATGAGCCCAGCTGATGCCAGGGGATAAGAGGAGGGAAGCCAAATACCAACTAGTGCCACTTTCTTCTTATCCCCTCCTTTTATCTCCTGATGCCAGCTCTCTGTTGGGCCCCATTGACACTACAGTGGGGTGTGAAGCAGAGTGGTGATGAGTCCCACTTCTCATTGGCTCATTAAATCTCTACTGCCAGGTGGAAGTAGAGGCTTAACATATTTCTGGACCTACTACTACCAGCTGAGCAGGGCAGTCAAAGCACCCCGTTCTTGCTGAGCAGGAAATGGAAGATCAATATTCCACTCAGCCATGCTGATACTAATGTGGCAAGGAAATCAGAATCTTGTCTGCTCTAGCCAGGAGGTAGAGAGAAGGGTAAAAGAATCCCTGTCTGCTTGGCCCTGATGGCACCATTGGGTGGGGAGATTGAAGCACTACTGTTTGATGTCCCTGTGTGGGGGATGTGGGAGCTAAAATCATGGGGGAGATGGAGGGTTAAGGATCAGCTCTCTTCTTGGCCCATTTGAAACTGTGGGAGTGTTTATATGGGGGTGAATTTTCCACTGGTGCTTGGTTTGAGTAGGGTAGGTGTTGCCAAAAATGATTCCTGTTAGGCCACACTTTTCCTGGTATTTTGACTAGGAGGAACAGGCTTTCCTTGGAGACATTTTTGGAGGTCTACACCTGTTAGAAGTTCTGGGTTGGAGGCTTCTGCAGGGCCCTGTCTGAGATCCCTAGGAGGCAATAAAGAAACACAGAACTCATCTCAAGTCTCAGGGTCCCTAGACAGTGTGACTTCTTTTTTCTACTTTCAGAGACCATCTGTGATTGTTTTTTGTTGTGTGAATGGTGAGAGGGAGGATCTGAAAGGGCTAATTTATCTTGGTCAGAATTGGAAGTCACCAACAATATGCTTTTTCCTTTCCTTTCCTTTTTTTATTTTACCAACAGCATCTTTTGAAGAGCCTAAGTTTTTACATTGTATGAGATCCACGTTATCATTTTTTTTCATGGACCAGATGCCACCATTAAATAAAATGTTGGCTATTGTTTTTTCACAAATGCTCTGTATCAGGATTAAGGAAGTTCCTTTCTATTCCTAATTTGTTGGGAGTTTTTTTTTTTTTTTATCAGCCATATATGTTGAATTTGTCACATGTTTTTCTACATCTGTTGTGATGATTATGTTTTTTCTTAGTTTGTTAACCTCCTGAAGTAGTTTGATTAATTTTTGAATGTTAAACTTTGTATTTCTGGCACAAACCCCACTTAGTTGTAATGTGTTATACTTTTTAGGTTTGTGGGATTTAATTTGTTAAAATTTTGTTCATAAATTTTTCATTCATTTTCACTAGGGATTTGGTTTGTAGTTCATTTTTTATTATTATTTCTTTGTCGGGTTTTGGTATCAGGGTTTTCCTTAGATATTTCTTGGTTTAGACCTTCTGAGTGCCCATAAACCTCATTTCTATTTCTTGTTACAGCAGGTCTTCTTTTGATATATTCCCACCTTGCCAACAATAATTAAAGCCTCTGATGGTTAGTAATTAACTTCAAGGTCAAGAATAAATTAGTATATATTTGAATTACAATCTTTTGATTTATAGTGGCCCAAAAATGAAGGTAATTAAATGTTACAGCATTAAACTATGATCAAATCTTTAAGGATGAATATTCAAGTAGTTCATTTAAATAAAAAGCCTGAAATAAAAAACTAAAATTTTTGCAAGAATTCTTCTAACTACTATTTCTGCACCAATTTTTTTTTAGTTTTTTTTCCTAATGAAATACTTCCATGGCCATAAAAATATATAAATGCAGAACATACTTGAACTTGTTCTTATTTTTTCCCCCTCTGTTGAACTTTACTAAACTATTGTGAACCAATTATGCAAATTGGTGGTAATTAATTTGCATCTTTAGACAAGTGAAAGCTTTTTACAAAGGATGGTTATTAAATGTTTTGTATCTCTAAGGAGGATGGAAGAAAAAAAATAAATCCTTATTACAGGAAGAAATATGGGGCTTGCAGAACAAAAATATTGCAATAGGGATTCTTTGACCTTAGTTCTGGTACCACGAGGAGAGCCTGCTGGTTCTCTTTCTTGTACTAGTTCTACATGGTGAAATTCCCTCCATCTTTAATTATGATAATACCTTAAATTTGATATTTAAATTAGGTAATTATTAGACGTTCAATTTTTATTAAAAAATTAAATGGTTATAAGATTATCTGATAAAGAGAACATGAATCTTCCATATGTTTCAAATTTTTAAATTGTTTTCCTTTGCTCATAAAAAGCTTAGTGCAAATCTTCAAATTTTCAGGTAGTTTTAATAGCATTAATGCTTTCAGAACTACTCTTGTGATGTAACCTTATTTGAAATGTTTCCATCTCTTGATAACTGTGTTTTCCACTTCCATTCTTTGCTTGAAATGTGTCAGATTTAATGGGATCTAAAATGCTCTAGTGCAAGGTTATGTGACTGTACAGTATAACTTGAATGAAAGCATTATCACAAGTAAGCTGCTATTGAAACTTGGCACTTTTTCAACATTCTCAGGTATTTCACATTGCAACAGGGGAGAGGGTCTTTTCTTCAGGACTTTATGCCTTCTATTGACTAACTCAGAGTGAGGGAACGCTTGGTATTCCTTCAGTCTAGATTTTCAAGATAATTAACCCCTGAAAGATTTTGGCTTTCAGGAGTTGCTCAAAATTTTGAATTTACCAATTAAACTCTGTTTCTAAATTATTTTTGGAGTTTTAGAATATGTATTTTCTGCCTTTATATGGTATTTGAGTAGAAGATGAGGTGTTATATTGCTATCTTTATCAGATATACACTTTATTTAATATTCATAATAACTCTGGATGGTAGGTAGTGTTATTTTTANTTACTGGTAAGCAGAGGAGGAAGCTCCAGCTTGGAGAGACTCTGTGACATATTCAAGATTACACAGCTAATTGATAGTAGAGCACATACTAAATCCTAGGCATACTTGAACCTATAATGCATGATTTTGTCTTGAACTAGTCAAGATGGCCTAGTACCCATTTAGAAGAATGATGAGTAGAGGTGGAGTTTCATACAATATTTAAGACACCATGAAGACTTATTCTAAAACTCTTTGCAATGTTATCTAAAATCCTAAGTGTTCAACTGTGGCAGATGCACAATTGACTGTAAAATGAATGAGCATCATTTTGGTTTTGTATGATTGTATGGCTAATATTGATGGATAGAATGTTATATTTATTTTATTAAAGAAAATTTTATTTTATATTCTTTATTAAAATAAAACCTTTAGTTTTTAACCAATTGAAAGATTGATTTTGTTACCCATTGTCTTGTAAAAAATGAGATTGTAGATAGGATTGGGGGAATAGTTAAGAAAATTACAATGTATTTTTTATCTCTCTGCATGTCTTCATTGCCTAAAGGATCTCATTAGCCTTTAAGTTTACTAGGCAGTCACAAAACTCTGTTTGATATTTGAATGAACATTGGTTGATTCTCGATAAATCCCATAAAAGTATCACATAGTGTGGCAGATTCTGTGGACATCCCTTTTAGAACTTGGGAGAGCCCTTTGGAGGGCTGTAGTTGCTGCTGGTAATGACTCACACTTAACATCTATTTATCAACTGAAACTACCTCATCCAAAGAGGTCTGAGAGTCCCAAAGTCATGTTTTGACTGGTAGAGGTACCAAGTACTCACTGCCTTGCCTCCATATGGGAGATAGCAACCTGATAAAATCCTACAGTCAGACTTAGGCTAGGTGCACCAGAAATCAATTCCTTGCTTACCTTCTTTGACTTTTTGCCTTGCTTCCTTCCCTTCTCCTCTCTCCAGAGAATACTCCCTTAAAAAACAACTTGCACAATTCTGTTCTCAGAATCTGCTATTTAAGAGCTAGACTTAAAACATGTGGCAATTTAACTATCAGAAATTATCTTCCTTGCCTATATTTCAAGAGTGTACCCGGGTTTACTTTTGAACTAAATAGACGCCTTCATGGCCTATATAGCCATGAAGATTGCTGGCTGTGTTACTTGATTCTATTTTGCCTTTTCTCTATTTCCTTCCTCCATTGTTGGAAGAATACTAAGGTTATATATTATAAACATTAGAAAGAATTTCATAAGCTGTTGATATGGAAAGAAAATTCTCATATTATTGGTACTTTTGAGGAAATTACTAAGAGTATGACACATAGCAATGTCACAGTCAGTAGTAATCACCTCCTTTCTTCCTGTATGCTTTTAGAAATAATTTTATAATTGCTCTTCTGTCTGTTCCAGATTTTATTGTGTCCCACCCATTTCTTCTGCTGGAAGGAAGCTTCTCTCTGTGTGTTTTATATATTTGCCAGTTTTACATGATTGGAAATATAACAGATATGAAACAGAGGCTGATTTTTACCCACATTTGATATGGATACCATTCATTTATAACAAAGCTGTTTTGCTATTACTGAGAAAAGTAAAAAAAAAGCAAACAGCTGGCTTGATGGAAAATCTGCCCTAATCCCTGGAGAATGAGGAGTTCAGACGTGATATAAGCTGACAGAGGGTGAAAAAATAATCTTCAGGACGGTAAGTTAGTGCAGCTAGAATGGGCAGGAAAGGATCGCATACTAGAGAAGAGAACACAGCGTATCCTGGGGCCACACAGTTCACTTAGAAAATGTGACATTGAAGAATGAAAATAGTAAGCGTACCAGTGTTAACAGGAATGAAAGAGTGCTAACAATATAGAAATTAAGTTTTGGATAGATCACATATAAAGGAGCTTCATCTGCTTCAAGTCCTTTTACAATTATTGTTCTTTCTCAGTTGATATTTTCCTCAACACCAGTAGAGGCCTCCAGACACTTCATTAAGTAAACAAACACACCAGCCACACACAGGGAAAAGGATGATACCTATTGTGTTCTCTGACATGGAGAGGAATCAGATGGAATCTTTGATGATTCCTCACTGAAGGTGGTTTCAGTGAGAGTCAACAATGATTAGAAGAGGTGCTAAACTTTGTTGTATAACCTGCTCAAATACCCATTAAAAAAATACTTGGTCCAGAAAAGAAAGTCATGACACATGTAATTATTGTTATTTTAGATCACATTTAACTAATTATCACAATGTGGGTGTTTCTCTGTTAACTGTTTAGCGTGTCAATATGACCATTCTCTCAAGCCACCTAACTTGCCCCGTATTCTTGGACTTAAAACACTGTAGTTGAAGAGGATGGAAGCAAGGTAATTTGTGGACCCCAATCTGAGTTATTTGGCAAGTCTTATTTTTCTGTCTCAAGTTGTGAACTGAGCGTAATTTTAAAGGCAAAGTTTGTGAATAGTAGCCATGAAAACTTTACAGAAAATACAACTAACCCACTACAGAACCTACTAATAAGCAGTGTAAAGCTCCTCTTTAATTTTCAAATGTACATGCATTTATATATATGATTGCAAATAAGCAACAAGATCTGCTTGCTCATTATTGATTAACCACATATTTCCCCCTCAGTTTTAATGAATAATCAGAGTTAGACATCAGGTAGGTCCCGGGATGTCCGCTGCTTCAGAGGTAAAGCCATCAGATTCTGCCTTCACTGGTAAACTCCCCTCAGCCCCAACCCCTAATTAACTGCTTTAAGAAACTCCAGCAGCTTCGTTTTATATTAGACACTTCTCTGACTGTACCTTTAGCTGACAGTATAAATACATTCATTTTGCTGTCACATTAATTGATTTTAGCTAATTAGGAGCATTTTTTGGGCTTTAATTTGATAAAGAAGTGTGAATGCATTTTTCCCCCACAGCAGGTTTGTTATTTGCTAGGGTATTAGGAGAGTGTTAATTAGGCACAGTTCTTCTGTCAGGTTGATGGTTCTAAACACAGACTAAAATAGGCAGAGCAGAATCTGGGTTTTGGCTACCAGTGTGATTTGTCAGAGTAGGTTAGTTACCTCTGGAATGGAACTGTGATGTAGGTGAGTGTGTGTATGCTAAGGAAGCACCAAATCTCTTCTTTCCTTGCACAAATATTTCCCATAGCTGCAGTCTCCTTTTCCTCCATGTCAAAACTTTGCAGAAAGCCTTCTTTCCTCAGTCATTCTCTCCCAAACCCTCCAGCCACCAGTTTTGTCTTCAGCCTGGCCCTTCTTCATTTTAAGGCGAAAGTCACTGGTTTTGAAAATTCGCTGGCCCTGAAGTATTTGCAGAAGATCTCTTGAAGAGTTTGGGCCTAGGGATTTCTTTGTTTGGTCTCTTCTGCTGAAGGCATAACCGGGCTGTCGGTCTGCTGTCCCTAAGCAGTGAAGCAAAGGGAAACAGACAACAGAGCAGTTGAGATTCCTGCTAGGAGCTTGTTTGTAGATGGAGCCCATTCAAGGTCTTTTGTTTATTTGTGAGGCTTTTCTTAGGGAATGCATAAAAAGGCATGTGAAACAAGTAACCATTTAGGGAAGGAAGAGAAGGCATGTTTGACAACTGCATTTTCAATTTTGTGGGAAATGCTCATTTAGATAATGTCAATTTTCTATGAAGACACAGTTGTTCTCTAAGTCATGTGCTTTGTATTTCCTTTGTTTTCCTCTGTAGCTCTATATTAATCCTTTACACATTTGTCCCTCATCCCCCACATCTGACCCATCTATAAATAAATAGGAACAAATAAAGTCATCTCTGAACATCCTCCAGTTATACATTCTACCATTTTGATTCTGCAAATCAAACCTCAAATGTTAATCTCACTTCTAAAATTTTCAAAACCTTCATTGAAAATATCTGCTCTTGTCTGCCTTTTATACCTGCTTTTGAATCATAGAATATGTGCATGTA
Source organism: Crocuta crocuta (assembly GCF_008692635.1). Lineage (NCBI taxonomy): Eukaryota > Metazoa > Chordata > Mammalia > Carnivora > Hyaenidae > Crocuta > Crocuta crocuta. The sequence goes on along the minus strand of NW_027530545.1, from coordinate 5,628,195 downwards.
AAAGAGGGCGGGGGGAGGAGCCCCTGCACAGAATGCGGAGCCCTCTGACTGAAGTATTGATAAGAGTGGAAAAAAGATGATATTTGGAGACTCCATCCATCTGTTGGTTATAAACTTGTTTACTTGGTCTTTGTGAGTCTTACTTGTCTTCTTTGTAAAATGCAGATAATAATGTGTATCCTAGAATAGTTGTCAATATTAAATACGTGCTTTTCTTTTGTCATCCTGGTGTTTATCCCGGTCCTTCTTACTTTTAAAACAAAAATCGCAGTCACTTAGCAATAGTTAGCAAATAAAAGATGTTTATGTGACTGCATCTGTAGTCCTGCATTAATATAAGCTCCATGAGGATGACGTATACATCTCATTTCAACACTGTGTCACCAGCTCCTGGCACGTGGCAGACATTCAGTAAATGCTTGTTGTATAACTCAGTGAAGTGTCCGCTCTTAGGGCACCTAATATCGATTTGATTGTTGTTTTTTTGTAGTTAAAATTTACTAGATAAAATCCAACATAAAGACAAAAGCAGTTATTTATATTCGTATTTGAAAGTAAGTCTGAAAATGAATTATGTATACTTTCCACTCAAGAACACAGGAAAAAAGCAAATCAAACCCAAAGCAAGTAGAAAGAAGGAAATCAGTGAAATACAAAACAAATATGAAACTGAAAAAATCAACAAACCAAATGTGATATTACTAATAAAATTCATAAATCTTTAATAAGAGAAAAGAGAGAAAAAAAGCATTACCAATGTGATCGATTTAAAAAGTGGTTATTAACATGGATATTAAAAACAGTTTGAAAAGCAATATTGAGAAAATGTTAGACAACTACCAAGTAGGTGAAATTTTAAAATTTTATGAAAAATAATTGACCAAAAGTGAGTTTAATCATTTTTTGAGGGTATTGAAAATATTATTACAAAAACTTCCCACAAGAAAACTTCAAGACCAAATGGCATCGTTATGAATGCTTCTTATATTTATAATGAGTGAGCTTATAAAAAACCGTTCCAGACTATACAAGAGGAGAAGAGGAGCACTTCTTTTTTTTAATGTTTATTTTTGAGAGAGAGAGTGAGCAGAGGAGGGTCAGAGAGAGAGGGAGACAGAATCTGAAACAGGCTCCAGGCTCTGAGCTGTCACCAGAGAGCCTGATGTGGGGCTCAACCCACGAACCATGAGATCACGGCCTGAGCTGAAGTCGGGACGCTTAACTGACTGAGCCACCCAGGCGCCACAAGAGGAGCACTTTTAAACACATTTTATGAAGTCAGTGTAACCTTGATACTAAAATTGGACCAAGACACTACAAATAAAGGAAGATTAATAACCGAACACAGATGTGAATAATCTTTAGAAATTAGCAAATATATTATATAATAATATATAAATCCCCATGATTCATATATATAAACCTCATTTTTAATGGGGTGAGTTAATAATGAGATCAAAGTTACAATTAGGTTTATAGTAGCACTGTTTTTAAAAGTCATATACTGGAAACAATCCAAATATCCTTTAACAGAATAAGTATATAAATTATGGCATGTTTATAAAATGAAATACTATACAGCTATGAGAATAAATGAACTATAACTAAATGCAAAAACATAGATGAATATCACAAAGATAGTATTGAGCAAAAGAATCCAGGCAAAGTATTATAATCAGATATTGGTTCAGCTTGGATGGAGGTAGTGACTGGGAGGTTGTATTGTAGGGATAAGGTTGGAAATTGTTTTTTCTTGATATGGGCGACTGTTACTAAGATGTGTTCAATAGTGAAAAATCATTAACATATTCAGTTATGATTAGTGTATCTAAATGAATGTTTATAGTACTTCCGAAAGAAGTTCATATGAAGCACACACACAAACACACACAAATGTAATAATGTAGCCTACTATTTGGCCTGCAGAGTTTAGCATTTGTGTCCATGGTATGTAGCTGCAAATTCCCATTGTGACCATTATAGTGTCTAACGAATCATATTTAGTATAAAGTAAGGGGGAAAATTAAGTAAATAAAGTAAGAACCAAGTTGCTTCATCTGGACAACAGGTGCTCTTAGAAATGTATAGATACATGTGTCCACAATATGCATATTGTTTTTTTACATATTCTTATCTTAAGTGTTTACACTGTAATCATTCATTACTGCTAGTAAATAAAAACATATTATTCCCATTTTTAATGTCCAAAGAACATTTTATTACATAGATATATTAAAATCCATTTAAAAATCACCTTCCTTTGAATATTTTAGATGGTTTTCAAATTCTAAATAGTGCCTAGATGGGCTCCCTCTACAATGACTGGAGGGCTCTGCTCCTGGTAATCTGTCATATACATTCCATTTCATCACTGTTCACTGCCAGGTGCACACAATTCACATGGCAGAGAGAAGAGACATCTCAGTACGTCTGAGAATCTTAATCATCCCTGAACTCTTCTTTCCCCAAATGGGAAATTTATTTTAAAATAACATTCCTTGAGATACACCTGTTTGGAGTTCTTAGACAGTCTAGGTAAAGGAACAATTCAAAACTTATTACCTTAAGCTCTGCTGTATTCGCTGAGAAGGCTGGGATGTTAGGGAGCAATTGTTCCGAAACTTTGCAATACTTTACATTGTGCACATTTCTAACCGGAAAGTGAAATGCTCATTTTGTGAAGATATTCTAAATTCCTACTAATGCCTCAGCTTTTCAGGTTTTCTTATTTCAATAGAACCAAATTCTGGTTAAAAGAAAATGAAAGAAAGAAAAAGAAACAGAAGAATAGCTCTGAAAACTTACTGGTTCCTCATTTTTCTTGACACTATATTTCCATCTAAATGAATTTTCATAATTCATTAATCTGTAGTTCAAAAGCAAGGACAAATGTATTTCTGTGTCACCATAAATTTAAAGAAGAGTAAGAGAATGTGATTCTGACCTCATTGCAGTGAGAATATTCACAAAAGGAAAGCAAAATGACCCTTGTTCACATGAGATACTCCATCTATACACTGCCAAAGATAACTGACTCTTTCCTAGCTCTCCAGGACAGAGAGAATAAGAGAGGAGAGTTGCACAAAGCAGACCTGGCCAGAGACTCAAATTCTGTAAAACTTGACTTGAGTCAAGTGAAGAGAGAAGTTTCCTTTTCAAATCACATGGTAGATGGCATCTCTTTCCTTTAAAGTGTTTAGATAAGATAAGCCAGTTCATAGTAATATATAGTGTCACCTTCCCAGGAAAATATGTCTTGGAGAATGACTGATTCAGTTGTTTTTTGATAAACAAACTTTAAGCGGTCTTGCATCAATTTCTTTTCCTTCAATCTGTCACTTTTCTCTGGTATATAATGAACCCAGTCTGTTTGGATGTGTAAGTAAAAGTTCATAAAAACAAAACTAGTAGAATGGGGAAATGTGTTATCATGCCTTTGGAATGGTTTTTTATGCCTTTGGAAAAAGTTCTTATTGATTTTGTACTCTAATACCAAGGTAACTTTCAGTAGCCATCATTTGGGGGTAATTTGCTCTGATATCCTTGTGTACTGACCTGTTTGATAGAGTGTTTTTTTTCCCCCTCCCTTTAGAATTGTTGACCATATTAGGCTTTCCACAAGCTAGAGATAGAACTGCTTCAAAATCCATAGAAAGGTGACAACATAGTAGGATAAATGTACTAATTGTTCCTCAAATAAAATCTCTGAAAAGATTTAAATGAACATCTGTTTGAAGAATAGAGCTATTAAAGGGAAAGTTCTGCACAAACAATATGCCATGCAAAATAGTTGTACAATAATGCTGTGAAATTGTTTAATTAACTCATAAAAGGGGGAATCTAGTAAAGGAAATGTATGCAGTGCACTCTAGGGATATTTGATAGTCTTTAAGAGCAGATGTGATTATGATTATAATTATTTTAGTAAATTGGATTATAATTTCTCTTTCTGTTGTAAAATAAGATACAGTATATTATGAATCCTAAGTATAAAAAAAAACCCTTTAAACATGTAAAATTCATGTAAATCTTGACTTCTGTTGAAGGTACAGTACCACCATCATTACCTTTGTTTCCTTGAGGTGTACCTTTGTAAATACAATGGAGAAGAGTAAGTTTTCAGCAGGTAACTAGGTTGGATTTTATGTGTACTTTGTGGGAATTGGTTTCAATATTTTGTAGACATAACTTTCACCATAGATTTAGATCATAAAACATATTTTTATCTTTAGAAAGTACTAATTATAAGATCATGGTGTGTAGTGAGTATGGAGTAATTTTATTTTATTATCAGAGAAACTCCATCAGAGACCCTATAGTACGGAACATGAAGGCTACAATGTTTTCTGGGGTTTTTTTATGCGTGAGGTCAACCAGTTTGACTTGAAGTGGATTCATTGACTACCATGATATATATTAAGTTTTTTTTTGATATTGACATGCAGATTTATCATATCTGTGCCCTACTATTATTTTTCACCCTTATTCATTTTGGAAATTGCATAATTTTATATTCATAACTTTAGTCAGTAATTATGGGAATGTTACATTTTCTGTATGTTGCCTTTATCACTCTTATTAACTAAAATTACTGCTAGAAGGAAATTAATCAGACAAATTAGTATTCTTATTCATGAAACCTAGATTATGGTAAATGCCAAGATTAAGACTAATGAAACAATTACTTATTTAATCATATTAAAAATGGGGTCATTGCTCAGATATCTCACAGTAACTGCAGCAAGCTTTGGAAGTAGACAAATGAATGTGTTTTTCTTGACTGCTCTTTCATGAAAGCAAGATTATCATGACCTGCTTGGAGCTTTTCTTTCATATTTGATATTTTCCTTAAGAAAAAAATCTCTCTTACTAGAAAAAGTTAAAATTTAATTTCTTCAAAGGAAGAAACTTAAGCAATCCTGACTATGACTTTTCAGAATTTAAGATGTATGTGAAAGTGTTCTAAAGTCAAGGCTATAGACACTTACAGGCAGAATATTTTGCTACTTTATAATAATAGATACCATATTAGAAGCATAAATATTTACTTAAGGTATTTCTTAAAACAAATTTAAAAAATTAATTTAAGGTAAATATATATTAAAAAGCAAAAGTTATTATAGGGCTAATAGTAAAAATCCATATTCCTCTCCAGGTTATGTCAGCAGCTTCCTGATGCCCCATGCCAACAATATTTAATCCTTCCTCTCTTTAGGTCTTGTGAGAATGCCTCAATATTATACTGCTTTTCTTATTTCTCAATTTAGACATTAGCAGAAAGTTAGTGATTTTTTTCCTATGATAGCTAAAGATTTTATTCATACTGCTTCCCATATTGTATTCCCTCTCTGTGTTAAAAAGTTCTGGATTAGTAACTTTATTAGGAACTTTTGCTAATCTAAATATTATATTAAAAATATATTTATTTTTGTATCAAATCCAGACACTCTCTTGATTCTTGATTTGTAAGGTGAAAATTTCAGCATTCTTAACACTTCCTTACTCTGCTTTCTACCATACGTGGGTTGTTGAACAAAATAGTGGATGAAATTGGAATTTAAATTTGAATTTTATATAAACAACAACTAATTTTTTAGTGTAAGTATGTTCCAACGTTGTGTAAATTCATTGTCTGTAGATAAAATAATATTTAATTAATTAGACTTGAGAAAGATGAATATATTGTGGGGATTAAAAAATAAGATAATCAATTTACCTGCATAACTCCTAAAGTTTTACACATTTGAGGTACCAGATAGTTCTCTATTGGGCTTAGGAGATGAACCTAAAATCAGAAAGATTAGTGGAAAGTATATTTAATCGAAGGAGTAGCTAGACTCCCAGATCACCTCCCTAAACCATCATGGCCAGGCTACATCCCACGTCAGAGGAATTTCCCAGTAGAGGAAATGAAGTTTCCATTTCTGGCACAGTTGATCTAAAAAGACTGTTAATTTAGGGGCAGCAAGCAAAACTAAGCATAGGGTATGGCCCTGAATTTGATACAAGAAGATTGAGTGAAAATTTATGTTCTGTAGTGGGATTCTAACAGCTGCTTTTTCCTTTTTGACTCAGAATGGTGATAGCAGCACCATTGAGAAGTAGCCTAGAGAATTCCTATCCTGTGCTCAAAAGACTGGCTCAAAACAAAAGGTTTGCAGTACTATCACTGAGACATGTCAAGTGAAATAGCATAGTCTCTTCTTTATTGCTCATGGTAAGAGGTGTCAATCCACGGATTTTTTTCCTCCCCCAAACAGAGTTGTAAGATCTCACTTTTAAATATAAATTGTTGGCCAGGGAACATCAAACACTGTAACTTCCTAATGCGGAAGGCAAAGACCAAAATGAACAAGTAGAAAGGGGGTACTCAGAGGAAACAAAGTTGATTTAAAAAGAAAGAATAAAACTTAAAAGAAAAAAAGGCCTTTCTGTGATACCTTGGCTAGGTTTCATATAATGTTGTTTTGCATTTCCATTGTAACTTAAAGGGAAACTTCCACAATGTTCAGAGCCCCTGATGTCCTGAAAATGAAGGACAAGGATGTCCTCAAATTCCTTACAGCAGGAGCCCACTTAGGTGGCACCAACTTTGACTTCAAAATGGAATAGTACATCTACAGAAAAAAAAAAAAGTGATGGTATCTGATCATAAATCTGAAGAGAACCTGGGAGAAGCTTCTCCTGGCAGCTTGTGCCATTGTTGCATCGAAAACGTGGCTGGTGTCAGTGTCATATTATCCAGGAATACTGGCCAGTGAGCTGTGCTAAAGTTTGCTTCTGCTACTGGAGCCACTTCTATTTCTGGCCACTTCACTCCTGGAAACTTCACTAACCAAATCCAGGCAGCCTGCTGGGAGCCAAAACTTCTGGTGGTTACTGATCCCAGGGCTGACCACCAGGCCCTAAGAGAGGAATCTTCTGCTAACCGGCCTGCCATTGTTCTGTGTAACACAGACTCTCCCCTGCACTATGTGTACATTGTGATCCCTTCCAACAAGGGCTCTCACTCAGTGAGTTGGATGTGGATGCTGGCCCAGGAAGTTCTACATATGTGTGGCACCATTTCGCATGAACAACCATGGGACGTCATGCTTGATCTCTACTTCTTCAGAGATCCTGAGAGAGTGAAAAGGAAGAGCAGAGTGCTACCAAAAAATGCTGTGACCCAGGAAGAATTTCAGGGTGAATGGACTGCTCCAGAGTTGATTGCTACTCAATCTGAAGTTGCTCACTAGAGGTGGGCAGGTGCGTTCTGTTCTTGTTCAGCAGTTCTCTACTGAACACTGGAGCGCTCAGCCTGCCACTGAAGACTGTTCTGCAGCTCCCGCTGCTCACGCTGCTGAGTGGATAAGGAACAACCACTGAGTGGTCTTAAGCTGCCCTTCATCAGAGGCAAACAAGGTGGAAATAAAGTTAACAAAAAACAGGTTCTAAATTAGAGGGGCACCTGGGTGGCTCAGTCGGTTAAGCTTCCGACTTCGGCCTCAGGTCAAGATCTCATGGTTGGTGAGTTCGAGCCCCGCGTCAGGCTCTGTGCTGACAGCTAGCTCAGAGCCTGGAGCCTGTTTCAGATTCTGTATCTCCCTCTCTCTCAGACCCTCCCCTGCTCACGCTGTCTCTCTCTCTCTCTCTCAGAAATAAATTAAAAAATAAATAAAAACATTAAAAAATAAATTAGAAGAAGAAAAAGAAGAAGGGGAGAGGAAGAAGAAGCAGAAAAAGGAGGAGAGGAAGAGGAAGAGAATTGCTTCAAAGATTGGATAGATAGACCCACGGAAGTTAAAGGAAGAGTTTGATGGAGTAATTTCTAATAAATGGTGAATAATAGGCAAATTACAAATTCTCACAAATTACTTACTGACCATTTGTTGGAAATGTTTAAGGAACAACCAGATGATCACCAGTTAAACACTTTGAGAGAGGATATCTACATTGGATAGAGATTATACCAATGACAATGTAAAATATGATCTAGGTCTAATATTCTACGTTCTTAGATATGTTGGTTTTAATATCCAGTCTCCAAATATGGATTATTCAATAAATAAATGTTGGCCATATCCTATATGTCAGGAAACAGAATAGACATTTTGTCTACCTACCTACTGCAATGTTAAATCAAGCAGAAGGGCTAATAATTAAGCAGATAATTGCAGAAATGATTATTTTAATTGTAATGAGATTTATGAAGAAGTAAAGAATATTATGGAAATATATAGCACACATTCTAATCTAATTAGGAGGGCAGGATAGATTTCATTACAGAAGTGATGTTTAAGCAGAGACCCAAAGGTTAAGAGAGACACTAGGAAATGACTCTAGATTTAAGTTTGAGGTTCAGAAAAGTGTCTTGGATTAGGAAGCTATATATACTGAAACAAAAGATTCTAGTTTAGCCCTCAACCAATCTTACAAATGTGCCTTGGCATCTCCCTTGTTTATTGGTGTGTGATTGATATTGTCCTAAGGTTACTTTTCTGCTTTAGGGGAAGTCCTCTGCTCAGAGTCTAGTTGTTTTGCTTTGGGTTCATACTTGGGAACTTTTAATTTGACAGATTTGTTGTTGTTGTTGTTGACTCTGACTGACACGAGGATCTACTACTTTATATTTATAGGAACTCAGATGAGTCAGATTCTGGATTATATGCCACAGAGGCAAGTGGGATTGCATTCATTCACTTCACTTTAGAGCTCAAAATACTGTGGTTTAAATGCCACCTGCAAAACAAAGAAGTGAGTGAGGAATGGCTCTTGGAATAAATGAACTCATCCTTCTCTGGAGTGTATTTCAGAAAACTACAGAGTGAAATCTTTCATCTAAATTAAAGATGGACCCTCACAAAACTTCAAAGAGTTTGATAGTATGAAAGGAGTAGCCAGGGCCTATGAAGTGCTGGTGAATAATTACAATCTGAGATTTATTGGTGACCACTCTTGTGTCCTTAAAAGGTTGGCTGACCAGATAAAACTAGGCATTGGTTAGAGGGAGGACTCTTGAGCCTCTCAATCTTTTGAAGTTTCTAAGGAGTCTTCCAAGGGGAAAATCAGCATTCACATGCTATATAGGAAGATCGTTTACATAGACCTAATGGATTCAGCTGGCTCAGGCTTCTTCATTTGACAATGTCCGATTTAGTGGCTAAGAAATGTCATTATGCTTTAGATCTTAGGGTTATCCATCATGTCTGCTAAGAGTTGAATGGAACATTCTTATGTTTGTGAGATATATTATTGAATCTACAGTGTTGGTTAGCTTCAGATCAGTTCAGCAAAAATTGTTTTACAATGGCATTTGACACAGACCTTATCATGGATTGTGTAATCAGAGTGTCACCTATAACATGAATATGTGGACATTCTTGAGTGAGTTTTCATAGCTTTGAGTAGTTCTTTTAGTGTTACTCAAGCTAAGACACTCAGATGTCTTTTGTTTAATACCTAGGATAGTGAGGTTTCTAAATGCTATGAGCGTAATCACAAGGTCCTTTTAATAATAGAGCTTACAAATGTGGTCTTCAAGTTATATAAATAAGTATCAAATTGCCACACTAAAATTAAAAGCTGAGTGTTTTGTCAGTGACAGCTTTTATATTCACTCAAAATCTTGACTATAATTTTTGAAAGAATTGCTTGTTTGCAAAATACTATCCTAGAAAAGATAATTTATCAATGAAACAAACTGGTCACTTCAGTTTATCTTGAATAATATCAATAGACAAGATAAAACAGGAAATATAGAGAAGAAAAATTTGAATATTCATTTATCTCAGTCAGTTATTCCAAGTCAGTTATTGGTTTTTGAGCAATGCAAGCATAATCTATAAAGACCACAAGACAAATGGAATAACAGATCTCAAGATCACAGAATAAAACAGCTTTAAATTAAGAGAAAGAAAATTTAGTGAAAACAATAATAAACTCTCAAAAAATTTATTATAGAAAATATGTAACTTCTGTGCTTAAGGTACAGTTTATAGACCCTCTAAAAATTATTCCCATTTCCATTCACTTACCATACATTATAGACATGTATTTTTTCAATATATACTATATTCTCAATATATTATTGAAAAATAATAATAGCTCACATTTATTGAGAGTTTACTATGCTCTTGGCACAGCTAAACTGTTTACATATATCATCTCATTTACATTCACAACACCTTTATGAGGTAGGCACTATTGTGATTTCCATTACATATGAAGAAACTGCTTCTTAGAGAGGAAGGGAATAATCCAAGGTGTATACAGCTAGCAAGTGTTAAAGACAGAATTTGGATTAAAGTTTTCTGAGTTCAGAGCCTGCCTTTTAATCTCAAACTGTACTGCCAGTTACAGAGCAACACAACTGATTGAAAAACAATGAATTCAATCAAGCAACTTGTTTTCTTTGCACACCCTGTAACAGCTAGTTTGCTTTTAAAGTGATTTCTCATTTTTTTAAAAAAATGAATGGTCTCTGAACTGAGTATTTTGAAATTTTGCAAATCATACCCACATTCACATGAAGTAAGATCACAGGTGGTTGTTCCCGTGTGAGTCAGGGGATGTTGAGAATCCTGGAGGTAATGTCTGGACTTTAGCATGACATTGGTAGATTAATTACGATTGGGGGCTATGATTCCTTTTCTTAATTGCTTTATCTTCTGGTTTACATTAGACCTGAAGACCAGTTGGATGGTGACTTATAACTGGTAAATGAAGAATTTAGGGGGAGAAACCAGGAGCATACTTTTTCAGAACAATTGGGTAATTAAGTTAGAGTTTTTAGCATGGAGACTTTCCTTTTTCAACAGTCTCTCCCTGAAATGTACCATTCCTTGGGCTCCTTGTAGCTTTCAGAGACATAGTATAATTTATTTTCAAAGACCTGCTTGCTATATTAGATGAGGTCAAGAGCCTTGAGAGTGAAGAGGACAGTTGTGCAGAAAGAGAAGAGAATCTGGCAGGCAAAGTTAGCCCCAGCAACGCAAAGGAGAAATTAGAGCAATAATGTGATGTTTGAACAAGTTACATAAATTATTTAAGTTCCTCATTTTCTGGATTGGTTTTTCTTTTCCACTGTATGATTTTAACTTTTTAAATATATTTTTACCCAAGTGATTTTGATTGGGAGTTTATCTACACAGGTCTGATGTCGAGTGCTTGCATTCTTCTGCAGTTTTCAAGTTTGGTTATCCATTGACACAATCTTGAGACCTAAATGAATGGTTGAAGGAATAAGGCAAATTTGTTGGTTTTCCCCTCAGATACTCTTTTCATTGTGGTTATATGTAGTATGATGTCCTTGGGCAAGGAAACAATTTGCCTTGGTATTTCATGGGAGTAAACTAATTTTTGGTAAGGCATTATTCATTTCTCAATTCTATAAGAAATTTAAACCTCACTCTTGAATTAAGTGGTGGATGACAAAAATATTTTGACATATATGAATGAAGTTTTTGATTCAAAGACTAGGTTCATTCAAGGGTCATTATTAATTTTTCATTAGAGTCTCCAGCTTAATGGTTATGTGTCAACATAACATAGGATCCAAAGGCAAAAATAAAAATCCACATGCCCAATTTCACACACCAGCAGCACAGTGTCTGCTGTGTGCAAAGATGGAGAAAGTTTCTTAATCACATTTCTTACAAATCTTTGATGTCTGCTTATTTATTTTCTGAGAGCAGCAGCCTCTTCATGTTTGATGTCCCAATAGCAAGAGCCTGTTTCTGTTGAGTTTGATTATAGAACGAGAGGTATGTTTACAGGGAAGCCCAGCTGGATGTATCCAGCTTTGCTGCCTTGGTTTCTTTTATCCTAGAAGAGAAAAGAAGATGAAGAGCAGTTATAGAATTAGTAATTGTACTATTGGCAGAGCCTCAAATGATATTTATTCTATTATACTCAACTTGCAGCCAGAGGATTCATTCTTGCAGCAGATGGAAGGTGGATAGCATGCAAATGCTTGGATTAAACAGGCTGTAATGCTTCGGAACCCTGACCAGTGGTCTCTGTTAGAGAACAGTGCTGGTTGTAGCCATATTTGGCAGCTGTTGCATTGATGCTTATTTAGAACAATTAGTAAGAAAAACTAAAGTAATTTGTTTGGTTGTAGCTTCCTACCAAATACTTGAGTAGGAATCAGGGGACTCTTAGGATGGAAGGAAAAAGTGCAAAAGTTTAGAATTTGGCCATGTTTCCACAACTGTTAATTTTAAACAATTTTGGTACTGCGTTCAGTCTCTTAAATGTTAAGGATCTCATATTTCTTCACTTTTTGTGGGAAGAGAATTAGATTAATTGTTAGGGGATGTCATTGGTGTACCTTTGGTTAAGGGTTATTTTTGAAATTTTTCTTGGAAAGGAATGGAACTGGCAGGGACAAGGTCAGTTTTATATTATGTCTGATGACAATTTCCAGGAAATTTGGTTAGTCAAACCACATGGATTCTTGTATTTTGCCAAAAGGGATGTCCCCCATGGAAATTGTTACTTTGGTTTTTATAATATTGGTATCTGTAAGTTCTTCAGGGTACAAGGAATAAAATCTTGAGAAGGAGGCTGAAAAGATATGCATCCTGAGATCCAGCAAATGGAAAACATTCTTTTCCACAACTGGAAAGTCTAATGGTCCCCATTATACCAACTAGATGGTGGGAAAAATCATTCTAGTAGTGAGAAACGTTTTACGTATTCAACTTTCTTATTGGATGCTGATGACACTGGACTTGATTTTAATTCATATACTGTGATTTAAAATTATATTCTTAGGAAATCAGCAATTTATTGGAAACATCTAACACCTGAGGCATTCAAATTAGAATAAGGATGGTATTCACTCATGCAACAAATATTTATTGAGCACCTTATAAGGGCCAGACAAAGTATTTGTGATACAAATTGAGCAAGATAAACATACTCCCATTTTCATGGAACACTCATCTTAATGCAAAATAATGGGAAAGTTTTACTTTAATACTATTTATATTACAAATGGATAACTCTCAGCAGACCATAAAATCAAGATATTTTCCTGTTGTTTAGTATGTGCTCATTTAGATCCATGAAAATTCTGTTTCTGATTTACTTGTGCTAAATTAGTTTTTTAGAGAGACTTTGTTTAATGTTTGGTCCTGAACTAACGTTACTTATAAAAGAGTTAATTTATAACAGTGATCTTATTTGTTATAACACCTAGGCTAATTAATTGCAAGTATTAATTAAATTTCTTTCCTGGCCTTGTAGAATTTGGCATATACTAGATATTCATGATTATACAAAGGTATATCTGTCTGCCCTTTTTAAATTTACTTTGTTCCTTTTAAGGACATACAATCTGCGATTTTTGAGCCCATTAATTGTGGAAAATCTTACTAATATATCTGGAATGTATTAGTCATACATAATGTTTAGCAAACATACGGATTATGCCTATGTGTTCAAAGTAAGGTAACAACTCCGACAGTTATATTGTTTCTGCAATTAGTGCAGACCAGAAATTCTCCATGGAGTGATGAGTCATTGATTAGTCGTTAGTTCTGCTACAACTAATTGTTTTACAAAAATAAAATATCAAAATGAATGGTTTAATTTTTAAGATAAATTAGAAAAGATTGAAGATTAGCCTTATAGCAATGCCATTAATTATTATGCATTATACATTATGACATACTTTCTTGAGAGGAAGAAAAGTAGAATTGCTTATAAACCTAGATGTGCCCATGGGAGGGCTTTGAATATGTGACTTGGATTTGTCTTGTGTTTCCTGTAGAAGCATGTGTAATAGACTTTGGCTCAGGCGGAACTAAAATACTAGTACAAGACAGACTGCCTTATAGCCTCTACCTCCAACAGTATATGCTCTCGTTCACATTGTTCTGAAAAATTTATTTGAATAATTTTCAGAGAATATTCACTATTCAGACTCAGCAGGTAAAATAGCTGATATAAAACTTCCTATTGCAAACAGAAAATATTTTTTCTTTTCCTTTTTTTTTAAATTGAAGTATAATGATCATGCAATGTTGTATTCGTTTTAGGTATACAATATAATAATTCAACAATTCTATACACTATTTGGTGCTCATCATAAGTGTACTTTTAATTCCCTTCAACTATTTCACCTATCCTCCTACCTACCTCCCCTCTGGTAACCATCAATTTATTCTCTGTAGTAAAGAGTCTGGATTTTTTATTGTTGTTGTTCTTTTTTTTCTGTATTTGTTCTTTTGTTTTGTTTCCTAAATTGCACATATGAGTGAAATCCTATACTATTTGACTTTCTCTGACTGACTTATTTCACTTAGCACTATACTTTCTAGATCCATCCATGTTGTCACAAATAGCAAATTCTCACTCTTTTTTATTACTAATATTCCATTGTGTGTATATATGTATGTGTATATGTATCTCACGTCTTTATCCATTCATCTATGGAGGGGCATTTGGGTTTTCTCCATACCTTGGCTATTACAAATAATGCTGCAATAAATGTAGAGGTGCGTATATCTTTTAAAATTAGTACTTTTGTTTATTTTGGGTAAATAGCCAGTAGTGGAATTACTGGATCATATGGTAATTCTATTTTTAACGTTTTTTATTTTTTTATTATTATTTTTTAATGTTTTATTTATTTCTGAGAGGGAGACAGCATGAACAGGGGAGGGTCAGAGAGAGAGGGAGATATAGAATCTGAAGCAGGCTCCAGACTCTGAGCCAGCCGTAAGCACAGAGCCCGATGTGGGGCTGATCATGACCTGAGCCAAAGTTGGACACTTAACTGACTGAGCCACCCAGGCGCCCCTATTTTTAACTTTTTTGAGGAATCTCTGTACTGTTTTCTACAGTGGCTATACCAATTTACATTCCCACCAACAGTGCAGGGTTTCCTTTTCCAACACTTGTTATTTCTTGTCTTTATGATTCTAGTCATTCTTACAGGTATAAGGTGATATCGTATTTTGGTTTCAATTTGTACTTCCCCAATATTCGTGATATTGAACATCTTCTCATGTGTCTGTTGGCCATCTGTATGTCTTTGGGAAAATGTCTATTCAGGTNGTTCAGTTATATATATATATATGTATATACATATATACATATATATATTGTATTTTGCACCCTTTATCAGATATATCATTTGCAAATACTTTCTCTCTTTCAGCAGGTTGCCTTTTTGTTTTGTTGATGGATTTGTTTGTTTGTGATTATGAAAATGGCTGAGAGAAAAATCCCATTGCAAACAGAGGATATTTTAATTAATACATTTCAAAACTTCTGTCTATTTAATCATATATTTACCTCTTGACTTAGGTAGATTTCAATTTTTTTTTTTTTTTGCCTGGTTTTCCTTTGTCTTTATTGTAAGCTGCCTGTCTCAAATCCTTTTTGGGAAAATGTTACTTGTTGTTTGTAACAGAATTTTGTCAGCAAGACAGAAACCACTCTAAGTGTTTCAAATAGAAGGCATTTACTACAGATAATTAATAACATAGGTAACAGAAGAGTTAAAAACACATCAGAGAGAGGAGGAAACCCCAAAATTAGCAGCAACAGGAAACAGCTACCATTCCTGGGTTTAAAAGAATAAGATGAATGGAGGGTAGGTAGCTTACCAGACCTTAGATGCCAAGGCCATCTAGTGTACCCATCTGGTAGAAGCTGCAGGAATTCATTCCACTAAAATTACTACTTTGGAAATAAAGAGCAGAAAATATCCTCTTTCTCCTATTTCTCCCACCATGCTGTCACCCCCAGTCTTCTGACACTATCTTCTTATGTCAAGACCAGAAACCAGCAGACACAGGCCTGGGAAACACAGTCTGCAGGGTCAATATCCCCATGACATAGGACAGAAGAAGGGTGAGGACTGGATTTGTAAGCAAACAAGCCAAAGAAGTTTTGAGTCAATCAATCAATCCCAATAATCTTTTATTTATATTTGTATTTTCCTTCAGAGAAAATAAAGTGATTAGTGTTAATTTAAATATTAGCATGATAGGAGCTCAGTAGGTTGAATGTCAGACTTTGGCTCAGGTCATGATCTCCCAGTTCATGAGTTCAAGCCCCACATTGGGCCTCCTGCTGTCAGTGCAGAGCTGACTTTAGATCCTCTGTCTCCCTTTCTCTGTATCTCCCTTCCCCATTCTCTCTATATATATCAAAAATAAATAAATGTTTAGAAAGTTAGTATTCTATACTTTGATTAGCTTTCAAAACTCTTGAAGTATCAAAAAAATCTTCAAAGTATCCAGTTATCAAGAGGTAAACTGCAAGCTGTATTCATCCATTTTTACCATAGCATTTTGTTAGCTGAATGTAAAACCCAGAGAAGAGGTTACTGGGAGAACCTCTGTTAACTTCTTTTTCCCCTGAAAATGTGTAGAGAAAAGTTAGAGATATAAGGTTAAGTTATTCTAAAAACAATTCTTCTTGGAATCTGGTGATTCTTTACAGATGACCATTCTCACACTATGAATATAGAAGAGGTATCTATTAAGTTTATAATTCTGTCATTATTAGATACTGATTTCCAGATAGAAAGTAATCAGTTGGACTTGAAGGACTTAGAAGGTGCTCTGGAAAATAGAGAAGAATATACAAAACCTGTCTGGATTTGCAACCTGTTTAATATGATGTAAGAGAACAATAAGGAGATGTTCATGTCTAGAGATTTCCAGAATGCAAAGCAGGTTAGAATGATCCTCAGAGCTTATTTATAAGGAGAAAAAATAATTCTTATTACTGTAACAAGAAAAGACATATCTTACAAAGCCTTGTGATTTACAGAGTTTTGGCAAAATTTAAATGATTAAAATTGAACTTTGGGTGAATACCACCATCAAATTCAGTGTGATGCTTTGGAGATCCATACAGCTCTAACTATTCTCTCCTTAGATAATTACCTTGCTTAGGAATTTGGTTATATTCAGACAAAATCCCCAGATCTTTCTCATTTACTGAGAAAAGACTTTGTTCTCATGTCTTCAAAAATGGAATAAAGCATGAATATATCTTCCAGGAAAAATGATCTTATTTTATTAGAATCAAGTTATTTTACTAGAATTATATTTAAAACAAAATTCTAACCACAGTTGATATATAAAATGGTTTTATTCTCTCTCCTTACCTTTTTACCATCTTCCTTTCTTGCAACCTATATGTACTCTAGAAAACTTGATTTACTTAATCATCACCATTATTATATTTATATATACTAATATATGATTTTATTATTATTGTCTAGTTTCCAGGTAGTGGACAGTAACTTTGGTATTTCTCTATAGGTTTATTTGCAAAGAAAAATTATTCTCTAGACATTTAGCATTTTTCTGTCAAATATTGATCCCATAGCCATTCACTAGAGAGTATAGGAATCTTTCTACTCTGGTCAGCTTCAAGTGAGAATGACATCAGTGCCTATCTCATAGTGATGTTATGGTAGTTAGCCTTTGTAAAGAACTCAGACTAGTGCCTGACACATGGATAAATGCTGAAGCAGTTCTTGGTGAATAAATAAATCCATAAATAAATAAATCTCTGTTCTAACCATGCATATTAATTCCCACCTTCATTCTAGAGCTATGATATTCTCTCTGTTTGAATTTCCACTCCTCTTTCAATTTATATAAGTCTTGTGGTTCCTTAAGAACTTATTCATATTCTACCTATGAAGACTTTTGTTTTTTTTCTGTTTTTTTGTTTTTAAGTTTATTGATTTTTGAGAGACAGAGACACAGAGAGAGAGCATGGGTGGGGAGGAGCAGAGAGAGAGGGAGACCCAAATTCTGAAGCAGACTCCAGGCTCTGAGCTGTCAGCACAGAGCCTAATGCGGGGCTTGAACTCACAAACCATGAGATCATGCCCTGAGCCGAAGTCAGATGCTTAACCAACTGAGCCACCCAGGCGCCCCTACATATGAAGACTTTTGTAACAACTGCTGCATCTATTGACTTCATCTTTCTCTTACACTCTATTGCACTTACACACAAATACAGTATGTGTTTTTATTTAGCCCTTACCTTTGGTTCTTATCCAGGAGAGAGCATTGGAGTTCCTGGACAGCTTTTCTAAAATATATATATCCCCAGGCCAAACCTCCAGAATCTTTAGATTCAGTAAGTCCTGGCTGGCACCAAAAAAATAGACATTCTGATTAAAGCTCTAGTAAAACTGATAGAAGCCCCTGGTTAAGATACAGTGATAAAAACATTCTCTTGGAGTATGTGCATTTCCTTTCTCAATGAAATTATAAATATCTTGAGGACATGTACCATGTTTTGTTTTTCTTGTGTATCTCCCCACAGTGTTGGAACATGACCACTACTGAGTAACACTCTTCTTTCTTGTTTGACAGCAAGACGTCTGAATGTGGGACCTGGGATATGAATTATCAAGGAATGTGGAGGAACAAAGAGATCCACAGATGGATCATTCAACTCCTGCCACCTTATGCTGTGTCAGGAAGAGCCACAAAACTTCAGTGACATACAGTAAGTGTTCATTTATATTTCTGGAATCAACAGGAAAAGTCTCTGCTGAGCTTACCGGGGCTTACTCACATGTTTGGGTGTTTGGGAGGTCAGCTCGCTGCTGACTGGGCCCACTTTATTGTCTGCAGTTCAATAGCTGACCTATGCATCTGTGAATTGGCTCTTTCCACATAACTTTGATGCTTCTTCTGGGACCATTAGCCTAGTCAAGGCAAATTTATCATGGAAAAGAGGACAAGAGAGCAAGACCAGATATGTAAGCCCATTCAAAGCCTCTATTCGCAATGCATTGGACAAAGCAAGTCACATGCTAAAAGCCCATTCGTGGAAGGAGGGTACAGCAGTTACATGGCAAAAGTTATAGACAGAGTCAATTAGGAAGAACTGATGACATTTTTCCCAAACCACCACAATGGGGCTCTTGGTAATGTCTCTTCTGAGCAGAGCCTACTCTAATGCCTTACTGAAGGCCAATTTTTGTTATATGTAATCAGAGTCAGGATCTTTTTTAAAGCAATCTTACCACCCCTGAGTAAGCAAGCAAGTAAAATCTTATTCAAAAAGAAATTGCAAATAAAGGATCATACTAACGCCACATCATTTGCCCTTAAATAGAGAAATATCACCTTGTATTTCACAGACCTGACACCACTTGGATAATATGTCACACTTCATTAAATGAGAGCATCAAATGCAGAAAACAAAATATTTGGTGTTCAATAGGATTATTTACTACTTGAACAAGGTTTGAGAGATTGTCAACATGATGCGTTTGAATTCAGGAAATTAAACCCAAGAATGGTGACTAGAAAAATCTTAAAAAACACCACAGATTTATTTTAAAATGATTCAGCATCTTTTTGTCACTTGTGATTTGCCCACTGGTTTCATCTTTATTACATATGGTGCTGTTTAACGAACTGTTGCAAAACAACCAGTCTGTCATGGAAGTTCAGTTTAGTATTGCCAGAAAGTCATCTTGGGTCTGAAAGAGAGTTTGTGCTGAGTTCCTCAGCTTTCAGTAAGGCCACACCATCTCTTTGTGTGAGGGACCTCATCTCCCAAAGAGCCAGAACATTGTAACATTGCAAAGCAATTACATATAATCCATCACCAAAATAATAGCTAAATTACTATGACCATTTTCTAAATTAATGTGCTAATTTTCCATTTTTGATTCTTGCTCCCAAGGTACGTATTTTAATAACTCTTAAAAGCAGGATTGAACAGCAATCCAAATATTAAATAAACCGTAGTAAGGGAAATTGTTTTCCATTCCTGCTTTGTTCTTTCTCTGTCATGGGATTTTAGGTAAATCACTTAACTGATCAATATTCTTATCTATAAAGCAGACGATTTGGATAAATGAATAGCAAGCATCCTTGCATATGTAGCCAAATAATAGATAAAGAATCTGAAGTAAACTCTGAATCAGTCAGATAAATATCTTTGTTCATATAAGAGAAGACTGTATATAGCAGCATCCTGTTTATATTAAAGGTTCTAGGCTAAGTTTTGCTTGGTTTTCCTTTCTAGTAAGGAAAGACGTTATCTTGTATTATAAAGAAAATAAAAGAACACAGAGACAAATACCAAGATGTGGGCTTATATGCAATATACCTAGTAGAGTTCAATTTTATCAGCTAGTACTGATGGAGGTTTTAAATCACAGCTACAGAAATAAATGAGGCAAATTGGGATTTTGATATAACCAAAAGGCTTCTTCTGAAACTTTCTGATTGCTAGAGAAGAAGAAAACTGAGAGAGGCCTAATAAGCTCTTTCTCTGACAAGCGGAGACATTTTAGAATTTTACATGAGTGTGATTGTGATGGAGCCAGAGAACAGATCCATTTTCCTGGCAAGTCAAGAGTGGCAGCATTCCACAGCACTGAGGACCTTCTCCCTCTTGCACACATACAAATACAGTCCCCCAGCCTAACTCTGAGCAACACAGCATCAATGGGAGCAGGCTAGTTGCAAAGTGAGGCCTTCAAGAAAGTGGAGGTTAAAGGCTCAGTTTTACTTTCTTAAATAGTTCTAACATTGTAGCCTCTCTCTTAGTCACAGAAGGGGAGTAATTGCTTTGGAATTTGGAAAAAATAAAGCTTTAGTTCCTCGACATACTTTTTGGTAGACCTTTGTAGCTAGTGCTTCTTGCAGCAAAGAAAACTTACCAAGCACTTGGTCAAGCTAAGCTGACCATATAATTGAGTGAAGTTGTCAGGATGGTTCTACAAGAGCATGAGGAACATCACCAGGCCCTGCACTTGGGACCAGCCCATATTAACCTTGGGGGAAGTGAAGGTTATAATGGGAATGAAGCCAGTGGCAGATAGTTATTTCAAAATGTTTATTTTCAACAGACTTAGAGTCTTGGTGTCTTATATATGAATAAACAGGCAATACTTGGAAAAGCACAGTGCTATGAATGTTTAATAGCCAAATGATATCTTGATGTCAAAACTTCTTATATGTACATGCATTTTTAACTTGTTTTGACTGCCACAGTGAGGACAAGCTAAAATTGAAGCACAGTTGTTTTCAGGACTTAGAAATTTAAAAATTCAAACTGCATGGTGTTGTCTTAGGATGGGACAAAGTTGTTCCTGTAATAGTAAAAAGGAGAAAACGTGTAAAAAGGGATAATTGGTGCCTAGATTTATAATTTGGTGTTTATGTATTACAAATGTCATCAAGATATTCAACAAGAGAAGGGAATAACATATTTTTAGGAGATATCCTGCATATGGACATTACTGTTCTATTTAATTCGCATAAAGCAAAATTTGGGTCCTGTTTTCATAAAAAGAAAATTGTGACCAAATACAGCAAGAACATTTGATTGTGTGACTATGCTTTGGACTACCATTTCCCTATCAGAAAACTAGCCTGAGACCCATCTATTGCTGGGAATATATTTAATTACATGACAGGTTTTAATTAGATAGGACCATTCAGCCTGCTTACTCTTCATCTTTATCTCTCTATGAGCCATTTCTCCATTAGAAGGCTGCAATAGCCATAATTATTCCAGTTATCCTAAAGAGAATGTTTTAAAGTACAGTAGTTAGCTGTCAAAAAGAGAAGGCTAATTTCCAGTTATGAGAGCATTTTCCCAATAGAAATCGATCTTCCTTTCATTCTGGGGAGACATATTTGTGTCTGTTTCTGGCTTTATTGGGCTCAGTTTTCTCCTTCGTCAAGAGCTAAGTTCTCTTGTAATTGTTTAGAATTAAATTCCTCAATTCCAGAAAACTTTCTAGCTGTTTTTAGCTCTAGCCAAACTGTGTATATTACTTAAAAAGGTAGCTAAAATATGACACATGTAATAAAAATGCTCAGCCAAATACATAATGGAACCAAATAGTTTGAAAGTATTTCCCATAATGTGTGGAATTTTAGTAGATGTAAAGTTAAAAAAAAAAATCAGTGTTCAAATATTTGGGCACTTATGGGCTAAATGACTAGATTTCTTTAGGAATTATCAGATTGTTTACTCTGCTGATAGACCTGAGCTCATTGGCATCAACCTTCCAGATCTTTCTACTTCCATTGTACTTTCATGGGAGGAAGAAACATGATAGAGAGGATCTTTTCGTTTGGATAATTAGTAATATCATACTTTTGTTTTCTCTGAAGCCAGCATTTGAAAATATACTTCTTCTATTTCCATTATTAAGAAGTTTAAAAATGTTTCTGTGGTTCCCATTGTAACAGAGAAAGGAGACCTGATTTTGTATGAATGCCAGCATATGTTGAGATTTAAGTACTTGTGAAAATGAGCCAGGTACATGGGGATGCACAATGCAATGTCTAAGTTTTGGCCTCTCAGCCTTTACTTTTCAGATAGAAATGTCATAGCCCAATAGGCAAAGAACTGTTGATAAACTTTTAACATTAAAAAATTATACTTGAAAATATAATTGTTTGACATTGTGCTGAGATTAGAACATATATTATTGAACTATCTGATTATTTGGTAGGTGTATACTAGAAATTATAATCTATGTAACATTTGGTTTTAATTCATATTACCATCTTGCTTGCTAACCCTTAACTCAAGATACCATCATCTCTTTCCTGGTTGCAGTCACCTTCTGCTGGTCTCCCTGCTTCTATCTATGTCTCAACACAGACTATTCCTTATCCAGTAGCCAGTGTGATTCATTTAAACACATAAGACAGATCGTATCCCTGTGCTGCTCTAAATCATCAGATGGCTCCCTGTGGTAGACATAATTCTAAGATGACCCCAGAGTTTTCTACCCCTTCATGTACATACTCTGTGTGACTATTTGGAAGAATATTCCCTTGAATATGAAAGAGAGGATTTCACTCTCGAAATGTTATATGGCAAAATGGTTTTTTTTTTCAGATGCAATTAAGGTACCAAATCAGTTGACATGAGTCAATCAAAAGGGAGTTTATCCTAGATAGGCTTGACCTAATGGTGTAAGAACTTTAGAGGAGTCTAGATCTTCTCAGAGGTCAAAGAGATTTGATGTCAATGTGATGCCTTCTTGATGTGCTGAAAGAAAGCAGCCATGTTGTGAGTTGGATTGGGAAATGGGGGAGCATTTGGCCAAGATCTATGGGTAGCTTCCAATTGCTCTGAGTGTTATCTGGCTGACATGCAGCAAGAAAATAGGGACCTCGCTACTACAACCACAGGGAGATAAATTCTGCCAACGTCCTGAACAGATGGGAAGAGGATCCCAATCCTTAGATGAGATCATAGCTACTGCCAATATCTTCCTTTCATCCTAAGGAGACTCTGAGCAGAGAACCCAGCTATGGCATGCCCAGACTCCTGACCCACAGAAATTGTAAGATATTGAATTTTGTTGTTTTAAGTTTGTAGTAATTTGTTATGTAGGAAACGAATATACTTTCCATCTGTCACTGAAGAAAATATAAAATGACTAAGGATTGAGTAAAGATTTTGGATTTTATTCTGATGTTTGACCCTAACTCTCCGTATTCTCATCTTCTATTCTGTCCCTTCTTCACTTTCTGCTGTCACACTGTTCTCTTAACTGTTCCCAGAACACTGCAGCAAGCCTTTGCCTTAGGGCCTCTGTTCTTATTCCCCCTTCTTAGAGGTGCCTGCCCCAGCATATCCTCAGATCTCCTGTCACTCATCATTCAAGTTCCTATCAGAGATCTCTTTCCTGGTTACCCAGATTAGTCAGGAGGCTAGGTTTTGCTGTGCCAACAAACAATCCCCAAATTCAATGACTTAAAATGGAAAAAAGTTTGCTTCTCATTTACCTACATGTCTAATTTAGATCATGAAGTTTTGCTCATCATCGGCATGAAGGACTTAGGCAGATGGAGATTCCAACATTTTGTAATGACACTATTTCAGCTTTCTTTTGATTATATTAGCATAATATATATTTCTCTATCCCTATACTGCCCCAACCCTTTACTTTTAATATGTTTGTATCTTTATATTTAAAGTGGCTTTCTTATAGATAATATATAGTTGGGTCTTGTGGGTTTTTTTTTTTTTATCTGATATGTCAATCTCTATTGTGTAATTAGTATATTTAGATCATTGATGGCTGAAGTGATTATTGATGTAGGTGGATCAATACCTCCCATATTTGTTACTATTTTCTATTCACTATCCTTGTTCTTCATTTTATTCTTTTATTCTGTTTTGTTTTGTTTTTGGTCTTCCATCTTTTTCTACCTTCTCTGGTTTTAATATGTGTTCCTCTTTTAGCATATCAATTGCATTATTTTTAATATTTTTTAGTGCTCAAGTTTGTAATATACATTCACAACTAATAAAAATCCACTTTTAAATAACTGTATATGATTTTAAGTACAAGTACCTTGGAATAAGAGTGTTTTCAGTTCCTCCCATATCCTATGAAATTACTGTAATTCATTTCACTCATCCATAAGCTGTATTACCAAATACATTGTTGCTATTATTATTTTGAAAAAAAAACTATTATCTGTTAGATAAATTAAGAAGAAGAGAAATAAAAGATACTGTTTTACCTTAATTTATTCTTTCTCCACTATTTGTTTCTTTATGTAGATATGAATTTCTGACATCTCATTTTCTTCCTTTCTGAAGAATTTCTGTTTTACACATGTTGCAAAGCAGGTTTACTGGTAACAAGTGTCCTCAATTTTTGTTTATCTAAGAAAGTCTTACTTCTTCGTTTTTGAAGGAAACTTTTGCTTGATACAGGTTGGATCTAGGTTGATGGTTGGGTTTTTTTTTTTAATTTTTTTTAACATGTTAAGTATTTCACTTCACTGTCTTTTTGTGTGTGCATGGTTTCTGAAGAAGTCTGGTGTAACTTTCATTCTTGCTCCACTATGGGTAAGGTGTTTTATTCTTTGACTTCTTTCAATATTTTTTGTTTACACTTGATTTTCTGCAATTTGAATATGATATGCTTAGGTATTTATTTTTTATCTATATATTTATTCTGCTTAGTATTCTCTGAGATTTCCTGATCTTTGGTTTAGTTTCTATTATTAATTTTGGAAAATTCTCAGTCATTATTGCTTGAAATATTTCTTAAGTTTCTTTCTTCTCTTTCCAGTATTCCTATCACAAATATGTTATGCCTTTTGTAATTGTCCCAGGGTTTTTGGATATTCTGTTCTATATTTTTGTTACTTTTTCTCTTTGCATTTCAGTTTTAGAAGTTTCTATTGACATTTATTCATGTTTACTGATTCTTTTCTTGGAAACATCCAGTCCATTGATGAGCATATCAAAGGCACTTTTCATTTTTGTTAGGATTTCTAACATTTCCTTTTGATTCTTTCTTAGAGTGTTTATCTCTGCTTACTTACCCATCTTTTCTTTATGTTGTACATTTTCCCAGTATAACTCTTAGCATATTAATCATAGTTGCTTTAAATTCATATCTCTGCTATGTCTGATTCTGTTATGATGCTTACTCTGTCTCTTCAAACTTTGTTTCTTTGTCTTTTAGTATGCCTATAATAGACCTTTATTTAGTGTGAGGTTTTATATTTGTCTGGTTAGAAGTTGGATGGTGATCGTTGTTTGCTGTAGCTATAGGTATCAGAGTCTAAAATTTCCTCCTTCGTGGCCTTGTTTTTGTCTCCCGTTTTGTGTTCAGGTTTCCCTAGAGACTTCCTAAATGTGGTCTGAGGCATGCAATTCTTTCCTTAGTATCCACTTATATTATACAGGAGTCTTCCTGATGGTATAATAATATGTGGGAGGAAGGAAAGCATTCTATGAGTCTGTACTTTGGTTTCAGTCATTTAATGAGCCTGTGCTGTGCCCCTGGGATGTGATCTTTACACGTGCTTCTCAGTCCTTCAACCTGTTAGTTAGTTGAGGTGCGAAAGCTAGAGAGGGATGGAGTTGGGCATTCTCCTTCTTCCAGATCAGTTAGGTCCTGGTAAAACTCAAGTCAGTTAGGCTCTGGTAAAATAGTTCCTCTTGAGGGCATGCCTTGTGAATGAAAACAGGTTGCTCTGGGTATATTTCAAAATTGTTCCTTTTCCTTCTCCCTTTTGGAAAACACCAGGGAAGTTTTCTCTGGTCTTCACTGTGAGAACCTGATAGGGTTCCTATAGGTCAACTCACTAAAGTGCAGGAGTTCTCTAAAGACTGAGCTCCCTGTTTTGTTTTTGTTTGCTTGTTTGTTTGTTGTTGTTGTTGCTGTTGTTTTTTAACTCTCTAACTTGTCCATATTGATGGCCCAGCAATTATATCAGTTACCATTTAGGTTTCCTACCTTGATACCAGTTCTGATGGAGGTTTCTGCTTGCAAGTTCGTGCTCTAGTAAGTGACAATTTTCTATATCCACCTGTCTCTCCCATTTTGGGGCAGTTCTTTATATCTACCTGTTCTTTGCCCTGTGGCCTCAATTCTCTGTAGAATCTAAGAAAAGTTGTTGATTTTTAGTTTGTTCAGTTCTTTTCTTGTTATGCCGACAGAGGTGATGGCTTCCAAGAATTTTACGTACCATACTAGAAACTAGAAGTTGCCCCTTTTTCAACATGAGACTTAAAACTTTGCCACAGCTGGAGGAAACACCTTAGAGAATTGCACAGTGACTCCTAAATTCTCCAGCTTTATAGTGCCATGTCATTTCTATTCATATTTCACTGGCTAAAATAAGTCAATGATTTTAAATCATGAATAAATATAACCCTCCAGTGTCCCTAGAAGATGAGCTTTAGGAGTACTGGAGAACATTATTAATCATGACCAGAGCATTCTATATAAGATAGTATTTCTAACTCCATTTACCACTTTGCTCTCTTGACACATCATGTCTTCTTTCTAGCACTTTATAATACTATATTATGTCATATATAAGATATTATAAAGAAACCTATTGTGGTAAATACTTTGTTTATTATTTGTCTCTTCTCTTCTACCCCCACCAAAGTGAGGATCATGGAAGTGGGAACTTTGTCTATTCTGATCACTTTATATCTCCTAAACCCAGAATATCTAGCACTCAATAGATATTTGGTGAATGAGTTAATGAGTGCATTTTGTTTTAACCTGGGGAGTACAGAAAAATGAACCCTTCTTTGAACCCTTTATCTCAACCAAATCTGGCTCAGAAGCTAGCTTTCCAATAGGAATGAAGCTGCATAGGGGCGCCTGGGTGGCTTAGTCGGTTAAGTGTCCGACTTTCGCTTAGGTCATGATCTCGCGGTTCGTGGGTTTGAGCCCCGCGTCGGGCTCTGTGCTGACTGCTAGCTCAGAGCCTGGAGCCTGTTTCAGTCTGTGACTCCCTCTCTCTCTGACCCTCCCCAGCTCACGCTGTCTCTCTCTCTCTCTCCTAGAAATAAATAAAAAATATTAAAAAAAAAAAAAAAAGGAATGAAGCTGCATAAACCTTGGTGCTTGTCAGGCTAGCCGGGCATATCTTTTGCTATTAGACAGCAAGGAAAGAATGAAAGAGGCTCAGAAGTTCCCAAGAATATGGCGACTGCTGTTTGAAGGTAAAAGTATACACAACTTGAGGGAAAATGAGTTTGAAAATGCACTTAGGCTTTTAAACAGTGCAGGCAAAAAGTATTGATAACTTGAAAAGCAGGTAAATTCTCAATTTAAAAATCTTCTTATCTCAAGTTTATATTTATAAACAGGGATATGCAGTTCTCATTCCTCAGTGGAAACCAAAAAGTGAAATCACCTCTTAAATTTGAAATTTAGATACAATGCTTGGAACATTCTCCTCAAAGAGCAGACCTGCCAGATCCTATGCTGGTTGAAATGCGGGCTTCCTGCTGGTTCAGGCACACTGTCTGTGCTTTCTTAGGCTTATTGTTCACTCTGAGCTAATTAGTTCATTCAAGCATGTAATGAAGAACAACACTATCACACAAACAATACATTGAAGTCCAAAGATATGGTGATTTTATCAACTATATTATTCAGTTAGAGTAAATTTGCAACTTATTAAAAAATACATAGATTGAGTGGCATCTGGAGCACTGTTGTGTTGACACTCAGGGTTTTCACATAGAGCTGTGCTATAAGACAAAAACTTGAATTGATGGTGTTTGATAGTCAGCATAAAGCTTTTGTCTTTCTACTTGCTAGAGGAAACAGATGAGAGCAATGCAGTTGTGGATCACAGGCCCTCTGGTGTGAAATTCATCCTAACTAAGCTAAAACATTTGATGACCGAGGGCATGGAGTCCCATAGCAAATGATTTTCATTTTCACCTCCACTAGCTTTGGCTAATGGGTTGAACACAGGACTAGAAGGCAGGTGAACCCCACTGGTTGGTTATTCAAGACTTACTTGATCTAAGCAAGTCACTTGCTTTTCTCCTCACTCTTTACTTCTTTTTTTTTTTCTTTTTTTTTTTTTAATAAAGTCCTCTATGGAGTTTTCAAAGCACACTTATATATATCTTACTTAATCTTACAGCAACTCAGTGAGGTTAGCTGGTCAAGAGTTCTCACTTACATCTCTATATAAGGGACACTGTTACTTGGAGATTTGAGTGGGAAAGAGTTCAGAGATTTTGACGCTAAGCCTAATGGCTTTTGTTTTTGTTTTTGTTTTCATTATACAGCAGTGGTGCTCTGGACCTTAGTTTCCTCATATCAAACCGGGGACAAATACACTTAACTTGTTAACTTAAGTTGTGAAGATTACAAGAGATAGTTGAATTTTTAAATGTTATGACTACGCAAAGCCTTAGTTGGAAAATTATTATCTTGCTTATGTTAAGTCCAAGGGCTCTCCCTTATACCATAAAGTCTTCTTCTCTACATTCTTCTACAAAAAAAAAAAATGTTCAACACTGATACATGTATATACACCCCTGGAATTTACCATTGAAAACATTTAATTTTTTTAAAAATGCTTATTTATTTTTGAGAGACAGAGCACAAGCAGGGGAGGGACAGAGAGAGAGAGAGATACAGAATCCAAAGCAGGCTCCAGGCTCTGAGCTGTCAGCACAGAGCCCGACACGGAGCTCAAACCCAGGAAGTGTGGGAATATGACCTGAGCTGAAGTTGGACACTTAACCGACTGAGCCACTCAGGCACCCTGACCATTGAAAACATTTAGAAATGAGCTCTCTTAAAGGAAGAGTGGAAAGTCATTAAAAAGCAGCCAAATAGTAACTCAGATTTGGCCCTCTGTAGGAACAGTTATCAAATTTTTAAAAATTATGTTGACTTGTGGATTTGCTTCAATGCTATTCTGTTTATTTTCTAGCTCATTGATAAAGATGGTCCTTTTACTTTTGACTAAGCTTTGCTACATGTAGACATGATTTTCAAGGACAAAAGTACAAACATAAATACCTTTTATATTTCAAAATATGTTATGACTGATTCATTTTTTTAAACTGTTCCTTTATTTTTGAGGAAGAAAGAGAGAGTGCAATCAGGGGAGGCACTGAGGGGGGTGGAAAAGAGGACCTGGAAGCAGGCTCCATGCTGAGAGCAGAAAGCCTGATGCAGGGCTCAGACTCATGAATCCTGAGATCGTGACCTGAGCTAAAGTTGGACACTTAACCGATTGAGCCACCCAGGTGCCCCCTGACTAATTCTCTTTTTAAGTATACAGAGCAGGGTTTGGAAAGCTTTTTCTACAAAGGACCAGCATTTGCAGGGCATATGTTTTTTGTCATGAATACTATTTTAAAGTACAAAAATAACCATAAATAGTATGTAAGTGGATGAGCATGTCCCAATAAAGCTTTATTTATGGACACTGAAATGTGAGTTTCATATAACTTTCTTATGTTATGAAAATTATTCTTCTTTTCATTTTTTCCAACCATTTAAAAATGGGAAAAAAAACATTCTTAGCTCATCAGCTACACAAAAACAGGTGATTTGGTCCATGAGCCATGTTGACTGAAAACTCACCTGAAGCATAGGATGTTCACTTCTACTATAGATGCTACTCTGTTCAAATGATTCTTTGAGTTGGAAAAGCATTTCTAGAGTCTGTTCTCACAATGCAGACTTCCAACTCTGACAGCAAAAACAATACTAGCAGAGTTCTAGAAGTTAGGTGGTTGTCTCTGCATAGGAAAAGTAGAAGGACTTCCTCCTCAAAGAATGGAAATTAATTAGCACGATTTGGTATATAGCTTACAAAATCTTGGGGCAAAGGCAGTTTCACAGGGCCGAGTACATCACCACTCTCAATTTGGTGCTCAATAAATATCTGTTGAGTTAATTGAAATTCCCACCAAGTTCCTAAGTTCTTTCTTATGTAGAATGAAATGAACATAGTATATAATTGTCTGTCTAGAAAATAAGGGGTTAATGAAATGAACCTTTTGGTAGCACTCTTTACTGCTACTTGATGAAGGGTGATTATGAAAGACTTAAATGACAGTGAGATTTTACAAAAGTGCAAGGCAGTAGGGCAAGGTGTGAACAATATCTAAATGATTAGCCATTATGAGCTTGATAATACCCGTGACTAAGCTAATCTATGGCTATAAATTGGATATCTATGGAACCTGCTAAATTCTTCCAGATCTCCAGTGTGTAATTTAATCATAATGAAGCAGCTAATTACTGCTGTGACCCATTATCTTGGAAGTTCACACATATTCTTAACACCTTTGCCTCATAGTCAATGCCAAGATATGTGAGTACTGAACCTTTGGTTGGTTAAGAGCAAGGCTATGAATTCAGACGGCTGAGGTTCAAATTCTGCTTTGACATTTACTCACTATGAAACTTGGGATACATTATATAGTCTCTCTTTGCTCTTGGTTTACTCATTTGTAAAAAAAAAAATGATGATGATAATGATAATGATAATGATAGTAGTAGTAGTGGTGGTGGCAGTATTTACCTGGCTTGGCTGGATTGCTGTGTGAGCTAAGTGAATCAAAGCATGTAAAGCTCTCAGAGCAATTGCTGAAAGAAAGGCATCAGTAAGTACCAGCTAAAAATATACCTTTGGGTCCTAGTCTGATGCTATCAAATCCTATTTATAGGCTGATGACTGCTTTGGTCCCTATCGCTGCATTGAGCTCCACATGCTTTTCACCTGAAGTACTTGTGCATTTCTGCTTTGAAATAGAATATTTATCTCAAAATAATCATGCCCACACAACACGCTTAACTTCTTTCCCACCCCAAATCTATTCTTCCCAAATTGAAAGAACTATTCTTCCAGTTTTTAAGGCTAAAAACCAAATACAATCCTGAAGTAATTTTTGACTTCTCTCTTTTCCTCACATTCCACATTCTATCCATTAGCATATTCAGTGAGTTCTAACAAAATATATCTAAGTCCAACTAACTCACCACTTTACCTATTATCCTAGTCCATGTCACAAATACCTTTTGCTTTGGCTATTCTTGTACTAGCCTCCTATCTAGTCTCTCTGCTTCCATCCATGATCCCCTACTATCTGTTCTCCATGCACCATCTGTGGTGCTGTATCCACAGCATCTACACAGTTCCTGGCACATGGCCAGTATTCAGTAAGTAAATTAAATGAATGTTTGATTTGAATAGTTTAAAGCTACTTGGCTGATAACCTTATGATAGGCACTGAAAAGATTTCATTCAGAGTGATGTAAAATTTTGAATAGTCTCTGCTTTTTAAAATTGTTACAATAAATAATTCTTTTAGAAGTGAGTATAGGATGATAAAATAGGATTGCATAATGTTGAAATATCTATCAGATTAAAATTCTGTGACTCTATAACTTAGTAAAAGCCATAAGGCCAAGTGTAAGGTAGGCAGATCCACCAGATTTCTGGTGCAATTATTGGGAGACTTACGTCCAGAATGCTTTGAACATTAGGGCCATTTTCTCTGACTCCTCTGCAGTGATTATGTCCAGACCAAGAGATGCTGCAAAGGGCAATTGCGGCAGCAACATTTTCATTCTTTAGGGCCACAGCCTGCTGCTGAAAGTTAGTAGGTCTGTTCTCATCCTGGGCCACTTCCATTCTATAGCACCTCTCCTATCTATCCTTATATTTTTCTTGAATGAATGAGAGATGTGCATGGCTTCTGTGTCTGGACAATTCAGAGAATCTTTTGATTACAAGCAAGAAGACATGGGAAAATATAAAGAGGGAAGAAAAAGAAAGGGAGAAAGATAAAGAGAGAAAGGTAGCCGGAAGAGAAAAGGAAAAAAAGAAAAGGAGATAGGAAAGAAAATTAAGAAACAGAGTTCATTAATACTCAACTTGTGAATGATGGAGAAGAAAAGAATTGTGTGTGTGGAGGAGGTGTGTGCACACATGCACATACCTCTGTCTGCTGAGATGCCTTGAAGCAAATCTGCAGCACAGCTAAGAGCACACTAGGAGCCAGGGTTAGGGCTTCTTGGAGAAATGACTGATTCTAGAGCTGGAACAGGAAAGAACAAGATGGACCTGGAGCATCTTATTGTAGCAGAAAGTAGGAAAGTGCCCATAGAATGACAGAGACATGTCAAAATGACATGAGAGCAGCCCAAATGGGCTTCTGCTGGGCAGATTTGGAAACAATTTGAGCATCAAAATGTAATAACAATAATAACAACAGTAATAATTGTAACCCTATTATATAAAATAAGAATTCATGGATCTATTCTTACTTATTTAAATTAAAAAAAAACAAAACCAGACAAATAAAGAGAGAAGACAAAGCCACTCTTCTTTACAGTAGAATCATAACCAACAAACGTAGAAAGTATGATAGAGTTAGAAAATCATCAATGGATGCTAAACCTGGTGGGTAAAATTTGAAGAAACAGGATATGCACATAGATAAATATCTCTAAATAAATTCTGTATTAATTATAGAGAGACAAATACATCTTTCACTGGAGAAACCTGGTGAATACCAAAGTAAACACCAGTACTGGGACCACCAATCTCAAATACCTGCAGATATGATGCAGAGAAAGGCAAGCCATCACATCCATGCCAGAGCAAATAACTTGAATTTAACTGTAAGAAAACATCAGACATTCTATGGAGTAATTGACATGTACTCTCCAAAAATGCCAAGGTCATGAAAGTCAGAGAAAGTCAGAGGAAAGATTCCAGATAAAGATTAAAGCAACATGACAACTAAATATAATGTACAATCCTAGGTTGGATCCTGAACTGAGGAAAACAAAAAAGTCATATAAGACATTATTAGAACAGTTAACAAAATGTGAATATAGACTGGGGATGGGTGTCTTAGTCTGTTTGGGCAGTCATAGAAAATTACCATAGACTGAATGGTAGTTTAAACCATAGAAATTTATTTTCCTGCAATTCTAGAGCCTGGGAGTCCAAGATTAGGGTGTCATCATGGTCAGTTTCATGCAACAACTCTCCTTTTGTGTGTAAACAGCTGCTTCCTCACTACGTGCTCATATAATCTCTTATTTGTGCACAAGGTGGGAGGGAATGTAGAGAAAAGGCTTTCTGGTATCTCTTAAAGTCTTAAAGGGCACTAATCCCACTGGGTGAGGACCTTATTTGCATGACCTTATCTAACCCTAATTACTCCCCAAGGGCCCCATCTCCAGATATCATCACATTGGGGAGTTAGGCCTTCAACATACAAATTTGGGGCAGGGAGGCACAAACATTCAGTCCATAACATTGTGGTATCAATGTTAAATTTCCTGACTGTGATAGATATGCAGGGGTTCTGTGAGAAGATGTTCTTACTCCTGGGCAAACTTTTAGTGGCAAAGGAACACACTGTCAAGCTATTGTCAAATGATTTCAGAAAAAAAATGTATATGCATATGTATACAAATAGACTTACAGAATAAATAAAGTGGACCAAAATGTAAACAATTTTAGAACCTGGGTAACGGGTATAATGGGAATTCCTTGTACACCAAAGTAAAACAATTTTATGCAAAAGAATCCTTGGAGTTAGATGGTAGACCTTTATTATCTGTCACTAGTCAACTTATTACTACTCATCCCAGGGGTTAGCAAGCTTCCTCTATTGTATTTATTCTTTCCTGAAGAGTTGATTAGTCCTCTAACTTTCAGAGAAGAAACAGAAATATAATAGTCATCAGGTGAACAGGGCAAAAAAATTCTTAGCATTCATAATATCAGGTTAACATAAGTAATGTGGCATTTGTATACAATGCAATTTAAAAGGGAAAATACAAAGTCCCTCATCTGAATTTAGAAAATTAATCATGTGGGACAAAATTAAAGAAACTTAATTTAACAGTTGCTTACATGAAAATTGGAATCAATAAGCAAGTACAATATAAACTTAAAGTAAGGAAAAGTAAAATTTTTAGCTTCTCTTTCTTAAAGCTGTCAGTAAGTAACCGATTTTTCCTCATGGCAATCGTTTAACTTTATGTGATTACTAACTTATAATCTATTCCTCATTGAAAACATAATTCTTAATGATGTACTTTTATTCAAAGATAATAACATTTTTTTCTCTTTCTGCAGAAAGCAATAATTTACAAAAATAGGAACTGACATTCATTATTGTAAAAATCATAACTTCCTTTTATATCATATAGACTTGATTTTCTCTGCCTTCCAAAATACACGAACTTGAAATAGCAAGAATCTATCCATTCTCATTTCCCATTTAAGGAAAATGTGTCACTTCTTAAAAATTTGCAATATATTGCTCGTCTCCCCCTGCCCCCTACCGCCGCCCGGTGGCTCAGTTGTGTCCCGACTCTTGATTTCCACTCAGGTCATGATTTGTGAAATTGAGCCCCACACTGAGGCCCATATCAGTCAGGCTCTACACTGGGCATGGAGCCTGCTTAAGATTCTCTCTCTCCCCCTCTGCCTCTACCCCTCCCCCACACATGCTGTGTCTCTCAAAAACAGAAACTTGCAATATATAAAACAAAAAATATTTATATGAGTAACAGATATCACAGTTATGCCCACATATGGCCTTAGGACTAAAAAAGTCTTATTCTACCTAGGGGGAGGTAGGAGCTCTGTTTTTTAGAGTTTTTGCATTCAGTCAATAATTTTCAAGTAGAGTTCCCCCGTATATACTTCTGAAGCCTTGAAAGCTGTGTGATCGAAAGTTTAGCACTTTGAGCAGGTTTGGTAAATAGTGGTAAAAATGATTGTAGTTAGTCCAGATACGTGTCTATAATTCCACTGCTCTTCCTATCACCCTACAGAGTAGAGAATCGCGTTCCATGGGGTTGAGACCTTGGAGATCTTGGAGGAGAGGTAGTGAAGACTGGAAACAGGAGTATATCCAGGACTGACACGATGGGTGGGTCTGACAATGGTGTGAATTGTGTGGGCAGCAGGAGGGCAACAGGTGCCTCCAGTCTGTCCAGTCCGGTGAGAGGGTGCTGCATGGGCAACTTCTAGAAGGGTTTATACAACAAAGAGAAGTCCCACATCCAGCTCCCTTTGTGCTGTAAGGAATCATATGGTCAGATGCTACCACTGATGATATATTGGCACCTCGTCATTGTAAATTTATTGCCTATTTTGCCTGATTCTTTACTAAAAGAAAGTCTCACAGAAGGAATACTTTATCTTTCAAATGCCTGTCATGGCAACTTTGTTTCCCTCCCAAAGCTTCCTCTCCCTCCATAAACCATTCTGCTTCACTTGTTGCAGAGTCCCCTTTCCTGGACCTGTGCTAAGGCTCCACGTGAGTCTGCAAGATCTCCTTGCTGTCATGCGTCATGTGAGGTTTGTCACGGGCACATGCAGGGAGCCCACAGTGCTGGTCCACCCTTCTTTCTGAGCACCCAGAGCAGACTGCGGTTTATCACTGTGCCAGCTTGTTCTCAAGCCTGCTCTCAATGTTCCTTCTAGCACATAGACTAATGTTTCCTCAGAGAGCCAAGAAGGGACACAAGCATTTTCCTTCTCAAAAATCTGCCGGAAATTTCAAGACAATCTAAAAGTGTTAAAGGATACATGCAGGAAGCTAATAGCTTCTTCCTTTTGCAGAACTTTGTACCTCAGCTCAGGGACATCTTCTCCCCACTCTCCTGCTCACATTGCCATGCACACACTGTTGGGGGCATTACTATATCCATGCACTTCTTCCTGACAGCTGTCTTAAGTCCGTTCTACATTTTTAGGGTCATGGGTAGAAAGTTTTTCTCAGAAGCATTTGTATGGAAGCTGGGAGAGGACTATAGGGAGGGTGACATTCTGCTATACTTGTGTTTTCCTGGTTACAAGGGATCAAGGCCAGATAGAAATGTAAAAAAAATAAATAAACAAACAAGTCCATGTTAACACAGCTGTGTACAAGGGTATTCCTGAAAGACCTGAGGTGATCCAGGCAAAGGTTTGGGATGTTTTCTTCTTCCACCGACAACAAAATCTATTATTTCCTTATGAAATTTTTGGGAAAGATACGGCAGGTGAGGACGTTAGAGCATAGATGTGTGAGTACTGCGACTGTTAACCCAAAAGCACAATTAATTTGTCACTCTTGATCTAAAACTAAAATGAGACTGATCCCAATGAAGCTACCTATGGGCTACAGTCTAGTTTCCCTCTTTTATGCCAGTCTTTGGCTACGAGGGATCCTTTTGTCTTTCCCTTAGGGAATAGAAAAAAGAGAGAAGGGACAAGATTCGCCAGAACATTTAAACAACAGTGCTATCGTGCTTATGATAGCCATCTCAACATGATGTCATAAGTAGCTGGCGTTGCCTTGGCAACAATACAGTGGTAAACAAAGATGTTTTCTAGATGGCTAGGGGAAGTGTGGCTTGTATGCTGCCTCACACCCTCCTGACCCCAATCCCCCACTACGGGTAGAAAAGATTTTCTTTCCTCTTGCTTTGAATTTTCCACCTTGGGATAGAATAAGCGATGTGACACACTATTTTCTTCTGTTTATTTTTATGTCCCACGATTTTACAATGTGGGAAGTTTTGCTGAAACAACACTCAAGTTCGAGAATATGATACTGCATGTTGAATTCTAAAATCCCCTGTTGTGTGGCATTGCTAAGAATCCACGAGGGGACACTCTGTTATGTGAAATCTCAGGGTTATGACAAGTTTGACAAGATGAGCGTGATTGACCTTACCTCATGTGGCCGCACAGCCGAGTCCACTATCGAGGTTCTCAAAAACAGATAAGGCAGATGAGGAATGGCTCTCATGAGACAAACACAGAGCTGCTGTAACCGGAGTAGAAAAAATAAATCTAGGATATTTTAAAGCGGTGTTTAACGAGTAGAATAATGTGATGTGAAGAATGATAGGGGACAGGCAAACGTGGATTTTTATTCTATAGGCTTCACAATAAAGATTACAAATCATTATTGTTTTGTAAAAGCAAATATACATTTTAAAATCCAACCGGGAAAGGAGAATGGAAGGAAATAAAGTGTGCCAAAAAAAAGCATTCATTAAAGTGTTTATTGGTGAACTGTGGCTGTTTTTCATGAGCCACTGATACCTACTTTATTATAAAGAAAGACAAAGACAATCCCCAAAGGCAGTGTTCCTTGAGATCTTGGCAATATCTCTCACTTAAGAAGGACTAGCTCCTATGAAGGGAAGATTTGTTTGTTTTTTAAATATAAGGTTAAAAAATATATAAAGAATGTCCTTATCAGGTACATTAGTATGGGTAGCTTTCTTAGTTCCTGTTTCCTGGGGAAAATCAGATGATGGGACACAGAAGCGGGGCGGGGAGGCACATTTTGACTAGGGTACAGAATGGGAAGATGGTTGGGACCTAGAATTTGGGTGAAGATGAGCCCGAGTGGTCCTCACCTAACATGCTTGGGTCAAAGCCTGAGATGTGGAGAGAAAACATCCAAGGGGTAAGGAACTGGGGACCTTACCCAAGGACTGGTTTGTCACAGAAACAGTTCTGTTCAGGAGAAAACAAATTTCTCTGCTTGCTGAACCATAACCTTAAAAAATCTATTTATCAGACTACCAAGAATAAGTGCATGACTATAACGAGAGGAAGAGTAAAAGATTGACTTTTGGCATTTGAAAACACATGTCCCTCACTGAGTCTCTGTCAATGGCAACTAAGAGGTTATAGGAAAAAATAATACAGTGATGGGTAGCAGAGGGGAGGGGAGGAGGTCCATGGAGATGAGAAGAGAGAAGGGAAAAGAGAGACAAGAAATAAGTGGTTTCAAAATTTGATTTTTTCCTTTATCTTGTTTCTACCTACCACTTCATGATTGCTGTAGATATGTAGAGTACCTTAATTTGTGAGCATCTGTTCATCTGATTTGAATTCCATATTCTCTAGGGGAAATTCTGTGATGCAATTGAACATAAAACGCGTTGCAGAGCTATTAGTCACAGCAGAGGAGGGAAGGGGGTCTCTTACCTGAGGTGCTGCTTTGAAAATGTCCTCTGATACTCCTGGCTTTCCTAATTAAGTGCTATCAACCCTGCAGATGGTAAAACGATGTATATATTTTGCTGAATTCCCTCAGCAAGGAAGCTGTCAAGAGTGCAGTAAGAATGATACTCTTTGAAAAAAGAAAGGGTCCCGCTGGAATCTGTAAACTTAAACCAAAGTAAATAACACCTGAAAACTATTTTACAAGATGCAATGAATCTTTGACTTATACCAAAAGATTGAGAATCATAAAAGAAGCTTGCTTTTAAGGAGATTTAAAGGAGGAAAAGCTTTTAGTTCAACCGTAAAGCCTCACTCTTCTCTGTCATCAGTGAATTTAGCAAGTCAGATGAGTACATAATTCCTAAAGAATTTCAGGGAAAAAATTAAAACTCAAACTACAGATTTGATTAAATTTATCATCTAAAATGGGATGCTTTGAAAAATTTAAGGAAGCATTAAAAAATAATTATATGAAGACAACATGCATAATGCAGGAGTGTCCTACGCAAACTAGACAACTAGTCCTATTTGCCACCCTTCCTTGTACCTCCATCTTCTAGACGTGCACGGTTGGTCTTAGAAACACTGTTACAAATCTTCCTACAGACTCTGTGACCTCTCTCGTGTCCCCACGTTGTCAGGTCAGAAAGCTGAGGTCCAAGAAAGATAAATAGCCTGCTCATGATTTCGGAGTCATCTATGCACCATTCTTCTTTTGTCTCTTAGAAGTAGCCTTCCTATAGTTCCCAGATCATCAGGAATATTCCTTATTGCCTCCCTGAGACTAATTAACAACCATAACCGTAATACCCCCAGGGATGTCATTTCAACAGTGTGCTTTCTTTTCCTCAGTACCCAAAACTTATAAATTATACTAATTTTTTTAGGCCTCAGTGCATGACTGTGTGAGTGCTGTCATGTTTAGAGTAATGTTAAATTATGAAGTTATAATATTTATTTCTTGATAATAGAAGATAAACTAACTGTACCTTTGAATATACTCATGGAGCTGAAGTCTTTGAAGAAGGCTAAGTTAAAGGAATGTGTGGCTGTCAGCTAAACATTGTTTCTGGGTGGTGTGGTCTTTTTCTACTTCCTCTTCTTCTTGAATGGAATTTAATTCTGTTCATGTGGAGAGAGAAAAGGAATGTCTAACATTTAGGTCTCTTTGCATTGCTAAACTTTCTCCCCTTAGAAGCAAATGCCAGGAATGTAAAACAGAAGCAAAGTAGCAGTAGAAGCACAAGGAAGGGTAAATCCTTACGCTGTCTTGAGGTATAGATTTATAACAACAAGGTCTTTGGGACAGAATATATACAGACCAATATTCTCATTTAGGCGAATATTGAAAATCAGTAGTTTTTCAGGGTGGATAGACTATTTGTGGGAAATGGCACTAAAGGACCCTGCATAATGTGCTAAGGAGCTCAACTTTATTCTGTGCCCAGTGGGCAATGACTGAAGGATTGTAAGTAGGAGAGGGATGTGTGGTATGCGACTTTTAAAAAGAAACTCTGGTGGCTCTGAAAACACTAGATTGTAGGGGAATGTGATACAATGCAACATAATGCCCAAGGACCTGCTAGGAAGACTCTGGCAAAAGTTTGAATAAGAGAGGGCAAATCTGAGCTGTGGACTTGCCTGAGAAGACTGATAAAAACGGATGGTACAGCAAAAGATTCGGGTATTAAAAACTGATAGGACTGTGTTTTCAAAAAATAAAAGTATGTAGTGAAAAGATGTTGAATCACTTAAGGGAGAACTGTATTATGAAACATGGAAGAGGAGAACAGCACCAATGGATGTCTAGCTAGGGAAACACGACAGTTGGTGACATCCTAAATGGAAGCTATTACTGGAGAAAGAGGGAGTATTAGTTGGGTGTCAGTAGAATACTGTTACTTCTAGGTATATTTTATGTGTTCATGGGACATCAGAGTCACATGTCTAGGAACAATAAGCATTATCAAGTCCAACTCCCTTTTCTATATGAGGATGCTAAGATTCAGAGTAATGAAGTAAATTTAAGATGGTCACCTAAAGTCTTACAGAGGTGGAATTAAAACACCAAGTTCCTGAGATTCAGTCCAGAGTTTTCCTGTGCCTCGTTCTCTGAACCAAAGTAACCATATTGTGTCATTACTTATGTAGTTGGTTTAAAGGAAAGTTGGTTGAGTTAATAAACATTTTAATTTCTGGAAAGATTATGCCTGAGTATTGCCTTGTCCCTAAGTTATTGCTTTGCACCCTAGCTTTACGTCGGCATTAATTGTCTGCATTAAGAAATTGCATAGATCCTGCTTGTGAAGCAAAGTTCTGTAAGGAAGATGACATATCTCTGATGTCAGGGGTTCCTGAGAGAGTTTTCTAAACGTTTCTGCCAAAGGCAATAATATTCAGTCTGGGTGTCCCCATTTCCTTTTTTTGTTTTATTCTGTGCAGCTGTGTTGGAAGCAAGCAGAGGAAGTAACCAAAAGTGGAACTGGATTAGAATGATTCTTGAACTTCCCTTTCCAGCATCTGTCTTGCTATGGGGCATTTCAAACAGGAGGCAAACTCACAAACAGGCCTTTGTCAGAGCTAACAGCATGTTTTCGTTCTGAGAAATGCCCTTTGCCTAATGTGGGTTTTAAAAACTATTGGTCATCAAAAGTGGAAGTGTTGGGCCCTCCTTGGGGAGCACTGGGATTGGTAACATCACTGGTTCCTCAAAGTGGAGGCAGATGTTTATAGGAGGAGATTGATACTGAGAGAAAGTTTTTTAGGCTCACATAAAAACATCATAAAAGACTAGTTTTTTTTTTTTTTTTAAAGAAATAAAAAACATATGGCTTGTTTTTCAGGCTTCAGTGAGAGTTGTCTATAGGACACCACAGGATATTTTTCACAGGCTGTTTCCATCTCTATAATTTTAACAAGATATTTACTTAAAGCTATGGTGGGGCACCTGGGTGGCTCAGTCGGTTAAGCATTCAACTTTGGCTCAGGTCATGGTCTCATGATTCGTGGGTTTGAGCCCCACATCAGGCTCTGTGCTGAGAGCCCTCTCTCTGCCTCTCCCCCACTCATGCTCTGTCTCTGTCTCTCTCTCAAATAAATATTAAAAATTAAATTAAAAAAGTAAATAAAGCTATGGTGACTCAGAGAAGTTTCTTTGCTTATGTTGTTCAAGATTCATAGAAGATAGCAACATTTGGGGGTATTCTGTTAAATTTTAGTCAATGATCTACATTTTTACAATCCCATTTTTTGGTAAATATCACAGCATTTTCCAGATACTTATGTTGATTTCTTATAGTGGCTTTGTTCAAGTTGGATTATCCAGGCAGGACTCCCACATTTTAAATGCCTGTTGTGACTTTTACCTTCTAAGTCTTATCACCTCTGGCTTCTTATTCTTAATTACTACTCAGCCAGGAAAAATTGTGAGCTTGTTGTTGTTGTTGTTGTTGTTGTTGTTGCTGGTTTTGCTCTTTTTTATTGGCTGTAGTTAAGGCAGAGCCAGATATTTATGTTTATTTAATCCATGGCCTTGTTGTCTTAGGACAAATTGTGTAGCTGAACCATTCCTCACGGAACACACATACATGAGTATACCCACCCTGAGGCATGACTCTACTGCAGGGGAATAGAGTCTTAGGCTGTGACAAGTCCTTCAGCTTATGACGCCCAGGTTAGTAATCCCACAGTCACTTTAGTCAGGAAGTTTCCCACGATCTGTTTCAGAGCCTAGTGGTTAAGATTGGATCCATATATTAGCCCCACTGTGAATGACAGACTTGCTAAAATGTGTACCAGTGGCATTGACCTCCTTGATCACATGAAGAATGGGAAGGAAGGAGAGAGAGGAGTTAAGGTCTGTGACTATCTGATTCCCACGAACAATTTGCTTGTTTTGTTGCTGGAGCACTGTAAGGCAAATGCTACTCACTTCTTTCAAGAAATCCCAGCTGCAGAAGGAGTTGCTGACCACAACAGAGGTTGTTGCCAAAATGCTCTATTGGAGTGCTGTTGTGGCCCAGAAATAGTTGCAAATAAGCAAAAGTTCTCAGAGGGAAAAAAAGGGAAAATTAAAGCTCATGGCTTATGGAAACAAGATAAAAAGCTTTATCTATGGTTATGTCTATATAAACATATTTTGTGGGTTTACAGACTAGGTCTGACTATTATTTGTATTATTCTGGCCCTTTTGTCCAAGAAGAGTTAGGGAAATATTTCCCTTGGCTTAGATGAAATCAGGTGTCAGTTGGTGGCTTTGTAATAATTTATTTTAAAAACTTACAGAGTGTGAAAAAGTAAAATATAGTTAATAATTTGGCTACTTTGCTTGGAGAAGGTAAACTTTGATATTATAACTGTGGGCTGAATGTGCAGGTTGTTTAGTTGCCTTTGAATGAGTTATAATAAGAGATAAGTTTTTGACCATTTGGAGACTTTTAGGGAGTCAATAAATAACACCTCTTTTTTTCTTTCCTGAGCTTGGAGCCTATTGAAAGATAAGACAAAGGCCAGAGAAAGAGAGACCAAAATAAGAGTTTTATAATGAGTAAAAGCTGCATCAGATAATATAATCTAGTATGTGGACAAATGGACATCTGGTATCTTTCTTCACTCTCCAAAATGAACTTGATCTAGCACTCAAAACGGCATTCCACTTACAGGGATGGGAACTGGCCACATGGTTGATTGCAGAGCATGGTGTCCTTCCTGTATAAGCAACCATCTCTCTGTGTAAGGGAGCACAGCCCTCAAGAGGCTTCCCCCAAATTCACACCACATTGACTTTTCCTCCCCTAGGGAATTACGGGAAAGGAATGAGGAGAAAGGCTAAAGAAAGAGCAGGAAGTCCCTCATAGAAATATAAGGTAAGAGAGGTTGAGCTCCCCTTTAACATCCATAAGCAGCATAACGAGAGAGGAGAGCGGGAATTATAATTGGTAAATAAAGATAAAGGTCTGTATGATAGAAGTTATAGGAGTGAGGTAGACAAGACAATGAACCTACTGGGTTAAGGAGGTTAAAAATGGGGGAGGACAAGAGCAAATGGAAATAGAGACCAGTGTTTATGGCCACTTTTGCTGGTTCAGATGGATAGCTGAAAGACTGAACAGTTATATTTGACAGATTTAAAGGACTAAGAGTACAAAGTCCCCAGTTCTGTCAAGGAGGAAATTCTGGTGGACCTTGCTTTCTTGAGATTTGGAACCCCAAAGGGCTGCACCCTATGAGAAAGATAAACTGAAAGTAAACAGGTTTTCACAGAAAGCACAGCTCATTTTAGGATCCTCTTAATCTCTATAATTGAATTGAGCTTATCCCAGATACCAGGTACTCATAGGCACCTGATAGAAATGAACAAAAATACTTCTGAGGGAGTATCCTATCCTAGTCCTCAACTTATTTCTATAAACAATATTACAGATAAAATGCCTGGCACATAATTTTTAAAAGTCCACACACATGAAAAGACAAGATAAAATAAATAGAAATAAATGGAAACACCAGACAATAGAAATAGATAATCAGGGTTTCAGATATTGCTGTTTTCAGACATAGACCTTTAACATAACTATTCTTTCTATTGTTCAAAGAGAAGAGACAAAATGAAAATTCTGGTAGAAAAAACTAGAAACTTTAAAATGTTACCATACTGAACTTCTAAATTTAATTAAGAACCCAAATAAAACTCAGTGGATAGGTTTGTTGCATTGGATAGAACTAAAGGAAGAATTGGCAAAATGGAATATAGGTCAGAAGATGGATATATCGAATGAAGTGTGGAGAGACTAAAGGAATGAAATATACAGAGAAGAGCATGAGAAGACACAACAAGGAAGTGGAACACATTGAAATCCCAAAAGAAGAGAAAATACACAGCAAAAACAATATTTGAGAAGAGAATAGAGAACTTTTGAAAACTGATGAAAGCTATATAAAAGAGCCTGAAAATCTTGTACAGCATACATTTTTTTCAAAAGCATATCTACATATGTAAAATAAAATTCTAAACTAAAAAAGACAAAGAAAAAAACATTTTTTTAATGTTCATTTATTTTAGAGAGAGAGATCGGTAGAGTGCAAGTAGGGGAGGAGCAGACACACACACACACACACACACACACACACACACACACACACACACAACTCGAAGCAGGCTCCAGGCTCTGAGCTGCCGGCACAGAGCCCAATGCGGGGCTCGAACTCACAGACCACAAGATCATGACCTGAGACGAAGTTAGACGCTTAACCAACTGAGCCACCCAGGTGCCCCAAGGCAAAGAAAAATTTTAAGAATCATCTTTGTATCAGACTGTTGTTGGTGAGAAGACAAAGTAAATGTAAAGAATCAACAATAAGCCTGAGAGCTGACTTCTTAACAGAAACAATAGTAGCCAGGAGGAATGATATAGTACAAATCATGATGTCTGATCTAAAAACAAAAAAAAACAAAAAAAAACCCTAC
Organism: Crocuta crocuta; assembly: GCF_008692635.1. Classification (NCBI taxonomy): domain Eukaryota; kingdom Metazoa; phylum Chordata; class Mammalia; order Carnivora; family Hyaenidae; genus Crocuta; species Crocuta crocuta. The sequence goes on along the minus strand of NW_027530545.1, from coordinate 5,583,468 downwards.
CAACCAATAAATCAATACTTTGTGGAAAAATGCTTAGAAAACGAAGTGAAATAAAAACATTTTCAGGCAAAACAAAACAAAAAACCAAAACACCCCAGATATTTGTTTCTTCATGAGTAGATCCACAATGAAATCAATATTAGCTAGCAATCTTTAGGCAGAAGAAAAATGACTTCATGAGAAAGTTCAGAGATGCTTCCAAGAGGAAGAGGAAGGCCAAATATATCCTTAATAAATTAGTATTGTTTGTATAAAATAATAAACTTTTATATCATTTGATATATAGAGAAAGAAAATTAAAATAAAGTATACCAATTGTGCAGTAGTTGGGAAATGAAATAAAGTAAGATTATTACATTGTCTATGAAGAGAAGAAAATAACAATCAGTATATATTTTTGTTTATAATTCTCTAGGGGAGAACTGAAATGTGAGTAAAAAAGCATATACCTTCCAAGGTAACAAGGTAGGTATTAAAGTAATAGAAAATAATTCTAAAAGAAGAAAATAAAGAACAAATAAACAAAATGAAACAAATACATAGAACAGGTGGGATAAATAGTAAAAGAAAAATAAAGAATAATATAGTAGACTTAAACTTTACATGGAAATGTAAAGTTGAATAGCTAAAACAATTTTGAAAGAGAATAAAGAGAGGGAATGCTTTTATCTGAATTAGAGACTCATTATATACCTATAATAACTGTGGTATTGACAGAGGAATGGATAATTTAGATCAATGGAATAGAATTGTGAACCCAGAAATAGCTCCACACAAGTACCACAGCTGATTTTTGCCAAAGGTCAAAAGCACTTCAATGGGTGAAAGAATATCGTTTTAACAAATGGTGCTGGCCAATTGGATATCCATGCCCCACTCCATAAAAAAAATAATTTAAGGGGCGCCTGGGTGGCTTAGTCTGTTGAGCGTCCGACTTTTGCTTAGGTCATGATCTCGCGGTTCGTGGGTTCGAGCGCCCCGTCGGGCTCTGTGCTGACTGCCAGCTCAGAGCCTGGAGCCTGTTTCAGTCTGTGACTCCCTCTCTCTCTGACCCTCCCCTGCTCACACTGTCTCTCTCTCTCTCCCCTAGAAATAAATAAAACATTAAAAAAAATAATGTAAACCTTATGCAACAACTGTCTAAAAATGGATCATAGATTTAAATGTAAAACATAAAACTATAAAGCTGATAGAAGATAACACAGAATAAGATCTTGAGGACCCAGGGCTTGGTGAAGAGTTTTTAGACCTGATATCAAAACAAAAAGGGAAAATAGATAAATATCATTTCATCACAATTAAAAATTTTGCTATGCAGAAAACCTTATGAAGATGATAAAAAGATAAGCTATGGACGGGGAGAGAATATTTGCAAACCATATATTTTACAAAGAATTCATATCTACAATGTAGAAGAACTCTCAAAACTCAACAGTAGGGCACCTAGGTGGCTCAGTCGGTTAAGTGTCCGACTTTGGCTCAGGTTATGATCTCACGGTTTGTGGGTTCGAGCCCCGCGTCAGGCTCTGTGCTGACAGCTAGCTCAGAGCCTGGAGCCTGCTTCAGATTCTGTGTCTCCCTCTCTCTCTGACCCTCCCCTGCTCACGCTGTCTCTCTCTCTCAAAAATAAATAAAACATTAAAAAAAAAAACAGTAAAACACTCCGATTAGAAAACAGGCAAAAGATATGAAAAGACATTTCATCAAAGAGGATATATGGGTGGCAAGTAAGCACATGAAAACATGTTCAGCATGACCAGCCATTAGGAAAATGCAAATTAGGACTAAAATTAGACATTTACTATGTATCTATTTAGAATTCCTAAAATAAGAGTGCCTGGGTGGCTCAGTGGTTAAGCATCCACCTTCGGCTCAGGTCATGATCTCATGGCTTGTGAGTTCAAGCCCTGTGCCGGGCTCTTTGCTGACAGCTCAGAGCCTGGAACCTGCTTTGGATTCTGTGTCTTCCTCTCTCTGCCCCTTCCCCAGCTCACACTGTCTCTTGCTCTCAAAAATAAATAAACATTAAAAAATTAAAAAAAAAGAATTGCTAAAATAAAAAGTGACACTACCAAATGTTAGCAAGTATGTAGAGAAATGGAGTCTCTCATATGTGAGAGTGTAATATGGTACAGTCACTCTGGACAATCGTTTGGCAAGGTAAAAATTAAACATATGCTTAACAAACCTGGTATCAGTTGCATTGCTGGGCATTTATCCTAGAGGAATGAAAATGTATTTCCACAGAAAAGTCTACACTTCAGTTGCCTGGTTGATTCGGTTAGGTGTCCCACTTCGGCTCAGGTCTCATGGTTCATGAGTTCGAGCCCTGCATTAGGTTCTGTGCTGAGGGCTGAGAGCCTGGGGCCTGCTTTGGATTCAGTGTCTCCCTCTCTCTCTGCCCCTCCCCTGTTTGCACTCTGTCTCTCTCAAAAATAAATAAACTTTAAAAAAAAAAAAAGGAAAGGAAAATCTACACTTGATTCTTCATAGGAGTTTTTTTGTAATAATCCCAAACTAGAAACAACCAAAATATCTTTAATAGGTTAAACAAACTGTGGTATATCCATACCATGGATACTGCTCAGCAGTAAAAAGCAAGAAACTATTGATATATGTAGCAACTTGCATGAATCAAGGGCATTATGCTTACTGTGGAAAAAAAGTCTCAGGTTACATACTGTATGATTCATTTATATAACATTCTCAAAATGACAAAATTATAAGGATAGAAAACAGATTAGTAGTTACCGAGGGTTAGGGCTAGTGGGGTGAGGGGTGGCTGTGACTATAAAGAGGTAGCATGAGAGAAAACTTTGTGGTGATGGAATAGTTCTGTTGTGATTGCAGTTGTGGTTGCACAAACCTCCACATGTAATAAAATTACATACTATGCACACACATTGTAATCATGTGAAATTCTTGGCTTGGATATTATACTATAATTATATAAGATATAAAGTGAATGAAGGGTACAGGGATCCTATCTGTACTATCCTCAAAACTTCTTATGAATGTATAATTATTTCAAAATGTGAAGTTAAAAAAACCCTGCGAATTTATCAGTAATTATATTAAATGTAAATGGATTAAATGTTCCAAGTATAAGACAAATATTAATAGACTAGACTTTTGTTTTCTAAAGCCAAATCCTGTTTCCAAAGGATATTTTTACAACATAAGGATATAGAAAGTTTGACTGTAAAAGGGTGGAATCACTAACCAAAGAAAGGTGGTATAACCATATTTATATCAAAGTAGGCTGAAACAAATACTGCTTATTGAATAATCACATGTTTTTGAAAATCTGCTGTTTTGAGTATTTGTCTGGTATACATGGGTTAGCCAGACCAAAATTACACTATGACTGAGATAAAAAACAAAACAAAAATTTATGCCTCCCTAATGTTGGAACAGAACCATCTCTCTCTCTCTCTCTCTCTCTCTCTCTCTCTCTCTCTCTCTCTCTCACACACACACACACACACACACACACACACACTATGTTGTAATAGCTTACTTTAACATCAACTTAATTTTTAAGTAACTCAAAAAATTGATAGTACATTGTTGTGGTTCATCTGATGACTGTTGAAAACTTTCTAACCAAGTTATTCTATACACATGGTTTTGTTTTGTTTCTTTTTCTATTGTCTGGTTCTGTTTCTAACTCCCAGATGAGCTGACTGTTCAGGACCTTTTGGGAATAGTGTATATCCTACTGTTTTAAGTTTGCTTGTTTATTCTCCCATTTTAGTAGTAGCCATGTCTGGATTTCATAAATATCTCAATTGATTTTGTACTTCAACTTCCCAGCATCATAAAACTGTTCAGCAAACAGCAATGTTATTAAAATGAAGAAAGTAAATGGATCTCTCTGGGAAGAGGAATATACAGTGAGACTCTAGAAAAGTAACTAAAACGAGTCTTTATAACCGTGCCTAATAATGGCCATTTTGCATGTTAAAATCACCTTATTAATTTTAATTTCTCCTATGGATTATCTTTTCTTTTTAATTTCAGAAGCTCTTAAACAATGATCCATCTTAAATACACTCTATTTGAAAATGAAAGCATAATGTGTTCCTCTAAGAGTTAGATGCCATTTAAATTTATTTTTATGCTTATCCTGCCTAAATACTAATATCTGTTTGCCCAACTCAAGAGCAAAGTATCTGTGATTATTGTTATTGTTAATATTATTAATTGTGAGATAATGATTAATTAGACCATTTTATGTCCATATAAAGTTTTATATTAACAAAGCAATTGTCACAAACAGTTTTATATTTGACCTTTACAACTGTGCTGATTTTATTCATGGCAATGGTTATTATTCACATTTTTAGAAAAGGAAACTGAGGTTTAAGGGGTTACATGCTTTATCCAAACCACACAACTGTTCAGTGGCAGAGCCACTCTTCATAACTTCTGTCGCAGTGCTATTTCTGCCTTGTCACACGGCCTTTTATTGATGGGAGTACAGTAGATAGTGCTCTTGGGAAATGGGTGCCTCAGGAAGGGTGTACATTGCTCATTCTGTGCTACTCATTCTACTCATTCTACTTCAGGCTTTCCTTTCCCTGGAGGTTGGCTAGTGCCTGGGGACCAGGCTGCTGTAATCTGCTAGCTGTGAATTTGTCTTTCCTCAGCAAATTTATATGGTTGTTTCTGCAACAGCGTGTGGTCCCATGGAAAGTTCATGGCAGGCTGATTGCTGCTTTTCTTTGCCTCCCTCCCAATGTCAGTTGAAGCCAAAGTGTTTAAGTAAAATCCAAATCAGTCAGAGTGCAGTGCCAAGCACAGCCCACATGAAAAGGCCCAACTTTGGAAATAAGACTGGCAGCGTTATAAGTATTGAATATTCTGATAAAATTTCACTGATGAAATGCAGTTGAAGACTGCTGAAGAAGAGAAATGAAAACAAAGCATTGGTTTGTCCTCCATTAAAAAAAAAAAAAGACAACTTTATTTGGATTCACATGGTAGTCTAATTATTGATTTCATCACCACAAATGAAAAACAGAAGGACTATAAAGAAGTTAAGAGCCAATGAAAACATAACAAAAAGAGTGGGAAGAGAGTGGAAGAATGTAGAGAAATTGTATAAGGGGTACAAAGAGTAGCCGCCTTCAGAAGAGCCTTTTATAAGTAGGAAAGATAGAGTCTGCTGTCACTTGCTTTAGAATGTTTTTTAAATGTCTATTGTTTTTGAGAGAGAGAGAGAGAGAGCGAGCAAGCAGGGGAGGGGCAGAGAGAGAGGGAGACACAGACTCCGAAGCAGGTTTCAGGCTCTGAGCTGTCAGCATCATGGGGCTTGAACCCAGGAACCACGAGGTCATGACCTGAGCTGAGGTCAGAAGCCCAACCACCACCCAGGCACCCCAATCACTTGCATTTTAGAAGTTTCTGTGTATTGAAAGGCAAGTGTGTGTCTTGAAATGAGCTTCAAAATTGCACAGTGGCTGGGATGTAGCTAAGCTCTTCACAGATGATGGGATTCATCTGGCATGGAAGGGTGGCCTTGTGCACACAAAATCATTTGAAATCATTTTTTCTCCAATATGTACATTTAAAAAACTACCTTAGATGGCTTTCCTTTTCTGATGGCTTTTGGGGTGTCTGCTGTTTTAACCATGCCATAGCAGCATCTGTTCTGTCATATACAAAATCAACCTTGATTATTTAGAACTTAGACAAAGCCAATCTGAGAACTCCAAAGAAGAAAATCAGGAAAGAAATTTAAGAAAGTAGGCAACAAACTTTAGTAAAAGAAGCTGAGGCTTTGTGAAGAGGAATTTGGAAAGAAGGAAGATTTGGTCATGGGAGTTTGATAGGTTAGACTGACCTGGCCACTGCCCAGATCCCTTCCATTGGTCTGTGTTTCCCAAACTTTGGTCATTCTTAAAACATGTTCTTGATTTTTTTTTCATATCCACCTTCAATTGTTTGATTTTTGAATTATTTTTATTTAAATTGTTTTTGAAAACAATTTTACAGGACATATAATAAATGGAAAATCCATAACACCTTATATAAATAAGAAGTATAAAAGGAATATAATACAATTTCATTAAATTCTAGCAGTGTGCTATTGTTTGCTCTAAAGTCTTTTTTTAATGTTTATTTATTTATTTTGATAGAGAGAGAGAGAGAGGACACGACTGAGGGAGAGGCAGAGAGAGAGGAAAAGAGGGAATCCCAAGGAGGCTCCACACTGGTAGCACAGAGCCTGACACGGGACTTGATCTCATGAACCATGAGATCATGACCTGAACTGAAATCAAGAGTCAGATGCTTAACTGACTGAGCTACCGAGGTGCCACTGTTTGCTCTAAATTCTGAGCTTGAAGCCTCACCTTTTTGTTAGTGCTGGAAAGGGAGATCAACATGTGTTACAGGAGCTGTATTTTTTTTTTCAAAAATTTTTAATGTTTTATTTATTTCTGAGAGAGAGAGAGAGACACACAGCATGAGCAGAGGAGGGTCAGAGAGAGAGGGAGATACAGAATCTGAAGCAGGCTCCAGGCTCTGAGCTAGCTGTGAGCACAGAGCCCGACACGGGGCTCGAACCCACGAACCGTGAGATCATGACTTGAGCTGAAGTCCAACGCTTAACCAACTGAGCCACCTAGATACCCCAGGAGCTTTAAAGTTATGTCATCATTAAACTGATTCTTTTCAATGTAGTAATTTTAAAGAAAAATCGTAAATTGAATCATATTCTTAATTTGTGAAGACATACTATTGTTATTGTTTGGCACTGTTTTGTTTTGTTTTGTTTTTATTGCAAGTAACAAAAACCAATATTAGGAGAACATGAAGTAAATAATGTGAACTGATGACTGTAAAGTCATTTCTAAACATCAGTACTTAGGTGAATCAGCTCCACTGTCCGCCACTCCTCATTCACAATTTGTATCTCTCTGGTCAAGAGAGAATATTTCCATACCTTGAATAGTGAGGGCAATGCAACTTGAGCAACAATTCCACAAGAGTATATGCAATGGGAGTGTGATAATTATTTTTTTTAAATATTTTTATTTATTTCTAGGAGAGAGAGAGAGACAGCGTGAGCAGGGGAGGGTCAGAGAGAGAGGGAGACACAGACTCTGAAATAGGCTCCAGGCTCTGAGCTGGCAGTCAGCACAGAGCCTGACGCGGGGCTCGAACCCACGAACCGCGAGATCATGACCTAAGCGAAAGTCGGACGCTTAACCGACTAAGCTACCCAGGTGCCCCTGTGATAATTAATTTTATGTGTCAAACAGACTGTCATGGATGGATGCTCAGATATCTAGTTAAAGATTATTTCTGTGGTGCCTGTGAGAGTGTTTCTGAAAGAGATTAGCATTTGAATTGGTGGATTGCATAAAGCAGATGGACTTCTCCAGTGTGGATGTGCATTATCCAATCCAGTGAGGGTCTGAATAGAAAAAAAGAATGAGAAAAGTTGAATTTCCTTTTGCCTGATTGTTTGGGCTAGGACATTTATCTTCTCTGGCTCCCAGGGCCGCTGGTTCTTAGACCTTGAGACCCAGACTAGAATCTACACCTCTGGCTCTCTAGTTCTCAGGCCTTTGAACTACACCGCTGGCTTTCCTGGGTCTCCAGCTTGCAGAGGGCGGATTGTGGGATTTTTCAGAGTCCATACTCATCTAAGCCAATACCATATCAAAAATCTCTTTATATATATAAATGGTTCTGTTTTCTGGAGAATTTTGAGTTAAAGAAGAAGAGGCTATTCTTCTAAAGGAAACTGGAGGTCTGATACCACAAGAAAGAAATAAAAGAATGTGGTATATTCAAAAGACAATAAATGAATAAATATTTGCTGCAAGTGTTTATTACACTGAATGGGTACCACCAGTGGGTTACTGTCACCCCAACCCCCAAACTCTGGGAAACACTGTGCATAGAGGGTTACTGTCCTTTCTGGAAAAGTATCTGTAATGGCCTTGGTCAGAAGCAGAGGTCGAAAGAGTTTCGGGACTGTGAACTAGTTGAGACATTTATGAAGTAATCCTAAGGACAACAAAAAGTCATTGAACCACAGAAATAACATGACAAAAAGATGTAATTAATCTTTTTTTAAAAGTATTATCAGCACAGAGGATTTACAAAATAGGGTGATTTAGACAAATCCTCCTACTGTTCTGAAAAACTGGATAAAAGTAGAACAAATCTGATTACAACCATTAGGGTTATAATGAGGCTATGATAAATTACAGAGCCAACATTTTGGAAAAGAGGGAAACTCCAAAGAGATCTCTGCTGATTCTGGGGGTTGAAAGTGGCTGAGTGCTTGGGACATTGAGTCAAGCCTTCAACAGATTTATGAGGCAAGGAGGACGACAAGAATCTTGAAAGCATAGAGCCTGAGGAAGACACATCTCCTCTGTATTTTAGATGAAACATACATGAAACTGTATACTGATTCTTGTACTTAGCATAATTTTCAAGATCAATCCATGTTGTCACATGTATTAGTGCTTTATTTTTATTGCTAAATAATATTCCAGTGCTTGGATATACCACATTTTATTTATGCAGTTTTAAGTTGATGGGCTTTTTGGGTTCTTTCTATTTTTCGACTATTACAAATAATGCTGCTATGAACATTCATGGACAAGTTTTGCATGGATTTATGCTTTCATTTCTCTTGGTGATGTAGCAAGCCTGTGTTTAACCTTTTAAAGAACTGCTAAACTTTTTCCAAAGTGGCTGTACTGTTTACATTCCCACTAATAGTGTGTGAAAGTTTCCATTTCTTCAGATCCTTGCCAACAGTTGTTATTATTGCTTTCTGATTATAGCCTATATTCTGGTAGGTATAATTGTAGTTTTTATTTCTATTCCTTAATGGCTAATGATGTTAAGAATCTTTTCATGGGCTTATGTCCACTGTACATCTTCATTGAAGAAATATTGATTCAGATTCTTTATCCATTTTTAAAATTGAATTGACTTTTTATTATTGAGTCATATAGTTCTTTATGTATTCTAGATATTAGTCCCTTACCACATATATGATTCGAATATAGCATACATATATCACATATATACTTTCTCCCATCTGTAGTTGTTTTAGTTTCTTAATGGTGTTCTTTGAAGCACAGATTTTTTTTTTTTTAATTTTGATGAAGCTCAGTTTATCTATTTTTCCATTGCTTGTGCTTTTGGTGGCATAAGTAAGAATTCTTTGCCTAACCCAAGATTACAAAGATTTGCTGCTATGTATTTTTTAAGTGTTTTATATTTTTTAGTTCTTGAGGTTTATGATTCATTTTATGTTTGCACATGATATTGGGTAGAGAATATGGATTCTTTATATGACTTTGGATCTAGAGAGTATTTAAAGAGACAGCAAATTGCAATATATGTATAATAACTTACCTTACGAAATGAAATATTTTGTAATTTTTTGTAGTAATAATTTATCAAACACAACTCCATTGCAATGCTTGAACATGATATATATGCTTGGTTAAATCTGACATTTGATAATTTCACTTGCTGTAGTTTTAGTGAAGTAAATGTCTCCAAATTGAGATTAATTTAAAAGCATCTAGGGGTGCCTGGGTGGCTCAGTCAATTAAGCCATCAACTTTTGATTTCGGCTCATGTCACGATCTTAAAGTTTGTGAGTTTGAGCCCCACATTGTGTACTTCACTGACAGTGTGGAGCCTGCCTGAGATTCTCTGTCTTCTTCTCTATCTGCCCCTCCTTTGCACATTTTCTCACATTTGCTCTCACTCTCTCTCAAAAATAAATAAAACATTAAAAAAATTAAGGGCTATAATGTTTCAAGAGAAAAGGTTACCTTTACCAATAGAAAATGAATCATGTAAAATTTTAAATTATATTAATATAATTAATAATTTTAATGAAAAGAAGCAAAAATTTTTTCTCAAAAAATGTATAATTATTATGATTTAGACATGATTTCATTTTATATCTTTCCAAACATTGTCATTCCTTAACAGAATGACCAAACATGTAACAATGATAATCAAATTTAGGCACCTTCACATTTTGCTAAATTTCAGTTATAAAATGACCATGGCTTTTCAAATATTCTAAAACATTAGCATCTTAAGGTTATATATTTTGTCTAGGTAGTATGTTAATGTTTGGAGCAAGCCAAGAAAGCAAAATGAAGGAGAAATTAGATAAAAGCAGAAATTAACAAAAAAGAAAACAAGGCTATAATTGACAGAATCAACAAATTTGTTCTTTGAAAAGCTTATAAAAAATTGGTGTATTCCTAAGACAGAAGGCAAAAGTGAATAATAGCAGACATGAAAATGAGACATCACATTAAAACCATCATGTGAGAATAGTTTGTTTCATAAACAAACTTAGATGAAGTGTAGAAGTTTCTAGGGAATCAAAAATACTTAACCAAAATTATACTATAATAAATAGCCTATTGAATTTCTCTTAGCTATTAGATACATTGATTATGTAACTAAAATTATCCCCTCAAAGAAATTCTAGGGTCAGATGACTTCTCTAGTGAGTTCTACTAAATATTTAAGAATGAAACAATACCAATCTTACACAGACTCTTCCAGAAAAAGGAGTGAATACTTCCCAACTTATGAAGCTAGCATAACCTTGATTTTTAAAACTTGACAAGGACTAGAAAAAAGAACAAATAATAAGGCAAACTCATGAACCAAATCCTACAGCATACAGAAGTTCTAATATATTACAAATATAGATTTATTCCAGTAATGCAAGAGTGGTTTAATATTCAAGAATCAATCAATATAATCAACCAAGTTAACACAATAAGGTATCGAAATAATAGATTAATTTTTGTTTATTTACTTAGAGAGAGAGCAAGCATGTGGGGGTGGGGCAGAGAGAGAGGAAGAGAGAATCCCAAGCAGTTAGTTCAATAGGCTAATAAAAAGAATAAGCATATAGTATTTAAAAGAGAGTTTAAAATGCCATTATTTACATTTGATCTGACTGTATAATAAGAAAAATTAAAAAAAAATCTATACATGAATCCTTAAAATAATAAGTGAGTTAAGCAAGGTTGATGTGAAAAAGTCTATATGCAAAATGAATTGTTTCTATATACTAGCAAGAATCTCTAAGAAAAGAAAAATTGAAGAGGATGCAATTTGATCTTGAGGTTGTAAGTTTAAGCCCCATGTTGGGTATAGAGATTACTTAGATAAACAAATAAAGTTAAATACCTTTATAATAACCAAAAATATTAACTACCTACTAATAAGCCTAACTAAACATGTGAATGATCACCTACACACATGTGGGTGTGTGTAGAGATAAATTTAAGGAGAATTAAACAAGGGGACAATACATCGTCTTTATGGAATAAAAGACTCAATAGAGTCCTTAAAAGGAACAGTGCATGTATAGACACTTGATCTATGATAAAAGTGAGACATGGGCTGATGGGGAAGAATGGATTTGTCAAAAAATGTTATTAGTTTAAGGAGATATTTTTACCAAAATACTGACAAATAAACATATGGAAAGGAAAATAGAAACTTATCCCTTATCTCACACCTTATATAAAAATTAATTCCAGGCTCATTGTAGATCTCAATATGAAACACAAACTAATACAGCTAATGTAGGATAATAAAGGAAATCATTTAATGTTCTTGGGATCGGGAAAGATTTTTGAAGAGGACACAAAATGCACCAACTGAAAAGGAAATAATTGATATATTTGACTATAATAAAACTGACCATTTCTGTTCATCAAAAGGCATCATTAATAAATACAATAGCAAGACACACAGTGGGAGGAAGTACTTTCAATCCAAATAATAGCAAAGTGCATATAGTCAGATATATAAAAGAACCCCTTCAAATGAATAGAACCATGGACAAGAGTCTTGGCTGATAAACCACTGATTAGTAATAAGGAAAATGCAAATAAAAATTACAAAGGATAATGTCCAATAACTGGTCAATAGATAAACAGATTGGAGTACATTCTTACCATGAACTATAATTTAGCCATAAAGAAGGAAAAACTACCAACACATTCAGCAACACAGATGAATTTCAAAAGCATAACGCTAGGTGAAATATGACAGACACAAAAGATTGCATACGATATGATTCTGTTTATGCAAAATTCTAGAAAATGCAAAATTGTAGTGACAACAGATCCGTGGTTGCCAAGGACTGTGTATGTGTTGAGGCGTGGGGAATTGACTTCAAAGAGATAGGAAAAAACTTTGGAGGATGTTAGAAATTTTCTGTTTCTCTGGTGGGGTGGTGGATACATGACTTGATTTTTATTAAAACTCATTAAAACGCATGACAAATTGTAAGTAATAAAAATGAATGAATCATTGTTGAATTTTAAAATATAATGGGTGAATTATAAAATATAATGTTGGGAAATAATAATAATAAAAGAATTAACATGATCAACTTATAAACACTAGTAGATCTAAACCACAATGTTCTAAAGTCAGAATAGTGATCATCTTCGGTAAGGGAGTAATGATTGGAAGACAACATGAATTAAGAGAGGGTCTTGTGGAAGCTGGAAATTTTTATTTACTTCTTCACCTGGGTCGTGGGTTCACAGGTGTTTACTTTGTGATGAATTACTGAATTGTGTACTAATGTCTTTGGCACTTTTCTGATGATGGGAAGTGGGGATATGATTAAATGTGTGGTTTTGTTTTATTTTGGTTTTTTGTTATTTGATATAGAAAATGCTTGAGAAATACGACCTTTTTATTATATTTTTCATAAAAAAATGGAAGGTAATTGGTTTGAAGGGATAATTAATAGTGTGGAATTTCTGAGGAGAGAGGATTTAGAGTCTAGTTTATAGGATTGGACTTAGATTAATCACAGGAGGAAAGAACATGTGTACATGTAGACTTATGGGTGGTTAAGTAGAGGGAATTTCTATCTGATGGCTTCTATTCTCTCTAGAAGAATTAGAAATGAGGTAGCTTCTTGAAAAGGAGAGGGATGAACAGATTTGCAATTTTCGAAATGTAGAGAAATATGAAATATTAATTCAGAGAGGAAAAGTTCACATTGACCTGGAACTCACTGTAGGAGTGCTTGTCAGTGTTTGGGGCCTGAAACAGCCTGGTAAATTGACTATATAGTTGATGTCCTTGTGAGAAGAACCTCTATTCTGGACTCAAACCATAGCAGTTTGTGGGTTGGCCTCTGTAACAAGCTCACTGTGGCTAAATTCCAAATTTCAAGGGGCACACAGATTAAACAAGAAATCACTGTAGCTTTTAATTAGTAACCACAACTGGTTTTAGGAGTAGGTCATAGAGATGGAGTCACAAGTGGGATCTATAACTAATATGGGCAAGGAGGCTAAAAAGAGGAACATTTGCCAGTAATCACAGATATGACAATGGAGTATTCTTCAGATACAATGATGTATGAAATTAGAGCAAATATCCTCATACCTGAATTATTTGTCCAAGTCATAGGATTTAAAGACAAAGAGCCATAAAGTAAGTGGTTATTAGAAATGACCAGAAATGGATTTTATTTTGCCAAATACTGATTTTAAATTCAAAAGTAAAATTAATGAGAAAGTATGAATGAATCAGCATGAATTCATTTCTACTCTTTGAAAGTAATTCAAAGAAGTTGTGATAGAGTTGGCCAGTAGTATTAATTTTTCTGTGTAATTAAGCAGTAATGTTTTTAATAACAGTTAAACTAATCTTGTATTTTGCAAGGGATATAGTTCCTTTGAGGGAAATTGTAGATACTTTGTCAAAATAAAGTGACACCCAGCTCAAACAATTAAACACCAATAAAGGAGATGAAAGTTTATCATACTCCATTAAAACTCAATAAGAGTAAACAAAAATTTTAAGTAACATTCTGGCATTAAAACTTTATTATTATGTGTATATTTTGTTTTATTTTTAAAAGCTTATGCATGTTTTCTTGGAGATTATCAAGAGAAACAAAGATTAAAAAGTAAAAGAATAAGTAAATATATGAACACATTCTTTTTAGTTTTTTCTTGTGCAAATTGAGAAATATGGAAAAGGAGGCTGTGGAGAGATTTAAACTATAAAATTTGCCTGCAGGCTTAGATGGAAAGCAAAGAGTCACTTGAAAGGGTCATGATACCAACTAAAGATTTTGGATCACTTATTTAAAAAAAAATTAAGTTTATTTATTTTGAGAGAGAGCCTGGGAGGGGCAGAGAGAGAGGGAGAAAGAGAGAATCCCACACTGTCAGCACAGAGCCCTAAAAAGGGCTTGAACCCACAAACCATGAGATCATGACTTGAGTCAAAACCCCGAGTAGGATACTTAACCAACTGAGCAACCCACGTGCCCCATTTTTGGATTACTTATTAAAAAGAAAGGTTATAGTCAAAGTTAGTATATATGATTAGTGAATGTACAATTAATAACTGAACAGTTAAAGGACCTTGGGAATCTTTGAGTTCATTTGTTAATCAGATTTGTTTGATTCCATGGCAATACTATATGATTGTTTTTGAAAGTTAAACAATAAAAATGTATAAATGAAAAGTTAATATTCTCAACTCTCCTTGTTACTTGAGCTACCCAATATTAACTGTGTCCTTTTTTTCAGACGTTTCTATGTTTGTTCAATCATATGCAAATAGGTTTGTTTTCTGTGTGTGTGTGTGTGTGTGTGTGTGTGTGTGTGTGTGTGAAAACAATTATGGGATCTAGCTAAACAGATTATAGTAGTCTGCAGTTTACTTCTATCATTAAACAATATAATGGTCATCTAGTCCAATAAGTAGAATAGTATAATTATACTTATAAATAGTTCCATAATATTATATGATATGTATACGCACAGTTAACTACTACATTCTACAATTAATATACATTCAAGTTACTTTCATTTTTTTCTGCTACAAAAATAATTTCAATACCTACCCCTTTATGCATACTCTTACATTCAGTTGTTTTCTTTTTGGATATAGATACAACATTCCTATATTGCTGAGTTTGTAGCAATCCATACTCCCATCAGCAAAGCATGAGTACATCCTTTCCCCTTTACACCATTGTTTATACTGGCTGTTTCCAATCTTTTTTTAATTTAGTGGGTGAAAAATAGTATCTCATTTTTGAAGGATATAGTGAGAAATGTGTTCCATGGGAATATTGGCTTTAAGTTAGAGTAGGCCTTTGGGTTTCTTAGGCTATCATTTTGTTAAATTTTAGCTTACTAAATAATATCACAGTGCATCTAATCGAATGTATAGATTAGATATATAGATATAGATATATAGACATAGTTACAGATATAGCTACAAAGCCCCACAGTCATCATTTTCCAAACAAAGTCATATAGGTAATAAATGGCTATGATGAAAGTTCAGTCTGTCACTGTTTTAATGAAGAGATCATGCTTTTTATTTTTCCTTATCCCAAATCATATTGGAATCCTAATGTGATCAGTATTTCATTTGAACATTTGATAAAACCATAACCTCATCCCCTACCCCAAAGTAAACATATGCAAGCACAAAAAATGTTTTTTGTGATAATTAAAGCTCCTTCCTTCCTCCCAGAAGCCCTTCTGTTCACCATCCATACATCCAGGCTAAGAATCACTGATTCATAGTAAACCCATAGAAGTGTGGAGCTGCTATGGGGCATTCTTCCCAGTAACTGAAGCTTGACATTCAGGTGGATTGACTCTTTGTTAGTTAATTCCTAAACAATGGGTATGACTCTCATACCATTAACCCAGTTGATCACTGAAAAAACAAACTGCTCTATAATGTCGTTCAATGATTCTTGTTTCAATTCTTGCCTAATCAGAAGGAAGCATAAAAGTGAGTCCTCTTGTTTTTGAGTGGCCAGTACAATGTAGATACATATTTTCCTATAGGGGCTACCTGCCAGAATTGGAGTTAAATTAGTGTGTAAAATTAAAATTACGAAGTTTGAAAATCTAACTCCTTAATAAGCAAGACTCAGTGATACTGGTGTCAAACAAGATGAGGCCATCAGCCATAGACAGCCTCAATTATAGGCAGGATATACTGCCATGTGTGGCATAATGTAAAGATAACTGGACTAGAGGGGCGCCTGGGTGGCTTAGTCAGTTAAGCGTCCGACTTTCACTTAGGTCATGATCTCGCGGTTCGTGAGTTTGAGCCCCGTGTCGGGCTCTGTGCTGACTGCCAGCTCAGAGCCTGGAGCCTGTTACGGATTCTGTGTCTCCCTTTATCTCTGACCCTCCCCTGCTCACGCGGTCTCTCTCTCTCTCCTAGAAATAAATAAAACATTAAAAAAAATTTAAAAAAAGATAACTGGACTAGAATTTGGGATGCCTAAATTCTTTGCAAAAATTTATCATGAAATATTTAATATATAAAAATATTCTATGCATATATATGGTCTAAAAATAATATAACTCAGTATAGAGAATAAAGAAGAATTTGTTAAATATATATCATATATACATCACCCAGCCATCACTCAAAACCCAGTGTGTTATCGTTCCTGTTCATCCTCTTCCCTCCTCACTAGGGGTGACTGTTATCCTGAATGTGTATTCATTGTTCCCTTGCTTTTCTTTATAATTTTCTTTTATTTATTTATTTTTTTNCCGAGCGGAGGTTTTTCTGTTTCGGACTCTCTCCTTTTCCCCTCTCGCTCCCCGTAGAGGGTCGAGGGGGATCGCCTCCCGCCCTGGAGTCTCCGATCCCAGCCCGGTTTTATCTTCCCCATTTCGCACTCACGTTAGAAGCCTCTCTCAGTGGATTCTGCGTCCTTTTTCTCCCAATCTCTGTTTTGTAAGGTTTCCAATGGCTTCAGATCTTTTTTGTGTGATGTATGGACGCGAGTGCAAGTACGGAGCTCCTTACTTCTCTGCCATCTTGCCCCCGCCCTCTCTATAATTTTCTAACATACATGTAGATCATATTTTTTTTTTAAATTTTACCATGTTTCTTGAAATCTCTATGTAAGATGCCATACTGTGTGTTTTAGGATTCTCCAGAGAAACACAATAGAATATGTGCATATATATTAAGACAGATTTATATTAAGGAATTGGCTCAATGTGATTGTCGGGCTTGCCAAATCTAAAATCTTTAAGACTGGCAGGTAGGAGGCCCAGGGAAGAGTTGATGTTGCAGCTCATGCCTGAAGGCAGTCTTGTGACAGAATTCCTTTATTCTTGAGGTACCATAGGTTTTTCTTATAAGGCCTTCAACTGATTGGACGAGGCCCACCCACATTATAGGCTTTATTCAAAGTCTACTGACTTAAAATTAATCATCTCAAGTGTTAATTCACAGCAACATCTAGACTTATGTTTGATCAAAAATTGGGTACTATATACTAACCATGTATATACATAATATCAACTATCGAACTTTGTATATTCCTCTTGGATTTGCTTTTATCATTCACCATTTGATTTTGAGATTTTTTTCCAGACTTACTCAACTTACTCAGTTTTTCTACTGAAGAGTATTCCATTACATGAATGTATCACTATTTATTTATCCATTTGTTCCTGTTGAAGAACATTTGAATTATTTCCTTTTTTCCCTATTAGAAACATGTTGCTGTGAACATTTTAGATTATGACTCTCAGTGTTCAAATGCAAGATTTTCTTTATATTACATACCAAGGTAAACTTGGTGGATCATAGTATATGCACACATTTAATCTGCATAATAATGGCAAATTGTTCAAAATGGTGTGGCAATTCATACTCCCACCAAGAGTAGATGAGAGTTGTGCCCTATTGTGCTCCATTTTTGTCTTGCCAGAATTTTTAATGTTTGCCTGTGATTTAGTCAAAAATAGAATTCCTAGATTCTCTCATGAGGTCTGTTAAATACTAGGTTTGCGACCATTGTAACAAAACTATAAAGCACCTGCTAGTCTTAAATTTCACTGCTCTCAACTCTATTGAGATAGATAATATTAGAAAAGAAATCAAATTCACACCAACTTACCATGCACCAACACTGAAGACATTTAACTCGGTTTAGGATGTTCACTAATAAGTTCTTCTTTGTAGATTTTGGATGCCAACCCTTTATCTGATATGGCATTTGCAAATATTTTCTTCCGTTGCATAGGTTGCCTTTTAGTTTTGTTGATCGTTTCCTTCACTTGTGCAGAAGCTTTTATCTTGATGAAGTCCTAGTAGTTCAGTTTTTCTTTTGTTTCCTTTGCCTCTGGAGACACGTCTAGTAAGAAGTTGGTGTGGCCAGGGTCAGAGGGCTTCCTGCCTGTTTTCTCCTCTAGGATTTTGATGGTTTCCTGTCTTACATTTAGGTCTTTCATCCATTTTGAATTTGTTTTTGTGTATGGTGTAAGAAAGTGGTCCAGTTTCATTCTTCTGTATGTTGCTGTCCAGTTTTCCCAACACCGTTTGTTGAAGAGATTATCTTTTTTCGATTGGATATTCTTTCCTGCTTTGTTGAAGACTAGTTGACCATATAGCTTTGGGTCCACTTCTGGGTTTTCTATTGTTTCATTGATATTTGTGTTGGTTTTTGTGCCAGTGCCATACTGTCTTGATGATGCTCAAAACCCAAATAATCCACTTAAGAAATGGGAAAGACACAAATAAACATTTTTTGTCCCAGAGAAAACATACAGATAGCTAATAGACACATGAAAAGATGATCAACATCACTCATCATCAGGGAAATACAGATCAAAACTATGATGAGATACCGCCTTGTACCTGTCAAAATGGCTAAAATTAACACAGGAAACAGCAGATGTTAGTGAGAAAGTAGGGAAAGGGGAACCCTCTTACACTGTTGGTGGGAATACAAACTTGTGCAGCCACTCTGAAAAACAGTATGGAAGTTCCTCAGAAAGTTAAAAATGGAACTACCCTATGATCCAGCAATTGCACTACTAGGTATTTACCCATAGGATACAAAAATAAACATTTGAAGGGGTACACGCACCCCAATGTTTATAGCAGCATTATCAACAATAGCCAAACTATGGAAAGCGCCCAAATGTCCATTGACTGATGTATGGATAAAGAAGATGTGGTATCCGTATACAATGGAATATTAATCAGCCATCAGAAAGAATGAGATCTTGCTACTTGCAAAGATGTAAATAGAACTAGACTACGTTATGCAGAGGGAAATAAGTCTGTCAGAGAAAGCAAATACCATGATTTCACTCATATGTGGAATTTAAAAAACAGATAAACATAAGGGGAGAGAAAAAAGAGAAGGAGGCAAACCATAAGAAGCTCTAAACTATCAAGAACACACTAAGGGTTGCTGGAGAGGAGGTGGGCAGTGGATGAGATAAATAGGTATTTAGGTATTAAGGGTATAATGGGTACTAAGGAGGGCACTTGTAATGAGCACTGGGTGTTAGATATAAGTGATGAATCATGCAATTCTACTTTAGAAACCAATATTACACAATATATTAACTAACTATAATTTAAATAAAAACTTGAAAGAGAATAAAAAGGATGATCACTGGGTTAATGAACCAGAATGGAAGTCAATCAGTTGGATAACAGTTTCTGAGTAAGGAACTTAACCTGTATAGGTGTTTTTACACAGGACAATTGAGTAGGAATGGAATTACACTTTGCCTAGAGAAGTAAGATGATTGCTACTGAGTTTACATGTTAAAGAGGTGTTGCAACGTCACTTGAAATAGCACAGTCCACCATAGGTTTCTTACTATTGAACATATTTTCTACTAGAGGGCTGTGGATTTTATAGATCCCACAGCAGTTGGACGGAGCAGGAAAATTCGAGAGCTTTGCTATATCAAGGGTTGGTTTAGAGAAGCTTTTTCAGAATTTTTAAAAATCAATTTTCTCCTCAGATCATTATTATTTCAAAGAGGACTTAATAATCTGTTTTTTTTTTTTTAATGGAAGACTATGTTATTCAAATACACAAAAGTACCAACTGTGAGAGCAACATTTTGCTTAATTTTTGGACTTCAGGAGGAATCAATAAGCCCATTTCCATCTCTTATTATCACCAAATAGAATTTGGATTGAATGGTATCCATGTGAGTAGTAACTATGCATAGACATCAAGAACTTGGTGTAAAGGTTGTCTGAAAGAAGTCTGCTACTTTCTTCAGTCCTGTTTGGAGATCAGAGTTGACACATTTTTCTCTAAAGGGTCACGTAGTAAATATGTTAGGTTTTTTTGGCCTTACAGTCTGGTGCATTTACTTAACTCTGATGTTGTAGCATGACAACAGTCAAAACAACACATAAACAAAGAGTTGAGTCTGTGTTCCAAAAAAACTTTACTCAAGAATAGGTGGTGGACTGGACTTAGCTTATAGGTTGTGGTTTGATGACCCAATTTACACCAATAAGTACATTATATCAAGTTCTAAGCATAATACACAAAACACTTCTTGTATTTTTTTCCTCTTGCCTGTGAAGACTCTGGTATCCTTCTAATATGAGATAGACAGTACCTGCCATCCCTCCTTATTATCATTTTTAAAGAGGATAGTTGCACTGGGCTTTGTTTTCAGCTGTTGGTATTGCATTTAGAAAGGTTAATGTATTCTTTCTAAGGACATGGTACATTTCATGGGACTGTTTATAGGCAGATTTTGACTGATTGGATCATTTTATTTATTGTCCTTGTGGCAGGTGGGAGAGAAGGCTGCTCAGCTCAGGTGGTTAAAGCTGCAGTTTTGGCAGGTGTTTAAACTTTAAACCAAGGACCCATGGGAAGTGGCTGAGTCTTTCTTTTTGCACGCACGGCCTGTCGGCAGTCAACATTCCTCCCTACCATATGCCAGCTCCAGGAGGCCAAGTGCACACATTGCAACATACCACAAAATGTTCTTTTCCTGCCTCTTACAAAGCAACTGTACACACCATGGACATGGGGTGTGAACCTAAACAAGTTAAGTTCTTCTTATAGCTAATAATCATGAGGAATGATCTTGGACTTCCATGGGTATCTTACACCAGCCAGTGGCTATATTCAGATGGACCATAATACATGTGCCTGGGATGGGGCTTGGAAGGAGAGTAATGCTCCCTTTTATTTTTCATGAACCCAACTGTCTCCTCTCCATCTCTATATCACTACTGTAGTGTGAGTCCCCACCCTTTCTCTTAGATTCCAAAATCCTTTCTTTGAATCTTCTCATCAAACTCCAATCTCCACACAGCAGCCAGAATGATGTTTTAAAAATACAGTTCTCATCATGCCCCTGCATAACTTAAATTCCTTTTTTGGTTTCACACTGCTCTTAGGAGAAAGCCAAAATTACCATCATGACTTTCTCTCAAGACTATGCATGCTCTGGCCCCAGCTCACCTCTGCAACCTCATATAACTTTATTCCCTCCCATGCTCTTGTGTTTCTTTCTCACTTGCATTGTTTAGTTCTTGAACTAACTCTCCAAACTAGCTCCCACCTAAGAGCCTTTACTTATTTACACATTCTATTGTACTGTGGATCTTCTGTGTGTAGTTCTGATTTCTTGAATGGACAAGATAGTATAATACACTATAATCTGTTCTATGAGAAGTCACATTTCATACAGTCTCAACTTGTTCCACCAATTAATGCAAGTTTGATAGGTTTCTTGTTAAATTTAGTAATTGTTGTTTGGGGCAGTAATCTAGAGATGTAAAAGAAGAAACACAATGATTTCAACCAACAAGATACATATATTTAGTCTTATGAAATACTAGTTAAAGAGTCCTTGAAACAAGTGTTGCCAATGGCAATGACTTCCAAAATTTGGCAAACCTAGAGATTTCCCAGATAAATTGTACTGGAAAAAGAATAAAGTTTCATGTAAATTTGTAGAATTTTGAGTCCGATGTAGGTTTCTGTTGTGGTTTCTCTTTTACATAGCTTAATTTCCTTATCCAAATAGCAAATATGTTACTCAAGTTCCCTCAATCCCTTAATGTGGGGTTCTAGTTGTTTTGTAGCACCTCTTTAAATTCTCCATAGGCTTTTATGAAAGTACAGAGATTTCAGCCAACATAATATCCTGGACATTTTACTTGTAATACATGAAGTCACAGATCTCTTTAATGTGACTCTGGAAATAATGATGTCTCCTCACCACACCCACTTCCACAAATGGGCACTGTAAGGGTCCTGGGGAAACCAGGTGAGAAATGGAGTGAACTCTCCTCAGTCATTTATAAGGAAGGTAAGAGGCCAGCCTTCATTAGGAGGGACTCCCTGCGTATCAGTTGATATCATTTGTTCATTGTCATGATAGCAACTTATTTGATTAGGAAAACAGGACATAAACAAATGAGAAAATAAACTTCTCTGTTAGTTTTTTTGATGCTAAAATGAATGTGGTAATGAAATAATGGATTTGTAAATTTCAAAACCAGCATTCCTTTTTAAAAGATATAATGATAGCAACTTCCAAAGTCACCAAGATTACAAGGGCAGAGAGGGGATATCAAGGTATGATGGGACAAAGTAATGTCCCATTTATTCTCTCATTTGACAGCTGTTTTTGAAGCACCAAAATGTCATTATTATCAATGGGGAACTTTTACTCTTAAGGACTTTAGAGAACTTCTGTCACCTTATTTTGCTTTACAACCACCCTAGTGTTATGACTGTAGTATGGGGCCGAATGAGAAGACCTGTGGCCCTGTTTATTGTCAGAAGGCCTAGTTTCAACTCATGACTTTTATATGTCTTGCTGTCCTCCAAAAACACAATGAACCCCTTCAAGACTAATTTTTCCTGTCAGTAGAATTGGGACACACACGTTAATTTCTGACAGTGATTTATGGATTAAAGGAGCTATTACACAAAAAGATTCTTTGGAAATTATAAAGTACAACAAATTGTCACCTCAAAAGAAGCAGAAATGCTAGTCTTTTTTTTTTTTTTGTTCTGAGAGCTTATCAGACTTGAAAAGGTCAAAATACTAATCTAAGGAAGTATGGTTGATCACATAAGAGAGGTAAGTCGATCTTTGCTAACATCTGTAAAACCTTCCAACATCATGGGATGACTTGATATTTACACTGTTTGAACTACCACTGAAGATCATTATGGTTTTGAATCACCAATTTTATTATTCTACAAATCTATCCTGCTAAAAGTGAAATGAAGAAGAGAAGCAAGAGAAATTGCATTGCTATATAACCTCTAACCTGTTTGCCCAATATGTGAGTTTGTGTACAGCACATCAAATGTTAGGTAGTACTATTTACCTTCCACTTCATATTTACAAGACTGGTCCTATACAAATCAATTGAGATCTGATGTTTACTACTGTTTTGTAATTTACTTTTTCACTTTTGACTTAATACATAGTATTTTTATTTTAAAAATGCAGTAAATTTAAAAAAAAGAAATTTTCCTTTGACACTATAATTTGAAAAGTGAAGGGGCTCCTGGGTGGCTCAGTCAGTTGAGTGTCTGACTCTGGATTTCGGTTCAGGTCATGATCCCAGGTTCATGGGATCAAGTCCCACCATTGGACTGGACACTGAGCATGGGGCCCCCTTAAGATGATCTCTCTCTCTTCCTCTGCCCCTCACCCCCCACTTGCACTCTCTCTCTAAAATTAAAAAAGAGAGTCTTTTTCTTTAAAAATAAAAAAGTGAAGAAAGATACAGAAAATATATAAAAGAAAGTCAGTGTTTATGTTATGAAGCTTACAATGATAAATGAAGAAAGCCATACAATTTTCCAAAACTGTTCTTCTGAATCCCTTTAGAATAGTTGAAATTGTTTAGCATTTACAAAAATGCATGCCTTATTAATTGTTTAAATAAATATTTAGAGAGTTCCCAGAATTGGACTACACACTGAAAATACAGTAGAGAAAAAAAAGAGACAAAATTATGATCTTTAAGAGATTTCTTTTTAGTGGAGACAGTAATGAACAAAATAAATAAGATATTAAGTATGTCAACGAGTGATAAATATTATGAAAGAAAGTAAGGAGGGTAGGGAGTGCTGCTATTCAAGAAGAGTTTACATCATAAATAAGTTAGGGTAATTCCCACTGAGAAAATATTAAGAGGAAATGAGGGAATGTTCCCAGCAGCAATACAGATGACCTGCGGCAAGAGGGTTTCTTGCTTTCTCAAGAAATAGAGAAGTTAGCAAGCACAGGCAGTGAGCACCGCAGAAAACAGAGATGAAGAAAGGTAATGAGGACCCAGATCAAGGCAGACCACGTGGGCCACTCTAACTTTGGCTTTTACTCTGAGTGGGATGGAGATCATGACAAGTGTTGAACTGCAAATGACCTGATTTCATATGTTTTTACAGGATCTCTTTGATAGGTCTGTTGCTCATTGGTTGAAAGGGAGTCATAATGGGAAGCACAAAGACCATTTGGGGGCTATGTGGATTTTTAAAATAAATTGAATGTGGAATATAAGGACAAGAGAGTCAGGAATTACTTCAAAGTTCTGGGCTTAAGCAACTATAGTTTCCATGAAGTGAGCTGGAGCTGTTATTTTACAGATAGCATGACTGTATGTGCAGAAAATCCAAAAGAATCTATAGGTAAATTATTAGAATTAACACATAAGTTTAAGATACTGTCAGGTGCAAGTCAGTATACAAAAATGTATTGAATTTCTATAGACTAAAAGTAAAAATCGAAAACTACCATGATAATTGCACTAATAGCTAAAATTAAATCCAAACTGATATCAGCAAGATGGTGAAGTAAGACGTCTCCCTATACTTATCCTCCTTAAAGCAATAATTTGACATCCATCCACAGATAAAAGTGCCTTTGTGGGAGCTAGCTACAGGATCCAGGTAGGAGACTGTGAAACCCTGGTGCAGTTTAACACTGAGGAGAGCTGTTTTAAGAAGGCAGGCTTACACTTAGGCAGCTAACTCACCAGCATAGGTCCCAGCTACAGACTAGGAAACAGCTTTGTGTCCTGAGGCTTCAACTACTGTGCTGTCTGACCTTGGTTCTGCACCAGCACTATAAGCCTGGGAACCTGGGAAGAGACATGCACACCCAGGCATCATGTAATTGGCATACAGACCTCTCAGTTCCAGCTGTGGACGCTAAAGTGGCCTGTGAACCTGTTCCATGTGTGGACACTGAAGTGGTCCGTGAACCTGTTCCATCCCCTATCAGCTACAGTCCAGGTGTCCCTAGAGGTAAGCTTGACAAACTCAGACTGTAGATTCTGAAGGGGTCCTGTAACTTGGCTCCCACCCACTATAGGTACAATCTACCAGCAATCCCATTGACACAGGGGCCTGGCAGAAGACAGTCGGTCTGTGCTCCCAGAGATCCTAAAAAAGCCCTGCACTTGGCTCTAGCCTTCATAGCCACCGTCTGCCAGCATTCCTGAGGATCCAGAGTCCCAGTAGGAGACACTACCATCTGTACTCACAGAGATCCAAAAATGGCCCTACACTTGACTGCAGCCCCTTCCCACCTACAGTCCATAATGAGACCTGCTGGCACAAAGACCTGGCAGGAGACATTCCTGTCTGAGCCCCCAGAGATTCTGAAAGGATTTTGTAGTCAGCTCCAGCCTCTCCAGGCGCAGTCTGGGAGCAGCCCAGCCCGCCCAGGGACCTAGAGGGAGACATGACCATCTGTGCCTTTAGAGCCAGGTCTTTGGACCTCAGTCTTGGTTGTGAATCTGATGCAGTCCTGAGGTTTAGTTCCAGGCCCTCTCAGCCGCAGTCCAGGGCCAGTTCTGCTCACCCAGGGACCCATACAGTGACCAAATGGGGCCTTCCGAGGGACCTGGCTGGAACCACACCCATCTACACACCTGGTAATCAGTCTGCTGTCTAAGGACCCAACTTTAGACCCTTGTTTCAGCACCACCCTACTGAAAAAGGTTCTGCAAGCAACCTCATCCACCAGGGATCTTGCAGGACACATGCCTTCCCGAATCCCTGATAACAAGCCCACCAACTGCAGATCTCACTGCAAATCCCAAGGCAGCCTCCTAATTGGTTCCAATCCACATTCTGGTAATCTCATCAGCCTGAGAGAAGGAAAGGATTTTACCTGCTGAAACCAGTCTATAAAGATTGGAAGAGGTGTTTGTGCCTTTAAAGGCACAGACATTAATGCAATAAATAAATAAATACACCAACTCAAATAACTCAGTTTAAAAGTGGGCTAAAGTCTTGAATAGACATTTCTCCAAGAAGACACACAAACAGGCCACCAATATATGAAAAGACGTTCAATGTTATTAATCGTCAGGAATTGCAAATCAGAACCACAATGAGATATTGCCCTACCTGCTAGGATGACTGTTATCGAAAAGATAAGAAATAACAAGTCTTGGTGAGGATGTGGTGAAATTGGAACTCTTTTACATTGTTCATTGGAATGTAAATTGGTACAGCCACTATGGAAAGCAGTGTGGGAGTTCCTCAAAAAATTAAAAATAGAGCTACCATATGATCCAGCAATCTCACTTCTGGGAATCTATCTGAAGGAAGTGAAATCACTGTCTCTAGGAGACATTTGCCCTTTCATGTTCATTGCAGCATTATTATAATAATCAGAACATGGAAACAACTAAGTATCCATCAATGGATGAATGGGTATGCTATATATGTATATAATGGATGTTTTTCATAAGCTATACTGCTGATTAATACAAGCCAGGCACACCGTTATCTATATGATTCAGTTTATATAAAGTTCACAGAGTGGCAAAATTAATCTATGGTATTAGAAACCCATCCCTATTACCTTTGAAGAAGGAGGAGAAATTACTGACTCAGTTGGAGCAGATAGAAGGGTACTGATAATATTCTTATCTCATATATCCACATTGTTTGCTTTATGATATGACACTTCTTCAAGTTGCACACATATAATGTGTTCTACTTTTAATATTCAGGTAAATGTAACATTCAAATAAAAAGAGGCACCAGTATCTGAATCCTAGGTCTTTGAATTTTCTATAATGGGTGCCTAATTGTGTATTAAGTAGACAGAAGTAATTGATTGACCTTGGATGCTCAGTAAAATGATGGCACATTCCCTGACATTTGTGTTTGAAGGTTAAATCTGAATTGAGATCTGCATCATAAGCTCAAAACACTGAATGTGTTCAGGTTTTCAATGTTTTTCTATTATTTATGCCATTTCACTACTTTTCTATTTCCTTTAATCAATAATTTTATGAAATGATTGACGCAAGGACCTAGAAAATCTTCATGTAAACTGAATTGATGATTCTTTCCTTGCTGTAATAGAGGACATCATTCTTCTTTTATAATGCTAAGTGCCAGTCAAAGACAGGAATATTTATACTTTTGAGCACAGCGGTCGGTGCTGTTACAGGTTCAGATTATTCCTCTCATCTCTTAAAGGTTATGGTCTGGACATGGGGCTCTTTTTCAAGGAATACATCTTAGTTGATGGTCTGAAGCAATGGCAAAACCATTTAATCATTTTCCAGCAAGTGCTTTGAAGCCTTAAAGAAAAGCATTCCATTATTATTGAAACAGTTATGATTTTAATTATAAATCTAGACCCAAATTAAAAAAAAACAAACCTGCTCCTATACATTTGAATTTTCCAGGGGAAAATTATCTTTTATAGTAATTGATTCCTGGTGGAGTATGTTATCTGTATTGAACCATTTCTTCTGTTACAATGCATCTTTGTCAAATTTATATCTAATATAAGCATCATGTACCCTGTGAATAACTAATAAAATATGCACTGACTGCTAACATATTAGAAGAACTGTTTTTCCTGCATTGTTCTATTATCTCTAGCAGTCTTCAACATTTTTAAAAAATAAATACATATGATAATTTCTTCACATGTGGTAATTTGGATGTATTTGGGGCTTGTTAACATGGGTAGGTTATAGGTAAAAGAAGCAATGGCATCTTCTGAGAGTGTGGGGAGAAATTCTCTTACCAAGTGAAACCCAAAACATTCACAAGTTATTACTCCAAGTTAAAACAGAGTGTACACAAAGAAGGTAACCATTAAAATGAAAATATTTATTTCTTAGAAGATAGCACATTTATTTGGTTTCCCTTTAATATAAATCCAGTTCACAGATCGAATAGGATTAAAATTAAGCCAGGGTGAGGACACTTGTTCTGCTCAGGTGTTGAACCTCCACCTGTGACTGTACCATGCTTTCTTGCACTCATACCACTCACCTGAAGGCCCATAGGAGCTGCTGGTCTCCTGGATGAGCACAGGACATGTGGGTGCTTTACTTATGCTGTGCACTAATGGAACATTAGAATGTGGAGAATGAGTCACAGTGTGACAATATTCCATGGCTTTAATACAGATGATTTTGATGTTGGCCATTTTAGCGCATTTGACTAAAATGTCTTTGTTAGTCTCAGGCCATACCTATCTACCCCCATCCTGAATAATTATTAAAATAGTAACTGACATTTATCAAATGTTTTTGATGTACCAAGCAGAGCGCTAAACTCTTTATTTTGTTACATTTAATTCTTAAAAATTTGAGGGACAATTATCTCTATTTAATAGACTAGGAAATTGAGGATCCAAGCAATTAAGGAACTTGACAAAGGTTCTATAGCAAATAAATGGTGGAGGAGGAATTTGAACCCAGGTCTGCCTCATCCAGAGCCGCAATCCCTGAACATCATATACTGCTTTCCCTCCTGTTCTGTTCCTCAACCAGGATGAACTTTTTGGATATAGGTTCTGTGCTTTATTTTTCTTTATATACCTTGCACCTCACTCAGTGGCTGAAACATCTTGACTGATGAATAGGAATCTCTGTGGAAGCTCTCTGTGAGAAACTGCTTGGTTATAGGTTATCAGTCATATTCTATGTTTGCTGAGGCTTCCTTAATTTAGGAAACACTTGGTTTATGAAATCTTCCATTGGCCAAGATTGGCAAGTGGCTTATAAGCGCCAACCCAATACCACTCCCTTTCCCATTCAGCACCAAGGGGTAGCCTGGCAGTCTCCTGGGGGGATGGGATCCAGGAACTTTCCTTTTTGA
Source organism: Crocuta crocuta (assembly GCF_008692635.1). NCBI lineage: Eukaryota > Metazoa > Chordata > Mammalia > Carnivora > Hyaenidae > Crocuta > Crocuta crocuta. Next base: position 5,554,505 of record NW_027530545.1, on the reverse strand, counting down.
TGTACTTGGAGTGAGGGCAGAAGGGAAGGAGAGGTGAAATAGTGGGGTGGATGGTTACATTCAAACAGCTGGTTGACTTTTGCTCTTTGGGCTGGGGAAAAGAGCCCATTTCCTAGGGCCAGACAACACAGCAGTCTCCTGGAAACAGTTGGGTTGCTGGGACTGAGTAGCAGTTATTTAAACAGCCTGTACTTACTTAAGTTCCCAATGATCTAGTCGCAACCCACTGATGGCTTTTCCACTTGCATGCATTCTCAAGCTGTGGTTCTCAGAAAAGAGAACTCAAGAGTAATTATATGTTAGAGATACCTGGCTTCACAGTGGGGTGTGATCAAACCTGTGAACTGCACCTTAATCCATTTAACCTCCTTTTTCTCTTGGTTGCGTGAAACCATGCACCACTGGCAGAGTCTTTTAAACCATTCTCTTTCATCCCCTCACCTTACTATCCTCAAACTCTAGTAATCCTCTTTCAATCTCCTTCCCCTTTGAACTCTGCCTCTCACTACCTCAAAAGGGAATATTTATTTCACACTCAACCTTTCAGAATTACTCTTGAGCAAATACAAGTTTAGACTCTCCTTTCAGGCCTATTATAGGATATTAATGAGAAAAGTTTAATAGGATTCAGTAGAGAAATTCACTGAAATACACACAGATATTTTAACCTATGTGGTTTAAGTCTGCCTTTGAATCTTTCCATGTAAAGATCCTTTACGTATAGAATCCAGCTAACTTCCAACTCCAAGAAACCAAGGGGTGATTTGTTACCAAGTACAGATAGTGGGATTATTATATTTTGTGTGATTTTTAAATTTTTTAAATATTTTTTAAGGACTTGTTTATTTATTTATTTCGAGAAAGAGAGAGTACATGAGTGGCATGGGGCAGAGAGAGAGAGAGAGAGAGAGAGAGAATCCCAAGCAGGCTCCACGCTCAGTGCAGAGCCTGATGTAGGGCTCAATCTCATGACCCTGAGATCATGATGTGAGCCAAAATCAAGAGGGCAACACTTTACCAACTGAGCCACCTAGGCACCCCTACGTGTGATTTTTTAAAAATCATGTTGGCTGTTTCTTAGAAGGAAAGAAGCACACTTATGTCTGTAGAAACTTGAGTCTAAGATTAATTCCTGGGGTAACTCTAGCCCTAAGACACAAAGAAAAACCTTATAGAAAACTGTGATGGTAAAGAAGAAATTTTATACTCTGGATGATAAGAGCCATGATTGAAACAAAGTTTGGAGACTCCCTCCCCTTTCCTGTTATACTCAGTTTGTTTCATAGGTATGTTCTTTGTTTTTCTGTTTGGTACTGTACTTCCTAAAAGTGAATGCAAGTGTTTCTTAGGTTCTTCAGAAAACAACTTTATGATGGAGATCAGCATGAAGAAACATTCATAGCAATAGCACCTGTGGGGAAGTGAGGGCCATAGGATTAGGCAGAGGGAGATGCACTGTGAGACAGTTGTACAAAGGCCTCAGGGGGCGCTGAAATGAAATAGTCTTTCAAAGTTATTCTGAAATGATGCAAGCGGCTCCTAGCAAGGGGCATAAACTTGGGAAAGAGATTCAACTGTGAGCTCTCAGTGGGCAGCACCCCAAAGAGCCAGAGAAATGCTCCCTGGGCCTTATAGAGGGGATCTGGATAAGGCAACTTGGTGTCCGCTTAGCCCATCCTGTGCTGCTGGGATCTACTTGCATTACACGGTCGTTTCTCCCCATCTGAGAACAGTTCCTCCATGATTTCATTTTCATTTCTAAAATTAGAAATTTAGTGGAACAAAACATAGTGCCTGTCATAGTAGCTGGTCTTGGGACTACTCAACATTACTGCCTATCTATAGATTTTTTTAGTTGCTTCTTAGGCAACACCTCTGCTGTCCAGGTGGCTTACCTAATGAAATGTTTCAGGTTGTCTTCATTGAGGGGTCTGACTTGGTCATCATGCCCTTCTTAGGCTGTAGCTACTTTACTTGTTTAGTTACTCTCAAATTATGATAGAGAAGAAGCAACAAATTCCCATATGTTTCTCAGGATAGATTTTTTTCCAAACTAAGTGGATGGTCAAGTGCTCCCCCCACCCAAGGCTATGTGAGTAAAATGGTTTTCTCTCCCTTCTGTCATTCAGAATCACCCCTGAGCAATACTTTCTCACCTTGTACCTAGATACTAAGGCAACTCATTTATTAATCAAACTTAGCTTTTTTTGCTTCTTCCATCAATTGGTCATAAAGGAATCCCCCATGCAGTCAGCTGAGAGCTGAAGGAGAGGACTCATAGGTAGATAACATGGGAGTCTGAGTATCTGCTCCTATAATTTACTTGTATATTCCAGGCATGTCTACATCAATCCCAGATAAGTCACTTCTATTTAAAAGATGAATTATTGCTGGGCTCATCTGACTCTATGATTTTCTGGGTATGATGGGACCCAGCTCCTGATCAGCAGTTCTAGACAAATGGTCACTTTTCCATTAGGTCTGGTAATTTCCCAAAGCTGTTTTTTGTTTGGTATATAATTCTGTGCTATAGATGGCATGACTTTATTCTAGAACTCTAGAAGAATCCTTATGATTCTCCTCCTGGGGCTTGTCATAAATACGGTGTTTTTAATACTATAAATAACTCTAATATCTTGGATTCTGCTGGATTGTATTTCCCAGATTGTCTGCACTGTAGCCTTGACTGCTTGCAGGGCTCCTCCCTGCTCTGTGTCCCACTCAAAGGTTGTAGACTTCTGTGCCACTTAGTAAACAGGTAGAGGATTCTCAAGTATGGAATATTTTGGTTTCAGAACTCAAAGTAACCTACCAGATATGGTGCTACCTTCTTAGGGATAGAAGGAATGAAATAAGTTGCATTTTATATTGGGTTGGATACACTATCATGACCCAGACCACTGGGCCTAAAATGCTTTTCTGATATGCTGGCCCCCTAAATCTCTGTAAGATTCATTTTCTGCTTTCTGTAGTACATATGTCTTACCAAAGACTTCAATATACTTGTCACTTCTTGTTCATCTAGTACAATTAACATGATCTCATTGATACAGTAGACCAATGTGGTAGTCTGTGGAATGTCCAGATGATCAATATCACTTCGTATTATAGTATGTATTTTTTTTACTTCATATTATATTATGATAGAGAATGGAAGAACTGGCATAGCCTTGGGACAAGACTGCAAATCTTGTGAATGCATACTGCTTCTGGTCTTCCTTCTTGTGGAGATGGGAATAGTGCATTCCTTAGATCAATGTCCATATACTATGTTTCAGAGATGATGTGAATCTGCTTTAATAAAGATACCATTTATAGCACTGCAGCTATAATTGAGAATTCTATTTAGATAAGTTTGTGGGAGGCCTCCAGTATCACTCAAGCTTTTAGGGGTCACACTGGTAAGTTAAATTAATGTGATGGGTACCACTCTCCTTGCTTCCTTTAGATTCCTAAAGATGTCACTAAATTCAACCAGTGTGTGTGTGTCTCTGTGTGTGTCTCTGTGTATGTCTCTGTGTGTGTTTGTGTGTCTTAATGACTGAGGTAGGAGGAAGGTAGTTTCTAAGGTCTCCACTTGACCTCTCTATCATAATAGGTCTGAACCCATCAGATAAAAAAAAAAAAAAAGCACTTTGGGGATGTCACTTGCCAAGTTCATTACAATTATGCATTCAGGGAACTAAGAAATGACCTCTGAGAATGGGAGTGGGGTCAGTGGACTCAGTACACTGCTATGAATTGGAATTAATGCAGTACTCGACTTATTATTTAGGTCCCATATGCCTTCACTTTCATAGGAAAGTCATTATGACTTTCTAGTCTCTAGGAATCGAAGTCAGCTAAGAGTATCTACCCAACAGTCCTTGAAATGTCCAAGTATTCCCTTCCCCTAGTGAATGCTTATCTGAATAAATAGCCATAGGTCTTTTGAGGAAGAATTGGGTACACTCTGGTGATTCAGGCATCTTCGAAATTAGGGACTCATTTTCTCCTTCAGTCAGTGTGTTCTAGGCCTGAAAACTAGCTCAGATTAAAAAACTGGGTCAGGAATCATGTTTTTTATGGGGCTGACTGCCCTCAGTTACTTATCAACTTCTCTTGAGTGTTCAAGTAGTACCCTTGTTGACTGCATATATCTTGCCCCTAGGAATGCCTTGTTCTACAACCATATCCATGGGTCTCTCTGGTTCAGGCCCTCTTGGATACTACTCGATCCTTGCTGCTCATTAGGATAATTTTATTCATCTTGATTCTGATGGTTATGTACTGGCCCGTGGCTGCTGTTTAGGTAATATCCTATAATATGATGGTTCCCAAACTCTGCTGCATGTTAGAATCACCTGTAAGTTTTTAAAACTGCTGATGCCTTGTTTTAAACCATACCAATTAAATCACCATGTCTCGGGTGGGAGCCAGGCATCAATAATTTTTAAAGATTCTCAGGAGCAGTAATAGAGATTCTTGCTATAATCCATGTTGCTATCATGGAGACAAATTCTGTAACAACATCTCCTACAGTGATCAGTGAACTTCTCACAATACTAGTGTCCTTACAAACACATTTCTTATCCCTTTGGTAAATCCTCCAGGACTTCTGATGGAATATAACCAGCTGATTGGTTTTTAGGCCTTACATAGAATATCCACTTACTGTGCTAATTTCTTTGAGCTATTTGTTTCATTTATTTTACCATCCACAACAGCACTTCTGCTATTCCTACTTTAGTTAGTGTGGGCTATCACTTTCTTTTTTTTTTAAATCTTGTTCTTAATTATTTTAACGTTTATTTTTGAGATATTTGAGAGACAAAGAGACAGAGTGTGAGCAGGGGAGGTACAGAGAGAGAAGGAGACACAGAATCGGAAGCAAGCTCCAGGCCCCAAGCTGTTAGCAAAGAGCCTGATGTGGGGCTCGAACTCATGAACTGCGAGGTCATGACCTGAGCCAAAGTTGGCCACTTAACCAACTGAGCCACCCAGGCGCCCTGGCTATCACTTTCTCCAAGCTTCTAAGAGCTAGTCTAGCATCATATTATCCTGATTCTCTGGGGTTCTTGTTGGGCTGTTAAAACCTACAGTACAGGAGAATGGTTTTTTAATGATAAACTCTCCCTTATCCAACTTTATGTCCCACACCCCTCCCCCACATTGATCTAATACCTTCTGGATTCAGTCCCACACATAACTTTGTAGCTCCTACCAGCATATATTGACTCAATTCTGCAGCAACTTCAATATACCATTCCTTTTCCTCCTTCGTGGGCCTAGCTTGTCCCCAGCTTGGTTTTATAATGTGACAAGACCCAAATTATTGGTCTGGTGACAAGCAGGGGAGGGGTGGGTAAATCCTAGTTGAGGGGTTGGTTAGGAACATGTTGCTAGGCAGCTGCTTCTGTATTGTCTTCAGACAAAAGGGAATCATTAACTTTACAAAGGGAGAAGTATGCCACTTCTATCAATGCAGAGACTTCAAGAGACTCTAGGGTTTCAAGTTTCTTAAGTTCATGGATCCAGATATTCCTAGTGCAGTCTCCGAGGCCTCATCTGTTCCTAATCATTGCCCTGACCTTGGCCTAACACTGGCTAGAAATAATAACCCAACCTTCCCTGATGCTCCACTGCCCTTATAATTCGTCCTGGACCAAAGGCTTAGCCTTTCTGCCTCTCTAGAGATCAGTATCTTTATATGTTGCCAGTCAGTCCTTTCATTTTCAGACTTTGCCTAAAATTTGTGATTATGCTTCAGTTTTCTTTGTCTCTTTCCAGCGCATAGGTAGCAGTCAGTAAGAGTGTTCAGATTTCATTGTCCTTATAATTACTGCTTCCCTCAAACTTTTTCACACCGGTGACATTACTCATACCCGCGCTCCCCTTCCTAAAGTGCTCCATCCCAGTTTGCCACCAGTAAAAGTGTTAACAATTGTACTGCTAGACCATGCTATGAAATAACTACCAGTATTCCATGTGTCACAGTGATGGGACCCCTTGCATACCAGTCAGCACAGAACCCACCTCCAAAATCCCATTTTAGATTTTGTTTCCTTGGAACACACCTGACACCAGCCTCCTTCCGTTGGGTTCTCTGGGAAACACTCTGAGAGGAAGAATTGCATACAGGAGGTTCAGCAGCAGTACCTGTGAGGAAGTAAAGGTATTGTGAGGAAGAGAGAAAGTAACAGGATTTGGCAAAAGTTAAGTCAAGGCACAGTTGCACGAAAGGCTTCAGCTGTCTCAGAGCTGAAGCTTCAGAGCTAGGGTGCGCCTTTAGGATTGTCTTGAATTGACATAAGGTCAGAGTTTATACCCTTGCATTGGCCAGTCTTTAGAGTTAGGACAACCCAAGGAGAGAGGCACTTTCCTTTGGCAGCAGGCCATTACGGGGTGGGGTTCACCTGGCAACATTCCTGCAGCTGGAGGAGTGAATAAATCAGTTTAAAAGTGGGGACCTGCCGGTGCACCTTGGTCATGGTTTGGGCTATTAAATAGACTGATCAAATAATAAGTGACTTTCAGGCCAAAAGAAACCTTAGAAACTATCTGGCATTATCTCCTTTATTTTGCGACTTCCTAATTACAGACACATCCAGACAAATGCAGGATCCTTGATTTACAGTCCAGGGATCTTTGTTATTTTTTACCTCCTGTTGCTTATATTATACTCAGGTATGTTGTATACCATGAATACAGGGAAGTAGGGGGGAAATGACAGTCATTATTCAATGTTACATTGAAATAAATATCTAAAGATATTTCAGTTTTTGCCATTGCCAGGTAATGGACATGCTTCTAACTTCAGCAATGGATATGCTTCTAAAACATCTAAACAAGAATCACATCCTGAAACAACCACCTCTGTCCTCCAAAGAGTTGCTGCCTCCCCTAAGGGAATCAAAGTGAAACAAACAAAAAACGGAATGTTTTTTAAAATATGTATCAACTTTACTCCAGGGACAGAATCCCAAGCATTCAGGTCTCCTTCATCTTCTGTATTCTACTCTCCTCTTCCTCCTCTTTTCTAGAAAACATCTCCTTCTACATTCTTGATTTTTTTTAAAATTTGTGTTCCAACTTGAAATTCCACCACATTGAAATGTATTTAAAATATTATTCTTAAAGGAAAATACTCATTGGAAGCACTGACAATACTAGCAGTTATTTCTTACTGTGAATTAACTGGATAATTCACTGGATATATGGATAGTCATTCTTGACACTTGGCTGAGGCTGATTGCATTGAGAGAATGGGGTTTTGGGTAAAGGAAGGAATTGTTCATGAGCACATTTTATGGGGAGGCAAACAAAGCTTGAGTGAGCGCCATGGAGGATATGGGAGGAATCTATGTGAGGAAAGAGGTAGAAGGACAGGGAGATGAGTACAGATGAAGAACTAGCAACCATCGAGGATGTAACTATCTGGGGTCATGAGTGGAGGTTAGCTAATTTTTCTCTTTCCTCTTTCCTACACCACAGTGTCCCTCACTCTCAGAACCCTGAGTTCAGTATCCATCTTTCAGCCACATTGGGGGTTTAATAGGCTTGTGTGCAATAATCTGACTATAATTTATTTGATAAGAATATAGCCTAAGCTCCAAACTACCAACTTACAGATTTTTGTCATAGGCATGAATAGAGAAACAACTTACAGAATTTTGTTTTTTCATTGAATTATATGCTAGAGGTCCTTATCTACTTCCCAGATTAATAACCCAATGCAAAGTGACAGAGTCTCTTTCTTTTAGCCTCAGATGCATGAGGCATGAAGCAGCTAAGGACAGTAGAAATATTATTTATTAAATAAACCTGGTGATGGAAAAGTCATTCCCATAATTTGAGCACTACCTCCTCAAAGTATCTGTATAAGAGACAAAACTGATTCTTTTTAAAGATGGCTATGTTTTAAGGTGGTTGCTTCAGAAAGATGGAATTCTTAAGAAGGGAATGAACTCTTTTGATGAGAACATTTCTCAGTGATGGTAAGATAAGTATTTCCCCTACCACCATGCTGAGCACAACACAGTCTACCGGAGATAGGGTGGGACAGAGGAATAGTGAGAACCAATGTTCTTTTCACTATGAGGTGATAGGAATTTGGGTGCTGAATGCTGTCCACGTGGGTGTATGGTGCCAGACCTTGGAAAAAGGGGAGAGACAAGAGAGGAGTCTCATAGAGACCAGAGGACCTGTGCTTTGGCAGAAGTTGGAACCTAAGGAGACAGATGGCCCATGAGAAATTCCAAGCTGTGGTGGCTATGGAATATTAGGACCATGATGTCTAAGATTTAATTTTAAGTTTCCTTTCTTTTCCCTCAGTTATAGTCAACCCTCAGTAGAAGGTGATTATGTACAGTAGACTTGGCAGGACAGCAGCTGTGGGAGATGAGTCAGGAAAAATTTGGAAGAAGGGATAATCAGGAAAATAGCTCCTCAGAAATTCTTTTAAAAATACTGAAGCACTGGCCTTCCAATAATAAATGGCATAAGAGCTTAAACGATTTTCTTTGGAGAGTTCAAAGAAATTGTAATCCCAGGATGCTGAAAGACTTGGAAAGAAATTATACTTGTAAATTTTACTTTCATGTATTGAGTTGTCAGCATTAAAAGGTTACATTTCCCCATTAATTTCCTTTGGTACTTCTTCTCTAGAAGAGATATTTCTGACTTCTATGGCTTCTAAAATCTAGGCTGAATGGATATTTCTCTGCAGTGTGCATGGGGTAGGGGTTTGTGAGTCCCTCCCACTGTATGGTGAAAGGTCCTATGTGTCTGTGTATTCACTTCTACATTCAGCACTTCGGGCTGTGCAGGTACAGTGTGCTGGGAGGCAGCCCAAACTAGTGGTAAACAAACAACCCCAGTCTCTTATAACCAGAGTCCACTTACAAACTGCAATCTTGGGCAAGTTACCTAACCTGTCTGTGCTTCAAAGTGTCCCCATCTGAGGGCACCTGAGTGGCTCAGTCAGGTAAGCATTTGACTTTGGCCAAATCATGATCTTGCAGTTTGTGAGTTTGAGCCCTGTATCAGGCTCCATGCTGACAGCTCGGACCCTGGAGCCTGCTTTGGATTCTGTGTCTCCCTCTCTCTCTGTTCCTCCCCTGCCCACATTCTCTCTCTCTTTCTCTCTCAAAAATAAAAGATTTTTTAAAAATTAAAAAAAAACCCAAAGTATCCCCATCTATAAAAGCAGGACCATAATATGTTGTGAAGAGTAGATGAGTAACAAACAGAAAACACTTAGAAGAATGTCTGACATGTAGTAAATATCAGCTTAATATCATCACAAAAAAAGAAATTTTATGGAAATAATTATTGAATAAGTGAGAACAGGAGCAATTGCCGAATTAATTTCTGAGACTTAATTTCTGTCTCTGTGAAGACTAAGGCTGTGCATATAGGTAGATCCACAAATACGTTAACTGGATTGAGAGATCTCCAAAGTTGGGAACTGTACCTTCCCACAGCCGTTCTTACAGGGCCAGTGCTACTGCCCAGGCCACCAGTGTACGATGATGAAAGTAGCTTGCCTTCAGCCAATTCGGTTTTGATCTTGTGTACTGTGCAGGGCAATTACATTATTTATCATGATCCAGAGCTCCAGAGAATTATGGAGAAGAATAATGTCGTCCTTACATAGTAAAAGGGCCACACTTTCATATACTGTTTCTGTATTTGTAGGAAACATGTACTGGTAGGCCAAATTCAAGACAAGCCACACTTGAGGGAACATAGAATGTGAAGGCATGGACATTGCAAAAAGATAGACTTGGATTTAAATAGCTGTTCTGCTACTTACTAATTCAGTGTCTTTGTCCCTATCCAACCATCCATCACCTCATTCAGAAGTGATTTAGAAGCAACTTACAAAATAGTATTTAAAAGAAGTCAAGGTCAAAGTCAAAGGACTAACGGGGAGAGATAATTGTGACATATATGACACGCAAAGAGCTATTATCATGGACAAACAGTACTCCAACAAATTAATTAGAAAAGGAACAACACAAAAGAGAAAATAAGCAAAGGATATGAATAATCGATAGAAGACGAAAACATAGGAAATGATAACCAATCTCAATAATAACCAAAGAAATGCAAATTAAAGCAAGGATTAAATTTGAATGTTCCCTATTAGCACTGATATTAAAAAAAGTGAGAAAAACTAATGCCATTCCCAGTTAAACTGTGGGTAGGGATAAAAACTGTTACAACTTTTCTGAAAGACAATTTGGCAATATTTATCAAAAGTCTTGAAAATGTGCATACTATTTGACCCAGGAATTCCGCTCCTAAAAGTTACTTCTAAAGAAATAACAGGACTAATATGCAAAGCACATTACACCAGAAGGTTCACTTCAGCATTGTTTAATTAAAAATTGTAAATAATAAATGTGCATCACTGGGAAATTGAGTAAATGAATTATGGTATGTTCATGCAAATTTAAAAACCATGATGTATGTGTGTATGTATGTGTGTGTATGTATGTATATATACATATATATACATACATAANATTATGGTATGTTCATGCAAATTTAAAAACCATGATGTATGTGTGTATGTATGTGTGTGTATGTATGTATATATATACATATATATACATACATACACACATGCATATATATACACATACATATATACACACATACATGTATAGATATGTAGCAGGAAGGCCATACTATGTTACTATTTTTAATGAAAATTTATTGTTTAAAAGCTATATAATCTATCCAGTTTTTTCTAAACACATATATCCATGCTCCCCAAAAATGAGAAAAATGTAGTGCTTCTGTTATTAACACTTATTTTTTAGTATAGATATTATAAGTATTTTTTGTTTAAATTGAATTTTTATAGGAAGCGTGGATTACCTTAATAATCAGAAAACATAAAACTATTTTTATTTTGATAAATAAAGCAAAAAAAAAAATAACCCAATGCTCATTAATAAACTTCACATTGGTAACTTACTTAAAATCCACAGCAACATCAACAATAGCCACCGAGTCTCTCTTTTGAATACCTCATTCTACCTCATTCTGACCAGGATGCTCCAATCTAGAAGGAAGGAGGCCATCTTTCCTTTGAGGTCACTGTAAATTTCTGCAGTGAAGAAAGTGCTACTCAATAATGCAGAAACACTTTTTTTGGTTCATCTTCATTAACAGATTGTTATCCTTCCCTTCTGCCATTTTCCTCTTGCATTTTCGAAGGTGGAGAACAAGCCACCAAAAAACAATTTTGTGTGAGTGATAAGATTCTGTGTAACTCAGGAATACAACCTTCTTCTTCCTGGAATTTTAATCCTTTCAGTGGGGCCATTAGTACACAGACTTGCTAGAGTCTAGTAACATTTGACCTAATTTGGTGGGAGGCCTGAGCTCACTGAGAAATGGTGCCCAGGTCTCCTGTGTCTTATTTATGGGATCTATAAATGGAAAGCAGGGTGCTCTAAACATAGATTCAGAAACTGGATGCTGAAAAATTTTAAATGCTTAGATGAAGTGATTATCATTTTATTTATTTGAAAAGTTAAAAAGACTCTTAGCATTTTACAACTCAGAAGTCCTCAATACACTAGATTTATAACTGAGTAGTTTGTAGAGAAAGAAAAGCTGACACTTAAAGGAATAAATTCAGTAGTTTTCAGGAGAACTCTTTAGTAAAGACAGTATTATTGATGATTTAATTTTTCAAGGTGATGCATTTCAAGGAATTTCATAAAGGGGAAGCTTTAAAAGAGCATGACTTTAAAAAGTGTAGTTTTGATTTTATTCATGTTTCTAGGATATTGATTATTAGCTATGCATTAAGAGGAAATTTCTCTTCATGAAAAAATGAATTTTATATGCAGTACCCCTTTGCCAGCATTTATGGAAAAATGTTCTGTAACTTAGAGTCAATTCTATTCTATATATCTATATAAACACATTAAGTTTTAGTTATAAATAGTTAAAGAATTAGCTGAATTCCAATTATTTTGAATGCAGCCATGCTTCTCTAATGTGTAAATTGCTTAGAAAACAGAAAGAAGAGGAAAAAATAAAAGAAAAGAAAAAAGAAAGAAATCCAAGCATTTTCATGAAACCCTACAGGATAGAAAATATTTGCCAGTTTAAATGTGAATAACAACATCTGTAGTTATTTGGAATATAAGGGAGATGCTGAACAATGTTTCCAAGAAAACCTTGAGTAAAACTATTTCTCAGACACAAAACTATTTTTTAACTAAACTGTATGCCAGCTGGTGCAACAGATTTGGAACACAGAGTTTGCTTGCATTTAACTTAAAGTTTTTGAGTGAGCCAAATTTATTATTTCCATCATAAAATCAATATTTACTATTAAGAAGTTTTCCCATATTTATTGAATTGAGATAGGTCAGCAGAGGGAAATTTCTTTTGTAAATTCTATACATTTTTAAAACTTTATTTTTTCCTCCATCATGGATTACTTATGGCTACAAAGTTTTAATTTAAAGCAAATTTTTTTTAATTTTACTAGTTCTGTGAAATATATAAATTTGAAAGAACTTTTCCTCCTCTGTTTAAAATGTCTGGCAACCTTTTGCAGCTTTTCTGATTTCTACATTGACCTCTAATCTTTGGGATTTTGTTCATTTGTGACAAAGTTTCCCTGCTTAGAAGATTAAAGTTCATAATGATTTGTGAGGAATACATGGAGGTTTCTAGATCATGCCACAGGACTATCTAGATAACCTAAATGTTTTGTAAAGATCAAGGAGAAAGAAAAAGAAGGAAATGCTATGCAGGAGAGAATATTTTGAATTTTCCTGACACATATAATTCTTAATAAATGACTAATGATAAGTTCTTAACAAATGATAATTCTTAACAAATGACTAAGTTCCAAACATAGCAATGACTTGTTTATTTCTTGATTCAGTACACATTTCCATTAGCTATGGAATCCATAGGGTGTGGGGTGTTTATGTTTATTTGTTTATTTGTTTTGTGTTTTTCTTATTTGTGTATTACCCTCAGAAATTTTGTTAAAATAGCCTTGAGATGAGGTTAACAATGGAGTGTCTTCTCTAGGTAAACTGACTTTCTCTCAACAGGACACCTCCATTTTAGAGTTGTATACATAAGGGTTATGGTTTTACAAGCTGGGCAAAGTGTCTATCCTTTTCTTTGCACTAACTTTTAGAAACCCTGTCTCTTAGAATGCAGTTACTCTGGGTAAGTCCATGTGCTAATTGATTGGACAAAATGGGAAAAGCCTGGAGTGAGCCCAGGGGGAGAACACTGCCATTTATTTTTAAAATGTATTTACAGCATAGAAGATGGGCACATTTCCAAACCACCAGGCAGAAATTACTGGACAGGCATTTTTATAGATTTGTACCTCCATGACTGGTAACTTCTTTTTTGGGGCCATCATCAAAAGCTTAGCTTACTGCTGCTTTCTCTCCTCAATTCTTGGGGAAATGTACTCTGCATACAAAGGAAATAAAATTTTTCCTCCAAATATTACAAAGCAGTAATGACTTAATGGTCCCCTCTGTAAGTTCATAAATATACTTCTCTAGATTTTTTTTTCTTTCTAAGTAAGGATCTGATGAAACTCTCTAATTTGTATCTCTCTAGGTCCTTTATTTCAGGCAATAAACATCTATTAGAGATCTACTGTATATAAGACACCATGGGCAGATTTAAAGACAATTCAACTATGGTCTCTGTCCCAGAAAGAATTCCTAATCTAGACAGGGAGATAAGAGACCCTGTGGAAGAGATCTGTCAGCAACTCCCAGGTCTAGTGATTTGTTAGGAGGACTCACAGGACACGGTGTATAGTCATAATAACAATGGTTTATTACAACAAGGGGATACTTATTGTTGCTAAGGAAAATTAGCAAAAGGAAAAGTCACAGGGGATAAAGTCAAGAGGAAACCAGGCATAAGCTGCCAAGAGTTCACTTCTATGAAATCACTCAGGATGTGCTTAATTCCTCCAGCAATTAAATTGTGACAACATGTGTGAAATCTCTAGCAGGAAAGCATACTAGAAACTCAATGCCCAAGATTTTCATTGGGGATTGGTGAAGTAAGGACCATCTGCCAAGCACCTACCAAAATTCCAGACTTCCAGAATGATATCAGGTGCTCAGCATAACTGTACCGTTTACACAGTTTGGTTATGGAGAATCACTGTTATGTATAAGGAACAGTGGAAACACTTCCTGAAATCCAAGTTCACAGATGCCAGCCAAGGGCCAAACTTGCAGCATGTTCTTCTAAAGAGAACAGTGTGAAGTCTCCTATATTCCCTCTTTTCTTTTTTTTTTTTTAAATGTTTTTTTGTTTATTTCTAGGAGAGAGAGAGAGAGAGGGAGAGACAGAGACAGAGAGAGGGTGAGCAGGGGAGGGTCAGAGAGAGAGGGAGTCACAGACTGAAACAGGCTCCAGGCTCTGAGCTGGCAGTCAGCACAGAGCCCGACGCGGGGCTCGAACCCACGAACCGCGAGATCATGACCTAAGCGAAAGTCGGACGCTTAACCGACTAAGCCACCCAGGCGCCCCTATATTCCCTCTTTTCTGAACAGAAACGCAGTAAAAGACAAAACCAAAAAACAATGCGAGCATTAAATAAGAAATAAATATGTAAGAGAATATTGGCATAGGAGGGACATATAAATAACGTAAAAGAATAACACTTCTAGAAATAAAGAGGAAATATGTGGTCAGCCGATTTGGGACAGAGATTACAGGTTATTTCAATTGGGAAGAGAATGGTCTTTCTAATAAATGGTACTAGATTAATAGGACATTTATATGTTAAAATAATGAATCTTTCCTTTTGCCTGGAGTACCGTACATGAAAATAAATTCAAAATGTGTCTCTTGGGGGCACCTGGGTGGCTCAGTCGGTTAAGCATCCGACTTCTACTCAGGTCATGATCTCACAGTTTGTGGGTTCGAGCCCCACGTCAGGCTCTGTGCTGACAGCTCAGAGCCTGGAGCCTGTTTTGGATTCTGTGTCTCCCTCTCTCTATGACCCTTCCCTGCTCATGCTGTCTTTCTCTCAGAAATAAATAAAATGTTAAAAACAAGTGTACCTCTTGGAAGCATGGACCTCAATATGAGAAGTAAACTATAACATTTCCTGAAGAAAACATAGGAGAAAATCTCTGTGACCTTGGGTTAGGCAAACATTTCTTAGAGCCAAAAGCAAGAACTACTAAAGAAAAAAAATTGGACTTCATCAAAATTAAAATGTATGCTTTGAAAGTTATTGTAAGAGAAGCTGAAAAGGTAAGTCACTAGATTGGGAGAAAATATTTGCAAATACATATTTAATAATATGTGTATATTGTATAGGACATATTTTAAAAAATTTATAACTCAATAATAATAAGATGATACAACTAAAAATGTGCAAAAGATTTGGCTTCACAGAAGGTACAATATCAGTAACCACATGAAAATTTCTTAATATCATTAGTAATTAAGGAAATATATATTAAAACTAAATTAACTTATTACTTCATATTTTACAGATTGGTTAAAATTAGCAGATTTCCATTACCAAATGGTGACAAGGATGTAGAGTAATTAGAACGCTTGTGTTTTACAGGATGGTGCTACTGCTTGGAAAACACTTGACAGTTTGTAATAAAATTAAACATATGCATACCATACAGTCTAGGAATCACACTCCTACGTATTTATCCAAAATATTGAAAACATATCCACACAAAGACCTGTATGTAAATATTTGTGGTAGCTTTATTTGTAATAAAAAATAACAATAATACTGAAAATCAAAAACAATAAAAGAAGAACCCAGATGTCCATGAATTGGTGAATGTATTTTAAAAATATGATTCATTTACACAATGAAATATTACTCAGGAATGCAAAGAAATTATAGAAAGACAAAATAACATGGATGAATCTCAAAAGAACTGGGATGAATCAAAGAATCCAGACACAAAATACTTCATACTATATGATTCTATCTATATGACTTTGTGAAAGAAACAAAATTGAGAAATAAGATTAGTTGTTGCTTGTGGCTAGGGTGAAGAGAGATTGATTGCAAGGGGGCATGACAGAACTTTTTGAGATGATGGAAATATTCTGTATCTTAATTGTGGTAGTGGTTACATGAATATGTACATCAAGTATAAATAGTAAATATGAATGTATATACACTACTTTATATTACACAAACTACTATATATTACACAACTTGTATTATACAAATATTTTTTACATGTAAATATCTCCTCTACAAGATAGATGGTAAAATGTGCATAGGTTGTTACATTGCAGCATGTTGTTAATTTATGAGTTAATTTGTGAATTAGTCACAAACCCTTAGTGCCTGAGGACTTCAGAGCAAGGTGGGATCACTATCGACCCCATAGTAGAGATTTTAGTTCAGAAAATGAACTCTGAGGAATATGAACAACGCAGAGAGGCAAAGCAGGAGAGAAACCATTCCTTCTCATCTACTTCCAATATTCTTCACACTTCTAGACAAAGCTTTCTGCCTTTGACAATCCCCGAAACTTGGGCCTATCCCTCACTTGCTTTCAGATTTTCAGCTATCCCCTATCTGGAGAATCCAGTCCAAACTCCTCAGCATGACATCTACAGTGCTGATGACCTGACTCCTGCCCATCTTGATTCCCACTTTCTATAGTGCTTCCTTTGCTTCTTGAATTATTGATAGGTGAATGTTTGCAGCCAGTAGCTCTGCCCAGAGCCTGGGCAGAGCAGCAGTATGCCAGCCTTCAGGCTGTGGCATTTGAGAAGGCAGACAGGCCAAAAATGCCATGTCAGAATTTTTGCAGGAGAGTGAGACAAATTCTCAGGCAAGAATTCATAATCAAAAGAGACAATGAATTTTACTTTTTAGATCTCTAGAGGAGATTCTGGCTCAGAGGCTTGTTGGCAGGAACTTCTAATTAAACAAAGGTACTGGAGGAGGGTGGAACTATGTGCTCAGAGATGAAGCTTCTAGTCTAGGTCAGGATAGCAGAGATGTTCAAATCCACAGAAGGCGGCAGCATAGCGCAGTAGCTGGGGACACAACCCCCAAGCCTCTGAACTTTGCCTTTCCACCTCAATAGCTATGCTACTTTGGGGAAGTAACCAACAGTCAAAGCCTCAGTTTTCTTATCTGTATGGAGTGATAATGAACGTAAAATATTAACACAGTGACTGGCACATAGCAGGCCCTGAGTAAATGGAATCTGTAAGTGTTAAGAAGAGGACGGGAATCAACAATAGCCCAATTATGGGAAAAGCCCAAATGTCCATCTACTGATGAATGGATAAAGAAGGGGTGTGTGTGTGTGTGTGTGTGTGTGTGTGTATACAAATCTTGCCATTTACAACAACATGGGTGGATCTAGAGAGTATTGTGTTAAGCAAAATAAGTCAGTCGGAGAAAGACAAATACCATATAATTTCACTCATATGAAGAATTAAAGAAATAACACAAATGAACATGGAGGAAGAAAAGAGAGGCAAACCAAGAAACAGACTCTTAGCTATAGAGAACAAACTGATGGTTACTGGAGAGGAGGATGGGTTAAATGAGTGATGGGTATTAAGGAGGGTACTTTTTGTAATGAGCAGCAGCTGTAGTATGTAAGTGAAAGATCACTAAACCCTACACCTGAAACTAATATTGCACCATGTATGTTAACCAACTGGAATTTAAATAAAAACTTTAAAAAAAAGAAGAGGAAATGAAGCAACTCAAGTCCTTCTTACTCTAGCAGAAGTTATTTGAAAGGCAGGGAGTCTCTAAATCTGCATGTGAAGAGGAGAAGGATGTGGCATTCCCATGACTAAGAGGTAACATCTAGACCTTTTCATAAAGCTAGAAACAATGGGCAAGGAACAATGGCTACAAAAACTTGGATGAATCACTTTGCCTCTTTGGACCTCTGTTTTCTTACTTACAAATTTGGATCTGATGATATTTTACAAACCTTCCAGCACTAACATGTTATGAGTCTATAAAATGGAATGGATTGTTGAATTATGACAAAAGTACTCTTTCATTTTATATGACCTTAGAAAAGAATGATGCCCTCAGATGATTTGACATTTTCCAGCTCTAACCTGCCTCATTAATTCAGGATTGAAGCAATAACAGATGGGATTGACAGTGAAATTGAAATTGAAATTAGCACATAAATTATATAGAAAACTATTAATTTAGTATAGCAAATCCATGGTTGTTCACAAAGTTTGAGATAATACTTTTATCGGGAAGGTTTCTTCATTGTTTAGAAGTATGTGAATCAGTTTGGCTTAAACCATATCCTTCTTAATGAAATTCAAACTAAATGAGGAATTTTCTGTAATTATTAAAGACTTCATTCAGGACAGATACCATATGTTTGCATGTATTGGAGGATTAGGAGTAACTTAACGGAGGACCATGGGGGAGAAGAAGGGGAAAAATAGTTGGGGAGAGGGAGGGAGGCAAACCATGAGAGACTCTTGAATGCTGAGAACAAACTGAGGACTGATGGGTGTAGGGGGCAGGGGGGAGATGGGCATGGAGGAGGGCACTTGTGGGGATGAGCACTGGGTGTTATATGGAAACCAATTTGACAATAAACTATTAAAAAAAAAAAAAGACTTCATTCAGGTCCAACACACAGAGTAGGAACACAGTAAAAAGAGGGCTTCCCTCTTTTCTGTCTCATTCCATAATAGCTTCCAGCCTGGCAGCATTGGAGTCTACAGAACACCTTAATTTACATGACCTGTTGCTTTGCTGAGCTCTTTTGTAAAAGAAAGAAGTCTAAGAAATGAGCTGCCGCTACCACAAACCCCTTCCCAGGATTTAGCTGCAATCTGGAACCATCAGAACTCCACAGTGGGGGCTATGAGCTAAAGTTTAGTAAATCCAACTTCCCTAAACTTTGTAAGAAGTGGTCTGCCATGCCCTCAAATTCAGTGTTACACTTTCATTACTTAGGGAATCATCAGTTGCCTTTAGATGCTTTGCATAAACATTAGATACCAATGCAGCTCTTTAACAGCTAAGGGAATTTGTTGAAAGCATGGAACCTAGCAAAGAAAACTTGATATGAAGAAACTTTAAAACTCATGATTTCTGTTTTAAGAGTATCTGGTACAATTACAGACTCAGAATCCAAAGAAAAGGAAAAGTTTGACCTTTTCTTTTCAACTGAAACTTTTTATGACTGTGTTTACAGAATGTTGCCCTTTCTGTTTTTATGTATGTGATTACATATAGCAAAATAATATTGGATATAACATGATTACACAGTAACATCCTTGTGCTGCTAATTAGCAGTAGCCCATAATGATGGTTATTAATGGTACATGGAAACACAGAACTAGTGTAACCTCAAGAAAGAAAAGAATGTGATTCCAAATACCCCTTCCATCAGCTACATGGAAAGACAGAGAATGTAACTCGTAGAGAGATGGAAAGTGTAGGTAAGAAAAATATCTGTTGGACCATGTAAAATGACCAAAACTTTCCCAAACATCAATAAGAAAACCCCAGGAAATCCATATTTTGTATAAGCATGATGGAAAGAAGAAGCCTTCCAAAAGAAAACACTGAGTTTCAAGCATTTATTGATGTAAAGATTAAAGATCCTGTAAATATTATCACCAGGGAACTGAAATGTGAAAACAGCCCATCATGAAATGAAAAACTGCAGACCTATGGGTTTCACAAAAGAGAATCTACATCAAGGGAATCAAAACAACATGGGGTGTGGATGTTCTTAAGGGGAAGATTAGTACAGTGCATTGGATGGTATTTTCCATCATGATGATTGTCATGAAGTTAATAAGTAATAAGATAGAGAGCTGGCCAGACATCTCACAAGAGAAGGAGACCAGGCACTTGTATGCGAGTGAGGTTTCTAAAAATGTACTCTCGAGAAACCTCTCTAATTAGTGGCAGGAATTCTTGAATAAGCCCCTTGGAACTTTTTTGTGTAGGTGAGGCACTCCTGTGAGCATGCCTGAGTAATAATATATGCTCTGAAAATGGTCTTCTCTAATTTTGCAAAATGTGATTTAGAAATTTAGAGCAGAGATAAATTGCATAGGAAACAGAGAAGGTACCATCAGTGCTTTTCTTTCTCTACTCTGTCTTCATGCTTTGACTCCAAATAAAATATCCAACAAATGCTTTTAAATATCTGTTTGAAGTTGAACCAAAGTACTAAGACTAGTAGCGAGGTACCCACGTGTCTCTGTCTAGTCCACACAAAATGCAAATAGCTTTTAGTTCAGCATGTGGCTTGAGTGACTCTCAACAAACACTTGGTCATCTTCATTGGAAATTTCTATGTTCAAGATCCCCTCGAGATGCTGTTATAGATCCCTTCAGTTTTACCAGGAAGCAGTCTCCATGATTAATAGAGGCAAAGTTCTGGCACCTCAAAAACGCCAACTCAGATAAAAAGCACTTTAAAGACTATTTCCTTCTGAATAAACTACAGTTTCCATTTGTGTTTCATTTTTTTCTTCTTATCTTACTCTCAAAACATCAAACATGCTACAATAGTCTCATCTATTAGAGTGCCCTTAAAAAGTGATTCATAGGGGCACCTGGGTGGCTTAGTTGGTTAAGTGTCCGACTTTCGCTTAGGTCATGATCTCACGGTTTGTGGGTTCGAGCCCCGCGTCAGGCTCTGTGCTGACTGCCAGCTCAGAGCCTGGAGCCTGTTTCAGAGTCTGTCACTCCCTCTCTCTCTGACCCTCCCCTGCTCACGCTGTCTCTCTCTCCTAGAAATAAATAAAACATTAAAATTAAAAAAAAGTGATTCATAAATACCTTGATAATATCTTATCTAGAAGAATCAATCCTGTCTGTTTCCAATATCGAGTTGAAAAAAGAAGTCAGTAATAAAATATTTGTTCCTACAAATATAGAGGTTTTAGTAAATGTATTGCGATAGACATTTGTGTGTGTGTGTGTGTGTGTGTGTGTGTAGATGACATGTAGCACTCTATTTTACAAGAGAACATGAGCTTGGATACAGGATTACATGTTACAGAGCAATGTCCTGAACAACAGAAAATAATACAGTAATTTGATTATAATTAACTTGATAATGTATTTCAAGCTACTTAAATCCTCATAGGCCACCCTTTGTATAAAACCAACAACACGTCCACTTAGTCTCAGGTATGCTTAGCACCCCATTTTGACAATTTTGCATCCAGGATGACCAGTAGGTGGCCATCTCTATGATACCCTGTTGATATAAGTTAGGAAGTACCTACTATGCAATATGAGACTGTCCCAAAAGCTCCAAAGAGGAGAAAGAGTAAATCCCAGCTGAAGTGCAATAAGCATAGACACTGAGATACTCCCAAGGAGTAAGGACTAGGGAATAGAAATGCTAGGCTTGTTCTCCTCAAGTGACCAGTGAGAGGCTTAATCCTTTCTCTAGTCCCATGCTCAGAATCCACAAACACAATCTTAGAAAGGTACTAGGATTCCCCACCTAGCCTGAATTGCTTACATATCAAATCATCTCCAGGTTACTTTCTTTCATGGGAGACATGTGATTCAGTTTCACTTACTTAATGGATATCTGAAAATAAGAAAGATAATTCCAGTCTCTGTTTATATAATTTTAAAAGTTCATTCAATTAGATATCCACCCCCCCCCCTTTGAAAGGAAGGAAGGAAGGAAGGAAGGAAGGAAGGAAGGAAGGAAGGAAGGAAAGGAATGAAGGAAGGGAGGAACGAAGGAAGGAAGGAAGGAAGGAAGAAAGAAAGAAAGAAAGAAAGAAAGAAAGAAAGAAAGAAAGAAAGAAAGAAAGAAAGAAAGAAAGAAAGTCTATACCCATATGAAGTGAGGAAGCAGGAAAGTACTTGAGTTCTGTGTTTTGCTTTGCTCAGCTCTGTAGCACTGGGTCTCAGATGAGTATTACTGCTAAGGGAGTTTCAAATCTTAGGTTTGAGTAGGAAATGTACCATCTCATGGGAGGAAGCAGATTGGAGTGGTTTAAGAGAACACTCTGAAATTAGATTTGACCAGATTCAAATCCAATCCCTACTACATCCTAGTTATCTGACCTTGAACATTCCCTTAACCTCAATTTCCTAACCTCTAAACTCTGAGTACTTGCCTTTTAGAGTTAATATGAGAATTAAAGACAATAGTCCATATAAAATAATTAACATAGTACGGGGCACATAGGAGAAAGTCAATATGTATTAGGCGCTATTAAAACTATTTTCAATTTGGCAATGGGTTTTTTGTTTTTATGCTTAGATTCCAACTGGTGATTCACAAATCTTCCTGCCTCTCCCTCTATCACTTTCCTTGCTTTTTAATATGGAAAGTCAGAGTCATGGAATGGTCTCAGGGAGAATGGTGCTATGGAGACTTGGAGTTTGAGCTCCAGTGAGGAACAGAAGACAAGGAAGCCAA
The DNA here is from genome assembly GCF_008692635.1 of Crocuta crocuta. Classification (NCBI taxonomy): domain Eukaryota; kingdom Metazoa; phylum Chordata; class Mammalia; order Carnivora; family Hyaenidae; genus Crocuta; species Crocuta crocuta. The sequence continues at coordinate 5,532,078 of NW_027530545.1, read as the reverse complement.
GAATTAGAAATAGGAGCATTTCTCTACAAGTCAGAATTAAGCCAGAGGGCCCCAGGCTGTCCTGGGAGTGGGGTTTATCCTGTTGTCTGTGAAGCCCCTTGCTCCTTTGATTCCTCTTTCTTATCTAACTTCAAGTCAAGGGTGCCTCCCTTTCTTTAAAAAAAATGAAACCCAAGTGTCAGAATGTCTGTGAATTTTAAAAATATAAGGTGGTGGTTTTGAGGAAAAGAGCCACACACTGTCTTTGGAAAATGATCTTTTGTTATAAATAAGGGAACATGATATTTAATAATGAAGCTTTGCTTCTGTTACAGAAGGAGACATTGCCAATGAGGTGATAATATACATAGGAATGAGGACATGCAGTGGATTCTTGTTATCTGTGTTAGTTATGTTACATAGTTACCACAAACACTGAATTGGCAAGTACTGAAATAATGCTCCCAGGGGAAATTCAGGGTTAGGTTCCTGTGAACTTCGGTCCCATTTTCATCAACCAATCAATATATAATACTGTTTTACATGTGTTTCTGTTTAAAAACAGTTTATTTAATATATACTGTTGATTCATTAATACTGAACCCATAGTCAGCAGCACTGTAGGTCATGTCTGAAGCAAGCTTGCCCAACACATACTTTTCCATAGGACACATCACAGCCTTTCTGCACTTCGAACACCAGATGACACTTCAGCACTATCTTTGAGGGCCATGTTAAAATGGAAAATCACCCAAAATGGGGCACAAAAATATGAGAAACATGGCATTAAGTAAATGGTACAGACACTTATTTGCAGTGAGAGAGCTGAAGGAAGACAGAACATTACATTATTCTCTCAGCTGGGAATGTGTGCATTGGGCAGCTCAAAGTTTTCACTGTTCTGTGCATGTTCACAAATGATTGCAGAAGCACTGCAAGTAGTGACTTAGGGGTTGCAAATAGACAAATTCGCAAAATACTGAATCTTTGAAGAATGAGGATTGCCTGTACTAAACCAAGTACCAATGTACCTTTCTCCCAGCAGTGCTTGGAAGTTCCTATTTCCATATTCTCACAGCACTTGGTGATTTCAAACTTTAATTTTTTACAGTTTGGTGAATGAGTAACAGTTTTATCTGTCTTGACCTCATTTTAGTCCTCAGTATTTTGAACATGTATGATACAAAGTAGTCACTTGATGTGTTTAATGAATTAATACATGGCTAGCCCACAGAATCAAAATAACTTGCAAATTAAGATATTTTCATAAAGGTTTTTTTTTTTCAGGTCTATTAAGTCACTGTGGTATCCTCAATGTTATAGTGATTAGGTCCAAGAGGTATTTGCATAGACATTTAAAAACTCATAAAATTGTGAGGTTTTCTCCCATTCTTGCTTAAGCAGGTCAGCCACACCCATCAAATTCACAAAGAGCAAAAATGTACTATAAACATATTTACATTACTGTTTTATGATTTATTCCTCTTCACTGAATTCAAAACATTCAAGTGATTTCTACTTATTGCACACAAAAAAGAAAATGCCATAGCATAGAAATATTCTTGCTTCTCTTTCCTCCATACAGTACCTTTTTGTAGATTAAAAACAAAACCCCTAAATTTGAAATCAAGTTTGAGATTGCACCGATCTTTAGCAGGAGGAATGAGGTCTGATACCTAGCACATGCTTGTTTCATTATTTTTAATATTATCTAGTTTTAATACTTATTTTATTTATGTATTTATTTGTTTTTGAGAGAGAGAGAGAGAGTGTGTGTGCATGTGCATGCAGGGAAGGGCAGAGAGAGACAGACAGAGAGAGAAAGAGAGAGGGAAAGAGAGAATCCCAAGCAGGTTCTATGCTGTTAGTACAGAGCCCTATGCGGGGTTTGAACTCACAAACTGTGAGTTCATGGCCTGAGCCAAAACCAAGAGTTGGACACTCAACCAATTGAGCCACCCAGGTTCCTCATTGCATGTTTGTTTTATACTATCTTGTTTAATGTAGTTTTTTAAAATCGTTATGAGTTTAACAAACGATTAATTAGTTTTCATTCATAATTGTTTACTTTCTTTCTAAATGTATTTTATATCCTTATGTCCTCAGTATAATTTGGGTGTTTTTTCCGAGAAAAAACCCTACTTCACGTTGCATTTCCTTTCCAAGCCTCATGTAAGACTCCAGCCTTATTTGTTTAATCACTTGGAATATTTCATAGTCCCAATGTGTTTAACTTAACAATTTTGTATAGGAGCACATAAAGGAAAACTGCTTTAAATGTTACTATAATGTGCAAAGGCAAGTCATGCGTTTTGCACTTTTTCATAGCCTTCTTTAAAATGGCTTATTTACATTACTGTTTTCTATGGTACAAAGCAGGGAGTTACCAACACTTAAAAAAAATTGCTTTTGTTTCTGAGAAAGGAGATTAATTACTAGTTAAGATATAACTATCTTATTTGGACATACTATTAATAAAGAAAAAACAGAATAATGTTGCAAAAGGCAGCATCCAGGAATTATCAAGACTCGGGGATATTTTCCTCTAGGACATGTTTCTCTGTGAGAGAATCTTACATCATTGCCCATAGAAGATGCTGGGAAAATGATTATTGTTGTTTATTGGCTAACTTACTATCTCAGTCTGTTTGGGCTGCAATAGCAAACTACCCGAGACTGGATGGCTTTCACAGCCAACATTCATTCTCACATTTTTAGAGGTTGAGAAATCTGAGATCAAGGCGCAGGATGATTTAGTGTCTGGTGAGGCCCAGCTTCCTATGTCTGGAATAGGAAATTATCACCACCTTAGAATGGCTCTACCTCATTCCCTTCTGATCTTGATAGTGATGCCTTTTTCTAATTTGTTGATAACCTAAGTCCTTTAATCTCATTTTCATTATTCTGCATGTTCTTCTTCTTACATCCCTTGTTGTTTCAAACAGTGCACAGAATTTATATTCAAGATGCTTAAGAGGCACTCCTGTGTTGCCCTAACCCCCACAACACACACTCCTTTTTTTTTCCTTTTCCTTTACAATTCTGGGACCTATTCCCACTAACTCATTTCCATGACTTGGAATATAACCTCTCTATATAAAGGAATATCACCTTCATCCCCATTTCCACCACTGGAATATTCTAGATTTTTAAACATTCCTAGAATCAAATAGGCTGACAACCTCCAACTCCATCTAAACCTCCTTAAAATATTTGGAGAAAGAATGTTTATTTTCATCACAGAATATGGATAATAATTTTCTTCCCAAAAGAACTTCTAAAAGATGCTGAATGTTCTTTATAGTACTATAACTTCCATTAACAATTCATTAATATTATGAATATATCTAACCCTTATTTGAACAAAATTTCATGCTGTTTCCAGATTGAAGAGTTAATTTTTGCCCATTTGTTTAATTATTGTATATGCTTTTCCAACTTACAACAAACCATTTAATGTAGCTTTATTCATTGATTTCATTTATATTTACTAAGGCAATGTTTTTTTTTCTAAGTTTTTGTTTATTTAAGTAATCTCTACACCCAGCATAGGGCTCAAACTCATAACCCTGAGATCAAGGGTCACATGCTATACCAACTGAGCCAGCCCAGTGCCCCTACATTTACTAAAACAAATTTAGAGTCAAAGATTGGCTCAACACTACAGCACAAACTTAGGGAAAGTGTTCATATCTCTGAAAACCTGAGGTCTGAAAACAAGTTATTTTCAAATAAGTGGGATTTCCAGTTAAAGATGGGATATTAAATACAATAAAATTATAAATGTTTGAGAAATAAAAATATAATAAGCCTTCAAATGCAAAGAGAATGGGAGAGAAGACTTGAGTGGCATGGAGATTGTAATATATCCTTGGAAGACTGAAAACTGATGGAGAAGTAGTAATTGATCATATAAAACAAAGGAAGTCAAAGCTTAAAGGGTATGCAGACAGACGAAGAAAAAATTGAGAAAGAATTGAAGCAACATGAGTATTCTTCAGCAGTAGAATGAAGAAATAATAATATAACCACATTTTGGAATACTGTATAGCCACTAGACATATAGTAGAGCTGAACTGGTTGATTTGGAGTGTTTTTCATGAATTTTTGCTAAGTGACAAAAGCAATAGCGAAAAGATGGAATGAAACCGTCTCTATTTATAAAACAAACAATAACAAAAATCTGCATTGCATACATAAACATGATTATATAAGTGTGGTCTTGAGGGGATATTGATACCGATGGACAGGACAGCTGCATATGGCCACATAGATTATACACTGTATGATTCCAGGGGCATCATTCATAGATGTGGTGGACAGATTTTCAAGTGGCGCCTATGATTCGTTCTTCCTAGCATTCATGCCCTTTTGGAGTCCCTCTTCTTATGTGTAGGAGGAATCTGTGATTTGCTTATAATACAGCAAAGGTAATTACATGTATGTGATTATGTCAATTAAGATTGTAGTGCCCATCTTCCAGGAATCTCCTTTACCCTAGCTGGCCGTGAGGAAGCAAGTAACCATGTTGGGGAACCCCCACATGACAAGGAACTGCAGGTGAATTGATGAGGATGGCCTCTGGCCAACAGCCAATAGGAAATGGAAGCTCTCAGTCCTACAGCTGTAAGGAATTGAATGTTACCAACAACTATCCAATCAGGGAGGCAGACAACTCTCCCGGCAAGCCTCCAGGTGAAACTGCAGCCCCAGAGTCACATTTGTTCGATCCTAAACAGAGTCCACTAAGCTATGAAAAGACTCCTGACCCACAGGAACTGTGAGATAAGAAATTTGTATTGTGTTAAGCTACCAAGTTTGTGGTAATATTGTTGGGTAGTGATAAATAACCAATACATAGATCTCAACCTGATTTGATGTTTGCAGTTAGCAATTCATACAACCATACAAAGCAGCTCTGGGTGGAGAGGAAGGAGAAGGGAGAGAAAGGGACCTAGGCAAAAAAGGAAAGACTGTTCAGACAAAAATACATATCTTTTTATATTGTCTCATTTGTGTTAAAATTAAAGGAGTATGCATTAATAATTGGAAAAATGTTATTACATGAAAAACAGGCTGCCATTGTAATGAATATATATAATGATTCATTTTCATTTAAAAATCAAATTAAAAAGCAAGTACAGTACAATTTTATATATGGGTAAATGGACATATGGATTACCGTGACCCCTTTGCCTTCATGATTCTTAGCTCTTTACAGCACAAGTGTTCTGCCTGGGCAAGAAGAACTTCAGTTTCATGTATAATGAGGATTTTCTGGGGAGCACTTACTACATACCTGGAAATCAGTGGTATTTCACTGTTTGAGTGTCATATATGTATGAGTCCACTCTTCTCGATTTTCTTTAATAAGATGTACCCTATCAAATACCATTTTTCTCTCAGTTGCTCGAATTGGCCCTCTCCTTATTACCCTCATGCTTTCGCTGTCATTAATGATACTTGCAATCCGAGACAGATGCCATTCAAATAGGCTGTCAGTTGCTTTTGTTTTTCAAAGTGTGATGGTGATTAAATTGTGGGGGTTTTGGTTAGTTTTAATTCCTCAGATTTGGAGAAGTTAATGATTCATTTTGATAACCTGTATTTTTATTTCTTATTTATGACCCTTGAAAACACTTCATGAATAGATTGTTCACTTAATTCTTCTTTCCAAAAGAATTAGCATTTTTTTTTGCTCTCTTTTATAAGTGATCTTGAAATGACATTTTATATCAAAGCAATTTTAGGAGAATCATAATAGGAAAAAAACCAAGAAAGGGTCTCAATAAAATGAAAACACTTTCTGTAATGGATAGGTTTCCAGCTTTGAGTTCACAGATCAGTAGGTTTGCAATCATGGCTTTTCTCTGGAACAGGAAAAAGTTTATATGTTCTTTTTTAACAATGATGGGAAAAGGAATTGTGTAATTTTTCAATAATATTGAAATCATATTTGTGCTACTCAAAATATAGCCTCGTATCATTTATCAGTTTATCTACTCACTAGATTTACCACACCTTTATAATCGTATATGAAAGAACTAATACAATAAACGTATATGACTTGCAACCAAGGCATATGTGAATTTAAGGTGTTTGCTGGTTTTAGGTTTGTAGATGTCATTGATTCATTCACGTATTCAACAAGTATTAGGCAACATTGCATCAGTTGAAAACTATGCAATGCTAAATAATAAAAACAACATGTTCCTTAATCCCATGGAGCTCACAATATAGAGAGGAGAGTTCCATGAGACTCATACAAATCATTAAACTATAATGAATGTCTTAAGTGCGATTCAGGAGATCTATTTCGTGCTATATGTGTCTCTGACATATGAGACAGGTTTAGGAAGATGGGAAAGGGGAACCCTGAGGCAGTGAGAAGTAAGCTAGATCAAAAGGTAGAGCAGGAGTGACCCTGCTTAAAGCGTATGGGAATGTTCCAGGACGGAGGTACAACCTGTGTAAGGCCTGGAGCAGGAGGGAGCAGGACGTGGTAAGGTGCAGAAGGAGACCTGTGCAGCGGGAGCACTAGAATGAAGGGGCACCAAGAAGGGGTGAGGCTACAGAGAACACAAGGGCAAAATCAGGACTTTTTATTTTATGTTTTGTGCTTGAATGTTCTTTTTTTATTTTTATTTTGGGGGGGGGAAGACAGCACATATGTAAGTTGGGGAGGGGCAGAGAAAGAGGGAGAGAGACAATCCCAAGCAGGCTCTGTGCTGCCCCATGCCAGGCCTCTGTCTCACAAACTCTGAGATCATGACCTGAGCCAAAATAGAAAGTTGGCAGCTCAGTGGACTGAGTCACCCAGATGCCCAAGATCAGGACTTTTGAACCCTTTGCTTGGGAGTCACTTGAAGAATGGGAGTGGCAGGGGGCAGCTCCAGCCCTTCAAGGAGAACCACTGGGGTAGGGCCCATGCAGCAGGACAAACTCCCCAGGGATTTTTATGTCTAGTCAGTCAGGGGACCCTAAGCCATGTTAGGATTTCAGATATTTTCCCAGAAGTGATGTGTTTTCATTAGGAGGTAACAAGCTCTGATTTAGAGGTTTTGAGTACCATTTAAGCTGCTCTGGAGGGAATACATTGATGGGTTATGACATGGTGGATGCAGTAGGTAAGCTATTGCAATAGTCCCCACGTGGACGGAGTGGTGGAGATGGCTAGAGTACTGAAAAAATAATGTAAAATGAAAAAATAATTTAAGTAATTCCTATTGATATATCAGGAAGATATTTCTGCATTGTCTTCATGCATCCAGTTTTGCAACTGAAAAGTCTAATACTCAGATTATTGTTTATTTTTAGTTGATTCTCCTTTCCTCTCCAGAAACTTTCAGAATGTTCTCTTTGTTTTATGTGTTTCAAATCTCACTATAATGTGCTTAGTTGAGGTTTAAAATTTTTTTTTTTAATTTCTGAGAGAGAGCATGGGCAGGGGAGGGACAGAGAGAGAGGGAGACACAGAATCGGAGCAGGCTCCAGGCTCTGAGCTAGCTGTCAGCACAGAGACCGACGCGGGGCTCAAACCCACGAACCATGAGATCATGACCTGAGCCGAAGTCAGACGCTTAACTGACTGAGCCACCCAGGCGTCCCGAGGTTTAAAATTTTTTAAATGTATGTTCTTTTTTCCTTATTCACCCTTTTTGGCACGCTATCCATTTGTTCAGCCAGAGGTCTGCTCTATCTTTCTTTAATTCTAGGAAATTCTGGTTCATTATTTTTTCAACTGTTTGAATTTATTATTTTTCTCTCTATATAAATATGATTGTTTATGGCATTTTTCTTATTCTGTCTATAATTTTATCCCTCATTGATTCCTTATGGGAGAGTGCTTCAACTTGACTGTCCAGCTAATAACTCATTTTTCAGTGTTTTCATTGTTCTTCTAGTCAGCCCATCCACTGAGTTCTCTATTTCAATAACAATAGGTTTCATCCTTAATATCTCAAATAGGATCCTTTCCAACACCGCTTGTTATTACATCATGTTTGCAATATCTCATTCCAAAGATCAGTTCTGTGCATTCTCTTAGTTAATTTCCTTCTGTGTCATTCCACAGAAAGTGTGGCTTTCTTTTCCACTCTTCCTGGGCTTCATTTACAATTGTGTAGGTGGTAATACTGCTTTGGGGCAGGAAAGAAAAAAGGGCATATGTGTAGGTCTTGCTTTGTACTTCTAAAAGCAGTCTGGATGTGTGTGGGGTGGGGGGAGCACCTCAAGACCTCTAATATTGTGTTGAGTGCCACCATTCCCTGTCCTTTCCCCCTGCCTAGTCTTACATCAGAACTCTTCCCAGTGCTCTGGTCCCATTTTTGTCAGGACAGCTGCATTTAATAATCAAGGAGTGTAGTTGCTTAGAGGCCAGCCAGGCAATAAGGATTCCTCTTTCATGGCTCCCAACTTAAGCTCAGTAATGCCACTGTTCTGATGTTACCTATCACTCCTTCTGCTCCTATTGCTTTCTTGTCCAGAATTCAACAGATGGGAATATTCTGGGACTTTTAATTCTGAGGCAGTGGTGTGGGTCTAGCCTGGGTAGACACAGGATGCAACTAGAATGCTCTTCTATTGTCCAACTCCTTCTGGGACTAGGCCATGGTTCTCCACCAGTTGACACTGCTCTCACCACTAGGGAGCTATTCTTTTAGTCTTCTCAAGATTCCTCTTGGCTTCTTTATTTTCTTCATTGCTTACTTGATTATTTACTTACTGAGTAGGGTTTTGTGACCCACCAGCTTCTTTCTGCTCTAGAATCTCCACAGTAGTTACATTAATTGAAACAACAGCCATCTCAGTTTTTATCTCCTTTTTTCAACCATTCCTAGTAATTTAGAATCTATCCTTGTCTTTTAATAAGGCCTTCTATAAACATATGTATAAGAGTACTTTGCCCATGAATTCCTCTAATAATTAGATTTTAACCCTCAGAAAACTCTCACCCTACTCTGGATGATTTCTGAATGACTTCTCCCAGATTGCTTTACTTCCAGCAGAATGTAAATCCCTATAATAGTTTTTCCATGCATAAGAGGCCTTACATTTCTTATAAAATTATGCTGCTATCAATTTTTCTTACAGTTCTAGTTTTTCCTTCATAGATTTAGATGCTCTGACATGTTTTGCATAAATGTTTATAACTTTGTGGGTTTCTTTATATTACCTTTCTATATTATACATATAAAAATACTCACCTTAAACTTAATGTGGTGACTATATTTGTAGTAACATTTGTCTAATAAATCTTTTCCCATTTGCTTTTATGTTCAAAATTTCTATTTAATTCTTAAGGTACATCCCAGGTATGAATTAAATATTTTTAAAGCAATTACATAATTCTTCACTTTTATACAGGAGTATATATCATCTGTGTTTACTAACGTGTGATATGCTTAGTTTTGCTTTTGCCATCTGTTTTCTTCGTTTTGAGTTTATTTTTTATCATTTTGTTTTCTGTCTTTTGCCATATGAATTTTGTCTTTGCTAGTTATCAAGTAATTCAAAAATATGTATTATGTTTTTAATTACTCATGCATTTCCAAATAAATATTTCTGTATCAAATTAAAAAGAAATGTACAAGATGAGGACCTTAGCATATCGTTATTCCTCCCACACCATAATTCCCCAGGACTTTTAATATAATATAGACTTTCAAACCATTAATACATGCTGCATGCCACATATTCTCCTGTAACAGCAATTTTTGGCACTGGTATTACATTTGGATCCAAAATTATAACAATTACTTGATCCTAAGTCAGTTTTTAGCTATTGTCAATGCTGATCACCAATTGTTTTATGCCCAAAATTTTCCATCCCTGATGCTCTTACTAAAATGAGAGTTGATTTTAATGTTTAAGGATGTTGTAAATAGGAGATCCTGTATGGAAAGTACAAATAGTGCTTGGCACAGCAGTAATCACTCAATAAATATAACCATTTTATTTGCTTTCTTATTATTTGGGAGACATGAAGGGACCATGGTAAATTTAAATTGGTAAAATAGTAGCTATTTAAAAACAATTAATGACATTTTGTGTAATTTACCACATCAAAGATAGATCTTTAATAAGTTTCCCCCAAACTGGTGAGAATAATTCCCATATCTTTGCATATATAAAATATTTTTTCTATCATCTCAATATACAACTTGGCTTTGCACAGTAGATTTGTAGCATATATATATATATATATGTTTTTTTTACTTTTCACATTCTGATCTTGAATTTGCTTCTGCATTAGTTTTTCATAGGAAAAGTAGGAGGCCGTCTAATTGTGTGATCATATGGTATAATAGTATGTTTTCTCCTGTCTACTTCTCCCCCTCCCTCTCTTCCTTCTTCCTTATTCTCATCCTCTTCCACCATCTGGTTGCTTTTAGGATTTTTTTTTTTCTTTATATAGCCTATGCTTTCATCTAAGTGTAAATATGTTTCTGTTCATTATGCCTGGGATATGATTGGTTCATTCTGGTACTACCTGCATTGGTGGGCTGTTGCTGGATAAACAAACCACCCCCAAACTTAGAAACTTAAAATAACAAGCATTTAATGATTGCTCAGGTATCTATGATTCAGCTGGGGGTTCTGATGATGACAGCTAAGACTGGCTGCTCTTCTTTAGCTGCTCACGTGATGGCCATCAGCTAGCATATTCACGACAATTGGCCTCAGATAGGATGGTTTTTCTCTCATGCACATCCTTCAGTAGGCTAGCCAGGCTTGTTCACATGGTAGTGATGGAGTGCCAAGAAAAATAATAGAAAGTCACAAGGCCTCCTGACACCTGACACATTGTTACTTATACCACATGCTATTCATCAAGTAAGTTATAAGAGCATCTCATTCAGAGTTGGGGAAATAGAATCTGCCTATTGATGAAAGGGATGGCAAATGGCATAAATTTGAGGAGGATAAAGAATTGGAGACATTTTACAACTAATCAAATGTCCAAAGTTGGACATTTTCTTCAATTTTGTCTTTGATTACAATTTCTTTTCATATATCTTTTGTTGTTATTGTTCCAAATTCAGAGAACATAGCTGTTAGTTTAAATCTTTAATCTCCATTTTTCATTATCAGTCATCATTTTTTCTAGTCATGCCCCTCACTTTTCTTCTTGTTCTGCACACTAGGAAAAATTTTAAAAGTCATTTGTGGTCACAGTGCAGACATTCTACATGACAGTACTGTTCTTTAGTGGATCCAAACAGTTACTGCTTGGCAATTCTGTCTTGGTGAACTCATTTTTATCTCATTCTATGTCTTTCTCCCCACTTCTCTCATAAATTTCCTTTTTCCCCCTGAGTCATAGGTCTTAAGTTTTAATTCACTTGCCATCAGGTAGAAATTAGGATATTTATTAGAAATCTTGAATTTTGGCTTCTTTAAATTAAAAGGTCTGGCAACAGTCCATCTCAGATCCTGCTTGCAACAACAGGCTGTGACTTTCACCTTTAGGTGGAACATTTTCTCTCCAGTTTGCTGTAAGCTCCACCACTTCCTGACACTGAGACTAACTTTCAGTTGTATTTTATTACTATACTTCTGATTTTTTTTCTCATGATAGTGTTAAGTAGATAATAAACTATCTATTCACATTTTTTAATTAAAATTTTTTTTAGAGAAGGAGAGAGAGTGTGCACAAGTAGGGGAGGGGACAGAGGGAGGGAGAGAGAGAATCTTAAGCAGGCTCACGCTCAGCATGGAGCCCTACACCGTGTTTGATCCCAAAACCCTGGGATCACAACCTGAGCCGAAATCGAGTCAGACACTCAACTGACTAAGCCACCTAGGCGCCCCCACACATTTTTTATTGAAAGGTGAGGAGGATGAAAGACAGTGAGAGAGTTGCTTGTTTAAGCAAAATATTATAGCATAGTTTTTTTCTGTGGTTCTGAAGAATATTCCTTCAGGCATCATATGCAAACGAAGACTATATGTGCTGAAAGTGTGTAACTTGAATTATATTTATAGAACTTAGAGTGTGTAACAAGGACTAGGAAGAAAATTTAAAAGAAAGAAGCAAACTAAAACCTTAATAAAGTAAAAAAAATTTTTAAAAAGTTATTTAGATGATGAAATTGCCCCCAATTTAAAGGCTTTTCACACTAGCTTGTTCATCTTTTTTAAAGTCCATTGAATACAGTAAGAACTACATTTTCTAAACAGGAACAAGCATTCACATTTGTAAATACAACTAAAATACTATTGCTTGAAATATTTAAGCTATGGTTTAGAAATTATGGGAAATATTAAAGAAGAAAATCTGAAAAATTTTCAGCATTTTTTCAGTTTGTAGTTGGTGACAACACAGATAAAAAATATCAGTTAGCCACCTCAGCAGTCTTGATGAAAATTTTGATATGACCAACAAATTATGGAGATTAAGCTATGATAGGCAAGATTTCAGAAAATGACTTATTTTTGTATGTTTTCTGAAAAACTTTAGTGGTATCTCAGCAAAGTCAATAAGCTTGTCTATAAACAATATTCCTGAGATGGCTAAACTTGGTGTTCGACTTGTTTGAAAATTTACACCCAAAGATGCATACCTGGTAGGAATATGACTCTTTAAAAATTGCACTATTTATTGGGATAGGTCTGGGCTATAATATTTGAAAATTGGCTACATAATGGACAGAGTAATTGGCATTGTAAACTGAATTGTTTCCCATATTTTGATCTGTCCTTGAACTGGATGCACAATAAGGAAATTGCTGTACTACACGAAACTAGGTAATAATGAGAGGGTGAAAGCAGTTTTTTACGCCGCTGGGAGAATAATTAATTTGCTCATGTATTCCAAAAAGAAAAATTCCTATGGAGTCTTAATGGAAAAATAGATCAAAATTTTCTCTTCCGGATTCAAGAATAACCTAACAAGAGTTCTTTGGATATTTCTGTACAAGTGAATTCATATTAATTACAAATGTTTATGATTTTATTTTCTCATTCATTTCTACTGAAAGCATGTTGTGTGGCCGTTGTAACAAATTACCACAAACTTGGTGACTCTAACAACAGAAAATATATTCTCTCACAGTTCTGGAGTTCAGAATTCCAAAACCAGTTGTAGTAGGCTGAAGCCAAGACCTCCGGAGGGCCATGTTCCCTTAGAAGGCCCTACTGAAGAATCTGTTCCTAATCTCTTCCAGCTCCTGATGGCCTCCCACAAGCTTCAGGTTGTGACTGCATTACTTCAGTCTCTGCCTCTGTGGTCACATGTCTCTTCTGTGTCTAATCTTCCTCTGCCTCCCTCTTACAAGGATACATATGAAGACATTTAGGACCCAACCAGACAACCCAGAATAATCTTCCCATCTCAAGATCCTTAACACCTGCAGATCTGTGCAAAACACTTTTTCCAAATATAATCATCTTGACAGCTTCCAGGGGTTAGAACGTGTTTTCTTTGGAGCCACTGTTTAGCCCACTAGACTTGTCTCTGGGAAATTCATTGTCTTCAGGAAAGAAAATTCTGGCCCACTTTTCCATGCTGAAATCCATTTCAGTAAATAAAAATAAATTGCTGAATTATATTTCTGACATCAAGGAGAAAAATGACTCTCAAAAAAGGTTTTGTAGTTGCAGACCTTAGGAAAGTGAAGTAGAATTGATTAGCTTTCTTTCGCAATCAATACTGATAGTATGAATGAAGAAATACAACTGAAAATTGCGAAACTGAAGAACAAAACCATACTGAAAACGAAATCTCTAACTGTTGGAATACCAGATTTCTGAAATATCTTAGGAGTAATTATCCTGAACATAAAAAGGACCACTCCTGGATTCTTTCCATGTTCAAAGTATACAGCTTTGGAAACAGATGTTTTACATTATGAAACAATAAAAATAAATATCATTCTCAGTTAACATTTTCTAGGATGAATTATTTATTGCATACCATAACTTGAATATTAGATCTAAATGAATATCTTAGTGCAGATGTAAATGTGTAGTTTCCAGTTAAAAATCAATGTAATGACAATGAAAAAAGAAAAACTAAATAATTAGAAGTCTATATTCAATTTCTGTATTTAAATTTTTTAATTTGAAATATACTCTAGTAAAATGCATGGTTGAATTATTTTTTGTGCTTATATAGGACAGTTTAACTAAAATATGGAAATTTTCATTATGTGTGTGGTAACTGATATTTTCACATATTCTGCCTTCTGCCTTTTCTCACTCTACATTATCTGCCTATGTAGACTCTGTGTGCTTTTGAATTTGTAGTCCCTGGCTTGTGTCTTCTTCCTCATAGATAAGATAAATTGTTTTAAAACACCTTTTCTAGTTCTTGAGAATAATTAAAATAAATTACTTTAAAAACTTAAAATAATAATAATAAAATAATATTTTAAAAACTTTAATTCTAGTATAATTAATATAGAGTATTACATTAGTTTCAGGTACAATATAATGATTCGACAGTTCTATACATTACTTGATGCTCATTATGATAAGTGTACTCTTAATCCCTTTCAACTATTTCACCCATCCCCCCATCTACCTTCCCTCTGGAAACCCTCAGTTTGTTCTCTACAGTTAAGTTTGTTTTTTGGTTAGTCTCTTTTCTTCTTCTTAGCTTTATTTCTTAAATTCCACATATGAGTGAAATCATAAAGGCATTTGTCTTTGTCTTATTTTGCTTAGCATTATACCCTCTACCTCCATCCATGTTGTTGCAAATGGCAAGATTTCATTTTTTTTTTTATGGCTGAATATTCCAGTGTGTGTGTGTGTGTGTGTGTGTGTGTATGTGTTTGTATATCTTCTTTGTCCATTCATCTATCAGTGGACACTTGGGCTTCTTCCATAATTTGGCTATTATAAATAATACTGAAATAAACATAGGGGTACATATATCTTTCAAATTAGTGTTTTGTATTCTTTGAGTAAAAACCCAGTAGTGCAATTGCTGGATTATAGAGTAGTTTTATTTTTAATTTTTTGAGTGACCTCCATGTTTTGCCTGTGGCTACAAGTTTGCATTCCCACCAGGAGTGCACTAGTGTTCCTTTTCCCCTACATCCTTGTCAACAATTGTTGTTTCTTGTGCTCTTAATTTTAGCCGTTCTAACAGAAATGAGGTGATATCTCATTGTGGTTTTGACTTGCGTTTCCCTGATGATGAGTAACATAGAACATCTTTTCATGCTATCTATTGGCCATCTGTGTGTCGTCTTTGGAGAAATGTCTGTTCATGTCTTCTGCCCAATTTTTTTTTAAGAGACAGAGAGAGTGGCAGAGAGAGAGAACCCAGATGCCCCCCTTCTGACCATTTTTAAATTGAATTATTTATGGGACATGTGGGTGGCTCAGCTGTTTAAGTGCCTAACTGTTGAGTTGGCTTAGGTCATGATCTCACGGTTGTGCTGACAGCACAGAGTCTGCTTAGGATTCTCTCTGTGTTCTTCTCTTTCTGTCCCTCCCCCGTTTGGGCTCTCTCTCTCAAAATAAATAAATACATTTTAAATCGAATTATTTATTTATTTACTTTTAATATTGAGTTGTATAAGTTCATTTTATATTTTAGACACTAATCCTTTACCAGTTATGTCATTTATGAATATCTTCTCCCAGTCAATAGGTTGTCTTTTTGTTTTGTTGATCGTTTCCTTTGCTGTGCAGAAACTTTATATTTAGATATAGTCCCAAAAGTTTATTTTGGACATATCCAGAAAAATGTTAAAATGTCCCGATGGCCAATGTCAGATAAATTACTACCTGTGCTTTCTTGTAGGATTTTTATGATTTCACTCTCATGTTTGTCCTTAATCCATTTTGAGTTTATTTTTGTGTATGGTGTAAGCAAGTAGTCCAGTTTCCTTCTTTTGCATGTAGCTGTCCAGTTTTCATAACACCATGCGTTGAAGAGAATGTTTCTTTTCTTCTTTTTTTTTTTTTTTTTAAATGTTTTATTTCTAGGAGACAGAGAGAGAGAGAAACAGCGTGAGCAGGGGAGGGTCAGAGAGAGAGGGAGTCACAGACTGAAACAGGCTCCAGGCTCTGAGCTGGCAGTCAGCACAGAGCCCGACGCGGGGCTCGAACCCACGAACCGCGAGATCATGACCTAAGCGAAAGTCGGACGCTTAACCGACTAAGCCACCCAGGCGCCCCGAAGAGAATGTTTCTTAACTATTGCATATTCTTGCCTCCTTTGTCAAATATTAATTGACAATATAATTGTAGATTTATTTCTGGGCTCTCTATTTTGTTCTATAGATCTCTGTTGTCTATATTTCTGCCAGTACCATAGTGTTTTGATTACTACGGCATTGTAGTATATATCCTGAAATCTGAGATTGTGATATTTCCAGTTTTGTTCTTTTTCAAGATTTCTTTGGGTATTCAGGGTCTTCTATGGTTCCATACAAATTTTAGAATTATTTTTTGTTTTTTTGAAGAATGCTGTTGGTATTTAGATAGGAATTGCACTGAATCTGTAGATCGCTTTGGTTATTATAGACATTTTAACAGTATTTGTTCTTCCAATCCATGAGTATGGAATATCTTTTCATTTGTTTGTGTTGTCTTCAATTTCTTTCATCAGTGTTTCATAGTTCTCAGAGAGCAGGTCTTTTATCTCCTTGGTGAAATTTATTCTTAGGTATTTTATTATTTTGGGTGCAATTATAAAAGAGATATTTTTCATTTTTCATTTTTCTTTCTGCTGTTTCATTATTAGCTTATAGAAATACAATGAGTTTTTGTATATTGATTCTATATCCTGTGACCTTATTGAATTCATCAGTTCTAGTAGTGTGTGTGTGTGTGTGTGTGTGTGTGTGTGTGTGTAGTTTTAGGGTTTTCTATTACAGTATCATGTTAGCTGCAAATAGTGAAACTTTTAGTTCGTCCTTACCCATTTTGATTCCTTTTATTTCTTTCTGTTGTCTGATTTCTGTGGGCAGGACTTCCAGTACTATGTTGAACAAAAAGTGGTGAGAATGGACTTTCTTGTCATGTTCTTGGTCTTAGGGGAAAGGTCCCTAGTTTTTCACCATTGACTATGTTAGCTGTGGGCTTTTTCAAATATGGCCTATATAATTTAGAGGTATGCTCCCTCAAAACCTACTTTGTTGAGAGTTTTTACCGTGAAAGGATTTTATGCTTTGTCAAGTGGTTTTTGTGCATTATATTGAAATGATAATGATTTTTCTTCTTTTTCTTGCTGCTGTAATGTATCATGTTGATAGATGTGTGAATATTGAACCACCCTGGAATCCCAGTAATAAATCCCACTAGATGATGATGAATGGTTTTTTAAAATGTATTGTTGGATTCAGTTTGCTAATATTTTGTTGAGGATTCTTGCATTTGTGCTCATCATAAATACTGTCCTTTTCTTTTTGTTTTGTTGTTGTTGTCTTTATCTGGTTTTGGTATCATGATGATGCTACCTCATAAAATGAATTTGGAAGCTTCACTTTCTCTTCTGTTTTTGAATAGTTAGAGAGGAATAGGTATTAAGTCTTCTTGAAATATTCCGTAGAATTTGCCTGGTAAGCTGTCTGGTCCTGGACCCAACTGTTTGTTGAGCATTTTTTGATTGATGACTAAGTTTCATTACTCATAATCAGTCTGTTCAAATGTTCTAATTCTTCTAAATTCAGTTTTGACAGGTTATATGTTTCTAGAAATTGATCCATTTTTCTAGGTTGTACAGAAAGTTGGCATATAATTTTTCACCATATTCTCTTGTCCTTTGTGTTTCTGTGGTGTTGGTTGTTATTTCTTCTCTTTCATTTCTGATATTGTCTATTTGAGTCCTCTGTCTCTCTATTATTTTGTTTTATTTTTAAATTATTTTTATTTATTAGTTTTTTGATGAGTCAGGCTAAAAGTTTTTCAATGTGTTGATCTGTTCAAAGAACTGGTTTAACTGATCTGTTCTATTGTTGTTTGAGTTTCGATTTCATTTATTTCTGCTCTAATCTTTTTTATTTTCTTCTTTCTGCTGGTTTAGGGCTTTGTTTGTTTTCATTTTTTCTCCTTTAGGTGTAAGGTTGGTTTGTTTATTTGAGATTTTTCTTGCTTCTTGAAGTAGGCCTATATAGCTATAAACTTCCTTCCTAGAATAACTTTTGTTGCATTTCAAAGATTTTGGAGCATTGAGTTTTCATTTTCATTTCTCTCCCTGTATTTCTTTAATTTCTTCTTTGATATCTTGGTTGGCTCATCCATTGTTTATTAGCAAGTTATGGACCTTAATGTATTTGTGTTCTTTCCAGATATTTCCTTGTGGTTGATTTCTAGTTTCACAGCATTGTCATCAGAAAAATTACATGGGATAATTTTAATTTTTTGAATTTGTTGAGTCTTATTTTGTGGCACAATATGTGATCTATTCTGGAGAATGTTCCATGTGCACTTGAAAAGAGTATGTATTTTTTTCTCTGAGGATGGAATGTTCTGAATATATCTCTTAGGTCCATCTGGTCCAATGTATCATTTATTTATTTGTTTATTTATTTATTTATTTATTTATGCTTTGAAATTATAAATTTATTACTTGTATATGACCAGATATTTAAAAGTAGAAAAAAATTAAAAGCTACAAAATGAAGAGCAGAAGTCCAGACCTTGTNTTCTTATTTATGATCTCTCCTTTCTACTCAAAAAGTCTCCATTAACGTTTCTTGTAGTGCTGGTTTAGTAGTAATGAATTCCTTTAACTTTTGTTTTTCTGGGACACTATCTCTCCTTCTTTTCGGCATGATAGTTTTTCTGGATAGAGTATTCTTGGTTGCAGGGTTTTTTCTTTTAGCACTTTAAATATATCATGCCACTCTGTTCTGGCCTGCAATGTTTCTGCTGAAAAGTCAGCTGATAGCTTTATGGGGTTTCCTTTGTATGTGACTTTTCTGTTACTGCTTTTAAAATTCTCTTTTTGGGGCACCTGGGTGGCTCAGTCGGTTAAGCGTCCGACTTCAGCTCAGGTCATGATCTCACAGTTCGTGGGTTGGAGCCCTGCATCAGGCTCTGTGCTGACCGCTAGCTCAGAGCCTAGAGCCTGCTTTGGATTCTGTATCTCCCTCTCTCTCTGACCCTCCCCTACTCACGCTGTCTCCTCTCTCTCTCTCTCTCAGAAATAAATAAATAAATAAATAAATAAAATAAAATTCTCTTTTTAGCACTACTTTTTGCCATTTTAATTACTATGTGTCTTGGTATGGACCTCCTTGGGTTGATTTTATTGGGGTCTCTCTGTGCCTCCTTAATCTGAATTTCTGGATTTCCTTCCCCAGATTCAGGAAGTTTTCAACTGTTCTTTCTTCAAGTACATTTTCTGCCCTCTTTTCTCTTTCTTCTCCTTCTGGAATCCCTATAATGCAAATGTTACTAATTTTAATGGAGTTACTGAGTACTGTAAGTCTATATTTATTCTTATTATTTTGTCTCTTCTGTTCAGCTTGATTGCTTTCCATTACTCTGCCCTCCAGAATGCTGATCCATTCTTCTGCTTTCTCTAGTCTACTCTTTATGTCATCTAGTGTATTATTAATTTCAATTATTGAATTGTGCATCTCTAGTTCTTTTTTGTTTTCTATCTCCTTATTGAGGGTCTCACTGAAGTCTTCCACTTCACTCTTTTCACAAGTCATGAATATCTTTATGATCATTACTTTAAATTTTCAATTAGGCATATTACATATCTGCATTTCATTTAGCTCTCTTGCTGTGATTATGTCATGTTCTTTCATTCAGGACATATCTCTTTGTCTCCTTATTTTGTCTGCATTTCTGTATCTGTTTCTATGTGATAAGAAAGTCAGCTATGTCTCTTGCTCTTGAAAGTAGTGGCCTTATGAAGAAGAGATCCTATAGTTTCCTGTCTCCTGTTTACCTGAACCTGGCCCTTCAAGGGTGCCTCCCATATGTGTTGTATCCACCCTACTGTTGTGGCTGAGCCACATTTCCCTTCAGTCCAGTCATCTGCAATGTCTCTCTTTGCCTGTTGTGGACAGTGTTTGGTACCTTTGCTGTTAGTGGGCCAGTCTGGGGCTGACTTGGGCTTGAGTTGGGTCAGAGCAGGCATTTGAGAGAGATGTAGTAGCATCAAATTGGGTGATGCTTTCCCTGTTTTGTCCCCTGAGAAGCTTTCATTGGTGGACAGAGCCTGTAGTCAGACCCAGTATCTTCCCCAGCCCATTGCTGAGGCCATAGTCAGACTAGTTTGTGTGGTTATCTTCTCCTCTACAGAGTGACAGGAGTCACTTTGGAGGGTGCTGGCTACTCTCAGCTTGCACACTGCCATACTTGTGGCACCACTTTGGATGAGCTCTGGCCTAGGGCATTTGGAGGGGGTAGGACGATAGGAGAATGGTGGGGAGAGGCAGGGTGCACTCTAGAAAGCTAAGTGGTGAGTGCTGACATTGCACTGGTTCCCACAGGTATCTGTGTGCCTAGGCTGAGGTATAGGGGAAGTAAATCCCATCTTCCAGCTCCTTTGCTTCTAGAGAAGTCTGCCAAGACCCCTGCCCCTCTAGTACATGCTCTGAGATACGTAAACAAATAACCTCAAGTATACCCCAGACATTTTTCAAAATGTTTCTGTGCTGTATCTCTGTGGGGCTCTTTGTTGTGCTGTCTCTTTGTGGGTGGGGGCTCCGTTTTCTCTCTCACCTCTGGCTATCCCATAGCCAACGAGGCTGATTTTTAACATTCCAGGTTATAAACTATACTGATGAGAAGAACTTGTGAACTTTGGCCCCTCTGGTTTTCAAAGCCAAATGTTATGGGTATTCATGTTTCTTGTACAGGTTCCTTGTGCCTGGGCTGCTTTGTGTAGGGTCTTTTTCTATCTTCTCTGTGCCCATGGCATCCCTCTCTCCTGCAGGTAGTCCTATGTGTCTAATTAGTTCCAGACCCATCTCTGCCCTTCCTACCCATTTCCATGTGGCCTCTTCTCTACATTTAGCTCTGGTAAGTCTGTTCTGCCAATCTTTGCGTTCTTTTCTGTTTTTTGTTTGTTTTTTTATTTTACACTGAGGAGCTGTTATATATCTGTACTCATGGGATGAGGTGAGCTTTGGATCTTCTTACTTTTCCATCTTCTTCAGAAGTCCAGTTCTTTTTTTTAATTTCAGAGAGAGAGAGAGAGAGGAGACAGTGTGGGCAGGGGAGGGTCAGAGAGAGAGGGAGATACAGAATCTGAAACAGGCTCTAGGCTCTGAGCTAGCTGTCAGCACAGAGCCTGACACAGAGCTTGAACCCACGAACTGTGAGATCATGACTTGAGCCGAAGTCAGACGCTTAACAGACTGAGCCACCCAGGTGCCTCTGAAGTCCAGTTCTTAAAAATAACTTTGAGGAGTTATTTAAGAGTTATTGCCTGTGTTTTAAGGTAATGCTAGATGCTGCATAAATCCCCATTTCTATTTAACAAAATAGAAATTTGCCTCAGTCACATAAACAAAATGAATATTTCTGATGGGTTGGTGTCTTCCCTACAAGGAGTTATATAGGGACCATTTCCTTCCATCTTTGGGCTCTACCATTTTCAAAACATAGTTTCCCACATTGCTGCAGAATAGGAGGAGGGAGATATGGAAGGTTTTCTAGGCCAGTCCTGGAAAGTGGTGACCCTCTTTGATTTTACATCATACTTTCTAGAACTCAGTCACATGACCACTCTTAAATGCAATGAAATGTGAAAAACCTCATCTAGTCATCCTCCCACTAAAGAGAAGAAATGAACTGGTGAATACCCAGCTGTCCAACCACAACTTTTCCCCCTCATCTAGAACAGAAAAAAAAAAAAAAACAAAAAACCCTAGAAATAAGAACAGTAGTTCAGTCCAGTCTTCAATGAAATGAGAAAATGACCAAATCCTAAATCATCAATTTTATACTGTATCTGATCAGTGACACTACAGAAACCAAAACTGGTAAGAATGCTAAGAACTGATGCATACTTTTACAGTCTTAGATTGGGCCTCATGCTTTCCCAAAAGAAGTAGTCACAGTAACCCAAAGCATATAGTAGAATGACAAAATTTAGGGTCAAGAACAGGCATTGAAGAAAATGTCCCTGTAGAAAAACCAAGTCCATTCTGCCTGACAGCAAGAAAAGGGCAGCTGCAGTAGGATCTTCATTGATAAACCATTGTTATTGCTAACACTGCTTCCCTTATGGAAACCACAGGAAATGAAACAAATATTTTTTTTTGAAAGTAAAATAATTCATAAATAAATGGTAACACAAACACATATGACAAGAATAGAGGAGTTTCTCAAAGAAAAAGAAGGGTTCAAATAGAGGAGTCTCACTTTTCCCAAACAAATTATAGGCAACATAATTGCTTTTCTTCTTTGTTTTTAGAGATTAATGATTATGTTTTGGAGAACATGGTAACAATCTCTGTGGGGACATTTGCCTTATTTTGTGTGTTTATTAAACACTAACCTCAATAGGATAATACATTTTCGATGGCTTCACATTTAAAAGGTGAGTAAAACTGATACTTTATTAATATTCTCAATTCATCACTTTATCAAAACTAACTCCTTTTTCTCTTTCACTTGTATTGAGATATATCTGACACAAAGGACAGTACAAGCTTAAGGTGTACAGAATAATGACTTGATATACATATAGTGTGAAATGATTGACCCAAGTTAGTTCAAACCTGTCATCTCATACAGATTTTTGTTTTTCAGGTTTTTTTTCTTTGTGATGAGAACTCGGGATTACTTTCTTAGCAACTTTGACATATATTATACAGCATGTTAGCTAAATAGTCATCATGTTATACATGACATCCCTAGTACTTATTTATCTTATAATGAAATTTGTACCTTTTCACCACCTTCATCCAAATACCCTCCCCCAACCCCTCACCTGTGGTAACCATAAATCTGATCTTTTCTTCTATGAGTTTCTAAAAATATTTCACACCTATATAAGAGATCATACAGTATTTGCCTTTCTCTGACATATTTCACTTACTACAATATCCTCAAGTCTGTTCATTTTGCTGCAAATGACAGGATTTCCTTCTTTAATTTTTTAATGTTTATTTTTGAGAGAGAGAGAGAGAGCATAAACAGGAGAGGGGCAGAGAGAGAGGGAGAAATAGAGTCTGAAGCAGGCTCGAGGCTCTGAGCCGTCAGCACAGAGCCTGATGCGGGGCTCAGACTTGCTGACTGTGAGATCATGACCCAAACCAAAGTCCAATGCTTAACCGACTGAGCTGCCCAGGTGCCCCTGGATTTCCTTCTTTTTTTTATGACTGAATGGTATTCCACTATGTGTGTTTACATGTATCTATATAGATATGAATATATCATATCACTTTTCCTCATTACTTTTTAGAAGAGAACTTTAAGAGCAGGTTAAAGGTTTCTGGGAAGAGATTATACAACAGAAAAATATGAAAAATGAACCGGTGGGACTTACCAAAGAAATGAAGGAATACAATGGAATGAGATACAATGGAAGCATACAATATAAAAACAGTTCTGATATTAAAGTCACACTTAAAGTAACAAAAATGAATAAACATGACTGAAAACACTATGGACATAGTAACAGGTGAGATCCTGAAGGTGAAAACAGAAGTAATGAGAGAGAAAAAAGTAATCCAAGTTATAGTATAAGAAAACTCTACTGAATATTTCAGTAGAGGACAGAGAGAAATCTTTAAATATTAAAGGCTAAGCCTGCCGTCCAAAAAGTATTCATTGTAAATTCCTGAACTTAATGATTTTTTTTAAAGTTGTATAGAAATACAAGCAGAAAAAGAAAATAAATGCACAAGGAAGAAATTAAGGTCATTCATCCTCAGACTTCTTACACAGCCACACTCTCAGCCACAAGATAGGTACCCGTGTCTAAAAATTATGGGAGAAAGCACGACCCAGTAATTCATAACTCAACTAATTTTATAAAGGCAACAGGAAGACATTCATTCTCAAGCATGGCTGCAATCAGGAAATAAGATAACTATGAAGATCTCTTGAAAAAAAATAAAAAGATGACAAAATTCAACTTATCAAGAGATACATTAAAATTAAGAATTTGAAATATGTGGTTGAAAGACTGATATTGTACTAATGTTGAATAATTAATGTATTCATGTATTTATTAGGTTTGCTGTAGTAATAAACAATATCTACCTGTCAGGGGCTTAACCAAACAAGGCTTATTTTTTCCCATGTAAGATGTCTTTGAAGGTCAGCATGAGCATTGTCTGCAGATAGGGAGCTGGGGTGACAGAAGCTACGTCAGCTCCTAGCTGTACCATCTGGAACATGCACCTTCCACATGAGGGTGAGACAAGAGACAGGAGTTGAACATAGTCTTGTCATTGCCTCGGCCCAGGATTGACATGTGTCGCTTTGCTCATAGTTCTTAGATAGACATAGTCAATAGCCCCCTGCAAGGAGGCTGGGAAATGGAGGTACAGAAATGAAATATTTGATGTTATAGTCTCTTCTACAGTTGGTGAGCACAGAATTTATTTAAAAATACATTAAAGAATCAACAACTAGGAATTACGGCAAGAGAACAATATAAATCTTGTAGAAATAACAAACAAAAGTGGAGAGATAGGGGAATGAAATTGGGGGGATGTGGAAATGTGCTAATAATATCTTTATTGGATAAAATAAAGTTTAAAGTTGAAACATATACAACTGAATAATTCCAGTTGTTTAATATTGTCATATATATACTTTTTTTTTTTAACTTTAGAGATATTAGGAATCAATATCTTTAGCAGTGAAAAAGCATTTATCAGAATGTGAACAATTCCTTCTATGCCACTTGCTTTATTTTTTGCTTTTAAATTCTAGGAAATTAAGGATAATACATTTATTTAAAATAATATTTATCTTATCTCATTTAAAATTATTTCTGTATATACACTTATCCATTTCTCTTCCTTAAAAATTTTTTTAAATCTTTATTATATTTGAGAGGGAGACAGAGACAGAGCAAGCAGGGGAAGGGCAGAGACAGAGGAAGACACAGAATCAGAAGCAGGCTCCAGGCTCCGAGCTGTCAGCACAGAGCCTGACAAAGGGCACAGACCCACAGACTACGAGATCATGACCTGAGCTTAAGTTGGCCACTTAACCGACTGAGCCACCCAAGGGCCCCTCTGTTTCTGTTTCTATTTGAATATACTCCTAAGGAAAATGTTTGGTTTGACCAAAGTTAACAATGCTTGTTTTCAGGTCATGGAATTTATTTATTTTTTCTTTTTAGTCCTTTTCAGTTTTATTTGGAATAGATTTTTAAAATGAGAATGTATCATTTTTACTTCAGAATGTGAGGTCACCATTTTTGCAGAAATGTTAGTGTAGATTTCTAGTTTTTAACTTATCAATTTGAAAAGAATATAGACACATATGTAGCAACATATATGTCTATAGATATATATATACATATATATGGATAACAAATACATAATAAATGTATTAGGTTGTTTACAAAAGGATTTTTGGAGCATATAAACAAAATATAGAACAGCAGCAACAATATGATCTATTTGGAGAGGTGTGTGTGTGTGTGTGTGTGTGTGTGTGTGTGTGTGTGTGTGTTATGTGCTTATAGAGGCATTAAAGCTGTTTGGCAGACTATCAAAATCTTGAATGATTCTCTCTGGGTGTTAAGGTTATACAAAACAACATTTTTTCCCCATTTGTGTTTCCTAATTTTTCAAATTAACAGGAGTTACGTGTGCAATTAAAATATTTTTCAAAAAAAAAGTATCAATTTATATTCCTGGAGAGGTTGAAAAAATATCTATGGTCTTTAAGAAGTGCTCAGTTTCCTACCTACTTTGTACATGAAAACTTGCAGAGAGAGGTAAATTAGGTAAATTAACCTGGTTCCCTGGTGTTGTAAATAATTAATGCTTTTACGTGGGGTGAAGCAAAAAATTGCACAGCAAATAAATGTATTAGAACTCTCTACAGAAAGCTTCCATTTTCTTTATGCTTTTCTTAATAGGAAATGTTTTAGCTGATATGAATAAGCAAGGAAATTTGCCCCGCTGTTCAGTACCAAAAAATTCTATGAAGTCTCATCAGGCCAACCCATTTGTTCTCCTTTTCATTTCTATCGCACTGTGGTTTGCATTATTATTTACTAACTAGATTACACTTTGCTTTTCTCTTCAACTACGTCCAGCTTTTTTTCATGTGAGGATTTCTTTTTTTTGTCAAATGCTAGTAATTCATTCATCCAACTTCTGTGTGAAGGATGAATAGCTACATAGCAATCTCAAAGCCAAGGGAGAATGTCAAAGGTGTTTCTTAATCGATTTTACAAATGATTATAACAGCTGAGAAATAAGTCAAGGACAGGAAATCACCTTCTTCAACTAGAAATTTATTGTCCATTTAGGTCTAAAAAAAAAAATCTTAGCCCAGTGGGGATGGACACATTTTCTTTTATTTTATGTTTAGAAGACTTAGATGAGACACACAAAAGAGAAGTGTTGAGAGTATTGTATGAACGTTTCCAGCTTAGCCAGCTGGGGTTTTTAAGTGGAATACTGCTATAGGAAGACATGGAAATAGCCAGATAAATTCTATTTAGAATTTGTGGGGTTTTTCCCTTGAGAGGCCTTATTATTTATTATTGAAAGTCTTTATTATTTAATGACTTAAGATGATATTATGTGGCATCAGATTGGGCCTTTACTTTCCACACATGTGACAAGAAGCATTAATACAGAAATGCATCAAGGAGATATGGGAATGAACATTTTATTTTTATAAGATTGCTTTTCATGGATGAAAACTATTCTTGGAATATGACATATATTTAAATATAAACATATGTAAATTGTCTGCCTTTTAAAATTTCAAAACTTGGTAATTTTACGAACTCTAGGCTAAGAGTTTGTTTGTTTGTTTGTTTTTCCACAAAAGGAAATGAGGTTTGTGTGTTTCCCTTCAAATCCTCTCAACCCTACTTTGGCTCCAGCCGTTGCTGCCCCAACTACTTCTGCACTTGCTTTGGCCAGCTTTGCACAGGTGTAACATGGCAAAATCTTCATTTATCAGCATGGTTGATAAGTGGCCTGTGCTGGTCTAATTTGAATCTAGGCTCTTATGATAGTGATAGGTCATTTTTGCTGGATTCAAAGATGGAAGAATATTGCCCTTGCTACTGTTTTGAAACCATATGGGGGTTATATGATGGAGCCAATACCGAACAGATGATGGCTAAAAATTAAAAGAGAGAGATTATTTGAATCCTGGAATAAGCCATAACTGAAGCTGCTATTCCATAGCAGGAGGCAATAAGTTTCCCCTTTTTTAAAATAAGCTCGAGTTGGGTTTTCCATTACTCACAACAGAAAGCCAAGAAAACTATGCTCTTGAATACAATGGAAGACAGAGCCTTTGGCATTCTGATATAAACACCTTATCTAATAAGTTATAATATTTCAAACATGGTCCATAAGATCCTGAAAAATCTTATTTATTCTTCCTTTCTTAGCTTTCTCATCATTGCCTCAGGGAAAACTTTTCTGGTCTCCCTGATTTGCATTCTCATAGCAACCTGTATTTCCTTTTCATATTTAGGTAGGGAGAGAAAAAGGAAGAGATAGAGAGAGACAATTCAGTTTTCAATGTCTTTCCCACAAGACTTAAGGCTCTGTAAGTGAGTCTCAATGTCTACTTTTATTCTCAAGGTTGTATCTCCAACACCGAGCCCAATGTCTAATGCAGAAGGAATATTACTTGAGAAAATAGTGTCTGATGGAATGATGAAATAATTGAACTCATATAAACATGAAAAGCTAAAATCTTGGGGCACCTGGGTGGCTCAGTCAGCTAAGTGTCTGACTTAGGCTCAGGTCATGATCTCTCAGTTCGTGGGTTCAAGCCCCGCGTTGGGCTCTGTGCTGACAGCTAGCTCAGAGTCTAGATCCTGTTTCGGATTCTGTGTCTCCCTCTCTTCTCTGACCCTCCCCTGCTCATAGTGTCTCTCTCTCTCTCAGAAATAAATAACATAAATAAATAGAAAATAAAATAAAATAAATAAAAAGAAAAGCTAAAATCTTACAATTGCTCTCTAAGTAAATGACTACATACATATTTATATATATTTACATATATGTGTGTTTATATATGAATTTGTGTATGTATGTGTATACATATATGTATGTGTATACATATATATGTATGTGTATACATATATGTATGTGTATACATGTATGTATGTGTATACATGTATATGCATGTGTATGCATGTGTGTGCATGTGCACACACACATGTTTGAGAATGTAGAGGGCAGATTTATATAGGACCGAATCCCATGTAACAGCCACAAGGCTTAAGATCCGTTCCAAACCCATTTAATCTTAGAATGGAGTAGTTAGTAAAACATATGACAGAAAAAGAGGAATGTATGCTCTGAATACAATCAGCCGGTATTTATTTTATTTTATGTTGAATTATTTTTTTTCTACACAAATTACATAAGAAAATGCTTATACTAGGTCTGGATAATATGCGTGATGAAGATAGCTAAACATGTGAGATAAGAATAAGTCATTAAAGTTCCGATCCTAAAGAATTCAGAATGACATAGAAGTGATCTCCTTGGTGACTTTGGATATCATAGGATAGAGTTCCATAGAGAAAGAGATTAACTGCCTACAATGATAAACTGATTACAACCCAGAGAAGTGAGAACCCACCCCATCTCTCTGGTAGCTGAATATAATTCCTGTGATTCTCCAGAATTGCCTATCTCCCAAAAAAGTTTCTATCCTAATGAAGGCATAGGAGTTGGGAAATTTACTCTGAACTTGGAAATAAGACAAAAGAGAGTACAGCATACCTTTTCAATGACACACTCACACATTTGTTAATAGATCCTCCCTTGGATCATTTGATTCTTTTGGAGTGTGCAACTGGGAAGCTACATGTTACTTGGAGATTTTTTTCCCCCACGAAAAAGATCACACCAAGAGGTCATGGTCTTATTGTCCTTTTGGAACTGAACAAGCTTTGACTCTTACCTAAACAACTCATGTTCATGCTTTTAAATATCTATATAACTGGTTCCTCAAATGTTCTTTGAACTAGCTTTACTATCCTAGTAGCTATATAATAAATGAGTTAACAATCAGTTGTACATCTTTTGTATAAAAGACGTCTTTAGTTTTTTAAAAATTATCCTTTGACAGAATCTAAGCTCATTCCTGTTTATGTTGAGCCTGACAGTGTTGAGAAATACTTAAGCTGTCAATACATCCATTTTGGAATTCTCTTTTCTTCCATTGACTACATGAGAAAAAGTTTGTTTTTCCAATCCACTAGAGCCTCTTTTTTTTTTTTCTTAAGGATAAGTGAACTTTATAAACCGTTTCTTCCATGTAACAGAGCTGCTCTCTTCTCACTGAGACTGGTTAAACTTCTCAAGCAGTGCCCACACATTCCCCCCTTACCTAATAGAGTTTGACATATCATATGATCCTAATGGCCCTCCGGCACAAGCTGTAGGTTGGCAACTTCAAGTGTTTGGATATTTTCAGTCTTTCGTTCCCCCACTTTGGTATTCTTTTTCAACTTGTGTAAGATCAGAAACTAGTAGGCAGGTCAAGGAAATGACTTAGTAAATGTTTGGAACCACTTATTTCTAGAAATTAGGAAAGCAGTGTGAGATGTGATGGGGCACAAACAGGGGTGAATTGTTACTGTGGCGGGAGGCCCAAGGGGGTGGTATTAACAATGTCTTCTAAAGCCATCGTTTTGGCACCTCTGTCCCTGCGAAGCCAGTATACCATCTGGCAGTTAGGCATGGTGCCATTTAACAGATGGGACCAAGCATAGGAGGCTCTGAGACCTTGTATTAGTATCAGCCATGGTGTTGGACAGGGTTTTCAGTAGACATATTCAACCAGCTTTTTTTTTCACCTCATCTTCTAGTTCCTCAGTGAAAGGAGATGCTATTTCTATTCCTTCTTTTAAGTGAGGAAAACACAAGAAATGGTTTTCTCCTAGGAGTCTGGTGCTATCATAGTATGAGTTGGTGCCAAATCTTACACATGCTGCATTATTCACACAGCTTTAGCAAAATGACTCTTTTTTTAATATCTCCATTTCAAAACAGTTCACAACAGCCTAATTTTTAGTCTCATAATTTGGTGCTTGTATGGAATCTTTTGGATGTGTTTTAGAAGCAAAACAGATTGAGTCACGTTTTTCCCCTTTTGATGTCTTAGAAAGCATTTGAATTGAGAGAGTAAACGCTATCAGTCGTTGTCTTCTTGGAAAGTTTTAGTGGGCACTTAGTTTATGCCTAATGATATTATAATTCAAAGGAGTGAGTGATAAAATTCTTGCCCTTGAGAAATTTATCTGTTTATTGGGAAGATAAAACACATGTGTAAAATGACATTTCTTTTTTCATTATAAAAGTAATTAGTAATTAGGGGCGCCTGGGTGGCTTAGTCGGTTAAGCGTCCGACTTTCACTTAGGTCATGATCTCGCGGTTCGTGGGTTCGAGCCCCGCGTCGGGCTCTGTGCTGACTGCCAGCTCAGAGCCTGGAGCCTGTTTCAGAGTCTGTGTCTCCCTCTCTCTCTGACCCTCCCCTGCTCATGCTGTCTCTCTCTCTCCTAGAAATAAATAAAAATTAAAAAAGAAAGTAATTAGTAATTGGAATTAGAACATTTGGAAAATACAGGCATATGGAAGAAAAGCAAAAATCCTTCATTGCCTGCTATATCACACAGAAACAATTCATGCTATACTTTGGGGCCTTCATACCCAGTGTAGTGGTGTTTTCTTTTTCCTTTTCCTTTTTCAATGCATACTGTTTATTTGGTTTATGTATTTATGGTCATATTATATATATCCAGCTTTTGATACTGCTCTTTCTTAATATGCTATATCATAATAATAAGTGAATGTTAAAATAAGTACTTTGTAAACATCGTTTTTCAAGACTGTATAATATATCAAGTGAATGCACACGAGTTTATAATACACTTTCTGTCTTTGGGGGCCTTAAAGTTGTTTCCAGTTTCTTGGTTAATAGATATAGGGCTCCAATAAACATCTTTGTAAATAAACTTGTTTCTGCTTTTAGAATTATATTCTTAGAAAACATTCCAGAAGTAGACTTTCTGAATCAAAGGGAATAAATAGTTATTAATGACTTTCCACATGTTGTTAGTGTACATTGTTTAATAGTTACTGAATATACATTTTGTCTTCAGCATTATATGAGGCATTTGTATTCACAAATCTTTCCTTAACATTCATAACCACCATCCTGGATAGATATTTTAATTCCAGTTTAATTGACAAAGCACTAAGTTATATGTGTCATAGAACCAGTCATGAGTACAAATCCAAGGAATGAAAAGTTTGTCTTTTGCCTCTTAATCCAATTCTTATTCCACCACACTCCCTGATTCCTTTATATTGGAGATGTTCCAAGAAGAGTGAGCTTATTATTCACCTACTTCAAAAATCATCAGCACAGTTTAATTCTGGACAAGCATGGACTTCCAGCAGATTTTGATGGTTTTCCGATGTCTGTGTGTGAAGCCTGAGATCTTCTACTTCCCTACAGGTATCTTTCTCTAGTTTTCTAAAACCTATCCTTTGACCAGAAATAATCCTGACAGAGGGAAGGAAGAATTATCTGTGGCAACAAGTAATTTGCTGTTTGAGAAGCTCACTTTGATTAATCTTTGTATTTTACCATCTGGTAGTTTTGAAACAAACATTAAGTGTGGGAAATCTACAATGATGTGAATTTTGAATATTTCAACTCAAGTCTGAGTTTATTTTCTATATTTCAGGTTTTTAAAGAAAATACTTCAGAGGGATATATTTGATCTATTAGTTTAATTATATGTCATATTTTCATGTGTTTTAGGTGTACACGATTCATTTTCCCACCTTACTGTAAGTTCCTTAAAGTTAAGAATTAGATCTCATATACAATTCTTTATAAGAATCACTAAAAAAAATGCCCATAAGATGGCATGAATTATTTATAAGTTATAAATTATCTTTCTCTGGACAGAAAGGCAGATAAATCCTGTCCCACTAGAGTCTCCTTTTTAAAGTGTTCAGAATCAAAAATAATTATTCTTGTCATGTTTGTAGTATTAAAAAATCAGAATGTAGAAATATTCAAGTGTATTTTCAAAATAAAGAAGTATTACAGATAATATATATTTGTAGTAATTTATAATTTTTCTACCTCATGGGATTTGTATTGCCCTTGGACATCTCATAGCATTAGTCTGGTGTTTTGATAACATTCAGAGGGCCAGCTGTCATGAGTTTACTGCATTATTTTGTTTGGAGCCATTTTATGTAATCTATGATTTATTTCCCATGCCAATCTGTTGAAAAGCATTATTGGAGTAGAATATTACAGTACCAAAACCGACCACAGTAAAAGATAATTCTGCAAATAAACTATTAAGATCTTTTGATTCAATTATAGAAATTATATAGGCCAAGAAATATGTAGGTATGTATTGATGGATCAGAAATTCCACTGGAAATAAAATGAAATAAAAAATTATTCATTTTCCAAGTGGGATGAGTTTATACTGGTCATTACTTTTCCATGACAAAAATATCCACAAGCTTCAATTTTTTAATGGGGTTGGCAGAATAGCTCCCTATCTTACTTTTTTAAAAAAAAATTAACCAAAAATATAATTTTGCTCGTGAGAGAGAAGATTTTTGCTCACATTCTTGTAACTGAAAGTAAAATTTAGAATATAGATTTCATTTTAAATGATTCATGATCTGAAAAAAAAGAAGAAAGCACAATAGGGTCTTCTTTAAGAAGAGATGAAGAAGCTAAGTGCTAGTAAAGAAGGACATGAACACATGCATTAATACATACCCACTACCTCTCCATCAATGTCACATTTTTTCTTGATTGTACACCAAGTATCACTGATGAGTGCAGAGAAGCCAAGCAAAATGCTTATTCAAACTGTAGGGCATCTTCTTTGTTAAAATCCACTTGTCTAATACCTGTTCATATGTATCTAATATATGGATTTATTTAATAACATTTGTAAATGCTGTTGCATTTATTTAATTAAATGAATTTAACTTAGTGAAGTAATTTAATTTATTGAATTAGTTTAATAAATTTCATGCATTTAATTAATTCATATATACCTAATATAAGGATTTCTTTAATAGCATTTATAAATGCTGTTGTTGCATGTTTAACACCTGATAAAATAATCTTTTTAGTGTATTGTTATATGTGGCTTGCTAATATTTTCTTGAGGACTTTTGTATCTATATTCATCAGGGGTATTGGCCTGCAGTTTTCTTTGTGTTGTCTGTCTGGTCAAGGTAATGCTGACCTTATAGAATATATTTGGAAGCTTTCCTTCCTCTTTTATTTTTATTTTTTAAATAGTTTGAAAAGAATAGGTATTAACTCTTCTTTAAATTTCTCGTAGAATTAAGTCATGAATTTATCTAGTCCTGGAATTTTATTTTGGTAGTTTTTTAAAAAAATTTTAGTGTTTGTTTATTTTTGAGAGAGAGAAGGACAGCATGAGTGGGGGAGGGGCAGAGAGAGAGGGAGGCTCAGAATCTGAAGCAGCCTCCAGGCTCTGAGTGGTCAGCACAGAGCCCAACGTGGGGGTCGAACTCATGAACTGCAAGATCTTGACCTGACCCAGTCAGGCGCTTAACTGACTGAGCCACTCAGATGCCCCTATTTTGGTAGGTTTTTTATTATCAACTCGATTTCATTACTTATAATCATTCTGTTTCGATTTTCTGTTTCTTCCTGGTTCAGTTTTGGAAGATTGTATGTTTCTAGGAATTTATCTATTTCTTCTAGGTTGTCCAGTTTGTTGGCATATAATTTTTCATAGTATTCTCTTATAATTTTTTGTATTTCTCTGGTATAAGTTGTTATTTCTCTTCTGGCATTTCTGATTTTATTTATTTGTGTCTTTTCTCTTTTTCTCTTGATGAGTCTAGATCAGGATTTGTCAGTTTTGTTTATTTTTTCAAAGAACCGGCTCTTGGTTACATTAATTTAAAAAAAAATTTTTTTAGTCTCTATGCCATTGATTTCTGCTCTGATCTTTATTGTTTCCTTTTTTAAATGTTTATTTCTTTTTTTGAGAGAGAGAGAGAGAGAATGGGGGAGGGGCAGAGAGAGAGGGAGACACAGAATACAGGCTCTGAGCTGTCAACACAGAGCCCGATGTGGGGCTTGAACCCATGAAGTGAGAGATCATGACCTGAGGCAAAGTCAGAAGCTTAACCAACTGAGCCACCCAGGTGCCCCTATTATTTCCTTTCTTATGTTCACCTTGTGCTTTGTTTGTTCTTTTTCTAGTTCTTTTAGGTATAAGGTTAGATTATTTATTGTAGTTTTTTCTTGTTTTTTGAAATAGACCTGTATTGATATATACTTTCCTCTAAGAACTACTTTTCCTATGTCCCAGAGATTTTGGACCATTGTGTTTTCATTTTCATTTGTCCCATGTATTTTTTGATGTCTTCTTTACTTGCTTCACTGACCATTATTTATTTAGTATCATGTTGTTTAGTCTTCATGTGCTTATGGTTTTTCCTCTTTTTTCAGTTTTGTGATTTAGTTCAAGTTTCACTGTGTTGTGGTCAGAAAAGATTCAGGGGATGATCTCAATCTTCTTAAATTTATTGAGTC
This sequence comes from Crocuta crocuta, assembly GCF_008692635.1. Lineage (NCBI taxonomy): Eukaryota > Metazoa > Chordata > Mammalia > Carnivora > Hyaenidae > Crocuta > Crocuta crocuta. The sequence continues at coordinate 5,497,418 of NW_027530545.1, read as the reverse complement.
TTGTTTTATGGACTAATATATGATCTCTTCTTGGTAATGTTACATATGCACTTGAAAAGAATAGAATATATTCTATTATTTTGGGGTGGAGTATTCTATATATATTTGTTATGTTCATTTGGTCCAATGTATTATTCAAAGATTTTGTTTCCTTATTGATTTTCTTTCTGGATGATGTTTCCATTAATGTTTAGTGAAGTCTCAAAGTCTCCTACTATTGTTGAATTACTATCACATTCTCTATTTATGTTCATTAATATTTGTTTTCTGTTTTAAAGTCTATTTTGTCTGATATAAGTATTACTATCTCAGGGTTTTTTGTTTTTGTTTTTATTTTTTCACTTCCCTTTGCCTTGTGAATGCTATTCTATGCCTTCACTTTTAGTCTGTATACATCTTTAGGTCTGAGGTTATTCTCTTGTAGGCAGCATATAGATGAGTCTAGTTTATTTTTGTTTCGTTTATCTATTCTGCCACTCTATGTCTTTTGATAGGAACATTTAGACCATTTACATTTAAAGTAATTATTGGTAAATATGTACTTACTCCCTTTTTAAAATTTCTCATCTGGTTGTCTGCATAGTCCTTCATTCTTTGTTTCTTTTCTCTTGCTCTCTTTCTTTGTGATAAATGACTACCTATAGTGTTTTGTTTGGCCTTCTTTCTCTTTATTTTTTTGTGTATCTCTCATAGGTAATGGGTTTATGGTTACCATGCAGTTAATGTATTACATCCTAAGTGAATAGCAGTCCATATTAATCTGATGGTCATTTAAATCAAACACATTCTGAAAAAGAAAGAAAAAGAAAAGGATAGAAAGGAAGAAAGAAAGAAAGAGAGCAGACCTTTCCCCCTTCCTTTCCCCCTTCTCTTCCCTTTTTACTCCTTGTTTTATATTTTATGTATATATTGTCATATTTTATATCTTTTTACTCATATTTTTAATGTCTAATTATGGCTATTTATTTTCCATTTAAAGAAATCCCTTTAACATTTCTTGTAAGGCTGATTTAGTGGTGATAAACTTTATATGTTTTTATCCCAGTAACTTTTTATATCTCCTTCAAATCTGAATGATAACCTTGCTGGGGAGAGGGGCAGAGAGAGAAAGAAAAAGAGAGAATTTTAAGCATGCTCCATGCTGAGCTCCACACAGGGTTCATTCCCATGGCCCTACGATCATGACCTGATCCAGAATCAAGAGTTGGACACTCAACCAACTTAGTGAGCCATGCAGGTGCCCGCTATGTAAAGTATTGATTGTAGGGTTTTTTTCCTTTCAGTACTTTGAGTACATCATGCCACTCCATTCTGGCCTGTGAAGTTTCTGTTGAAACATCAGCTGATAGCCTTATCCATTTTCCTTTGTAAATAACATTTTGTTCCTCTCTTGATGCTTTTAAGATTCTTTATCTTTAACTTTTGATATTTTAATTATTATGTGCTGTGGTGTGGAACTCCTTGTGCTTATCTTGTTTGGAACTCACTGTACTTCTTGGGCTTGGATATCTACTTCCTTCATTAGAGAAATTTTCAGTTATTATTTCTTCAACTAAGTTTTCTTCTACACCTTTCTCTCTCTCTTTTTTTTTCTTCTGGGATCCCTATAACGTAAATGTTTCTCACTTGATGTTATTCAAGAGATCTCTTAATTTATCCTGATTTTTAAAAATTCATTTCTCTTTGTGCTGGTCAGCTTGGGTTCTTTCTATTACCCTACCTTCCAGATCACTGATGTGTTCTTCTGTGTCCTCTAATCTACTGTTGATTCCCTCTAGTATGTTTTTTATTTCAGTTATTATATTCTTCAACTCTGATTGGCTCTTTTTAATATTTTCCATCTCTTTATTGAATATCTCATTGAGTTTTCCCATTCTTTTTCCCAGCCTGGTGAGTATCTTTATGATAATTACTTTATCAGACATTTTGCTTATTTCTGTTTCTTTTTAAATTTTTTTAATGTTTATTTATCTTTGAGAGAGAGAGGAAGACAGAGTGCGAGTGGGGGAGAGTCAGAGAGAGGGTCCAGGCTTGAACTGTCAGCACAAAGCCTGACCTGGGACTCAAACTCATGAACCATGAGATAATGACCTGAGCCAAAGTAATAGATTCAACCAACTGAGCCACCCAAGTGCCCCAGCTTATCTCTGTTTCATTTAGTTCTTTTTCTGAGGGTTTTTCTTTTGAAGCATATTTCTCTGTCTCCCTATTTTGGTTGGCTTTCTGTGTTTGTTGCTATGAACTATGCAAAATGGCTACTTCTCCTAACGTTGAAGGAGTGGTTTTGTGTATGGCATCCCCTGTACAAATTGTGTGTGCTTGGTGACTCTTGCTGGCTGACTGGAGCTGTGGCTGTACATGTTAGTTATTGTTTTTAACCATGAAGTTTTACAGAACAAATAAAGAAAAAACTAAGAATAATAAGAGAAAAAATGATAATAAAATAAAAGAAAAAAGAAAAAGAAAACAGAAAAGAAAAAAGATGAAAAGGAAACAAAAAAGGGAGTATAAAAAAAAGAACAGAACCAAAAGAAAATAAAAACAAAACGGGACAAATGGTAAAAAGTAAAAGCAAAACAAACAAATAAAATGCACAAAACTGCAGCTTGTTTTCTGTGTCCTAGTGCCACAGGGAAGTTGATCTGGGCTTGTTGATCCTGGGCTTGCTAAAGCTCACTCTGGTCACAAGCTCACTGAGATGACCAGACCCACCTGTTACAGTGTCTGGATGCTTCTCCAGCCTAGGCTTTTAAGATGTGGTGGGAATGTAAACCATGTGTTTTCCAGCCCCTGTGACCTGGAAAACTTTCCTGCAGGTCATCCACTGCTTTGGCAGAGTTCTAGTGCTGTATCTTTGATATGCTAGTTATTCTTTTAAATTGGGGGGGGGGGGGTTCTGTGCCCAAGGACAGAGGGACCTGTACTGGTCCATCAGCACTATTCCTCCCGAGTGCTATTCAAAGCCTAGGGGCTTAGGGTTCCCTTTGTTACCATGTCTCTGCTTCTCTTGCTGTTTTCTTGCCATTCACTCTATCTTTGGTTGTTCAGTAGTGTTCAGTTAGCCCTCAGTTCTTCTTCAGGATGAATTTTTCTATAAATAGGTGTAATTTGGTATGTTCCACACAGGAGTGGAGTTCAGGGTCTTCTACATCAGCATCTTGAACCAAATTCCTATTACAGCATCATTTTAAGGAATGTTAATTTTTTTGAAAATTAACAGTAAGTGCTTTCATCCTCTCAAATTCTGGAATATTCATTTTCATAATAAATGCATTTTAAACCACAATGAGATATCACACCCGTCAGAATGGCTAGTATCAAAAAGACAAGAAGTAACAAGTGCTGGCAAGAATGTGGACAAGAGGGAACCCCTGTGCACTGGTGGTGGGAATATAAATTAGTACAACCACTGTGGAAAACAGTATGGAAGTTCTCCAAAAACATTAAAAGTAGAGGGGCATCTGGGTGGCTTAGTCAGCTAAGCATCTGACTTCGGCTCAAGTCATGATCTCACAGTTCATGAGTTCAAGCCCTGTGTCGGGTTCTTTGTTGACAGCTCAGAGCCTAGAGCCTGCTCCGGATTCTGTGTCTCCCTCTCTCTCTCTGCCCTTACCCTGTTTGTACTCTCTCTCTCTCTCTCTCTCAAAAATTAGTAAACATTTAAAAAATGTTTTAATTAAAAGTAGAAATACAGTATGATTCAGTATTTCTATACCTGGGTGCTTACCCAAGCAAAATGAAAACACTAATTTGAAAATATATGTGCACTCCTGTGTTCATTGCAACATTATGTACAATAGCCAAGATATTGAAGCAACCTAAGTGTCCATTTATAGATGAATGGATAAAGAAGATGTGGTGTGCATATATATGTAACANATACTATACTATATATATTCTATATTATTATATATGTGTAATGGAAAATTATTCAACCATAAAAAATGAGATCTTGCCATTTGAGACAACAAGAATGGACCTAGAGGTTATTATACTATGTGAAATAAGTCAGTCAGAGAAGGACAAATACCTTATGATTTCAATTATATATGGAATCTAAATAAAACAAAGGAGGAAACAAACAAAAAACCTGAAACAGACTCATAGAGAGTACAGACTTGCTGGTTCTCAGAGGAATGAAGAGGGTAGGATGGGTGAAATAGGTGAAGGGAATTAAGAGACACAAGCTTCCAGATATAAAATAAATAAATCATAGAAATGAAAAGTATGGCATTGGAATATAGTATATAATAATGTTGTATGGTGACTAATCATAATTACACTTACTGTGGTGACCATTAAGTGTAAAGTATTAAAGTGTCAAATGACTATGTTGAGCAGCTACAATGAAAATACAGTAAAACTTTGACTTGCGAGCCTATTTCCTTCCAGAAACATGCTTTTAATCCAAATCCAAAGCACTTGTATATCAAAGCAAATTTCCCCATAAAAAATAATGGAAACTCAGATGATTTGTTGCACAACCCAAAAATATTCATATAAAAATGATTACAGTACTCTAATAGAATACAAAATACAAAGAAAAATAAACAAATTTACATGCTTTAGCTTTGAAAACTTTCATGGCTGGTATGAGGGAGACAAGAGAGAGGAGAATCTTATTGTGTAGAACCACTTTCACTGTCACTAATGGAATCACTGCTATTTATTGGCTCAATGGAATCTTTTTCTTTTTGTGCAACTTTATTAAATTTTTTTAATGTTTTATTTATTTCTGAGAGAGAGAGAGAAAGAAAGAGAGAGAGAGGGGGTGAGCAGGAGAAGGTCGGAGAGAGGGAGACAGAATCTGAAGCAGCCTCCAGGCTCAGAGCTAGCTGTCAGCACAGAGCCTGATGTGGGGCTCGATCCGTGAGATCATGACCTGAGCCAAAGTCGGATGCTTAACCAACTGAGCGACCCAGGTGTCCCTTTTTGTGCGACTTTAACAAGGAACCTATCCAATGACATTTGCTTTTGCCTCCTTTTGAGGATTTCGTGGAAATGTGATGTTGCATTGTCGTGAAACAGATTGATCACTTGCACTGTTGCAGCCTTATTCGCATGGTGCTTTTCCACAAAATTTTGCACTGTTTCCCACATCTTATACATCTCCCTAATCTCATTTGAAGTGAAGGATTCCTCTGCTTTTTTCTTCTTTGCAAAGGAGATGCAGAGGTAGACTTCTTAAACAATCTTGCAACTTTGGCCACTCGCCTACCTCATTCATGCTTCTTGATGATTTCCTTCTTAACTTCCACTGTAATCATCTTCTTACCATCTTTCTTTTCAACTTTTTTCTGCATGGGGACCATTGTATATGTTCACATGGATGTTGACTACAGTACAGTATTAATAAACTGTTATCATATACTGTATTTAATGTAACTGATAATAAGGCAGCAGAGGAAACAGTTTATATCTGCAGGCAACCTGACCTAGAATGAAGCAAAGTATTCCTAAGTTTACTCTTGTATGGAAAAGCAAATGACTCTCCATACGTGCTTTGAAGTAGCAAAAAATACACTAGTGCCAGTTGTGGGCACCTTCCAACATTCTCAAAATCACTGATTTCTGCCAGACATTACAGCCTGAGACTGACCATCTGAGCATGGGAGACGATTACCCACAATCCTGCAGAGAAAGAGGGAGAGAGAGAGAGAAGGAACAACCATTAACTTAATTGTGATCAGGTGACATTTGGCATCACATAATACTTGTATTGTAAGACATTGCTCATTTGTCAAATTAAAATTTATTAGAAATGTTTGCTCAACTTGCAGAACATTCACAGAACAAGTTATTCATAATCCAAGGTTTTACTCATATATTGTGTATCAACTATACTTAAATAATAAAAATTTAAAATTAAATAAATTTTAAATTATATAAGCTATTCTTGAATATTCAATAAGTGGGCATAATATTTTTCAGTACAGTTAATAAACATAATATTTTAAAATGTTTCTGAAAATAAAATGGATTAGTTCAATTTGGTAAATTTTGCATATTGGTTATTTACTAAATTGATACTTTGGAGATTAATATTCTGGTGAAATAGCCTGCTTCTTTATGGCAGGACTGGAATGAGTTCATTATGACAGAAAGACCTGGAAAAGAAATGAGTATAAGAGAGAGAAGTTATAAACCAAGAACACTTGGAAGGTTTAATTGGATGGAAATTGAGCTACACCACAGGATTGTATTGTCAATCAGACTCACAGAAATCAGATATTTTAGTCAGCATCAAGCTTTACTAATAATTTCGAGGATACAGGTGATCATATAAGCTCTAGATGAAGTAAATAAAGGAATAAAACAACTTATATGAGTCCCTGGGTCCTTCCTTTTGAGACTGAATATACACAGCTGGCCTAGAATAATAGATGTAGTCTCTAAGTGAGGTTTGTGGGCTTGTTCACATGGCAGAGAGTAAATTATGAAACATCTCCATTCTATATCCCAGAGAGTTGATTTGTTTTTATGGCACTCTCCAGAGAGCCATGCTTCAAAATCTGTAGATCCTGGGTTTATTTACAGGTATTTCTTTGGCCAAGGATGTCTTAAAAAAGGCATTCTACAGATTGTCTTTTCCTCCTAACAAAACTCATTAGCCTTTTTCCATGTAGATTCAGTTGACAGGCTTGAGGCCAGATCATTGGGTTTCTTTCCTTTAAACTAATAGTGTCCCACTAAAAAGGAAGTGATTATAGGACAGTTGCTTGACTCCTTTTATTTCCAGGAATTTGGGTGAATTTAAAGATACATTTATATAATTGTGCAAAAGAAAAAACAAGCACAAAAAATGAAAAAAATAAAGATATTTAGAAACTCAAGAAAAATACAAGAAAGACAATGAAGTCATACTGATTCACAGCTCTTCAGAGAATAATATTTATGTAGTTATAAAACTTAAGTGCATTTACAAATTGAAAATTTAATCATGATTATAGAAAAGAATGTAAGTGTATAAATACATATGATGTAATTTTGGAATCGAAACAGTAGGTGAGCTGAAAGGAATAGAATGGATGATAAAATGTTTATCTTATATAATAAAATCAAGCTACTCTCCATCCTGTAGGACAAAAGATAAAGGAACTAGTATATTATTTTGTTATAAGATTAACCAATTTTGAACTAAAATTAGTGGTAAAATTCAGTTGAAAATGTTGTTTGGGAGAGAGTAAGAAAGGTGATATAAGTCAGGTATTCATATATCATAATAGTATGTCCAAAGATAAATGTCACACTAGGAAACTAGTTGCAGTTTATATAAAATGCATAATATAATCTCCTTGATATACACAGGGTCTCCACAAGCCAATAAAAGAAAAATATATGAACTAGCTACAGAAATGGGCAAAGAAAATGAATAGGCAGTTTACCCATTTAAAAAAGATAAACATAAAAATAGCCAAAAAAGGATAGGGTGCTTTATTTTATTTGTGTTGAAATGAAGACATAAAAAAGAATGAAATCTTGCCATTTGTGACAACATGAATGGATCTAAAGTGCTAAGTAAAATAAGTCAGTCAAGTCTTTCCAGAGGGGAGATGGATTGGGGGATGGGTAAAATTGGTGAAAAAAATTAAGAGTACACATCATGAACATTGAGTAATATATAGACCTGTTGAATCACTATATTGTACATCTGAAAACTACGATAACACTGTATGGCTAATTATACTGGAATTTTGAAAAGAAAGAAAGAAAAGGAAAAAAAAGCATAGAAGGTAAGTCAATGAAATAACATATTTTTAACCTATCAGACAGATAAAAACTAAAAATAGTGATAGTCAGTGTTGCAGAAGATCTTTGGAACTAGGAACTTCCGTAAATATTGGTAGAGTATATACCCACGTATACTTTAAAATAAACTTTTTATTCTACAACAGTTCAGATTTACAGAAAATTTGAGAGGATAGTATAGCGTTCTTATATACCCTGTACCAGTTTCCCCTATTATTAACGATTTAGGTCAGTTTGGTACGTTTGTTACAGTTAATGGCCTATTATTAGGGTAAGTCCATACCTCATTCAGATTTCCTTCGTTTTTACCTAATGTCCTTTTCTGTTGTTGTTGTCCTAGGATCTCATCTAGGATAGCACATTACTTTTAGTTATCATGTCTCCTTAGGCTCCTCTTAAATGTGGTGGTTTTAGAGATTTTACTTGTATTTGATGGCTTTGAACACTAGTTAGGTACTTTGTGGAATGTCCCTCAAATGGAATTTGTCTGGTGTTTCTGTTATGATGAGATGAGCATGGGGGGAGACCACAGAGGTAAAGTGTCATTTTCAATATATCATATCAAGATCACATACTAAGAACACAACTTGTCACTGCTGATGTTGATGTCACATTACTGCAAAATCAGTCCTTTTCCTCTCCATTTTCATACTGCCTTCTTTGGAAAGAAGTCACTAGGTACAGCTCACACTTAAGGAATTGGGAGTTATGATCCACCTTTTTGATAGAAAATGTACATAAATTATTTGTAATTATTTTCTATTCTTGGTGTTTTTGTATTCTTTAGAACTTTGCCTTCTTGGAAATGTCAAGTAGTTGGAATTGTACAGCATGAAGCCTTTTCAGATTGCTTTTCTTTTAGAAAAATGCGTTTAAGATTCCACCATGTCTTGTGATTTGATAGCTCATATACTTTTATCTTATGTACCACAGTTTGTTTATCCATTCACATATCAGTAGATAATCTTAGGTGATTCCAGTTTGGGTCAATTAAAAGTCAAGTAAAGGTGCTATAAACGTTCACCTGCAGGTTTCTGTGTGAATATAAATTTATGAGTTTTCAAATCAGTTGGGTAAATGCCTTGGAACAAAATTGTTGTATCACATGGTAAAACTTTGTTTAGCTTTGTAAAATAACTGCCAGATTGTCTTCCAAAGTGGCTATACCAGTTTGCATTCCTAGAGGCAGGGAATTACAGTTCCTGTGGCTATGCATCCTTGTCAGCAGCGGGTATTGCCAGGTTCTTTTGTTTTCATTGCTGTTGTTGTTTTTAGCCATTGCAATAGGTGTATAATGGTATATAGAAGACAATTTAGTACTCTTCCCAAAATTCAAAATGTGAATACCATTTGGCACATAAAAGATTTACGTAACTGATAAGCTTGCAAGCATATATTTTTTAAGTATGCCTTTTTATAAAGCAAATTGTAGCACTCTATGTGGAGTAGGGTTCTATTTCCATAAAAAAGATAGATATGTTAATGCATAGGACACGTTGGTAGGTGCATACAAGAAATCATTACTAGTGATTTCCTCTGGAGCAATAAATGTAGATTTAAGTTGGGACTATGGTGAGGAAGGTGGCAAAAAAAAGAGACCATTATTTATTACTTTGTACCTTCCTGTAGAGTTTCAATTTAATAATAATATAGTCCCTTTTTAATAAAAAAATTGAAATGCTATACATTAGCTGTAACTTATAAAAAGAAACTTCTTCCCATGATCTGGAAAATATGGACTGAGATTATTTCAAGCCAAATAATTCAACTTTTACATTTTAACAAAATTATGTTGAATTGTGCTCAAAATTCAAAGTATGGTTTTAAAAAATTCACATTAAATTGATGTGAACAATATCCTTAAAACTTACAGTATTTTTCTAGCTTCCGAGACTCTTCCACTTTTTTTCCCCAGAAACTCCTTCCAATATCTGTGGCAATTCCTAAATCAGACTCACCATTTTTAGAGTTTGGAAAGCATTCTAAGATTATTGGATGAATAGCTTACTATCCAGATGAAAGATAAGCCTGACCCATTATTTTACAAAGAATTCAGTATAAAGTACTTTACAGTAAAATAGATTTAGGAAATCTCTTTATCCAAATATTTAAAAAATGCAATCCTTTAAGGAAACTTCATACCATATTAATTAGTCATCTATTCAGCAAACTGATGTGTTCATGTATTTTTAATGAAGGTTAAATGTATAAAAGGATTCACTGATTTCCAATTTTCAGATGAGCTCTGGTTTCCTATGTGACTCTTCCATCCAGACCAATTATAAGAGAAACCAGCCAAGGGTGAAAGTTTAGGTTCAGAGGAAATTAATGAGTTTCTTTTTTAAAAATCTCAGACATTTCAATTATTAGCAAATACTAAAATAAAGTGAACATCTGAAAAGTCTTCCATTTGCATTCAGTAGCTTTTTTTGAGTTCTGGAAGTAGTTGACACAGGTAAGGGGATTCAAATTATTCCTGCTAGAACCTACATACTGATTTCAATCCTGCATATTTTATGTGCTGCAGTACCCATAAAAAGCAGAACTTTGTAAATGAAAGCAGTGCCAAAATCTTAAATATAATAAGTAAATATATTCATATAAATAAGCAACAATACTAATTTTTCTTTCTTCTCTTTTTGCTACTAATATTCAGAAGAGTGTATCTTTTCCAGTTGTAGCAACAACTAATAAGGCTGATGATATGATAATGTCGCTGTTAACAAACTATCAGAAAGAGAAATCAAGCAAAGAATCCCATTTGCAATTGCATCAAAACATAAAATTAAAAACCTAAGGAACAAATTTAACCAAGGAGGTAAAAGACCTGTATACTTAAAACTGTAAGACATTGATGAAAGAAATTGAGAAAGACACAAATAAATGGAAAAATATTGTGTGTTCATAGATTGGAAGAACTAATCTTATTAAAATGTCCATAGTACCCAAAGCAAACTATGGATTCAGAATAATCCGAATCAAAATTCTAATGGCATTTCCCACAGAAATAGAACAAACAATTCTAAAATTTGTATGGAACCACAAAAGATTCTGAATGGTCAAAGCAATCTTGAAAAAGAACAAAACTGGAGGGATCACACTTCCTGATTTCAAACTATATCACAAAGCTATCATAATCAAAACAGTTTGGTATTTGCATAAAAGTTGACCTATAGATCACCGGAACAGAATAGAGGGCACTAAAGTAAACCCATGCATATGTGGTCAATTATATAATGATAAAGGAGCCAAGAATGAATGTACAATGGAGAAAGAACAGTCTCTTCATAAAATGGTGTTGAGAAAACTGGACAGTTATATGCAAAAGAATGAAACTGGCCCACTGCCTGATAGCATAAACAAAAATAACTAGAAATGGATTAAATACTTGAATGTAGGATCTGAAACATGAAACTTCTAAAGAAAAATATAGGCAGTAAGTTCCTTGACATTCATCTCGGTGATGGTTCTTTGGATTTGATGCCAAGAACAAAGGCAACAAAAGCAAAAATAAACAAGTAGGACTACATCAAACTAAAAATCTTCCATATAGCAAGGAAAGCATCACCAAAATGGAACATAGTAAATTGGAGAATATATTTACAAGTCATATATCTGATAAGGGGTTAATATCCAAAATATATAAAGAACTCCTACAATTCAATAGCAGAAAGTTTAAAAATCCAATTTAAAAAAAGGCCAGAGGATCTGAATAGATACTTTGGCCAACAGGTATGTGAAAAGTTACTCAACATCACTAATCACCAGGGAAATGAAAATTAAAACCACAATGAGATATCACCTCATGCCTGTTAGAACAGCTATTATCAAGAAGACAAGAAATAGCAAGCATTGGTGGATATGTGGAAAAAGAGAACCCTTCTATACTACTGACAGGAATGTAAATTGGTACAGCCACTGTGGAAAACAGTATGGCGGTTTCTCAAAAAAATAAAAAACAGCCACCATACAATCCAGCAATTCCACTTCTGGGTATATCCAATGGAAGTGAAAACACTAACTTGAAAAGATTAGTGCTTATACTACTTAGTAGATACACCCCTATGTTCAGTACAGCATTATTTACAATAGCCAAGATTTGGAAACGACCATCAACCGATGAAGGGAGAAAGAAAATGTGGTATAATATAAACAAGGGGATATTGTTCAGTCATAGAAAAAGAATGATCTTGCTATTTCTGACAACATGGATGAACTTTGAGGGTATTATGCTAAGTGAAATAAATCAGACAAAGACAAATGTTATATGATCTCACTTATATGTGGAATCTAAAAACCAAACAAAAATAAATGAAAACCCATGCTTATAGACAGATACAGAAAAAAGGTTGGTGGTTATGAGATAAGAGTTCAGTGGTGAGCAAAGGGTGAAGGGAATCAAAAGATACAAAATATACAGTTATAAAATGAGTTATGAGGCTGTAAAGTACACCATGGCAAACGTAGTTAATGATACTATAATGCATATTTGAAAATTACTCAGAGAATAAATCTTAAAAGTTCTCATCACAANGGCTGTAAAGTACACCATGGCAAACGTAGTTAATGATACTATAATGCATATTTGAAAATTACTCAGAGAATCTTAAAAGTTCTCATCACAAAAAAAAAATTCTCTAGCCAGGTATAGTAAAGGATGCTCACTAGACTTATTTTGGTGATCATTTTGCAATATATACAAATATCCAATCATTATGTTGTATACCTGAAACTAATATTGTATGTCACTTATACCTCAACAACAACAAAGAGAAAATGTCACTGTTGTAGACCGAATTGTGTCCTCTGAAAAGTCATATGTTGAGGGCCTTATACTCAGTACCTTAAAATGTGACTGCAGAGTCTTTAAAGTGATAATTAAGTCAAAATGAGGCCCTTAGGGTGGGCCTTAATTCTATATGACTAATGCCCTTGTATGAAAAGCAGATTAGATGTGCAAGAAGATACCAGGGTACTCTGTGTGTGTGTGTGTGTGTGTGTGTGTGTGTGTATAAGAGTTTAGGATACTTACAAGAAATTCTACTTGAGGGTCATAGGGGAGAATGTATTTACTTGTAAATGCCTAAGAACAAAATGCATTGTAGAAGAGGATTTTCAAAGCAGTATAGGTGATCAAGCCTAACTTGCTACCCTGGCCTCTTTTAAGAGAGGAAGGAAGGAATTCATTATATGGAGTTGGGGAAGGAAGGGATGCAAGTAGGGGCACCTTAGCTTGAAGACCTGATGTGCTGAGCATGCACCCTCATGCCCTGAGAGCCGTGCCGAGAGAAAGCTAAGCCCAGCCACCTCACAGAGAATGCCAGAGCCAATAATGGTAAGTTCCAAAACACACAAATGTATAAATAGCTCAGCAAAGGCCTTTATCATGATACTTTCTAATTATAATTTCCAACATGAAGGCTCTACATAATTTCAGTGTCTGAGGTTTAATCCTTACAGAAAGCATCTCAGAAATAAGTAGAATGTTTTTTCATCCAGCCTGTTCCTAAGCAGCTTATAGTTTTGGTATCTGACATTCTCAAGTTCAAAGCTAAAACCAGATAAAAACTCTCATTGTATTAAATGACCTCAATCATCACATAATCCTGGTAGATTTTAAATACATCAATCCCTTTTGAATTGTTTCTTATTCCAAATGTTTTTTTTCTTCCAAACTTAATTGTCTATAGAATTAAATTAAGGGGAACAAATTACTTAGAAATGAGGCAGTGGGTAGAAAGATTAAAGGAGAAACTCATGTATGGGTTAACCCATGAAGCAGGACTACATAGCAGGATTAGAGTTAACTGTTGGAGAATGTAGGCCCTTACGACTAGTTGCCAATTTAATCTCTTAAATCCAGACAGAGGCCATGTCCTCTGGCCCCAGCACAAATGCCTATACATGTTGGCCAGTTTCAAAGACCAAAGATTGAATTCAGAATCAGGAAGGAGAGATGGAACTAGAGGAACATGGCTGTAAATTCCTTCTGGAATAATAAAATGTTTTACTTCAGCTGAGGGACTTCAACATACCGTAAGTGATGTGAATTGGCAGTTTCTAGAAATACATCCAGTCATTGTGCATCCGACTTTGGCTCAGGTCATGATCTCTCTGTTCATGAGTTTGAGCCCTGTGTTGGGCTCTGTGCTTACAGCTCAGAGCCTGGAGCCTGCTTCAGATTCTGTTTCCCTCTCTCTCTGCCCCTCCTTTGCTCCTTCTCTATCTCCCTCTCACTGAAAAAATAAATTTTAAAAACACATTAAAAAATTGATAAGTCATAAATAGTTCCCTATAAAAAAAGGAAGGAAGGAACAAAGGAACGAAGGAACGAAGGAAGGAAGGCAGGCAGGCATCCACTGCCTGGGCAACCACAGATTAGAACCAGGAAGCATCATTAACTGTTTGTGTGACACCAGGAAAGTTGTGGTTGTGGTGTGGATGGGGAAATTACTCAGGAATGTTTGTCTGCTTAGGCGGTACCCGCCTGTCTTCTAAGGAACTCTAGATGTACACCATGGCCTGTGATAAGCACTTTGCACACATTATCTGATTTAATCATTGGATGAGGCAGTGTTGTGTCTCCAAACTGCAAAGGATGACCCATCTGGAAAGTTGTAGCTCCAGGCAAGGCACCCAGGTTTATTTGTTCCATGTTGTTCTCTCTTCCATATTTTGTCCTACATAGTTTTGTCTCTCTACTGTGATCATTCAGATTTTCAAAAAATACTCTACTTTCCAGCATTTTTAAGAGCACACACTCTAAGTTACATACATTCTGACTGGCATCTCCAGTATCCTATGCAGCATAGCTAGATCTAAGCACCCTTGGTTTATTCTTGCTCACTCATTTTTATTTTTATGGTTAAGTCTCAGTATTTATTTGGGGCACAAATAGCTTAGATGATGAAAAGTAATGGTAGTTAACTCCCCTCAACAAGTGAAAAGTGTCATTTAAGTAACATATGACATATCATCTAAATATTAATGGTGAGATGGCTTAGTTTGGATTCTTCCAGACCAAAACCTGAGATATGATTCAAAAGCAAGTAATTAATTTGGAAGGTATAGGAAATAGCTGTAGGAGAGTGAGGAATTGATATCAGGAAAGGAAGAGACCAGTAAAAGGTGAAGTATTAAGCCATCTATTAAAGTGAGTGACTGGAGTTTAATCCTGAAGGGAAATTCTACAAAACCCACACTTTGGTTTATTTCCACTGAGGAGCAGTGGAGCTGGCATATTTATGTAGCAACTCTGGAGAGTCATAGATAAGGGCTACTCTTGGGGAAATGAATTCCCTAGTAACTCCCACCTGCCCTGTGCTGGCCTGAGAGTGCCTTTTGTATTTTGGGGAAACGGTGCCCTTAGGCACAGAGATGCAGATATTGGCAGTTGGAAGTTAGCTGGAAGTTCTAAAGGATATGGGCAGGGCAAGGATAACTTCTGCTACCAAAGGAAATCTCTTTTTTTCCATGTGCTAATTTCAGAGACCTTTGCCTGACTACCAGATCATAACTGTGAAAGTAATAATCAACTGAAATTTAGGTTAAATAAAAAAGAAACTGAGTTTCTGAAATGAATGAAGGTAGGGAGAGGTATTGGGTACTTAAATTCTGGAAGAAATCCATGGCTTTGTTAAGACAGACTAATTTTGTATGGTTTTTGTTTGGTAGAGCACCTCCTTGTCCATATCGCTGCTTTCTGGAGGGGGAGAGGGAGGGGAAGTAAGCAATGATAGGAAGGGGAGGGGCTCCACCAAACAAAAATCATGGAAAATAAGTCTCTTCAGAAACCCATGTAAGACTTCCTACTGAATTTATATACCCAATGCCTTCACAAATATAAGTCAGACAGTTGAGTCCTAAGAGTTGGGGGGGGGGGTAGAGGTGGAGGGAGACAGTGGGAGAAATCAATGATAACATTCTCGGAATTTTTTTTATGTATGCTGCCATAATGGCAGACACACTGGTTAGGATGTCCACTGGATAGTGATGGGACAGGGGGAAAGAAAGAGAAAGAAAGAAAGAAAGAGAGAAAGAGAGAGAGAGAGGGAGGGATGGAGGGAAGGGAAGAGAGAGAGAGAGAGAGAGAGAGAAAGAAAGAAAGGAAGGAAGGAAGGAAAGAAAGAAAGAAAGAAAGAAAGAAAGAAAGAAAGAAAGAAAGAAAGAAAGAAAGAAAGACAGAAAGAAAAAGAAAGAAAACATGTAAAAATGTGAAATATTAACTGTATGGCCAAAAGATAAACCAAGATAGCTTAGCAGAATGGAAGTTACTCACCTGTACAGAAGAGAGAAGTACGAAGAAAATGGAGTGGAGGACAGATGCACTGAAGCACAAAGGGAAATTCATTGCTTGCCCAAGTCTTTAGCCTCAACTCTTTCCTCTGCTTATCATTTCCAGCCACTCTGCCTTCCCTGTTCTACATCAAGTATGTTAATTATGCTCCTATCTCAGGGCCTTTGCCCTTGCTCTTCCCGCTACCTGAATCACTCTTCTAAGATATCTTCAGTGCTCATTTTCTCACCTCCTACAGATCTTTGCTCAAATGGTAACTTCTGCAGAGGCCTTCGTTAACTCCCTTATTCACTTTGTATTCTTCTGGCATCCCCTGTGTCTCATGCCTAGCTTATTTCCTCCACAGCACTTAGTACATTCTAATATAATGTAATACAATATAATTTGAATGAATTTATTTTTAAGCATATCTCTTTTCCCACATGATTGAAGGTTCCAGGGATGTTTGGCTGTTGCCTTCAATGTTGCATCCTCAGCACCAACTTCGTTGCCTGACATATAGCAGGCTCTTAGCAAATATTTGCTAAATGAATATTCTAATCAGCAAGCGGTTCATTGTGAACTTCTGGACAGTAGGGTATTCTCAGTGGAAAGGAAGTTGGGCCTAATTAAAATTCAGCACATAAAACTCAAGCATCAGATTTTAGGTCTTGAAATAGACACACTTGGATTTTAATCATACATGGCCTAAGGCAAAACAACCAATCCCTGAGCCTGTTTCCTCTTCTGTAAAATAGGCTTAATTATCCTTACTTCATAGGTTACTGTTAGGATTAATGAGGTAACAAATGCACTGTCAATATTGTCTACTTTGGATTAAAAAATTAGAGGTCATTAGTATAATTAATAATGGATCTGGCTAAGAATCATTTGTTGACGTTACTATTTTGCTTCTTCCCAAACAATCCCTTTTGTTGGTTTTTGAGGTCCTGAGTTACAGAGTTTATTGATTCTAGAAAGGCTGAGTGGTGCCAGCCGTCAGGAATGCTCCTTGTAGCATCCGGCCAAGGACTGTTACATAACTAACATCATGATAAAGACTTTAGATGAAGGATCCCTGGGCAGGGCCCGTCTCCTGTGTTTTCGCATGTTTACAAGGTGTGATGCTGGGGAAGCTTCCAATGTCAGATCAACAGTGATCTGCCTGCCTGACAACCTCTCTGCTCCTTACCGAGCTCTGACCAAGGATGGCTTTTCCTCTCAGACTTAGATGGCTGCTGAAACATGAGCCATTTGAAAGCTCAGGCTTCCTGCAAACAAGCAGGCAGGTTCCTCGCACTCTCTGAGGTGGAAGTCATTCTCTAGAGCTGCCAAATCTTTTTTGGACTGTGGAGTAGTTGTTTTGGTTTCCAAGTCCTGCTCGACTACACTGAACAAATACCTGGCTTCTCATCAATAACATTCTTACTTGGGCAAATAGGTGACAGTGTCAGTAGAAACTAACAAGAAAAATGTGTGGTGGTAAAAACCTTGCCTTTGGAAACATAATCGCAGTTTCACTGGTTCTGCCTTACTTAGAGATCCCAGGACACTGTGTGCCACTGTACTGAAATTGACCTTCGATAAAATTGGCACTGGCAGCTAGCAGTCAAATTTGAAATGTTTCAGGCAGTAGAGCTGCTTTGGAATCTCTCCCACATACCAATACATCTCTTGATCTTGAGAAAACATTTCCCGATATTCAGGAACTTTTCCATTGTTCCCTTCAATGTCCCCAAGAGGACAAATAGGCTTTCCTAGACCTCTTGACGCCCACATAACCTTCCCATAGTAAGCACTGGCCTGTTAGAAGGAAACTGCATTCACTGGGGAATGTGAATCGAACACTTGTTCCGTAGCTGTTTAGCTTTTCTAAATTTTGGGGGGGTGAAGAAAGGGCCTGAGAATGTTGTTGCACTGAGTGGGAGTTTTGTGCATGGAATTCTTCCCTGCTGTGTCATCATAGTGATGTTGTCAACATCGCATCATCCCTAATGCATTCCGGAGCTAACTGCCACTGAAGAGTTAAATTTTATATGAACCCTGAGTGATTGTGGGATCTGGGTTAACCACCTATCTTTTGTCAGCCAACTTATTCTTCTAAAGTTAAGCATCTTGAAGACATGGTGTGATCTAATATAGTATTATCAGATTTGCCAATTCTAATCAGTCATTTTTCCCACAGTATGTTCTTGAACATTAATTCTGTGAGCTGCCCAGTGAAAAAGAAGGTTTGCTAAGACCTTAGCGGCTTTACAAGTTCTGTATAATCTCACCCCTTTTGTAGAGACTTGTCATGTTGAGTACCACATTAAATGACCTGAAAAGGGCCACCAAAAATCCATTTGTTTCACTTGGCTTATTCTGGAATTTGCCAAATTTATTTGACCACCATTCTCTTTTTCTTTTGTTCCATCTGGTAACATTCGGTAGAACTAGCAAGTATTCCAGGAGAATTAGCTTGGGTGACTCTGTCCTAAATACAATAAACATAACTAAATGTTGTTCAGAAGTTGGAGTTCTCAAAACCATAGCCATTAGTGTTTTGGTAATCCCCAAATGGAATTGTTTTAAGCAGGGGTCTGCAAACATTTTCTGTAAAGGAACATGCAGTAAATATTTTAGACTTTGTGTGAAATATGATCTCTGTAAAAACTACTCAACTCTGGTCAAATGTGAAATTAGCCACAGACAATACCTAAACAAATGGGTATGGCTATATTCCAGTAAAACTTTATTTATAAAAAACAGACGGCAGCCTCAATCTGGGCCAGGGGCTGCAGCTTGCAAACCCTTGTTTTAGAATAGGCAACCACCTCTCATTCACAATTCAGTTGTACGGTACCTTGAGAGTACATGTAAGATACAAAAGCTTGTTGTGATTTTGTTCTACAACCACATCTGGCCTACATTAACTTTCAGGAGACCAAAGTGTAGTTCACTCAGGTCAGTGTCTAAAGTTCTTCTCATGGTACTCACTACCAAGGTGAACTGGTATCCTCAGAAAGGGGCCAGAGCCAGTGTGCTCTTTGCAACTAAGAGAACCAAGATAAGCAGAAGAAGGCTTGATACTTTGATACTTTGATACTGCTGCCTTGATACTTTGCTTTACTTCTCCTCAAATGGCTAACTAGAAATTTCCTGGTGAAAAGGGAGGAGATTTACCAATAGGATTCCAAACTTCCTTTCAGAGGTTAAGTAAAACAGGGAGGTGTTTAGGAAAGGAAATCTGCCATAAGTGCTAGAAAACCAAACCTGTGGTTATTTTAAGTCAAGCCTTACTGCAGAAGCAAGTCTCCATTATGCACAAGGGACCACCCACCCAAGGAGCATCCAAAGATAATAATCTATGAGAAAGGAGGCCACAAAAATGTGGATGCTGAATTTCTGGCAGGACCTTGTTGTTCATGTTTAAAGAAGTGATTGTCCCTTAGATACCAAGGCCATTTCACTAGTTTTATGCTGGCAACGTTTTTTGTTTATTGATGCTTTATCTTTGTGTGGCTCTTTTTTAACCCTTTCCACTGCAAGCATTTTTAAAGTTTTTTTAAAGTTTTTTTTTATGTTTATTTACTTTTGGAAGAGCAAGAAAACTTGCGAGAGAGCGGGGTGGGGGGGTGAATGAGGGAGGGGCAGAGAGAGAGGGAGACACAGAATCCCAAGTGGGCTACAGGTTCTGAGCTGTCAGCACAGAGCCTAATGTGGGGCTTGAACTCACAAGACCATGAGATCATGACCTGAGGGGAAGTTGGACACTTAATCCACTGAGCCACCGAGGTACCCCTCCATTGTAAGAATTTTGATTCCCCTGTAGTATCAAAGGAAAAATGTTAAAGAGGGGCTAAGGTCAGGAAGAGCTTTACATAAAGCCTCTAGACTAACAGCAGAATAGAATTGTAGTACTGGGAGCAACCTAAAAATACCTCATCTGACTACATTAAAAAGATCAACTAGGCATCTTGCCCAAAATACCAAATGATCAGTGACTGGGGATGAGAGCCTGGTTTCCTGAGTCATGCTGAAGGCTGTTCAGAAGACGGAGTTCTGAGAACTGCTGTCCTAGACCTTATGAAGATTCTATTATCAAGTCCCTTGGTGGGCTTCTGTCCTCAGCATGGATGACAAACACATATCCCAAGGTGGGGAATATCATGGACAGCAAGCCACATTTCTTTCTACTCTATTGTAAATTATGTGCATACTTTAAAAACAGTTAAGGCTTAGGTACTAGGATGCATATATTCTCAAGCAGCCGGGGCATTTTGGCTACACTTAGACTGGGAAAGAAAGTCTGGCTGTGCCTGCAAAACTAATGACCTGTAACCTCCAGCATGAGTTGATGTTCACTGTAGGGAGATAGTGCTGTTGGAACTTTATAAAGATAAGTTTTGAGTGCAGGTCCCTGGGTCAGAAACAGGAAATGGAGAGGTTGTTATTTATCTCCTATTTGGATCACAGAGATTAATGTTTGGACTTTATGCAGGCAGAGGCCAAAAGGAAATTTTTACAATAAAAAAACCTTTATCAAACTTGGACTCCAAACAATGTTAATGCAAGGTTTACAACTGGGGAGAATGGCTTTCTTTCATTTGACCTTCAGCATTATGAAAGTTCAAGGGAAACCAGTACAACTTAGCACCCTAATAGATTTATGAGCCTTAGTAGCCCAAGATTGCATGCTGGCAGGAAAGCTGTTTTTCTCTGAGATGTTGACATATTTGAAGTGTCCACTCCAGTAAGCTTAAGGCAGCGAGTATCCACAATGTATGGATTTGTCACAGTGACCTTGTGAGAGATACATTGGGAATAGAGCATGAGGAGACTGGCAGGTATGGCTCTGGGGTAAGCCCCAGCTAGAAACATGGGGATAATGAGCCAGCAACACTGGGACATTAATATCAGTGGGATCCCATTTTTATCATAGGCTATAGACATCTGGGGAAATTTTGGTCATATGTGGCAATATTAAGATTTAAATTCCCTGTAGAAATTTTAAAACACTTTTCCCAAGTAAAATAGAAACTTTAACTTTCTTCAAGTCATGATTCATAGACTGTTGTTAAGCAACCACCAAAAAACCCACTAAACTAAAACTTAAATATCTTTATGAGATCAGTCTCAGGGAGGTATGTTTTGTCTGGTCTGGTGTGTTTGTTCAGTATAGCAAATATCCTGTGGTTAATGTTCCTCTCCTTACTTACATTCTGAGTCCTTCCCCCCACCGCCCCCCAAAATGACTTTGTTCTAAGAGCAACGCTGGCTGTATATAAGGCTTATAGCACTGGAAATATGTTAAAATATAGAGAAATATTGTCTTGCTTAACCAGAGTAAGAACATTAAGTTTTCCGACTCCAGCAGTTCAGAACATGCACTCTAAATACTATATGCAAATAAATGGTACTGTATATTTTCCTTTTAACTGCAAATGGCAGAGTCATTTTGTAAGGTTAAACTCTGAAATGGATCTTCTGTTAAATGTTCAAGATAGTTTCTTTCCAAAGTAAATAATCATGCTTTGCCCAGGTGGTGGATCTCTATTCCCACTAGATGTTTTATATGTCACTTTTTCCTCTCTCTAGTTCAGTCCCTCACATACTTGGAATGGCTCGTCCTCCAAATCTTCGTGACACCTCTTGATCCACTTAAGGGTTATTATGGCTGGTTTTGGCCTTCTCTGCCAGATGGAAAATCTTCCCAGCTGAATCTGTCTTTCCATGTTTGCATCTATCGCTCATGTTTGTTAGTGTCCACATCTGCCCTCACCGACACACCAAGCTTCTGGAGCTGCCTGTGATCAGGAGGCTGAGTGTGTGTCCACCATGTGACAGACCTGGGAGACCTAGCCCCGATGGCAGGCTTCCAGCAGCGGGGATGAGCTTTCACATTTGAGACCAGTTTTCAAAGGTGGAAGGCATGGGTGTGCCCGTGATGCTGCCACAGTTCTCAGGCTCATAGAAACCTGGGCTTGCCTGGGCCATAAACCCTGCCGGGAATGCAAATACCACACATTCCAAGGCTTGTCATCCTCCTCTGGCTTTGGGTTATGCAATTGCTGCTCAAGATTGGCCTCAACCCTGCTGTCCAGCCAAACGAGTCTTAATTTAAGGTCCTTTGAACCAGCTACGTGGATCTCTGCCTCCTTGCTTTTGGTCATATTGTCACCAGCTGAAATGTCCTTTCAAACATGCTTACCCAATTTTCATCCCCCCCTCCAAATGCTGATTCCAGTTCTACTTCCTCTGTAAGCCCTTTCCCATGTGTGCTACCCACAGGGGTCTCCCCATTCTAGAACATAACTGCATTTGCTGTCTGGTGCATGCGAAGAGTCTCTAAGTTCTCATTTTGTTGATTACTTGTTTATTTTCTACTCTTGCACCTTCATTTGTGCTTTCTAGTGATTATGGTTTATTTTCACAGCTAGGTTGTAAAAAAAAAAAAAAGGTTGGTTTATCTGTTCCTCTTTTGGATTTAAAAAGTGTCTTGAGATCTCATTCTCCTGATCAAAGCATTCAGTATGATTTGGGCACAGAGTAGATGGTCAGTGAATATAACTAGTGAATGGTAGCCCCTGTGTGTCATACCACGTGGCTGGAAGAGAGAAATCCTAGATGTTCCTTTTGTAAGAGTTTGCTAATTTCTTAGAATTAATGGCTACTTTAGCACCATGTGAGGCAAATGGAACAAAGTCATTGGTCATAATCCACTAATTACTTCTTTTAGCAAACAGTGTGCCAAGTATTGTGTCATTACTGACCTACAGAGTTTTGCTGATGAGCCCTAACTGAACTGACTTCCCGGTTCTCACTTCTTTTAATCATGGGCAAGTTGTCCCACTTGGTGACACCTCAACTTCTCTCTTTTTTGTCTCTTTAAATCTGTCTTTGGAGGTGTGTGTGTATGTGTGTGTGTGTGCGCGCGCGCACGTACATGTGCACGCGCACGCACGCATTCATTAAGAAATGCAAATGATATAATAGAAATCATAGATGTTTTTTAAAAAAGCATTTTATGGGTTGCAAACATTTCTTGAATACATTCTCTCTACCCACCTTTATGGAAATAAAAACATGAGAATTTTAAAATCTGTAAATTCAAGGAAATCCCCCTTATAAGGGAAGAATTTTTCATCTTTGCTTATACCATATACATATGTCAGTGTTTTTATTGTAATACATGTGAATTAGTGCTACTCCATAATGCCATTCTTTTTTTACTTCCAGGAAAGCAGCTTAATTCACTGATAACTATTATGATTAACCTTTGTGTTTTAGAAATGTATGGACCTGGTAGGAATGGAAATGTGTACTCCTTGTTTTTCAGTATCAACTAAAATATATTTATGGTCTGTTAATTCCAGTTTTCAGTATACATTAAGCAGAATTGTACACATATTCACCAAAACACATGCACTGCAGTGTTCATGGCAGCTTTATTTATAATACTCAAAACTGGAAATCTACTTAAATACTCATCAACAGTAGAATGGATAAATAATTTGTTGTCAGTTCACACAATAAGATATTGCACAGACCTGAGGATAAAGACACGACAACACAGGCAGCCTGGATAAGTCTCAGAAACATAAGGTTGAATAAAAGGAGGTAAGTGCAAAAGAGTACATACCCTATGACGCCATTTGCATGAAATACAAACAAAGGTAAGTTCACCCACATCGTAAGAGGTTACCCTTAGTGGGAAAGGAGTTAGTGACTGAAAGGTGCACAAGAATGGGCTTCTAGGTGCTTGCGTTCTGGCAATATTCTATGTTTTGCTTTGCTGCTGGTTACATAGGTCTACTCAATTGTGCAAATCCACTGAGCAGGGAATTTACAGGATGGGCATTTTCCTATATGTATATTATATTTGAATAAAATTTTTAAAATCTTCCAGGAGGTCCAGATAACAATTTAGCTGCACCTGTCCAGCACTCACTGGCAGGAAATGTAGCTCTCCCTCTTCTGCTGTCCTACCCATCTTGGTATCTCAGGCACAGAAATAAGTCACATCACGTACAGTTCATTAAGACTCCTCACAGGAGGAAGTGGCTCATACTCTCTCTCTGATCACCCCAGTGAATTACTTTGAATTCACTTCTTGGCTTCTACTAGTAGCGGCTTCAGGATTCCTTACTTTGCATATTATTTATTTATTTACTTTTTCTCTTCTCCATTTGCTAATTTTTAAAAAATGGTCTCTCTTCTTCAAGTCCATTCATTTTTTTATCCTTGACTATTGTCAAGATGCATTTTTTGCCTTTGTTTTATTTGGGCTTCTCCTTTCTTTTTCACCTTTGCATTCTCATCCATTTCTCTGGCAGTCAGAAGTGTTCTACATAACTGCCTTACGAATGGCACGACCAGGTGCTGGATATGGTCCATCCAGCAGCTGAAGACTCTTGGCTGAAGGAGTATCCTACTTCCTTGTTAACAGTGTAAATGAAGTGCTATTTCTGCATTCCTGTGCTTGGGCTTCTCTTTCCCACACCTGTAGCCATTAGGTGTGGTTTGACCCATATTGAAACCTTGCTTAGAGTTGTATTCATAGCCAGCATATGGTAGCCCAACATGCAGAGCCTCCTTCTCCCTGGGAAAGGGATCCAGGCAGATGGTTACCTCCAGTACCCCCTGCTTCAGTCTCATCCATTATTTATTGTCCCCTGATTACATCCTAGATCTTTCTTGTTTTAGTCAATTAATTTAAAACAGGAAGTGCATCCACAATTATCTAGTTATTATATTCAAGAAACAATTCTATTTCTACATAGTATGATATGCACAAAAATTATTTGCCATAATTATAATAAGGGATTATAACCCATTGAGTAAAATAAGAATCTGTGAACCGACAGAGATTGTGTGTGTATACGTATATGTGTGTGTGTGTGTGTGTGTGTACATATATATATATACACACACACACATATATATGTATATATACATATACAGTAAAAACCTTTGCAAGCATAATTCATTCCAGAAAAAAGCTTATAATCCAAAGCAGCCATATATCAAAGCGAATTTCAGGAGCAATTGTATCAGTTGTGATCAAATGACATTCAATATAACATACCATTTATATTGCAAGACATTGCTTGTTTATCAAGTTAAAGTTTATTACAAATGTTCACTCATCTTGCAGAATAGTCACAGAATGAATTACTCAAAACCCAAGGTTTTACTGTGTGTGTGTATGTGTGTGTACACACACTCACGTACAGAAATGAATAAGAAGAGAAAATTCTTTCTTACAGTGGAATGTCAATTAAAAACTGTAAAAGGAACAATGGAGATATAAAAACCACCATTTCATAAACATTATAGTAATAAGGGATTGAGCCAAGACTCATCAGTGGATACTAAAACTAGTGAGTGAAAGTTTTCTGGGAAATAGTACTAATGTAATCTCAAAGTATCTCCCTACAGAATACATACTGTTGAGAGAAAAAAGTTAACTTTATTTTGGAAAAAACTCGCAGACACCAGTTTAACCAGGTGATCAAAACTTCACCAATAATAAGACAAACCCCATCTGTGTGCCTTCTCAAGTGATGGGTTGAGGACAAAACACCAGGGTTTATCATGTTCCCACCCAAAATGCACAGATTGAATCTAATTAAGTAAGCATTGATAAACCCAATTGAGAAGATCTGTTCTTCTCAAAAATGTCAGTATCTTAAAAGACAACAGAAAGGTGGAGGTGCTTTTGGCAGGAATGTGGCAAGCATTTTATACCAGGCATCCCCAAAGAAGCAGGGAAGGGTGGAATTATGTTACGGAGACAGCCTTACCATCCAGTATTTGGAGGTAGCAGTGACTCTGACACAGCTCTAACCAGGTAGAGTCCCCTGTGCTACTTGTGTGTCCTCACAAAGCCAGTCTCCCTTGCTTTCTTTTTGTGTCCAAGCATGGATCTCTAAAGTCTCAGCTAGTTCTGTGAGCTACCTTTTTTCCAGTAAATCAAATTTGGTCTCAGTTCCTAAATTTGGTGTGCCATGTTTGTTTGACAAGCCCCGTAGATATCAGTGATGGATCTGATGTTCACGGAGATAAATTACCCAGCATTCTACATCTACATAAGACAGGTACCTGTCTAAACCAGAATTTAAATTCTGTTTTATTGGCTTCAAAACCAGTTCTTTTATTTTATACTACAGAGTCATTTTAAAAACATGTTTTTATTTTATTAATATTGTGGGATTTGTGAGCCATACGTCAAGATGCTGAGTGGAGGAAGAGCATTATCAGTGTTAAACAGCCAAAATGCAATTGCCAGTTACCTCTTTGTTACCTCTGAGTACACTGAGCTGACTGCTTTGTGGACATATGTCATTGTGATTTCTTTTACCCTTATAGAAAAAAAGAAAAATAATTCTCCTTGCTTTTCCTCCGGGTGACCTTGGAAGATGTTGAGTGTTATTCTGTAGCTACAAATCCTTCTGCAAGAAGATAAAGATGTTTCATGGCGGAAATTCTCTATTTGGCAGGGCTGCCTTGATATTTTGACACTAACGTTTGTGAGGATGGGTTTTTTTTTCAATGCAGAAAATAAGTCATTAACATCAGGGAAAGGAAAAGTGCCTTAGAATATGTTTGATCAAGGAACTGTGCTGTGTTTTTCTTTTTGTGTGAGAGTTTGTGTAGGTGTTTCTGGCCCAAATGTTTTTGACATTCTGATAACCTGCAGGATTGGAAAAGCTGCTTCTGAAAGAAAAGCATTGTGGAACTGTGAAGAATGCCTCATTCAGGTCTTAAGTGGTGCCATCTGTGTGTCTCTTAAAACGTGGGCGCCTTGAAAACCTCTGTCCCTGAGAGAAAACATGGCTTCCCACACACTGCCGAACAGCAGTGATGTTGTGTGAGGTGTTTGCCCTTGTGCCCACCAATGTGGACCTTTGAGAGACTGGTTTACGGAGGAGGCAAATTTCATCAAGTTGCTGAAACTCTGGGAATAAGGATGTACTGAATGATAAAGAAAGTAGAATCCCAGCTGTCAAAGCAAGATGTCCAAATTAAAGTAGACAGGGCCATTCTTCGTTTGCATATAAATAGGTCATACTAATCACCAAGATGCAGAAGAGTGCCTGCATGACCACTGATGACAGTTTTGTTTTTTTTTTCAGGTGTATCTATCTTGTCTTCTTTATTCCTTTCAAATAAGATGAGGGTCAGAGGGGACTGGAAAAGCTGAATGTTATTCTAGGAACTGCCTGAAATCTTTCAAGGATGCTTCTATTACCACATGACTCAAAATAGTTTTCATTTGTAATTTAAGATTTTTAAAAAAATTAAAATATTTATTTATTTTTGATAGAGTATGAGTGGGGGAGGGACAGAGAGAGAGGGAGACACTGAAGCAGGCTCTAGGATCTACGCTGTCAGCAAAGAGTCCGATGAGGGGCTTGAATTCACCAATCCCAGATCATGATCTGAGCTGAAGTTTGACACTTAACTGACTCAGCCACCCAAGTGCCCCTATAATTTAAGACTTTTTGGTAATAAATGTTTATTTAAACCAATCAGGTAGCACAGCCAAATATCCCAAAGGAGCATATTTAAAGTTCATTTTAAAGTAACATATACATAGACATTAATAAAATTTAATTATAATCGATGCTTCATTTTTGCTTCTGCCTTAAAAATACCAAATTCTACTCAAAACAGTTTTAGAGACGAACAGATAATATAGGATATTTATTGTACTAATTCCCATTTGTAATTTGAAGATGTGCAGGTGTCCCCAGAACACGTGTAATGCTACCAACTTTCCTGAATGTCAGTTCAGTAAGCACAATCTAACCACCCTAAATGAAGAAAGCAAGTCTCTTCCAACTGTTTACAATAAGACCCTTGGTAGAATTGAATTTACAAAATTATAAATCTTGGTTTGTTATTAAGACATACTAAAATGTCTCCTTTTGTCTGTGTTTTAGATTAGAAATATTTAGAATGATTCGTCCTTGCTTAATGCCAACAGCTTTCAGTATCTGTGCTTACACACTGGGGTGGAACCCCTCAGCGAATCTGCTCTCACAGGGTTGGCCTGCCCTCCCAATTAGAGCCCCACGCCTCCCAAGGCACATGGTGTCTGCATTGTTCATGTCTTTTGAAGCATTGCACAGTGTTTAGTGTGGTACTTAGCACACAGCAGGTGCTCCATCTTGCCAGTGACCAGCATTTACACACTTCCCACACTGATAGGCAAAATGGAAAGGTGTCATATACTCTCTATCTGCTTGCTCTTCATTCTCAGTCTGGATGTTTGTGTTATCCAAGCAACCTTGAATTTCCACTCCTTAAATCTATCAATACATTTCCTGGATTATCTTTATAAGCTTTGTCAGTTGGGACAAGGCTCTAAACATTATTGTAGACCCTAGTTTTCTTATCTATAAAACAAAAGATTTGTATAGGATGATTTCTAAGCATTTTCTAAATTAAAATTCTATGGTTTCATGGTATCCCAAGGGCTGACCAGATAACTCCCTTAGCCTGGAGTTATCTGGCATATTTAATTCAACAACTCCAATCACCTCATCCCTCCAACATCTTATTCTTGTCCCGATTTCCTTTGATGGAATTGAATGATTTCTCCTTTTTGAGTTCTCCTTCTGTATATTCCTATCCAATCAGATATGGCCCATTGGTTTCTAACTGTACACCTTGCCAGTTATACACACTTCCTTCCCATGAACAGTAAGACTGTCTTATTTGAGACATCATGATTTATTTCAATAGACCATTCATTTTCCTCACTGTACTTTCTTTCTCATTGAAAATGGCTCTATGTGTTGCCACTGGATCATATATCCAAATGGGTATATATGATACCCATATATCCAAGGGTTTCCTTTTGTGGATTTCTATCATCTATCTACTTAGTTAAGTTAATGAATAGTTGTATCCACTATCCATTGTAACAATATCCCAAACTATCTTTCCAGGTATTTGCCTCCTCTTCTCAATATGTTTTCCATGCTCTAGCCAAATAATACTCCATGCTATTCCATTACACACACCCCATTTCCTTATTCCAGGCCTTGAGATGTGCCACTTACTCCCAACTGAGGCTTTCTGTCATCTCTACTTCTTAAATCTTGTCTGTCCTGTAACTGTATCTCGATTGCCATTTTTTTCTATAAAAATTTCCAGATCCTTCAGATCACTTGTGGTCACGATTTCCTTTGAATTGCCATAGTATTTTACATACTTCTATTATTATCTTCATCATGGGAATTTGTGTACTTGGTTCCATTAAAGCTTGTAAATACCCTAAGCCTTGTTGTTGCATCACGTTCATCTTTTTTTTCTTTGAGAATTCTTCCTTGGTATCATGTACATAGAAATTCAAGGGGGATTGTTGAAGGAAATTGAATTTAAGTTTAAACACTTGTGTGAATGATTATTTGGTTGCAAATAATAGATACCCACTTAAAATAGTGGCGCCTGGGTGGCTCACTTGGTTAAGAGGCTGACTTCAGCTCGGGTCGTGATCTTGCAGATGGTGAGTTTGAGGCCTGCCTCGGGCTCTGTGCTGACAGCTCAGAGGCTGGAGGCTGCTTCAGCTTCTGTGTCTCCTTCTCTCTCTGCTACTCCCCTGCTCACTCTCTGTCTCTCAAAAATAAATAAACATTTTTTAAAAATAGTAAAATAACGTAGCTCAAGTAGAAAAGAACTTTCTGATTAGGAATATATCATAGACCCCATGGGTAGACATATTTTGCTTCCAATGGTGTAGGTATTTCATTATTTTTTTTTCTTCTTCTCTTTTACACCTATAAGTTTGTCTCAACCCAGGATAATATAACCTGAGTGGTACCCTCCTTGTTCAAACTTCCAGCGAGAGTCTCTGAGTTTCAAACCAAATTCTCATAAAGAAATTTGACTAGCCCTTCAGTTCAGGTGTCTAACCCTGACCCAATGAACTTTGGGCAGAAGACATAGTCTGACTTAGCCAGATACCTTCTCATTAAGAGCATTTAAAGCAAACTCTGAGAAGGGGACAGAGGCAAGGCAATGGATCAATGTTAGTTTTCAGAGAAAGGCAGCATGGGCCACCATCCACCCTAGGAAGAGCCAGTCCAACGTTGAGGAATCTAAATTTTGATCCTGTACATATACAGGCTTTCAGAATTTTCCTAAACTTCATGTAGACCTGCAAAGAGACAACTGCACCTCTGTCTTCCATATGACCTACTGGGCCTTCTTGTCTTATTCTGCATGGTACATTGTATCATTGTGCTAAGTTATTTGGTTATAAGAGAGGTATGTCTCTAAAAGACATACTGTGGCTATTTGCACTTGTATGTTGTACCATCTGGAATCAAAGAGATAAACAGCAAATTACATTTTAGAGAGAAATGTACTCCCAAAAGAGTCACCAGCCTCTTTTAAGAGATTATTGTAAGAGATTATGACTGTTTGAGATTTAAAACAATTTTGTAATCCCAATCTTCTAAAGGAGGCAGCCTAAGAAAGCTACAGAGCTTCTCAAAAAGCCACATGTCCAATGTTGTCTTCATATGTGGCCAAGAATCATCATGAGAAACAACACCTTTTCAAAAAGTGGAACCAAGATCTCAGGGAGCAGATCCAGGGCTTAATTAAGGAGCATTCTCTGTGTCCAGCAACATAGTGCTTAGAAAGTTTGAATAGCACAATTTCAGAATTGCTGTAGGCCAGTGACTGCTGTGTTCCTTTTGTCTTCCCCTTCCTTGGTGAGAATATTTTTTGTGGTTATTTTGTCCTTTATTCAACTATTTGTATGTGACAGGGAAGCAAATAGCTTGTTTTAAGTTTGTAATCTCTAGATTGAAGGACCCTCATCTGGCCCTGATAAAGATAATATTATAAGATTTTGGGAATTGAGCCTTTGCTATGATTGTATTTGAGTGGATTTAGGAGTATCTTTCTAAGAAGGGGAGAGTGTATTTTACTCATAAAAAGGACAGAAACAAAAATTTGTGTGTAGGACAGTAGAATGAGTAAGTCATCTGGAAGCGTTAGTGTTTCTAATTTTATGCTGCCATTCCACATAGGAAGATAATTTCTCCCCACTTTTGGCTACTAAGCTTGGCCATGTGTCAATCACATGAGAGTGAGATCAACAGAATTCACTGCTGCCCAGAGCCTTTAAATGATATCTCATTGATCTCCCATTGCTCTTTTCACTCTGGATGTCCTAGATAGGAGCTTCTTCCTCAATTTGGGTCCTGAAATGAAGGCATCATGAGCACAGTCATTGTCAATCTGTGTAGGACAAGTAAAGTGAGTGAGAAATAAACACTAGTTCCTATAAGCTATTGAGATTTGGGAATTTTTGTAATTACAGCATAAAAGTTGATGGTGCAACCTGGTTTATGAAGTAGCTTATATATATGATCTCTCTTCTCGATTTGCCACTTAAAAGAGTGCTAAAGCTCTAAAAATTCTAAGAGATGAAGTAATAAAGTCACTCAGTAGCTTTAGATTTATTTTAGTCCTTCCTCTTCCTTCCTTGTTGCTTCCTTTCTTCCTCCCTCCCTTCCTTCCTCTCTTTTATCAAGCACTAGTATCATTTTATTTTATTTTATTTATAGAGTTGACCCAATTATTTATTGTTTATTTATTTATGTTTTAAATGTTTATTTATTTTTGAGAGAGAGAGAGAGTGAATGCACACACACACACACACACACACACACGGGGAGGGGGGGAGGGGCAGAGAGACAGACAGAGGACCCCAAGCAGGCTCCCCGTAGAAAGCAGAAAGCCCAGTGCGGGGCTCAAACTCAAGAGCTGTGAGATTATGACCTGAGCCGAAGTCGGATACTTAACCGACTGAGACACCTAGGCATCCCAAGCAAGCACTGGTACCATTTTTAAAAACCCATTAAGAAATCTAATACTTAGGGGCATGTCAGTGGCTCAGTTGGTTAAATATCTCACTTCAGCTCAGATCATGATCTTGCAGTCCTTGAGTTTGAGCCTCGT
The DNA here is from genome assembly GCF_008692635.1 of Crocuta crocuta. Taxonomy (NCBI): domain Eukaryota; kingdom Metazoa; phylum Chordata; class Mammalia; order Carnivora; family Hyaenidae; genus Crocuta; species Crocuta crocuta. The sequence goes on along the minus strand of NW_027530545.1, from coordinate 5,465,425 downwards.
GTCAGGCTCTGTGCTGACAGCTCAGAGTTGGGAGCCTGCTTTGTATTCTGTGTGTGTGTGTGTCTCTCTCTCTCTCTGCTCCTTCCCTGCTCATTCTCTCTGTCTCTTTCTCTCTCTATAAAAATAAATAAATATTTAAAAAGAAAGAAAACCAATATATAATATCTAGCAATTGAACTCTTCTGGAAGCAGAATAGCAGGGCAGATCAGGACTGTATATTTGTTCCTTGCTTCCTCATAGACGTCTCCCTGCACTTGATAATGCCTAAGGTACACCTTTTAAGTCACTTCAGCATAGAATGTAAAAGAGGCTTAAGATCCAAGAAAGGAAAATAATGTGCACACAGCCTCACAACTTTTTTTGTGCTGGGAGGCCATGAAGTGCAGTGGACTTAGAAATTAGACAGACATAGGTTCAAATCTTTGCTCTGCTACCTATTAAATGTGACCTGGGGTTGCCTCTTCAACACCTCTATGTCTCTGTTCCTTCATCTGTAAGATGAGCACAGTAAAACCTGCGTCATACAGCTGTTGCAAGGATTCAGTGCAGTAGTGTGTTTGTGTGAAAAGTATTATTATTTCCTGCCTCTTGTTCTTGATCTTGTTCTCTTTTCAACACACCATGCTTCACCAGATCCTTGGAAATTTAATCAGAAAAATAATTTTGAGATCACTTATTCCACATCTTTATTTCATAAAGATAGGCACTGGCTCATCGATGGTCACAGTGCTAGAACAGAACCTGGGTTATCCTAGTCTCCATATATATCAAACTGCTAGTGGAGTGAGTTTGAGGCTCTAATGGTCTCTGGGTTTAGAGTTACATGAAACCGCATTGTAGTTCCTGAAAGTCCCTCCTTCTGTTGGACTGAGCAACTGGTAGGTTTCATTTTTCTTCATTCCTTTGACATTCCAGGGCTGAAATGTTTCCACTTAGCTCAGCAGAACCTAGCAAAGCATATCAGAAACTAAGAAAACCATACTTTGGGGTTCAATTTGTAATTGATTTTGAAGTACCATAAAACGCTAGTGTGAAAGAGCCAGTTCCTCGTTTCCCTGAAGATTTTTGCTGCCCAGTTGATGGACAGTTGGTGCTATAAAATGAGGGGACAGAGAGCAGCTACTTAAAGAATAGCCAGCACATCTTTCCTCTGGGTTACCTCCAGAAAATGGATGTGCCTTTAACATCAAAGTTTCCCCTACCAGCAGCAACAGGGCCTGGGAAAGAAACCTGCTGAGGACTGCAGCTCTGCCTGTCAGCTTTATTAAAAGGGTGCATGACTTACATGACTTGGGCCCCAGGTGTGTCTCTGAACTGCAAGGCTACATAGTCATGTAACAGCAAGATTTTACTCCCAACGCACAAAATGACAGCATTTGGGTGTGACCAATTAGGCATCGCTTTGGCATTTCCCGACTTGCCATTTTACTAAAGCCCTTTGAGGCTGAGAACTTTTTTCAGGATAAAGGCACCTCAGTCACAAACTAGCTACAGGATGCAAACCCTGCCTGCTGGATCTTGGGATGTTCCTCTCCACAGGACCTAGAGCAATGCCCAGAAACCTAGGGAAGTACTAGGATGAGTGCTGTCATAAAGGCCTTCCATGGCCAAGTTTGTCTGTTGAAGTACAGAAAATATTTAGGTCTTCAAGTTTCATTTCAGTCAGTCTAGTGTGGAAACCGGATTGAATATTTGGCATGGAAATACAGGCCTAATTGATTCTTTTGTTCCATTTTGAAAGCTGGATGGGGTCCTCATAACTGCTCGGTGATCTTCTCCTAGAACCAGACATACTTACCTGGCACACTTGGGCTGGAGAGATGTGTTGGCACTCCTGGCTCTTAGAGCAGACAGATAATGCTGGGTGCGGGGATGAGATGACAGATGGGGTGCCCGTGCTAGCATAGAGCATGCAAGTGAACCGGGAGAGGGGCATGATATTCCTCCTTGCCGGGGCCCTGCTGCCATCTCCAGTGATGAATGGTCCCCCTCAGGTTATCTGTCATCTTTGACCTCCATGGGTGAGGAAACTTTGTTTAGATTCCAAGCAGTGGCAAAGAGATGTGAATGGACAGCCTCAAAGGAAGTAAAGATTACCAAGTTCTGCATTACAAGCAGGTGTCAGTGCTTCCAGAGAAAGCCTAATAATAATTCTGGAAGAGTTCCAATCATCTTTGTTTAACGTTACTATTGAACTTACCTCAATAAGACTTTGTCTTCTCTTTAGGAGACATAAGAAAATATTCATACCTATTATTTGTTCTATCTGATAGACAGGGGGTATTTAATAATTGTTAGTTCCCTTCACACTCTACAAAATTGAAATGATCACAGAAGGCTCGGCTGAACAGATTTTGGAAGGTACCCCATAACAATTTCTTTTCAGATTGCCTTTCTCTTTTTATTGTCTTTCTCCTTTTTTACTTCAGCATTATTTTACAATAGAATATGCTTTTATATATTTTAAAACTTATTCTTTCATATAGCATCATTTGCTTTCATAATGTACAGTTCCAGTGTCTAGAGGTTCTACAGAGTGTATTAAGACCCACAGTGCAGAAGGTGTCAAAATTCTGGCTGCTTTACCTGGGCGTCTCTTTGTGCTGTATCTAAGGTTACAGGAATATGGGGCCCAGGCAGCTGCAGGGTTAGTGGGCTAGACAACATGGTAGAAGATAATAGGGACTGTGGGCTACGGGGTATTGTCCACAGTCTAGAGTTTCACTGAAACTGAGTTTCTCAGTGTAGGAATTGCAGAATGCCAACAGAATCACATATGTTCTTTTTTTTTTAATGTCATTTCCATGGACGTGTTAAATTAAATTAGCCTCTGTGGATGAATACCAGGACTCTGATTTTGCTTCTTAACAATAGGATTAACTAATAGGATTCTTGTGAATAAGGTTGAGAAAGAAAGGGTATGTATATCATATTGACATAAGAAGTGAGGCTCCATTTGTTAATTTCCTAAACTACTGGGTTGCCTGACTGTGGCTAACAAAATAGTATAGTACTGCAGTCTCTAAGCAAAGTAGGGTTATGCCAGAGAAGGAACAAGAATTCATCTGGTAAACATGGTACATTTTCCTGGCATTTCAATTTTTTTAGATTTGGGAGAAAAGGAATTTACGATAGGATTTTATGGGTTTTTTTTTTAAAGAAATGCATTATGGAGCAGAATATATGATTTACATGACTGAAATAAAAATGACTTCAAAGAAATATCAAGCTTGTGGCTTGATATTTTAGACTTCTCCCCAGACACCCTGGTATAGCCACTCACTCCTCCTTGTTTAGGGACACGCTGCAAATAAAGAGACCCATTCTTATAGGAGATTTGGACAACAGCATCAGAAGTAACGGTAACTGATCTTTTGAAATGTATAGTAAAACATCTATTAATGAAAACACTCAGTTTTCTATATTCCTTGTTTATTAGAAAAGCAAATGCACGCCTGGGTGGCTCACTCGATTAAGCTTCTGACTTCAGCTCCAGTCATGTTCTCGCAGTTCGTGAGTTCGAGCTCCACATCAGGCTCTGTGCTGACAGCTCGGAGCCTGGAGCCCGCTTCAGATTCTGTGTCTCCCTCTCTGTCTGCCCCTCCCCTGCTCACACTCTCTCTCTCTCTCAAAAATAAATAAACTTAAAAAAAAGCAAATATCAGATACCTAATCAATGAAAGATTTTTTTTAAGTTTATTTATTTTGAGAAAGAGAAAGAGAATGCATGTGCAAGTCAGGGAAAGACAGTGAGGGAGAGAGAGAGGATCCCAGGCAGACTCCATACTGCAAGCCTGGAGTAGGACATGGGGCTTGAACTCACGAACCACGGGAGCATGACCTGAGATGCAATCAAGAGTCAGACACTTAACTGACTGAGCCACCCAGGTGCCCCTCAATAACAGTATTTTTTTTTTTAATTTACCTTTTTGAGTATGCCTGGGAGACAGTGAGATTCAGTCTAAAATCATCTGTCTTCTACACCTGTAGCATTTCCCAAAGGTAGCAGAGGCTCCTGCATGTGACTCTGGAGATGCGGAATCTTCATTTGAACTCTCTCTCTCTCTCTCTCTCTTTTCAACTGGTAATCCTTCACCAAGTTTTTGGGGTCTCTTAAGTAATTTTAAATTTTAAGTGGAAATCTAGTGTCTCTCCACCCACTTTTATTTTTTTTCTTAAATAGTTTATTGTCAAGTTGGTTTTCATATAACACCCAGTGCTCATCTCAACAAGTGCCCTCCTCCATGCCCATCACCCCCCTTCCCTTCTCCCCCACTTCCATCAGCCCTCAGTTTGTTCTCAGCATTCAAGAGTCTCTCATGGCTTGCCTCCCTCCTTCTCTCCAACTATTTTTCCCCTTCTTCTTCCCCATGGTCCTCCGTTAAGTTCTCCTAATCCTCCTATACATTAAAACATATGGTATCTGTCCTTCTCTGTCTCACTTATTTCGCTCAGCATAACACCCTCAAGGTCCATCCATGTTGCTACACATGGCCAGATTTCATTCTTTCTCATTACCATGTAGTATTCCATTGTATAGATAAACCTCATCTTCTTGATCCATTCGTCCATCGTTGGACGCTTAGGCTCTTTCCATGACTTGCCTATTGCTGAGAGTGCTGCTATGAAAATCAGGGTACATGTGCCCCTGTGCATCAGCACTCCTGGATCCTTTGTCTCCACCCACTTTTATAGTTTCTATCATCTGTGCGGTATAGTGCAGACCACATGATTTTGTATGTGCTATTGTTCCGTCCTTACCTTTCTAGGCTCACTTTCTATTGGTGTCCTATATGCCCCTGTTTTCTAACTGCACTAATCCATTTGCAGAGCCTCAAATATACCATGAACTTTCATGGCTCTTTACCATTGCATGGGCTGCTCCCCTTCGGTGGTACCTTTCTCATGAATAAACTCAAATTGCCTTGCCTCTGAAGCTTTTGTGATGTCACCCTCCCACCCCTAGCTGACAATAGTAGCTCCTGCTCCTTGTCCCCTTCACACCATAAGAATGATTGTTTCATGGGAGCACTCTGTATTCTAAATATTTATTACTAAGTAACACCTGTTTTGCTGCAAGTTTCCTGAAAGTACTATTACCTAGAATTCACCTTTCTATTATTAAAAGGGAGCCCAGAGACTAGCATTTAAGAGATGTCCCCAAATACTGATTTAATAAAAATTTGAAGTGTGCTCATTATTTTAAACCTACACATATAAGAAGATAGAATTTCATGTTGTTAAAATATGAGGCAGACATGGTCTTTTGGAAACAGACTGAGTTCATTTTTAATTTTACATTTTCTGACCATTAGCTTTGCGAGAAACCTACTTAACCTTTCTGAGTCTGTTACCTCATCTATAAAATTTTTTAAAATAATTCATACTTCATAATGCTTTATAATGAAGATAAATAACGTACTTTTAAAACCTCACACGTTTGCCATAATAGTCAATAAATGTTAGTTTCTTTCCTTCCCCTCTCCAAAAGCTTGAATTAAAAAAAAAAGCCTGTTTTTGTTTGTTTAATCCCAAGTCAACCAGAAAATTAAATTAAATGGAAACCAAGCCCCTGATTCTCTAAACATTGTGGCTAATTGCTATTGCTGTGTTCTAATAAACAACAAAGGCCAAGGGTCGGTGTTTGTGCTGACGTGGATTTGGAACTGCTAAGTCCCAGACCCAAGTTCTTTATGACACACAGGAGCGTCCTTATCCACTGTCCAGCAAACTTCTCATATTTTCTGTAATCTGGCCCAGATCCCAGAGCTCGCAAAATAGGTATAATAATTAAGCCTGTGAGAAATCGGTAATATTTCAACTGTATCCATATAAAAATGACGTTGTACAGCTGGCTTGGTAACCGTGATACACTGGGAAATTTCTTCATCCAACATGCTTTGGAACCCACTTCCACCATAGGGACAGGAAGAGCCAGTCAGAATGGAATGACATTAATCTTGACCATGTGAGCACACCAAGTCGTTAAGAAGTTGGAAATTCTCCACACACAGGCACTTAAATTACTTTTCTTATGTGTTAGCAGAGGCTGTGTTTTGGTCTGTTTCATTTTTAAACAGAAAGATTTTATGTTTCCAAAGGATATATGAATTTCCAAGGATTCTCTGACCACGGTGTTTTCCTGATGGGTTGGAAACATGTGTGAGAACTTCAGGCAAGCAGGACCCACTTGAAATGGGAGCTCTGGGCTCTGAACCTTAGTTGGAAAGCTGAACACTTAGGTCATCATGCATCCAGTGACTAGTAACTTGATGAAATTGCTTAAAGGTAATGGGCTTATAGTTTAAAGACCAGACGGGCAATATTTTTTTGCAAATGAGGATTATGAACAATCTGCATAAGCTATTAACTGTCAGAAAATTTGCTAGGCTAATATTTAGCTAAAGAAAGTGGAGCCAGGGTGCCTGGGTGGCTCAGTCAGTTAAGCATCCGACTTCAGCTCTGGTCATGATCTCACGGTTCGTGAGTTCGAGCCCCACGTCAGGCTCTGTGCTGACTGCTTGCTTAGAGCCTGGAGCCTGTCTTTGGATTCTGTGTCTCACTCTCTCTCTGACCCTCCCCTGCTCATGCTGTCTCTGTCTCTCCCTCAAAAAATAAATAAAACATTAAAAAAAAAAAAGGAAGTGAGGCCAATGGCAATGGAAAGATGATCAAAACAAAATATGTACTTGTCATTTTAACCCATTTTGACACCGGCATTTGGCCCTTATGGCAACTTTGAACCAAGGGAGATCGTTCACACTTTTCTTCTGGATTAGTTCAGAATACAGATAGTCACTATTTTGCCTTAGGAACGTGACCTACTGTTGTATGGCTCTGAGGAGTGACAGAGGTATGGTCCAAATGCCAGAAACTTCATCATGCACTGAAAGCTGATTTCCCATAATGTAGGAGAAGCTGGGATTTTGCTTCAAAGACGTTTTTTCTAGAGACTTATACAAACTGTAAGGGAACTTCCCCCCAAGTTGTGCGCACTCCACAGAACGTGAGAATGGTGCTTCCAACACTTGATTTGTTCCTTAATTAAAACAAACAGACAAACAAAAACAAAGTGACTTGTTGACCATATAAATTTATCAGGTATCCTAGGTTTTATTTATTTACTTTTCTGATGATGATGATGATGATTTTTTTTCTACAAAGAACTGAGTGCTTCCTGTTGAGAAATTTTTATGTTTGCCTTGCCAGTAATTCTTTGAGTTTAAATGTTATAATTGAATGTTGGGAAGAAAAAGGAAAAGGGCAAACCAAAGAGAAAACTCTTTACTGCTTTGCAGCTGACTCTAAGAAAGTTTTACTCTCAAATGATCAGTTACATACAGTGCCCCTGGTAACATACATACTATTGGTTTCATTTTATCAAGCAGTAGCATTTATCTCTTTTCCACTCTCCATCTCTAGCTGCTTTACATTCATAAAATCATATAACTAAACACTGAGCTGAGACATAAGAGGCTGCTCTATGCATGCCCCTCCCTAGACCTTCATCATTGACAGGAAAATGTCCCCTATGTTTATTTTTTAATAAAATTATAACACATATGCAAAATTAAAAGTAAGAAAGGTTTAAAATTAAAAATTAAAAAATATCTCCTTCTTCCACCAACTATAGCCTTACTCACGAGAGGCGACCATTTTTTTATTCTTTCTAATCTTGTTTTCTATGGTTATATTCTCAACACTAAATTACATATTTGAAACTTGGTTTGTTAATTTGTCAATCTTAGACCTTATGTATTTAATTCTCAAATAATGAAAGATGAAAAATATAGTCTAATTTCCATCTCTGTTTTCATTCTCCATCTGTTGTATTTTTTTACCCCATCTTCTAGGAGTTAACTTTACCACAGTTAAACAATACACATAAGCGTGTTTCTTGACACATAACTTTAGGCAGAACTATTGACTTCACACTGTTTTAGGTGAGGAAATAAATTCATGAGTGTCTCCTACTTCTCTTCCTCCTTTTCCTCCCAAACTTGATTGGTTTTACCTTTGATTTTTGATTGCCAAATTTTATTTCATGCATTCTTCTCTGTAACTGTAATGAAATTTTTTTACTTGAAATTGATTGAACACCAATAAGCAGAATTTATACTAATATGTATCACAAGAACCAAATAGTATAGTTATGCTCATAGAGAAAGAAGTATAATCCTGTGTTATTAAGCTCTTTGATGGAATGACAATATTATATGTTACATTTCTTCAAATGGAGAGTTTATTACTCTATATGCCATAATTGGTGTAAAGTCATGCCAAATCTTATTTAACTTCATATTTATAGGGCCATATTTTGGGGGGTTTTTTCACAAAGGAGATGGGTAAGAACAATTTGCCTAAGGTATTCCTTAGACAACCGTTAATGATTGCACTGACTATAGCCCATTCCTGCTTCTGGCTTTGGCATCAGCTGGATCTGCTGGGCACCACCAACAGAAGGTAACTGCCACTCCAGTGTCACCAAAGTTTCTGGATCTTCGGGATACACTTTTCTCTGTTGGTGTCTGTTTATCAGTATCATCCCATCTATATTCTTTCTTTCTAGAAAGATTTTCTAATCCATTGATGGCCTTATATTAGCCTAGATTCTCCTAAGAAAGAAAGCCAATAGGATATCTATATATTTGTCTAGGTATATATATTTATTTATATCCCTATCTTGCTTCCTTCCTTCGTCTTTTTTTTTTTTTTTTAACATCTATTCATGTTTGAGAGACAGAGAAAGACAGAGCAAAAGCAGGGGAGGGGCAGAGAGAGAGGAAGACACAAAATCTTAAGTAGACTCCAGGCTCTGAGCTGTCAGCCCAGAGCCCGATGTGGGGCTGGAATCCATGAGTCTTGAGATCATGACCTGAGCTGAATTCAGAAGCTTAACCCATTGAACCACCCAGGTGCCCCTCTTAGTCTCCTTCCTTCCTTCTTTCCTCCCTCCCTCCCTCCCTCTCTCTTTTCTGTTCTTTTTTCTCTTTTTCTTTCCTTCAGTCTTCCCCCTTCTCTTTTCTTTCTTTCTTTCCTTCTTTCTTTCTTTCTTTCTCTCTCTCTCACTCTCTCTCTCTCTTTCAGAATTGGCTCACGTTACAGAATTGGCTCTTGATTCTAAAGGCTTTATAATCACATGAGCCAGTTCTGAAAGAGAGAGAGAGACAAACAGAGAAAGAAAGAAAGAGAGAGAGAGAGGGAGGAAGATTGAAGGAAAGAAGGAAAAAGAAAGAAAAGAAAAGAAAAGAAGAGAAAAGAAAAGAAAAGAAAAGAAAAGAAAAGAAAAGAAAAGAAAAGAAAAGAAAAGAAACGAAACAGACTGAGCCACCCAGGAGCCCCAAGCAGGCAATCTTCTTGACTCAGTCTACCAATTCAAATGTTAATCCCATCCCCAAAACACCCTCACTGACACACCCAGAATAATGATTAACATACCTGGGCACCTCCTAGCCCAACAAAGTTGACATACATAAAATTAACCATCACAGATCCCTTTCNAAGCGAAAGTCGGACACTTAACTGACTAAGCCACCCAGGCGCCCCCCATTATATCTTTATGAAACGTCCATGGCATTTCAGAAAAGAAGTAAACACAGTCCATCCTTTTGGACGAGAGTTACTGTTTGCTTCCTGGTGCTAGCTAACATGATTACTTATTTTCTGGATAATGTCTGCTGGTGCTCAGCCCTCTCTCCCCTTTGTGCCCTCGCCTATATTTGTGGGGTCTGGATGGCAGAAACTGCACTCCACACACTATCTTGTTGACTGGTTCCAATTAAGTTTGGCCAGTAGGAAGCATTTCATTGGAACTGCAAGAACAACAATAATGGAGATCTCTTTCTGCTTCTGGTTCCAGCAGGAGCTGTGACCCAAAAGAACAGGTAACTGTGGGTGACTCTCACCTCCAGCAGGTCTGGGAGCAGCAGGAGGCAGTGGTGGGGATGACAGATGAACACAGGCTTTAGTGGCATTGGTGGCAACCTAAGCATCAATGCATATTTCTGGACTCTATCTAATGCCCTTCCTCCCCCCCTTTACTCTTTCACCCAACCAAACTTTTATAACCAGTTTCTTGTATTAAATTCACCTCTGATTGAAATTTTCAGAGCATTTCTGTTTTCCTGATTGGAGTATGACAGATACATTCACTAACATTAACTTTCTGTCTTTCTTTGAGATGATCTAATGTATCTTTAAGCATCAGGAAAATTAAGATATGAGATAATCACTAACTTTTATTTAATGCTTGCTGTTTTCTACTCACAATAACTCTGAGATAAATCTTTTTATCTCCGTTTTATGGATATATTTGGGTATATTTATATTTGGATATACTTAGGTATATTTATTTGGCCAGAATCACAGTACAAAACAAACTCACTTCCAAATCAAATTCTGCTCTTTTGATGTGGGAAGATCTATTGATGTTTGATACAAATCTTAATAAGTTGAGATGGTGTATGAATAGCTGGAAGTCCTCTTCACACTTAAATTTCCTTTAAGTGAGAAACAATCTAATCACTTTATATTCTTACTTTGAAAAGATTTGGGTCTTTGATTAAAACAGTGGAGAATTCAGTGGAGCTCTTCAATGTAGACAATTCAGGTGGTAGATATGCTGTTTATTCTAATAGTTTTCAGTCATGAATATCTTTTCTTATTAAAACATTTTTGACATTTATTCATTTTTGAGAGAGAGAGAGAGAGAGAGCATGAGTTGGGGAGAGCCAGAAAGAGAGAGAGACACAAAATCCAAAGCAAGCTCCACGCTCCGAGCTGTCAGCACAGAGCCTGATATGGGGCTCAAACTCCCAGATGGCGAGATCATGACCTGAGCCGAAGTCGGATGCCTAACTGACTGAGTCACCGAGGAGCCCCAGTCATTAATATCTTTTAATGGCATAGTTTATATGTTTATGGGCAGAATGCTAGATTGAAATGAAAGAAAACCTTAAAGGATTTTCCTCTTCCATTGACAAATTCGCATTAAGGGAAGGAGAATCTTCTTACATATCATCACACAATAGCACCACTGCAGGCAACTGAAATTAAGAAGCAAGATTTTGCCTGCTTGTAGGTTTCAGATAATAAAGACAGGCCTGAGACCTTGCTCATGTTGAGCAAGATGACATTTCCTAACTGAATATCCTGTCACCAACAAGGGAGGAAGAGGATCAGCTTAGGAAAGTTTTATTTGTTGGGAAGGTTTTTGGAAAAGTCATTCCAGGAAATTAATTACCAACCATGTCTTCTAGTTCTCAGCATTTCATGTGACAGATTTTATAGACTACTACCTTCCCTTTGGATTGCAATGTGCCAGCAAAGTTGCTTTTAAGTACGGAGCTCTTGCAAATGTGTAAAAGAATAACACATTTAAAACATTTGTATACTTATCCATACATTTGCCTCCCTCTGCACACAGCTGTATAACCCAGCTCTAAGAGAAATTGACCTCGGCTCTGGGTTGTAATGATGTTTTCATGCATGCCAGGTTGCCGTTGCTATTTCTCTGCTCCTTGACAATCTTCCCCTAATAGGAAACAGAGAGACTGAGTTAAGTAATTAGAAATGCAGAGGGAACATCTACTGCTGTCCTCTGAGGAGAACACTGAGCCCAGGAGTCATTGGTCTTGGTGCTGACCATGGAACATCAAGAATGTTCACTTCCCAATATGTACTTCTAGGTAATACTCTACCAGCTACCTCTCTATTTAAGTTTTAATATGATGCCATATGTCCTGTTGTTTTACTTAGGATGGGAGGAGAAAATCTTTCTTCTGAGACCAGTAACAAAGCACTGATGATGCGTTTGCATGATATGCACACAAGCATCAATGACCCACCACTTAAGAAGTGCCGTTCCCTAGTGCCAAAAGCCGTCATTCAGATGGTCGTTAGTACCAAAACGTGCAGGTGCATGCCTTGATGGTTTTCATTTTGACAAAATAATTTAGCAAGAGAGTAAGCTTAGTGTGACTTTCATTTTGAAGTTTCAACTACCCTGTGTAGATGCATAGGATTATGAGCATTAGAAATGGGAAGAATGCTGAAAATAATTTTTGTTACTTTGGTAGTATTAGCAGAAACAATCAGAAAAAAAGGAGCAAGCGTAAGGGCTGTGTAAAGTAATAGTGCATTTGCCACGTGTGTTTCTCCATCCTTTTAAATTGAAGTTCCGTATGTGTCTGGATCAATACACTCAAAACACCCGAGATCAATGTAATAGTTTGCTTTTGCTTTGTTTTGTTTGTAATGGAAGCTTTAATTTGCCAGGCAAAACTCTCATTTGAAAACATAATGTGCTTAGTTAATAGCTATGTTTTACAGAACTTTTTCCCAGCTATGCTTAGTCAGACCTATATAATTCTTTCCTTGAAAAGTGTCATGTACTTGGGATGCCTGAGTGGCTCCATTGGTCAACTAAATCTCTTGATTTGGGCTCAAAAAACGATCCCATGGTCATGGGATTGAGCCCCGCATCGGGCTCCTTGCTGAGCATGGAGCCTGCTTTGGAGTCTCTCTCCCTCTCTCTCTGCCTCTCTCCCCATTTCTCCAAATAAATAAATAAACTTAAAAAAAAACTTAAAAAAATATCAAATTCTTGCAGTAAGGACGTGGGGACAGACAACTGTGAAGAGCAGACACCTGTGTGACCAGTACATGGTAGAGTCGGACTTCTGCTGAGCAATCATATATCACAACACCTTCATTTTGCAGATGTGCCCGAGGCCCAGCAGGGTTAAACAGCAAATCAGCATCACGTAACTTGAATTAGCAGAGCTTCATCCTAAAGCCATATTTCAAAAATAGTGCTTTACTTAGTGTTAGTGTTTGTGAAGTTTTTGAATTGGCCGGAGGAGAAGTCTTTGAAACTTGGGAAGCAGAGGCATGGGGACTGCAGGTGGAGCGATATCCAAGACAGAGTGGGGACTATATACTAATCACACCATTCATGTTCCTTCCTGGTTCACACTGCTCATATGAAAACACATGCTTAGTATATGAGAGTTTATGTTTGTAAACAATATGTCTGAACATCCTTATAGAAAAAAACAGGAGCTCCGAGCATGGCAAACAACTTCTGAACCCCAATTGGAGACACATGTTGTAAAGTATATTTCAGGGCATAATAAGACCATATATCTGAAACCCAAACTTTCATTTTTCTGTTGTTTAAATTATCTTGTAATGATTAATTAATTATTCTCAAAATAGTAAAAGCATGCATGGGAACTTCCATGCAAAACACAATGATGCTTGAGCATATTTCTGCTTTATTCTCATGACCGTAAAGTCATAGTCTCTTTAGCTACAGCATGTGGGAGCTGTCAGCTAGATGGTGGTAGAATGCCTCACTAATCAAGCTCACTCAGAGAGTGAGCTTTGCATCAGTAAAGTAATGCACAAAGGGAGGGCAATGTAAGGAAGCCTTAGGAAACAGGAAGAGAGCACGTAGGAAAGCCAGAAATTCAGAGGGCAATGAGGATGGGCAACAGGTGTTCTACTCCCTTTGTGCGCCTGTGTGTATTTGAAGAATAGTCTTCGTTCCAGTTGTGTACTTACTTCCTTCAGTCACCATCTGCAGAAGAGAAGTGTTCATCTTTAAACCTCAGTTTTAGAGCTGGAATATTTTCCCACTTGTCTTTGAATTACTCAGGTAATACCCGGTGCTCACTTCTTTCTGCAGGACAAGGAGGTAGAAACGGATGAACTTGGGAAAGAACTCTCCGTGCCTCCCTAAACATCACAGGCTTGGAGTTCACTGTGAATTCAATGGTTGTAAGATGGGGGGAGGAGGCGCATATAGGCTCCAGAGTGTGAATTGCAGTCGAGAATGTCACCTTCAACCTTTATGCTGAGTTGAGCTCCAGAGCATAAAATGAGGAGTGCTATCTAAACCGAAAGGTATATTCCTCTTTGATGTTACATTCCACGTCGAACAGAATCATCCAGGATGTCATTTCTATAAAGCAAGACCAAACACACTTGGCAATCATAAGGAATGGGATTTTTCTCTTCATTGATGTTAGCAGGATTTTTTCCCGGCTCCAAACGCTTCTGTGAAAATGTGACATTTGGGGCATAGCATCCCTCTTTTCCATCTTGTCCCCCTTTCCTTTCCTTGCAAGTTAATTCTTCCCTCTAAATAAGAGGCAAAGCAGTGTGAAGGAGTTGGCTCGATGCTAAGTAAAGGAAGCAGTCAAAAGCTAAAAAAGTGTACAGACAAGGCAGGAATCCTTTGGGAAACCCATGGAAACACTGTTGCAGGAAATAGCAAGCCCAGCAATGAGTTTAGGGTGTGTTCCTTCTGTTACTTCATCTTGCTTTTTGTGGACTTACCCAAGAGAACACATAAAATGCCATCTCTGCTTCTTTCTGTCACACAGAAGTGCAAGGAACAAGTTTGGACCCAAACTGGAAAGTGCTTAAGATGGGGAGGGGTGGGGAAAGTCATTTAATCAGTGTACCTAACTAATCATGTCCAAGTCAGCAATGACAACCAGCTGATTTTCGGAGAAACCCTAACATGGAAGCTCATCTTTTCAAAACCATTGTTTGGGACATGTGTGCACAAAGATTAATTATGACGAGATACATTTTTCCTTTTGTCTCTGGTTCTGAGTTCACTGTGCTGAGGCAGTTAAAACCTTGCACTAGCTGCTGTGGAGCAATCCCTCCTTCTCCCAGAGCGTCCATCTGACCCATGAAGCTGCTTCTTAAACCTGGGAGCATATCTGGGGATCTAATTTAAGTGCATCAGCCTCATAGCATGTTAATTTCAAATTTTACGCTGGTGAAGCTGAAACCACGGGGGCTTCACGAAATCATTTTTAACTTTCATTTGCGTCTTGAAAGTATCCCCTCTCTCTCACCTCTCCTTATGAATAGACATACATTTTTGGTACTTTTACTATTACTCTCTTAATCCTTTGAAGAGGTGATTTTGTTTTGTTTTGTTTTGTTTTGTTTATTTTCCAGGCCAGATTATTCTTATTCTCCTGAAGCTGCTTTTCTGTCAGCAAGATGTTGAGGCTTTTTGATGGACGACATGTCAGAGAGGAGGTACTTGGCTAACCCATTCCTTATTACTCCTAGAATGTGACAAGCTTGTTTCATTCCATAGAGTTTACACAGCTGCACATAAGGACACAGTATAAGACCTTAGGGCTCAGTCATTCAGCAAAATAAATCAATCAACAAACATTTAGTAGACATCTCCGTTGGTAGAACAAGGTATCTAGATTTGGTGCTGGACTATATTATTTATCCACAGAGAAAGAATTTAAGCCCCAATACTTTTAATATTCATCAAATATTGTGGATAATTATTTAGGAGGTATTCAGAGGAGTTGACTATGTTATGAAAAGGTCTGTGTAAGATTATGCATGTCTCGTGGAAGGATAGACATGAAGTCGAATGAAACTTGCAATCGTGTATCAGAAATCCCATTGCATCCCCCAAATAGAACAAATCAAACAAACAAATAAAAGCATAAAAAGGCTCTCTTTAGAAATACAGGGTTGATGTATTTGACTGAGTGTATAGACATGCTTTAGC
The DNA here is from genome assembly GCF_008692635.1 of Crocuta crocuta. Taxonomy (NCBI): domain Eukaryota; kingdom Metazoa; phylum Chordata; class Mammalia; order Carnivora; family Hyaenidae; genus Crocuta; species Crocuta crocuta. The sequence goes on along the minus strand of NW_027530545.1, from coordinate 5,449,862 downwards.
TAAAATGTAGAGCAGATATAAGAACAGTTGCCCTGCAGAAGGTGACTCAGTGAATCAACCGAGGAGCATAGCACCAAGCCAAGCCACAGGCTCCTTGTATGTCTATGTCAAGGGTTCTCAAGAACCTTTTGCTGCCTGTGGTCCAAGGGACACTTGCTGGCATGGTGCTGCACAGCATTCATTCATTCTTCCCCGTCATAATACCAGCTGCCTTCGGAGGCATGACTGTGTCAGGAACTGCTCTGGACAACATGGGTATATTGTCTCATTGACTACTCACAACCAGCCTCGGGGGTAGTTTGTCTTCACTCTGTTTGGCAGATAAGAACATTGAAACCTAAATAGGTCTAATAACGTTCCTCATGTCAAACAACTAGTAAGCAATAGGGTTAAAATTCCAGTTGTGGTCTTACTTGAAATCCATGCTAGAATCCACAACATATACTTTCATCAACTTGTAAGGGCTTATCCTACTTGACATCATGTCTGATTTTCTGAGCAGACACTTTAGGTTTATGTATAACTAAAGTACACAGATGCATTTAGAAACATGATGCATCTTTACATGAATCTCCTATTATTCTCTCCCTTCTTTTATTCCCCCATAACATATTTCATTTCTATATAGTTACTACTTTATATGCTTTTATCACTCAACATGACACTGTTTTCCTCCTCTAGGAGATAGCCTGATAAATGTTTGTTGAATGCTTATTTCCCCAAAACTGATTCTTACCCAGCATCACCAATATCAAAAATGTTATTATCTAGTGTTTGGCTTTAAAACAAGGTCAATAATGGTTAGATTCATTGTAATGTGCGATTGGACTTCTGGCTAATGAAAAGCTTCTAAAGGAGGCAGAGAGCTATATCTTAATTTGTGCCTGTGTTCTCAGAATCACATTTTAGTGTTTGACAAATTGTATGCTCAATAATTATTTTTTAAAGGTTTAATCCTCATCAAAAATAATAAACATTTATTTATTTTTTTTTTTTTAAGAAAGAGAGGGAGTGTGTGTGTGCATGGGAGAGGGGCAGATGGAAAGGGAGAGAGACTCCTAAGCAGGTTGATGTGAGGAGGAGTCAGATGCAGGGCTCAGTCCCACGACCCGGGGATCATGGCCTGAGCTGAAATTAAGAGTCGAACGTTCAACCAGCCACCCAGGCACCCCTAAACAGTTATTCTGTAACAATTATGTGTAAGGCACAAGTTAGGTGATGATGGAATACGGGAAAGTATAATAATAATAGTGGTCAACATTTACCATGTGTTGTGCATGGTGTTGAGTACTTTCTTTCTATGCACTAAATCCTCCCGAAAACCTCGTGTGCATTTTGATGTTTCAGTGTTGGAGATGGGGAAACTGAGTCCTAGAGAAGTTAAGCAAATTATTTTCCCCAGGTCCCACTCCCAGTAAGTGGTAGAGCCTGGATTAAAACCTAGACTAGGTATTCTAAAACCCAGCAGTTCTTTTTACTTTTTTAATTTAGTTGGCTTTATTAAACAATATATAAATTAGGCAGCACCTCATCTAGAGAGGTTCTCCAAGCAGTTGTACAAAGTATAAGGTTTTTATAGAAAGGAGGGTGGGAAGGAAAGTTATCAGTGAAAGAAAGGATTGCTCCAGGCAAGGGAACCTTCCCTTAGGCTGAAAGGCAGGGGTTCTTATCATGAAAATGTAAAATTGAAATTATGAAATTTGAAATTATGAAAATGGAAATTGGGAAATGGAAAAGGCCCAAGTGACAGATTACCTCTTTGGTGCTTGTCAGACAATTCCTGATTGACAGCTTAAAATTTACATTTCTGGAAGAGATTGTAACTGCAGTTAGGTTGGGTATTAAGCCCTTGCTTAGTGACTTGGCCGGCCCAAGTTATGTCACTTTGAGCCTGTGGTGTTTCCTTTTTGTTTTTAACAATTTCCTCCTTTTGATCTAAAACCCAACAGTTTTAATTGTGATAGAATTTCTCTTAACTGGCATTGAAAATTTTATTTATTTGGGAAGTCACCAAAAAATCATCTATAATAATTACATATGTTTTCTTTTAGCTTAAATATAAGCTTAAATAAGTAAAACATATAAATCCATAAGCATTCACCAAAGTTTTGCTGTAGAGTCAAGCTTTGCTATTGAGTCTGGATCATTGCCTAGGAATCCTGTGCTGCCTTTCTTGAGCAAATCATACCCACAATGCATTGTCTACAATTTCCAGTTTCATTTTCTATTAAGTAGAGCCAGAATTTAAGGACATTTGAAAAACAATTTTCTGCATAAACTCTTTCCAGATTTTTATAATTTTTCCCAATTATGTTCAGTTGCTTCATAAACATTGAATCCAAAAGCATTGCTTAAATGACCTCTATTTATCAAGTTTTTCCAAAGCCTTTAACCGAATTTTCACATGAAAAACCTCTCTTTTTGAATGTATATTTCATAAGTGTACTCATAAGATTCAATTATTTAATTAAAAAAGCAAAAAAGAAATTCTGTCATAAATGTATCTGGGAATTACCACAACCAAGTCTTGATAAGCAAACAACTCTACAGGTAGAAGCAGAGGTAGAGAGTAGCAAATAATCCTAGACACCCAGTCTTGGGCTTCAAATAATGCTTTCACAGGCAATAGGACATTAATTGAGTAGAGTTTACTTAAGCAAACTTATGTTGTTTACTCACATGGATTTTTCTTTAGCAAACACTGATGTAACACTTCCTATGTGCGAGTCACTGTTCCTTGTGCTTTATAAATATCAATTCATTTAATCTTCAGTACTACTTTCTGGGCACATACTATTATAATCCCATTTTACAGAGGAGGAAGCTGGCGATCCAAGAAGTTAGCTACCTTGTCCAAGGTCATATACTTAAGAAGCAGTGGAGCCAGGCTTCATCCAGGTGCATGCTCTTAACCCCTTAACCCCGAGCCTATTAAACAAAAGTCATTGTACCTTCTCTTTAAAAGTTTTGATCCAGATACAAAAGTCCATGTGTGTTCTCCATACAAACTTGCATATGGCAATTACCTAATGAGAGGTGCAGGTGTTCACAAGCATTGTCACTCACAGTGTTCACTAAATATGTAAATGAATTTTTTAGTCAGCATTTGATAAGCCTCTCTTTCATAGAATCTAGTTTTCATTTTCCTCTTTCCTTCCTTAAATGCTAATGGTGCATAGGGACCCTGATTTTCTTTTGTTAAGCCACGTTCTCTTATCTCCTTAAAACCATTTCTTGTATATGTTACTGTCCTTTATGGATTCCAGGCCCTGGAGTGATAATGCAGACCACGTGTGGAAGGCCAGCAGGCGGGAGTGCTCCCTGGAAATTCTCAGGAATGTTGTCTTGGGGGAATTCCTCAATCCTTTTATCTCTTTCTCAGGGGTTATGCACAGTAATCCCCACAACTTCCGCAGATTCTAGGTTCACTGTCATAGAGGAATTTTCATGTCCTAATCACACCACTTTAATCTGAGACAAACATCTTTACTTTTGATGCCACATAAAATATTTGTATAGTCATTATTTATAGGCCCATAACTGAGGGGAAATGGATCTGAATTCTTAATAGCTTTTGACTGGCAATGACCTACCCTCCTCAGAAAGTGGTTTCCAGCCACCAAAACATATGTGTAATTTGTATAAAAAAAGTTTGTGTTGCATTTTTTAAAACTAATATTTCTTTTAAGTAGATAATATTCACATTGTTCAAATATCAGACATACAAAAGTTCCATAGAAGTCTTCCTCTTAACTCTCCTGACCTACCTAGCCCATCTCCAGGAAGCGCATACCATTCCTGATTACAAGGAACATTTTTAAAATAAATATTTAAATGGTCTGAAATGCCTTAATCAGTCACATGAATGGCTACAAATAGTTAAGATGAATATTTAATGCCACATTTGAAGCAAAATATCGCTTTAAAATATCAGATTTTCTAGAATCTTCTTAGCATCCCATTAATTCTGAGAGTAGCTGATAGAGCAAGAATTCTATCATAAAAATAGAAAGGTCCAGCATTTGGACTATGAGAGGTGACTCTTCTGCCTAGAACACATATTATGATGCATATTTTTGTTATCATAATGAATTGAAGTTAGATGATAGTATTATAGAAGAGAATTGAACTGCATTATTTAAATCCTCCCTCTAAGAAAATAATTTTTCAATTTTGTACCTTGATTCAACCATGGCTGGAATCAAGCATCTTTTAAAGGATGATAAATATCCTTAGAACTCTTCATGGTGATGAATTAACACAAGAAGGACTCTTGAGGTGCCTGGGTGGCTCAGTCGGTTGGGTGTCTGACTTCAGCTCAGGTCATGATCTTACAGTTCATGAGTTCAAGACCCATGTCGGACTCTGTGCTAGTAGCTTGGAGCCTGGATCCTGCTTCAGATTCTGTGTCTCCCTCTCTTTCTGTTCCTTCCCTACTCATGCTTTATCTCTGTCTCTCTCTCAAAAATAAATAAACATTTTTTTAAAAAGTTAAAAAAAAAGATAAGGAGACAAAAGTTGTTCCAAAATGGAGCAATAATGGCTACACCCATAGACAAGACCTCCCCTTCCCTAGTTATTAGCCCCAGAGATGTATAAGCACTAGCAGGTCATCTAGGGGACTCAAACAGTCACACAGAGAAACAAAAGCCCAAGACCACTATAGCCTCATGGCTTATAGTGATCAGCACATGAGCAGCGATGGAAAGAGCTTTAGACATGCTGCAGATAAGGATCAAGATCAAAAGTTGTTTTTCTTCTTTTACATTATTTGTAAATGGTTTTTTCTAAATTTATTTATTTGCTCATGAGAGAGAGAGAATGTGCTCTTGCATTGGCAGGGGAGGGGCCGAGAGGGAAGGAGAGAGAAAGAGAGAAAGAGAGAGAGAGAGAATCCCAAGCAGGCTCTGCACTGTCAGAACAGAGCCCTAGGTGGGGCTGGAACCCAAGAACCACAAGATGGTGACCTGATCTGAAATCAAGTCTGAAGCTTAACTGACAGAGCCACTGGGTGCCCCAAAAGTTGTTTTTCAGTAAGGATACACATCCTTATCTATACGTTTCATTGGTACTTTAAAATAAATAGTAATTAGTTGATTTTCTTTTTGAAGTTTAGAACCCAAAGCCTCACCGATACTAGGTTCTGAGTTGCAGAAATGAGATAAGGAGCCAAGGTCCAAAGTTCTAAAGCTTGGACTTGTAAGGCTGTATTTTTAAAACAATTTTGATTCATGTTGTTATGGAGTCAGGAAAAAGGTGCTGTGGAGGACAGGTGACATAAACACCAAATGGCTTCTTTAAGGGTCGTATGTAAATATTTTGACACTAATTTCCCAGGAAAAATATACCTATAAGCACTTCAGCTAATTTTGCTAGGGTTTGTCTATTCCATGTCTTCTGTTGAAACACCTATGTGTTATCATTTAGGCAAAAGATATAAAGCAAGGACTTGGTGCTGATGTCAAGCTGATGTGGCTCAGATGGATCTCATCAAGGTTTCTATGCACACAGTAAGTCAGAGCAGCTTTGTTGTTAATGAGTAAATCAGCTAATTTTATATAATATTTTGACTACTTCCTGTGCAGGCATCCTTAAGCAATCAGATTGTACTCAGTTCTGGGAGAGACTTGCTTTGTTTTCAAATGCATTTGACTTGCCTATGTATTTTCTTTCACAAAACAAGACAGTGTTTCATTTGATGTTCATGATGGTATAATCCTCAGGTAGAGCAGGCTAGAAGATGTTTACAGGTCTCCATTGTGAAAAAGAATGTGATGGATAGCAATAATTTTTGCTTTACTTTTCAGAGGACACTGGATTTCTTAAGAAAAACTCTCCAATGATGTATATATATTTTGTTTGTGAGTCAGGGCTGGCCTGGACACAGTAGCAAAATTAACTTTTAATTGTGAGTGGTCCTCCTCATAATGGGAGGGCAAGAAGAACATAATTGATATCTAGGGCACCTCGCAAATTCATTTATTGATTATGGTATCCTTGTGAACACACAGCCTGGTTGGTTTTTTGGTTTTTTTTTTTAATGTTTTATTTATTTCTAGGAGAGAGAGAGAGAGAGACAGCATGAGCAGGGGAGGGTCAGAGAGAGAGGGAGTCACAGACTGAAACAGGCTCCAGGCTCTGAGCCGGCAGTCAGCACAGAGCCCGACGCGGGGCTCGAACCCACAAACCGCGAGATCATGACCTAAGCGAAAGTCAGACACTTAACCGACTAAGCCACCCAGGCACCCTAGCCTGGTTGTTTTTAAGGTGATAGCGATGCCTTAAGCAAGATTAGAAGGTATAAATTTTATTTCTTTGATTTCTGCTCTTCTTAGCAGTAGAAACAAGCAGGAGAGAGGAGAACCAGGAGTTGAATGTACTTAAAGGGCTTCAAAAACTTGATTTTAAAAATGCCTGTGAATGTTCCTGATTTGATTAGGATAATGAGTCTTGTGTTATAAATACTACATTCTGAAAATCGTATATCTTGAGTGTTGCTGATTGCCAGATTAAAAATAACAACATGTGTCTGAGGTTTGGTGCTTTGATGGCATGTATTTTATTGTGGCCATCATTACAATCATCATCAACATCATTATATAAAATCACAGTTTTCCATGTTAGATCTGACCCCAATTTAGGCCGTGCTCAGGCTGAAATGACCCCTGGCCTACTAGGAGTTACATCTATGTTTGTATGTTCCAACTTTCAAAGGATCATTTTCATGACTCCAACAGACAGATCTTACAATTTAGGGTCAATGTTGCCTAGTGAGCAGTGTAGTTTCCATCATGTTTTATGCAATAACGTGGTTCATTTGAAATGAAATGAGTGGAAAAATGAAACAAATGAAATGAGATGAAAGCAAAACAAAACTTAAATAGTTATTGAGCACCTACTATGCATCAGACATCTGGCTGGTGTGAAATATAACAGTAAACCAGAGCTAAACTGTCCCTGTCCAATGGAAAATACGTACCTTAGTAGAAAAGGAAAGACAATTAGGACTCTTCTAGGGAAGGTGTAAAGATCTATGCACATACATAGCCGGACACCTTACTTAGGCTTGGCAGATGGGGCATCAGGGAAGGCTTCACCAGAAAAGTGTTGGTGAATGAACTGAGGAATGAAATAGTAGTTCTAAGAAGATAAACTATTCTGTGAAAGGTATTGAGCTGAAAGGAGCAAGAGTCTCCCAAGAAATGAAAGATAGTGTGGTGACCATAAGGACAGGGGAGGGGCAGGGTAAGCAATGAGGCTAGAAAGGAGAGGGGTCCAAAGCACATCATTTGGGGACTTAATCAACTTGTTAGTGAATTTGGACATTATTCTAAGAGCAATGGGAAGGCCCTGAAAAAGTTCAGGTTAAAACATACATTATGTTTGGACTTTCAAAATTTCACAGTGACTGGAGTAGAGAGAATAGAACAGCTGTACATCACTTAGTGAAGAAACAGTTGCAGCAATCTGAGAGCTTATGGATGCAATAACGACAGAGAGGAGTAAATAAATTTTAGAAATATATACAAAATGTAATTTTTTTTTTTAAATTTCTCTTTCTGCTATATCATTATTAGTGTACAGAAGTGCAACAGAAAGAAAACAATTTCAGGAAATATTTTAAGACTTAAGAAAATCCCATCTGCAATTGTACCAAAAATAGTAAAATACCTAGGAATAAAGTTAACCCAGGAGGTGAAAGACCTGTATACTGAAAACTATAAAACATTGATGAAAAAAATTGAAGAAGACACAGACAAGTTGAAAAATATCCCACACTCTTGGCTTGGATGAACAAAGATTGTTAAAATGTCCAAAGGAATCTGCACATTTAATAAATCCCTTATCAAAATACCAACAGCATTTTTCATAGAACAAATAATCCTAAAATTTGTATGGAACCACAAAAGACCCCATATAGCCAGAGGAAACTTGAAAAATAAGAACAAAACTGGAGGTATAACAATCCCAGATTTCAAGATATACTACAAAGCTGCAATAATCAAAACAGTATGATTCTGACAGAAAAACAGACACATAGGATTGATAGACCAGAATAGCAAATCCAGAAATAAACCCACGATTATATGACCAATGAATCTTTGACAAAGCAGGAAAGGACATCCAATAGGAAAAAGACAGTCTCTTCAACAAACAGTGTTGGGAAGACTGGACAGCTACATGCAAAAGAATGAAACGGGACCACTTTCCTACGTCACACACAGAAACAAACTCCACGTGGACTGAAAACCTGGATGTGAGACCTGAAACCATAAAATTCCTAGGAAAAAACATGGGCTGTAAGGTCTTTGACATCACCTGTAGAAACATTTTCTATATATGTCTCCTGAGGGAAGGGAAACAAAAGCAAAACTAGACTTTTGGACTACACCAAAATAAAAACCTTTTGCACAACGAGGGAAACTGTCAACAAAACAAAAATACAACCTACTGAATGGGAGAAGATATTTGCAAATGGAAATAGCTTTCTCTCTAATTCTTAAATATTTTGAATCTGTGCCAGTGCTTAATATTCAGAATTCTTGTTTAGCATGTTCCTTTTCAACTTGATCCGTCTGTCTTAAATGAAAAAGTCAAATGTTTCTTCTAAGGCCATATTTGGATCCACAAATATGTGGCCTTCAGCCATTTTTTTGTATCAAAAGCCTTTTAGATTTCCGGTTTACACAGCCACCAAGGAGAAAGTACTCCAGCCGCTCAGTGCTAATGAGAGGAAAGATTTTGATATGCCTTTATACCTTTCCTAATATCTTGTCTCTTTTTCCACTGAGAAATAGATGAGCTACCTTAAAGTCTAGCTATTTAAACTTCTTGGTTTACAGATGAATAAATAAATGCTTAGAGAATTGTTATTGTGTGCCCCCAAACATAGACTACATAAGTGAAAGAATGGGAGCCAGAACTGAGGTCTCAATAGCATATTTGGTGTCATAGCCCACATTTTTCTATTGAGTACACACCTCTTAATGTTGAAGGAGTCCCTTTCTAATCAAGAAGGTAAGGCCTTTTTCAAAAAAACATTGAGGCAGATTCTTTCTTCTTTATGATATTAATTTTGAGTGATCCTTTGAATTTTCCATAAAATGCCAGGTCTTCTGTAATATCTGCTCATATTGAAGGCCTCTACATGGGATCAAATACAAGCTTCTTCGGCAGGAGTGCTGCTGAGAATTAGTTGTGACAGAGTTTGTTTCCCTTCTAAACGAACTATGCTAACACTTCTGTTAAGTTAACCAAGAATTTAAATAGAGATCTGAAAGAGTTCCATGGTTGCAAATGTTGGGCAAGTTTCCCTAAATGTGTTGGACAAAAACTTTACCAGACTGTAGATATTAAGATAATTCTGTTCCACAATAAGAAGCCACTCTAGACATTAAGTATGAAATATGATTGCTAGAAATCCTTCTGTTGCTGTAGCTCAAAAAGGGAAGAAAAAAAATAGGAAATATTGTCAGAAGGAAAACTGGCAAAGAAAAAGTTGAAAAAAAATAACACTAGAATTAAAATGACAGTTTTGGCTGTTGCAATGAGTAGATTTGGGGGAAGCATAAATATAAATATAAACACACACAGGCACACACATGCACACATATACACACATCTTTAGCTGCAAGAAAAAATGATACTCTGAGTTGGGGCAAAAAAATGAACATTCCCTGTATGTCTCCTCGAAAGAACTGACTCGAAATTTTCCTCATATCTATAATTGATTCCATGAATGATATGTTCTATAAAATCAATGACTTTTTCCATTTTTGTGCCAACTTCATACCTGCTTCAAACTTTAGGGATTGACAAGACTTTGATAGGTTTTACTTGCCGTCTCTCTCTTTTTACTTTGGTTATGTAATTTAAACCACATACACCTTTTTTTTAATCAAATCTTTATATTAAATATCACTTTCTCATTAAAAATAGTGTACAGGGAAAAATACTCACGTGAATAGAAAAATTCTTATAAATGAAGCTATAAACAAATACCATAGAGAAAATGAAATCATTTTCTAAATAAAAATATTAAACTAAAAAAATGACAAAAATTTAGTATTTGATGACATAAAAATGCCAAAGAAATTAGATCAGTTTTGGAGGAATGATCATAACTGAATCTGTTTCTTTCAGTTTGAATGAAATTCATGAGATAAAACTGAAAATGGAGAACTGACAATGTTCTGTTCGTTGTATATTGTTTTCTTTAGTTCAATCTATAATACAACAGTAAACAGATAAAATGTGACAATTGCCTGTTTTCTAAAGGGATGAATGTGGACAATCGGGATTTTTCTTTGATTGTTTTACTTTGTTTTAGAGTAAGAATGGAGTAGCCTTAGAAATAGATATAGTCTGAGAATTGAGGACATAATATAAAACTACACCACTTAACCGAAACTGCTGATAATACTTCAGTATGAATGAAAATATCCCATTAAAATCTTTGTTCACTATTATCAAATATTGGGTTATTTTGTACACAGGTCTACAATGTTCAAAGTGCTTTTACTTAATATATCTCTTATTTTTATAACCTCCTTTTGAAGTAGTCAAAAAAGTCCTAAGTGATGAGAGACCATAAGGCAAGCTGAGAGCCAAGCACAAGCTCACACACACACACACACACACACACACACCCAAGGTGGGACATGTGGGATATTCCTCAGGCACTCCTGGCTGCCCAAGAACAAAGGAAAGGACAGAAAACAAATGGTTAACTTGATAATCTCCATCAGTTTACAAATATCTCATCAATAGCCTAATCAGGAACTCCTACTATCTTAATGATAATGCTTTGCTAGAGGGAAAACAACCTTAGTTTGACAATAGCTAGGCCTCCAGTAATCTGTAAATTCTCTTTAGCATATGGAAATCCCTTTAAGAAACTTCCTCTTGACTTTACTTCCCTAAAAACTCCACAGTATATAAGCAGTCACTCTGCACAACCCCAGCACAGCTCTTTCTGCCCACATGTCCCTTCCCCATGCTTTAATAAAAATCACCATTTTGTACCAAAGATGTCTTCAAGAATTCTTTCTTGGCCATCAGTTCCAAAACCCACCATCACCCCGAAACCCCATTAATAAGCATCAGTTTTTTAGATGAAGAAACTGAAGCTCAAAGATTGTTTAAAAAGACCATCTGAATCTTAATACAGGGCAGGTGACATTATGACATTATTCTGAAAAGACTCATACTACTTCCAGCTTCACTCATTTATCCCAATTGCATTTGTTAGATCAGGATACATCTTCATGTAAAGATTGAAATGAAATATATAACCATTATTAATATTGATTAATTATGTTTTAATGCATTCTATTTTCTATTTTTATAATCCCAAAATATACCATAAAAATAAAACTTCAACTTTTTTGTTGACCAACTTATTAGTATTTAGCCTGGATTTAGGACATTTATCCCAGGGCAGGAGGTGGGGTTCCTTCTGAGTACAGGCTATGAAGGAACTATATTATCTGTGATGGGCTTAAAAATGAGATTACAATAAGAAATCAAAAGACAAGTTAGTCTTCCTTGTATTTGTAGTATACTTCAGCAACTTTAAATGATGTCAGTGATAAAATACTCCCCTCTGTCAAGGTGGGCTAATCCCACAGCCCCAGCCCATCCTACCACCCATTTCCCACTGTTATATCCATGCATCATGTATGACACTTGAACTTCTTTATCAGAGTCCACCCCAAGATAATCTATATTGTGGTCTAAAGTTGCAAGTACTATTTTTGCTTTAATCTTCCATGACAGTGAGAAGCTGCAACTCATGGGAAACTCACATCTCTGTAATCTGTCTTCTCAGTAATAATGCTTTCCTAAAGATACACCTTTATACAATATTCTGTAGTTTAATTTTATAGGATAAGTTGATCAAATAATTTATATGACCACCAAAATTTACAAATGTGCCAGAAAAAATAAATCTAATGAATCACGAAGAATTCTGGTTGATGGTCATTGTGTACATTGTCTATTTTCTGTTATGAAAAACACTACCTGAAGGGGAAATTAGGTTCAAACAGTTAAGTGTGAAAAATATGATGAATATAGACTTGAAAGTCCGTATAGGAACACTAAGACCACACACACACACACACACACACACACACACACAGAGGCATGCACACACACACACACACAAATGGTAATCATTGAAACTTGAATAAAATTACTAATTAAGGCCAAGTCAATTTAGTTCTTCTCTTCTTTAGGTAAAGTTAATTATATACTGATATTGCAGAAAATCACTAACAAAGTATCTTGATTTCAGGAAGCAGGTGACAGTGTCTTGAGTTATGGATAAGGGACAAACATATACAGTTGACCTTTGAACAATGGAAGGGTAGGACCAACCCCCTGCACAGTCAAAAATCCATGTATAACTTTTTTATAACTCCACCAAAACTTAACTATTAATAGCCTACTCTTAATAGGTAGCCTTGCTGGTAACATAATAATTGATTAATACATCTTTTGTATGTTTATATTTGTATATTTGTATGTTAATATATGTATGTGTATTATATTCTTAGAACAAAGCAAACTAGAGAAATATTAAGGACATAATAATGAGGAAGAGAAAATACATGTACAGTACTGTACTGTATTTTTAAAATAATCTGTGTATAAGTGGACCCATACAGTACAAACTCATATTGTTCAGGATAAACTGTAAATTGGAAGACTAATTTGGTAATGATAGAGTGGGTAATTCAACTAACACTCCTGTTCAAAGTTACTTGCCAAGTTGAACTAAATATTTTTCTAAATTTCTTATATGACATTAGGGACTTAACAAAATAGTAAAGAATTATTGGCATAAAACCTGACAGAAAACTGATGCCCAGAGGAAATGAAGTCAGGATTTTGGAGTTGTTTTCCTCCTAAGTACACTTGCCAATTCAATGGGAATAGCTGAAAGCCTAAAAGACTTGATGGTCTATTTTTGACAACATGAATGGACCTTGAGGGCATTATGCCAAATGAAATAAGTCAGACAGAGAACGACAAATACTATGTAACATCACTTATATGTGTTAATGAAAAAAACTGAACTCATAAAAAGAGAGATTTGAATGGTGGTTACCAGGGGCTGCGGTAGGGGATAGGATAGAATAGATGTTGGTCAAAGGGTACACACTTGCAGTTAAAAGATGCATACAGTGTGGAGATGTAATGTAGAGCATGGTGATTATATACTACTATTTATATAATGGAAAGTTGCTTGGTGAATAGACCTTAAATGTTCTCACCAAAGAAAAGAGATGGTAACAATATGATCAAATGGAAATATTAGCTAATCGTGAGTGCTAATTATTTTGCAATATATAAATGTATCAAATCAACACATTGTATATCTTAACTTACACAACTATATGTCAATTATATCTCAATTAAGCTGGGGCAGGGGAGACTTCATGGTGCTTTTGAATATCTGACTAAACTAGTTAGACAGGAATTAGTATGGCCACATTAGGGAGTCCTGATGGAAGTCTATCACATACAGTTGGAATCATGAACTTTTGAGACCCTAGAAATAATGGTAAATTGCAAGTACTTACATGGTACTGGGGGCCACAGGACAATTTTGAATTACGGCTAGCCTTGCAATTGAAACATCAGAGAGACCTAACAGGATGAAATATAACATCACTTAGACCTCAGATTATTTCTATGAACATTTTTTGCTAACAAAATGAGTAGCAACAAACCAAAATAACCAGGCATAAAAGGAAACAAGCCAACATGTATGGACATTAATAGAATCAACAAACAGAAACACACCTATAGAACCTCAGGGGCTCCAGATCATAGAGTCCTCAGATATAGACGTTTTCTTACTATATTAAGGGATATAGGGCACCTAGGTGGCTCAGTTGGTTAAGCATCTGACTTCCACTCAGGTCATGATCTCTCTATTCCCGAGTTCGAACCCATCATTGGGCTCTGTGCTGACAGCTCAGAGCCTGGAACCTGCTTCAGATTCTGTTTCCCTCTCTCTCTCTGCCCCTCCCTGCTCATGCTCTGTCTCTCAGTCTCAAAAATAAAATAAAAATTAAAAAAAAATTTTTTTTAATGTTTTATTTATTTCTAGGAGAGAGAGAGAGGCAGCATGAGCAGGGGAGGGGCAGAGAGAGGGAGTCACAGACTGAAACAGGCTCCAGGCTCTGAGCTGGCAGTCAGCACAGAGCCCGACACGGGGCTCGAACCCATGAACCGTGAGATCATGACCTAAGTGAAAGTCGTACACTAAGCCACCCAGACGCCCCAAAAATTTTAAAAATTTTAAAAGAGATATAAAGACATTAAAATTTCAACAAAGATCTGGATACTAAAAAGAGAACCAGTTTATAATTGTAACACTGAAAAACAAAATAACTAAAAATAAGGTCTAAGTGAATGGAGTTAATAGCAGATTACACTCAGCTAGAGAATAAGGAACTGTAAATTAAGAGAGAAAAAGAAATCCAGAATGAGGCATAGAGGGATAAAAGGGTGGAAAACAGAATAATGTGTATGAGACATACAAACATTGAAAAAATATAATAAATGTTTACCAAAGTTCTATAAGGAGAGAAGAGAAAGAATAGGATAGAATCAGCAGGTGAAGAAATAATGGCCATGAATTTTCCAAAACTGATGAGAGACATGAAGAAATCCGTAAAACTTCAAAGCAAAAAAGTAAAAAGAAATCTGCATCTAAACAGATCAAAGCAAAGTTGCTGAGAGCCAAAAACAATGATAAAGTCTTGAAAGTTTCAAAAGCAAACAAAAGCCAGATTTCTTGAAAGAGCAAAAATTTGACTAACAGCTGACTGCTTTCCATGTTAATTCAAAAAGATGTTAAAAAAAAAATTTGCAACATGATTTTCTTCTGTTACTGTTTTTTGAAACACTGACATTTCTGAAAAACCAATTTTGAAATTTGTATGGCAACACAAAGAAGAAAAAGGTGTGAGGTTTTGTTCTCAAGTGTCAAGTCTTATTATAAAGCTACAGTAACTAAGACACTGTGATCTTTTTTATAAAGTTTTTTTTTTTAATGTTTTATTTATTTCTGAGAGAGAGAGACAGCATGAGCAGGGGAGGGTTAGAGAGAGGGAGAGAGATACAGAATCTGAAACAGGCGCCAGGCCCTGAGCTGGCTGTCAGTACAGAACCCGATGCGGGCCTCGAACCCACGAACCGTGAGATCATGCCGTGAGCCAAAGTTGGACGCTTAACCAACTGAGCCACCCAGGCATCCCAAAGACACTGTGATCTTGCCAGTAAGGTGAGTAGACAAGGAGAAGACTGAAGAGATTAGAGGAGAACTCTCTCTCTCATACATGGATTCCTGACTTATGAGAAAGAGTGACCTCAGAGCAGTAAGAGTGTGACTTCCTGGGGACACTGGATATCCGTATAGATAAATGGATCTTGCCCCCCTTACCTCATACTGTAAAAAAATACTAATTCTAGATTCATTTGAGATCCACATATAAAAAGTAAGATAAATTTTCTGCAAAGTAAAAGAGGAAATTATCTTCATGATCTTGGCAGGGAAAGAGAAAAGTTGATAACCTATCTTAAAATTAAGAACTTCTGTTCACTAAAAGATACCATAAGGAGAAAAACAACACAAGATAGACATAAAGGAAGACAAGATATGATTCCATTCAAGTAAGCTTCAAATAACAAACAAAGTTAAATTCTTAAGCTTAAGGGTATATACATATGCTAGGGCGCCTGAGTGGCTCAGTCCGTTAAGCGTCCGACTTTGGCTCAGGGCATGATCTCATAGTTTGTGGATTTGAGCCCCGCATCAGGCTCTGTGCTGACAGTTAGCTCAGAGCCTGGAGCCTGTTTAGGATTCTGTGTCTCCCTCTCTCTCTGACCCTCCCCGGCTCACGCTGCCTGTCTCTCTCAGAAATAAATAAAACATTAAAAAAAAAGTTAAAAAAAATTTTTTTAAAAAAGGGTATGTACTTATGTGATAAAACTATAAAGCAAAGCAGTGACTTCCTTAAAAATCAGAACAGTTCCTATCTCTGGTGTTGGGAGCCGAACAGGGTTATGATGAGGTAGTGTCCAGGAGAGGAGTTTGTATTCTTGATGTGGGGAGAAATTACACAGTTGTTTACTTTGTGACAGTTTATTAAACTGGATGTTTTGGGGAGAGGCACTTTTCAGGATGCATTTTATATTTCATGATATAAAATCTTCAAAACAACAGAAACGTGTGGACTGGCCGAATGACCATAAGAAAATAGAATGAATTAGTGGATTGATATCCACTTACAGAGGTCTGTCTGCTCTCTGTTCTCTATTCTTAATCTGAAACGGCCAGTATTTTGGCTTATGATTTATGTGACACTGAAGGAGCCATGTTTATGAAATTTTCAGAAGCATAAAACCAAGACAGACGATGGAATCAAATTTCAAATTGCTCTTGACAGACTTGTAATTCTAGCCCCAAACCAATAAGAGCAAATGTTTCAGGGACTAGGTGGGCACAGCACACTGAACACTGGCTGTTGGCGGTAGGGCAGAAAGGGCCCTAAGGCTCTGCCGCCAACGAGTGTCACAAGGTCCCTGTGGAAGTGTCACACCAGGTTCCATGAGTTGCTCTGGCTTGGGAACTCCTGTGAACAAGTAGCTCTGGCATTCAAAGGGCAGTGAAAACACCCACTGCAGGGACGTGGATAACTGTTAACCTTGGAAACGATCAGCAAAGGGAATGTACACACAGAGCCTTCAGGACTGAAAATCAAAAAGCAACAGCAGTAGCCCACAGTTCTTCCTATTATCCAGCAAAACAGGCAACCAGGCTTTGGAGGACAGAAAGGTCGGTAATACAAAATGGTTCTTTGAACAGTCTCACAAATAATGGCTCCCTGAGAACAGTAATATATCCTGACTCAGGGCCCAGACCCTTCACTCATCAGGGGACAGAGAAATGGAGTAAGGAGCAGAGATGCTTACCTCTACCAGCCTTGCAGTCATGATTGGAGAATATAAGACTGTGTAATAAAGTGTTTATAGTTCTCACTACACACCCAAAGTCCCACCATTCTTGTCAAATCCTCCAGCCATACCCATAAAGTCTTGACTTGAACTCTTCTGGGTGTTGTTAAATACAGATACTAGAACTTACCCGATGGATACAGGCAGGACTCTACACTCATGTGAGCAAGATGAATTAGCAGCACTGTTTCAAGAATCTGCCAACAGTCCTAAATCCTTTCTGGCTCAAGTCAGGGGTGTTCATAAATCACTTACACCAGCACAGCGTAGGTAAGAACCAGCCTAAAGGCATAACTGGTATGCTGCTTCTCTGAATCCCAACTCTGGCAAAACAGGGACTGGGTCTGTGCTGACTCTTCCTGAATCCCAGGGCTGAACCCCAAGAATCACTTGGTAATTACTGGTGAAGGAGAGAGGCAGTGCTGGCAGGCAGCAGGCAGAAAGGAATGGAAAATCAGGTAAAAAGTCCTAAGAGTGATGACTGGCCACACCTTCAGTGTAAGACAACAGCACAGGGCAACACGAAGTGTGTTGTTAGACTTCAGCAACAGCAGCTTGGAATCTAGACGAAGAGAGGGAGAAGTTTGAGCCCACACCAGTGAGACCACATCTGCAGCTTTGAGTTCAAAATGCAGTGGCCACATTTAAAAAGCACATCAAGAGGGCCGACTGGGTGGCTCAGAGGGTTGAGCGTCCGACTATTGATTTCAGCTCAGTTTATGATCCAAGGGTCGTGGGATCAAGCCCCACATTGGGCTCAGTGCTGAGTGTGGACCTGTTTTTTGTTTTGTTTTTTTTAAAGCACATTAAGAAAGTTAAGTTTAGGGATAGTGAGCTAAGTGATGAGAGACGTGAAAACCAAGGCTCATGATCAATTGAAGAAACCAGAGCTACATGTATGGAGAGGTGAGGATACAAAACAACCACATTCCCTTACTGGAAGGGCAGGTGTCATACAGAAGGTACATCCACATCACCTGGCAGTGCTGTGCCAAAATACTGATGCCTCAGCCTGCCTCTCACCCACTGAATCCAGACCTCCCAGGAGGGCACCTGGGCATCTGAGCTCCTGAAATAACTCTCATGCAAAGCTGATGCTGAGAACCAACAGTGTAGACCTATTCTGCTTGTCTCGTTGAAAGTCACGGCTGATATATAGATATTATATGAAATATTTGTATAAGTTTTAAAAACAGGAAGAATAGATAATTTGATAACAATACATATTCTGCAATAGAATATGAGTTAGAAACAAGGCTATTTGAAAATCCTTAGAAGTATTCAAAGAAAGTCTAAACAATAACAATAGCACCTTCCAAGGACCCTGCTGACAATTTAATCTTCATCCTCGTGGACGTCTGCTTTAGAAACCTGAGGTCCTTTTCGAGATTAAGGGTGTTTGAGGCAAAGTGCAGAACTGCCTTAACAAAATAGAATGAATTAGTGGATTGATATCCAAAGGTCAGATTTCTAGCGACCTTAGGCTTTCAGGATGTAGGCATTCAGGTCTTTATTACAAAATTTGGCAGTAACAGATAATCAAGCTTATCAAATCCTTGTTTCTTTTCCAGCTTTCAGCAGATTAGGAATAAATATGAAGTAAGGATTAAAAGGCTCTTGGGAGCCACACATAAAGATAGTTGCAAGAGTGGGCATAGAGGGAGAAAAGAGAAAAATATACAAAGCAATTTGAAATCTATTGCATGCCCAGTGCATTCAAAAGTGCCCAAAATGATGTCTCTGAGCCACTTGCCAGTGTCTGACATATGGTGGGCATCCCAGTATAAGAAGGCAATTTTCACAGAATAGTAGAATTTTGGAAAAAGAGACACTGGAAAATTTCACTTCAGCCTTTCCTTTCTTCTTTTTGTTAAAATGTAATATTCATGCGAAAGAGTGTTATATCAAAAGGATATAGCTCACTACATTAAGACAAAACAAAACACTCACCCACGTAACCAGCATCCAGATTTAAAAAAAAAAAATCAAAGAAACAAAAAGCCCAAAGAAACAAAAAGTGAACAAAGATCACTTCTAGCAGCCAAATGCCCCCCTTCTGTCCAATCACTACTCCTCACCCTCCCAGAGAAAGCTGTCGTCCTTGTAACTAACAGCATTGTCTTTGTACCTCATCTATATAAACTGATACCGGATGTGCGCTGGTGATATTTTGTGTCTGAATTCTTTTGTTAAACGTTATGTTTTTTTTTTTTTAAATAATGGCTCCTGGGAAGTGACAATGACTTGTCATCGGACTAACAACAAAGCAAGGAATACTAGAAACCACAGCTCTTAATCTCTGAACTAAAGCTACTTTCACTTTCTTTTAGGAAGTTTTTCTTCTATCAGAAAGTCTTAAAAAATATTTCCTCTTTAAATAATGTTTCAACTATACAAATAACCCAAACCCTCAAGGCACTAAAACAATAAAATTAAACACCTACATAGGTCATGTATTATTATACATGAAACAAGTGGCATGAATGTCAAATTTGGTCTGTTTACTTTCATGTACAGTCCAGATGTAGATAAATTATGGTTTTGAAGAATGATTATTTTGTTTTTATTTCCTCTCTGCCTCCACAAAATTGATTTCATCTAATTTGTCTATTTTCAAAAAGTAACCTTTGTAAACATATGACCTTGGTAATTAATTCTCATCTTTGCACAGATTAGTGTTATGACCAATGGGGTGGCAAAAATGGATGAGAAAGCAAACAAAAAATTGGTAAATGGACTCCAGATTGCTAAGGCCTTCCTTGGTCTTTGCCTCAAAGATGAAGTATGGCCTCACTGAACATGAGGGTGACATCAGCCATCTTTGTGGTGCCTCACCTGTTGGGTGGTCCTCTTGGTCACGGTCTAAAAGCTCAGTTTTACATTAGGGCTCCTATTGCTTCAAAATCCAGGTATTTTTCATGCATTATTTTGGATAACCTAAATTCCCTGACAGATGTTATCACTTTAAGGTATTAATGAGAACCAATTTGTTTACAAAAAGAAAAGAATCCCTAAATGGCATGCATATTTAGAGATTCTTAAAATTCTTAAAGAGAAATGCTTGAGTTAATGCTGTTCTATTTTGCCTGGTGTTTCTATGACCTGTTAGGAGAATATTGGTAAATGTGTTATGCTGCAGTGTTCTTTTTTAGGTTTTTATTTTAGGCGATTGTCCTTTTAATGTTATTTCTTTTTATCTGGCCTAATTCAATGCTGTGCTGAGCACAAACTGCAAAATTTGTTACTCGTTGATTTTAATTTGACGTGCATTACACTGCACAATGAAATGCAATGAAAAATCATATTCTAAGTCTAATAAGACAAGTTGAGGATAATAACTTTGGGTAAGACCTATAAAAAATCTCTAATAAGTCTTTTTCCCTCAAAAAAGTTAGAACATGAGAAAGAACAAAAATTGATCACATGTATAAAGTGTAAAAAGAGTAACTTTAGTACTCGATGGGCAGTTGGATAACATCAAGGAAAAGAGCCAATCTAGTTGTATAAATAAGCAAGTGGGAAGGACAGATAGAGAAAAAAAAAATATCATCTCCATTTTCAGCTCTAAGGTCTCATGTGAAGACAATTAAAAAGAAAATTGTTAGTTGCAGTTAACCCTTTCTTGATCCCATGTCTAAACTCACACTTTATGAAAGGGTGTAGATAAACATGAAATTTGTAGATGTATATTTTTATGAATCACTCTGAATCACTCTTTTGTATGAAACATTTATTTGAAAGGCATTTGAAGTGACGCTTTTGAAATTTGTTTTAAGAAACAGTTAACCTTTAGCCAAAGATTTAAAATTAATTTCACTTGGCTATTTGTCTTTCAAGACCCCATTGTGACCTCAGGATTCCCAAACCCTCTACTGCAACATGACAGGGTCTGTAAAATTATCTCCAGGGTTTCACAAAATTCTTCAGTCTGGATTGATTTCAATTTTTTTTTAAAAGTTGAAACTTCATCTTTCAAGTGTGGGAACCTTTTATAGGCTGAGCAACACCAGCTGAGTTACTTAAACAATGGGTTTAAATCGTGTAAGAAGGTTTTTTTCTTTTTGACTCATGGACATTTCCCCGTTTAGAAAATGGCATATGGTTGAGAGGCACCAGAATCTGTGTCGGCCCAACTGGAAGAGCGGCATCAAGGAACGGTGCTCAAGAAGTCCCGGGTACGGGTCCCGTGAATGCCGCTATTTGTAGTGCAGGGGACACTGTTTCCTACCAAAGTGTTCCTTTGCTTGCCAGTAGCTCTCTGTGTATGTGTGTGCAATGTGCATTATTTTGTTGTGGTTCGATTTCCTCATCTCTAAAATGGTGACAGAAACTGCCGTGAGTATTCCTCTTATTCAGAAACCTAGGCTTTTGAAAAACCGCTGGGGAATCCGGGGTGAACAGCAGGGTTTGGAAAAATGGAGAAAAAAGGAAACTGAGCAAATATTCCTCATCTCACATCTTTCCAAAGCTGGTAACAGCCATTCCCAATCCTGTCCAAGCCCCCTTTCCTACGACCATCACTTCTGATGTTGGATCATGACTCAAGAAGAACGCAGCAGGAGTGAATAATTGATAAGTCTGAGGGTGGAGAAGGAAAGTGCAGCGTGATTTTCCCTAATTTCATGGTCCCCTGTTCCTAAGTTACTGATGAAATCACTCAGAAAAGCGCCAAATATTAGGACAGTCCCCCTTACTCAGCAAACAGATAGAAAATCAGGGTGGGAAAAAGGGGCAAATAAAGGCCAGAGAAAAGACCTATTAATGGAACTGAATTCCAGATGGAATGAAGGATGGAATGGAAAGGATGAAGAAAGGCAAATGGCATTCTGGCTCTCTTCAACTATTCATGCCTTTTCCTCTGGGAGAACAAGGAGGTGGTTCCTCCTAGATGCTCCAAGTCAGGGCAGACAATAAAACATCACCACAGTGACAGCCGGTTATTACTTTCCAGCCTGTGACCAAAATGAGACCCCGGTGTGGCAGAATTAAAATTCACAATCTCATCCATGAAAGGATTTTCTGTACCAGGCGTTTTGTGAGAGGTCTTTAAAAAAAAAAAAATAGCCTAATGTGTTAATATTGAAAATAGATGCATGTAATTTGAGAGTGAGGATAAAATGCCATGTGTATTAAATTAATAATGTTTCATTACTCACCCATCACAGAGTCATTATTTTAAATAACCATATTTCATTTCAGTGGACAGAGTGTAAATGAGTATGTATTTTTATGTAAAGTGGACCTGCATCATTATTTATTCATGAGTTTTAAAAGGATCATTATTTTTGACAGACAGCTCCTGTCAAAAGATTTATGCATAAGAGCTCATGTTTCCCCACAATAATCATCAATCAATAAACTTTAGAACCTGGTACTTAAAATTCAGTGTTACAGAGATGCACATTTTGCTCTAATTAAACACATGTTTGCATTTGGAAAATAAACTGCAACCTCGGTTCAATTATATATAATCTGAAATATCAATATTACATGTGCAGGGTGAGTCATGGTTTTAGTTTGAGAATGTGCCTTGTTACATTTTAAGTGATTGCTTTGTTTCCGCACACCAGACTTTCTCTGTTTCCCTGTGGGGCAGGAGGGGAAGCTTACAAGATTTAGCTTTTAACACTGTAATTGGTTATCCGTGACGGTAGTTTTCTGAGCGACGATGCTATCCCTCCCTGCTTTAGACCTTGATTTTAAAGGACCTGGGAAGACACACACCAGACATTTCAGTAGCACGTTCTTTTCAGGATGGGGCTTGGAAGTCTGGTCGGAAGATGGGACAAGATGATACACAGATAATGGCATATAATTACAAAACAGCAAAACTGTGACTGAGACCGATGACAGGGCCGGTTGAAGACGGTTTCCGAATCCCCACGAAGGACCACATGGCAGTGAGCTGCCAGTGAGATGCAGAAACTCGCTGCTCAAAGGAGAATTCACAGTGGTAATACAGCCTTCGCCCCAGAGGAAATAATTGAAAGGCTTGAAAGTCTCCTGAGACCAGCTGGCCCTACAGGATTTCCATAGACATTCCATTAATGTGCTTTCCCCACATCACTCTGTCTCCAGATGAACTGATAATGCTCAAGACTGTTATTATCTGAAATGCTCTTTTGAATAATCTGAATCTGAATGCCTGAATTAAATATACTTTCTTATTTGGCAAAGACCATTTTCATATCTAGATTTCTAGTATTTAGATCATCTATTATTTTGATACATCTCTGCCATCAAACACTAGTATCCATTCTATCACGGTTTGGAATTTGAAAGGGGCACATTTATCTCTCCTGCCTTCCCCACGCAGGCACCAGCCACGGTGGTAAAGCCTGGAGCACAGACAGAGAACCCTGCGAAGGAGAGCACTTCTAACCTTTGTCTGGGAGATATGCAAATCCTGCTTTCAGGGCCAGTTTTTTAAACAGCTAGGCTAATGAACAAAATGTCAGGCCTGTTCTCAACAGGGAGAGGGTGGGCAGAGGGAAAGGCAGCAGGGAGGAGGGAGAGGAGGCAGGTCAGCAGAGAGAGCAGGCTGCTTTGGAACAGCTGGAGGAAATAAATGAATCCTGAAAATGGCTGGGACTGATGCCCCAAGAAGATTCACAATAAAGCAGGCTTGTTGAACGATTGCAGAAATAATGGTGCCCTTATATTTTTCATTCGATTAAAACTATCATTTTAAGAGCTGTCCATAGCATTTCCTTCCCAGAAATAAATGATCAATTTAAGAATGCATTAAAAGGTGAATTCAGTAACTTAAATAAGACTCTCTGGGTGGAATGAGTTGTGGGAAAGAGGTGTGCGAAAGAGAAAGTGGAAACTTTTTTATGGGAAATGGGCCGTTTTGGAGCAATCCTGGGAAATACAGACAGAAAGTCGATTTGGGCAGATGGAGGAGGAATCCGGATGCTGGAGAATCCGACTTTAGAAGAAGGACTTGCCAGTGAGAAATACTCTGAGTTAGCAATGTCTGAGAAATCAGGAGCTCAGTGTTTATTATTGCAAACAGTAGATTTTTAAAGGAGTTTGGGGGAAAATGAGCAAAGGGGTCTCCACCACATGTTTGTCTTGCATAGGAGAGGGGGCTTTAGATTAAGAGCAAGGGTTCAGGAAAGCAGGAGTGAGAGAGGGAGGTGAAACCAATTCAGAGAAATTCTGAGAAAGCTTTCTGCGGACCATAGGATTGGAGTTGTAGGTAGAATGAGTGGTAGGAACAGAAGCCAATTTTATTTATGGATTTTTTTTTCAATTTAAAAAGACATATTGGGGTACCTTGGTGGCTGTCGGTTAAGCATCCGACTTTGGCTCAGGTCATGATCTCACGGTTTGTGGGTTCGAGCCCCATGTTGGGCTCTGTGCTGACAGCTAGCTCAGAGCCTGGAGCCTGCTTCAGATTCTGTGTCGTCCTCTCTCTCTCTGACCCTCCCCTGCTCACACTGTCTCTATCTCTCTCTCAAAAATAAATAAAACATTTAAAAAAAAGACAAATTTTACTCAACTGATTTGCAGGTAAAACATAATTTGAATGACACAAAATTAAATTTATTTTTATCCTTGCACTTTGGTTCTTTCTTTGACACTTTTCACTGTAAAATACATTGTTGAGAATTTTGTTGTAGTTTACACTTACCAATAAAGTCTGAGGTCATTATGAACTTCTTTCTGGGTAAACTTCCAAGGGACAGCTTATCCTTAAAAAAAACCTGAAAACTATCAGGCATCAGTGGATGCAGACAGAGAGGAAGGAGTCAAGGCTGTGAGCTGCCCATGACACCTAGTAATTTTCCAGATCAGAGGCAAAGATTTACTCCCCCTTTGTGAGGGGAAAACAATGGAATCTTATGGGGATGTTTAATGTCCAGTTGGGGAGGGAACTAGAAAGTCAGGATTTCTGAAAGCCTGAAGAATATAGATTTCTGTTTGTTAATACAAGAAAAGCTTTTATGCCCTGCTTTTTGGTCCAGCAATATGTACTTTAAATTAAGTATTTTATATTAATGTAAAATATATAAGTGCCTAGGCACTTGACAATCTTCTGAGGTAGGCCCATAATCTTTTCTTTGAGTTTGGATTGGTTCAGTGTCTTTAAAATATCTTTATGACATTATATAAAATACACATATATATATAAAATATTATTAATTCCAATCTCCATGTGCTAAATTATACGTGGTTGTCATTACTGAGACACTTTCACTTCTGATCCCTGTATAGTATGATTTCTGTCGTAATTCCACCTGAGGATGTTTTGGGGTTTTGTTTTGTTTTTGTGTTTGTCTTTGTTTTGAAATATAGTCGACATACAATATAGTTTCAGGTGTACAGCATAGTGATTTGACAATTCTATACATTACTCAGTGCTCACCATGATAAGTTAGCTACCATCTGTCATGCAACATTGTTGCAATATTATTGACTATAATCTCTATGCTGTACTTATCATCTTTGTAACTTATTTATAACTGGAAATTTGTACCTCTTATTCCCCTTCACCTCTTTCACCCAGCTCCCAACCCTGTCCCATCTGACAACTACCAGTTTGTTCTCAGTATTTATGAATCTGTTTCTCTTTTTGTTGCACATTTTGGGTTGCTTCCGTATCCAGGTAGTGTAAATAATGTTGCAAGAAACATTGGGGTGCATGTATCTTTTTGAAGTAGTGTTTCATTTTCGTTGGGTAAATACTCAGTAGTGGAATTCCAGGATCATATGCTATTTCTATTTTTAAGGAAACTGCATACTGTTTTCCACAGTGGCCGCACCAGTTTCCTTTCCCACCAACAGTGCACAAGGGTTCCTTTTTCTCCACATCCTTGCCAACACTTGTTATTTGGGTGCTTTTTTTTTTTTTTTTACACTAATCTTATTCATAATCCATTCTTCCAGTTTTAGTGGCTTTTTAAAAGAATGTTTTAATGTTTATTTACTTTTGAGACAGAGAGAGAGAGAGAGAGAGTGCACAAGCAGGGGAGGGGTAGAGAGAGAGGGAGACACAGAATCTGAAGCAGGCTCTAGGCTCTGAGCTGTCAGCACAGAGCCTGATGGGCTCAAACTCATTAACTGCGAGATCATGACCTGAGCCAAAATCAGATGCTTAACAAATAAAAACATTTGCTCAATCTGAGTGTTGCACATAAGTGTTTATATTTTCTTCCTAGTCTTTTATCAGTCAGCTTTTCTTTTCCTCAGGTCTTATTTGAAAGTAATTCTTTTTAAGTTTTTAAAACTGAATAGATGAAGAAAATGTAAGTGTGAACAAAAGTTTTTTTGATAAGTTTTCCCCAAGCCAAAATATCTTTGTAACTGCTACCTAGATTAAGAAATCTAGCATTACCAATATTCCCAAAACCTCCCTTTTTCCAGTCACTTGCCTACCATTCTCCCCGAAAATACTCATTACTCTAACTTCTTTCACCATAGATAATTTTTTCTGTTTTTGACCTTTATTTAAGTAGAATCATACAGAACATGGTTTTTTTTCCGGCTTGCGCCTTTTGCTCAATTTTGTATTTGTGAGATTTCTCCAAGTTCTTAGATTTAAACATAATTTGCTCATTTTTATTTCTCCGAAGCATTCTATTATATAATTAAACCACAATTGCATTCTATTAATAATAGATGTTTGGATCACTTTCCATTTTTTTCTATTATCCTAGTGCCACTATGTACATTTCAGTATATGTCTTTTGGTGAACATGCTGTGCTTTGTCATGGGTAGATACCTAGAAGTTGAATTGCTGGATCACAGGGTATGTAATTTTCATGATTAGAGATGCTGTCAGTTTTCCAAAGTAGTTGTGTTAATTTACACTCCCACGGTGTATGAGAGTTTCAGCTACTCCTTACCCACCATCATTAACAAAAGGCACTGTCAGTCATTTTTTATTTTAGCCATTCAGGCATACATGTGATCACATGGCATTGTGGTTTGAATTCATAGTTCCCTGATAATTAAGGAGATTGAGTGCCTTTTCATATTAGTAGCCTCCTTATGTGGTAAATACCTGATCAAGTCACCAATTTTTATTAGTTTTCTGTGTTTTCTTACTGATTCATAGGTTACATATCAATACAGTATTACAGTGGCTTCTTAGATTGAGACTACAAAGCATTGATGTTGTTTTCAACTGAAAAGCACCTGTTTTTTGCATTCATACTTTATTAGTTTTTTTCATATTTAATAACTCTCATAGTAGGAAAAATAACTCTAATAATTCCAAGGAACTCTGGGTAAATATTCAGGTCATCTATTGGGAACAGGATGGTTAGTAGGTAGAGTGTTCAGTAGGCAAGCATGTTTAGGGATACCAGCTGACAGGTCTAGTGGATGATATTTTAAAGAGAACAAAGGCTAGTTTACCTGGCCTGTCCATTAAGTGAAGATTGGTCATCCAAAACATGGTGATGGGTTGGTCACAATGGAATTATCTACAGGAGAAATGGATTTTGTTTGGCTCCAGCTATGTTTGTTAACTCCATGAAAGCAGGCACTGAGTTTTCTTTATCCTCCTTTAGTCAAAAACTCGAAGTATGGTGTTTAAGAGCATGAATTTTTATGTCTTAAGATCACTGTCTTTCATCTACTTGGTCGAATGACCTCCGAAGGTTTTAGTTTCCTCGTCAGTAAAATGGAGATAGCAATAGTACTTGCATCAAAGAAGGCATATGAAGGTTAAATGAGATGATGTACATAAAGCATTGAGCACAGGGTTTGACACATGGGCATGCTGATTACTGGAAATCATCCATTTTATCTATTTTTATCATTTAAGAATTATCCATGTAGCATCAAATTTGTGAGAATTCAGGGATGAGTTTTAAAGGACACTTAAAAAATATATGTGTTCTTCTTGACTCGAATGTGTTATCACTAAGGTTTATTTTGTCTCTTAAACACACATTTCAGAAAATAACGATAAGAACACAGCTACTTCAACATCAACAATTTTC
This sequence comes from Crocuta crocuta, assembly GCF_008692635.1. Lineage (NCBI taxonomy): Eukaryota > Metazoa > Chordata > Mammalia > Carnivora > Hyaenidae > Crocuta > Crocuta crocuta. The sequence goes on along the minus strand of NW_027530545.1, from coordinate 5,421,869 downwards.
CGGTTGTCCTAATGTGGTCTCTTTATTTAAAGTTTTTATTTAAATTCCAGTTAGTTAACACAGTGTAAGATTAGTTTCAGGTGTACAATATGGTGATTTAACACTTCTGTACAAAACCCTGTGCTCATCACTACAAGCGCATTCCTTAATCCCCTTCACCTATTTAACCCATCCCCCACCCACTGCCCCTCTAGCAACCCTCAGTTTGTTCTCCATAGTTAAAAATCTGTTTCTTGGTTTGCCTCTCTCTTTTTTTCCCTTTACTCATTTGCTTTTTTCTTAAACTCTACATATGAAATTGTCATATGGTATTTGTCTTTCTCTAACTGATTTATTTTGCTTAGCATAGTACGCTCTAGATCCATCCACATTGATGCAAATGGCAAGATTTCACTCTTTGTTATGGTTGAGTAGTATTCCACAGACACAAAACAACACACAAACACACACACACAGCTTCTTTATCCATTCATCAGTTGATGAACATTTAGATGGTTTCCATAATTTGGCTATTGTAGATAATGCTGCTAATCATCAAGGTACATGTATCTCTTTGAAATTCACCCTTATTTGGGTAAATACCTCAGAGTACAATTGCTGGATTATAGGGTAGTTCTATTTTTAATTTTGGAGGTTACTCCATACTGTTTTCCATAGTGGCTGCACCGGTTTGCATTCCCATCAACACTGCAAGAGGGTTCCCTTTTCTCCACATCCTTGCTAACACTTATGGTTTCTTGTGTTGCTGGTTTTAGCCATTCTGACAGGTGTGAGGTAATATCTCATTATAGTTTTTATTTGTATTTCCCTGATCATCAGTGATGTTGAGCATCTTTTCTGTGTCTGCTGGCCATCTGTATGTCATTGGAAAAATGTTTATTCGTGTCTCTGTCCATTTTTTAATTGGACTATTCATTTTTTGGATGTTGAGTTTCATAAGTTCTTTATATATTTTGGATACTAACCCTTTATTGGATATGTCATTTGCAAATATACTGTCCCTGTCCACAGGTTGCCTTTTAGTTTTGCTGATTGTTTCCTTTACTGTGAAGAAGTTTTTATTTTGATGAAGTCCCAATAGTTTGTTTTTGCTTTTGTTTCCCTTGCCTCAGGAGACAATTCTAGAAGGAGGTTGCTATGCCTGATGTCAAAGAGGTTATTGAATGTATTCTTCTCTAGGATTTTTATGGTTTCAGATCTCATATTTAGGTCTTTCATCCATTTCGAATTTATTTTTGTGTGTGGTGTAAGAAGGTGGCCCCCTTTCATTCTTTTGCATGTTGTTGTCCAATTTTCCCAACACCGTTTGTTGAAGAGACTTTGTTTTGCCCATTAGATATTTGTTCATGCTTTGTTGAAGATTAATTGGCCATATACTTATAGGTTCATTTCTGGGTGTTCTATTCTGTTGTATGGATGTTTATGTCTATTTTTGTACCAGTACTGTACTGTTTTGATCACTACCACTTTGTAATATAATTTGAAGTCTGGAATTGTGATGATCCCTCCAGCTTTGGTTTTCTTTTTCAAGATTGCTTTGGCTATTCCTGGTCTTTTTTGGTTTCATACAAATTTTAGGATTGTTTGTTCTAGCTCTGTGAAAAGTGCTCTTGGATAACCTGGTCTCTTTAAAATGCAGAATACTTGATGCAAAAGCCAAAGGCTATTGGCCTTTGAGAGCAAAGGACAAACTTTACCACAGCAAAATAGCCTCTTAGAAATATCACCTGGATCTACCTACTTTCTCTTCCTAGTTCCTTTATTTCATATTTTTAAAATATCTTTACCTGCCTGTTTGGTTTGTTTGCTTGCTTTGGCTAAGCTTTTTATTGAGGCATAATGTACACACAGTAAAATGCACATATTTTAAGTGTACAGTTCAGTAAATGTTGACAAATGTAAATATCCATGTAACTACCAGCCCAATCAAGAAATAGAACATTTCCATCACCCAAGAAAGTTCTTCTGTGCCTTTTCCAAGTAGGCACCCCAGAAACAGTCACTTAGTTGTTTTTTTTTTCTTTTCTAGAAGTTGGCCAGCCACAGTTTTAAGTGTGTGCCACACTGTGTGCTCACCCTTATTTAGGTTTGGTGAAGTCAATTGAGGTCTCCATTTACTCATGTGAGCTCCCTCATGTTACCCTGGTTGCGTTGGGCTCTGCTACCCCCATGTTGTCTTGAAAATATCACAGGTTTTTCTTATTATGGGATGAAAAATGGCACACTGTGAGCCATCACTATATTTCACTTAAGATTCCTTTCAGAACTGCAATGGTCAGAGTCCTTGCATTTTCCCCAGAAGCATTTGATCTTATGTCATTTTGCAAGACAGAAAACTGCGGTGTTTTTTATGTAAGTACATTACACAGTCTTACTATCACAAGGAGAGAGGAAAAGATCTGTGGTTGGTTTGTGCCACTGGACCGTTTGGAAGGAATGAAAAATCAGTGCATCATTGGCAGCAATGATTGTACATCAAAAATGGGCTACAGACTAAAAATGTGAAAGTGCAATATGAAATAGAGTTAAAGCTGGCTTCATTCTGCATGAAAAGATTTAGGAATCAGTGTTCCAAACTGTGTGGGGCACATGTACCCCAGAGTGTACACAAGTGATGGATTTAGTTGTACTGTAAAATATTGGGGCTTCCGTGTATACCTATATTTTACCTCACTTTTTTTTTTTACAACTCATTGTATGCATGTATTTTAAAATGTCAAAACATAATGTTACAAAAGGACATGCACATACATAAGGATAAATAAATAAGGATATTTGGGGAAGGGGAGCTCCCTATATTCAAAAAGGGTTTGGAGTGTACAGCTGGTGGACCCAGATGTGCACTTGCTGCCTTATCAGAAAGCTCATTTGTCTCCACAGGGTTGAGTAATGAGGTTGTTCCTTGGATGCCATTTACTCCCTAAAGGATTTTTCTCTTCCTGGTCATTTTTGAAGCAAATATAGACCTTAAATATTTTGTTATGCCGTATTTTTGCCTTAGCTGAGGGTAGCATAAAATCTTAAGTTTTTCCATTATCTTTATTCTGAACTTCAAGAAGATTTGCGGGGGGGCTTATTTCCACAGTAAAGAGTGATTATAAAATTCTTTGTAAGGACTTTTTTTTTTTTTTTTTACCTGTGCCATTAGCTCCTCTATTGTCTCCTGAAAAACCTCTTAATGGAGAGACTCTCCCTCAGCTCCTGAGGAAGGAAAGGTAGAGGCAAGCCCTGAGCACAGCTGCTTGTGGGGAGGGGGAGAGAGCTGAAAAAGAACCTGAAATTCTACACAGTCACTGACCTTGAACTTAAATGCATCTGGACAGCCAAGGATGGGACCATTTTCCTTAAGTAACCTAGTAGGCATTCAAAAGACATTGTAGACTTTATTTATAAAAGAGATTCTTAAAATATACACTTTGTCCTAAAAGAGTAGATTTATTAAAACACCTAGTTATTCTGCCATGAAGTATTAAGAGAAGTTGTCTTTACATGGTTGCTTATACAACTAAATTTCAAACAAGTTTAAACCAGAGTGCCAGAAGATACGGTATGTATTTGTATTATATATATGACAAGGACAGATAAGTACTTCTGATTAAACTAAATGAAATATATAAAAGATATGTATTACGTTAGATAATGATGCTGGTAATAATATAATAATGGTGATAATAATAAAAAAGACATTGGTAATTGATTTCATTGCTGCTGATGTATGTATCTATTATTTATTATCTTAAATGGCAAACATAACAGATTGGAAATGCAGAGCCAATGACCTGGGGCAGCATATCATTGTAACCCTAGACTTGGTTTTTTTGGAGCTTTCAGTACTGAAACAATATTAATCCTTAACCTCTTGACACAGACAAAGGAGGCAAATCACTGCCCCTGTCCTGTGAATTGTGTGTGTCTTCAATAGACGCAATAGGAGGTCATCCATGGCTAATGTTGCAGCTTACTTCATGAGATTTGCATTTACATGTTTCCTGAAAACCAAAATGTCTCTTGAAGATAAATTCCCTTGCTTTATTACATCTATGATGAGTAGAAAAAGCTATAGGGGCTTCCTTTCTTTTTCTTATGACAAGTGTTTATGCTGCATCTAAAATCATCAACTTACTCTGCCCTTCAAGAAGAAATCTTTGTGCTACTTAGAATTACTTTTGTCTCATTCAAACCAATAAAAACATTTATTAAATGCAATTGCCCTCTGGAGCATGCCTAAAGGAAAACATACAATATCATTTGGGAGAGAAGATAGCTATCAGAAATATACGTCTGCTTATACAACTCCGCAGCCACACCAATGAATGATTACAGTCCCTGCAACTCTTAGAGCTGTAGGAAAGATAGGCCATGAATGGCTTCCTCAGCAGCACAAGCAATTTCAAGGGGCGATGAATTTTCCAGGTCATTTTCACTAATGGCCTTTGAGAAGAAGATTCTCGAACATGGCATGTTGAAAGCAAATTTGATCCAAACATGCGGTGGCTCTCAGAATGTCAAGCCCTTTGGAAATGTAAGGCACTCAAGACAGCCCTGCGTGATCAAAAATGGCACCACCATCAATTAATGCCAACAACTGCAATTAGGAAACCATAGATGAGTGGGGACATGAGAGGCTCTAATTTCCCTTTGCCTGGGATCTCTGTTCCTGGTGACACCTGTCATGTTTCATTGACAGTGAATACTTTTGGAGGCTAGTCACCATCTTCTTTAAAATTGCATTTCTGACCAGAGCTCCCCAGGCACCATGTCAATTTATCTTCATTTGCAGTGGGTCCCTCGATAGACTCTGAGTGCTCCAGAGATAGAGCTTTTACATTTGAAGAAGGGTGCAGAGCAATGACTAGCTGTAGCCATGTAGTTTAGTACAGACTTTGGTGGAAATGAGATTAGTTGGTACATAGGGAAATCAATGTCACAGGCACAAGAAAGAATATGGCAGTGATGCTTGGAAATGCCCTCCTATCACCGTTTGGGAAATTAGGATCAAGGGGAGCAGTCCTACATTTAGGAATTGTGACCAAAGAGATTTAGAAAACACTTAATACAATTTCCTACCCATGCTAAGAATGTTATTTGGAAAAATCGAGTGAATATGATCAAAGCAGAATATCTTCTACTATCTGTCTTCATTTGTAAAAATATAGATTCTGTCTATGATTGCAAACATGTCAATTTGTAGGGGATAGAACGGTGAGAGTTGGGCTAGGCCAGAATAAAAAGTGTATACACACACACACACACACACACACACACACACACTTCACATTAAATACTATTGTGTAGGTAAACCATTAAGTGGTAAAAAGCATCTTTAGATACTAGCATTCAACAAAACGCAGAGAATAATTACTTCCATCCTCTTCTATTTATCATTTATTTATTTATCTATTTATCTAATTATTTATTTTGAGAGGGAGCACAAGCAGGGACAGAGAGACAGAGACAGAAAATCCCAAGCAGGCCCCATGTGCTGTCAGTACAGAGCCCAACGCGGGGCTCAATCCCACAAACCATGAGATCATGACATGAGCCAAAATCCAAGAGTCAGATCCTTCACTGACTGAGCCACCCAGGCACCCCACCCTCTGCTTTGTTATAAAGAAATAGAAATGCTGAAGAGTGAGATACATTTTCTGGTAACATCTTTGTCTGTAAAAGACTTTGGAAATCCCAGAAGTCAATCCAAATGCAAATACAAGTTGCTCTAGGTTAACAGCTTCAGATAGATTAATTTGAGAACTGTGTGGTGAGTTGGTGCAATGTTGTGTTGTTTTCTTCATTGCTATTGCAGGTCTTTTGAGGGCACATTACTGAGACGTTTTGTTTCAACCCTTGGTGTTCATCAAAGGTGTACCACAAGGATGGGTATTAGAAGCATAACTTTACACTGGTTACTGTTTTTTTCCTTACCTAATAGAATCGAGTTTCACACAATGAAATCTTGATGGATGACCCTAAGTGGTTAATCAAATCTTATCTTTCCATTAATTTAATTTTATTGTCATAGATGTGGTCTCAGCAGTTTATCTTTAGCGGTAATCAGATTTCATTTTTAATCCAAATAAGTTCAATTGGCTTTAACTTCACACTTTTCCTTGTTCTGCCAACATTGATCTAGAGAAGATTAGGATTCTACAGTGGCCTTTTCCAGGACTCTCTTATATTGACATTTATCTAATTGCTTCTCTTTAGGTGCAATGTATTTGTCCCCTAAGTAAGAGATGAATATGCAGCAGAGGAAGGAGGCAATGACAAGTCAGAAAGCTAATAGCAGAGTATAGCGGTGGGGAGAAGGTAGGACCTTGAGGTGACCCAGACCAGGTCCTCATTGGTAAACTGCAGGATAGATTAAATATTTACCTCAGAGGGCTATGGTGATGATGAAATGGGGTGGATACTTGACTCAAGACTAGACATTGGAAATCATTGACCTAAACTCATTGTGAAATTCTAAAGGCTGAGAGCTCAGTATAAGCTAGTGTTAGCTGATAACATTTCATTGTGCTTTGGAGAAGAAACTGTAATTTTCTAGAGGCAAAATTTTGAAGCATTCCCCTTACTATTTGGAAAGCCAAAGGTGCGAGTGAGCAGAATAATTAAATGTGTGGGTGTGTGGTATTTTGCTGGACAGAGGAAACAATAGGCAATAATAGATGCAGACTCTGGGCATGAGCACTAATGGAAGGGTAATGGAAGGGAATCAGGTCTACCTGTGCCCTTTGGAGAGTCAATGGGGGGTGGTGGGCATCCTCATGCAGGCTCACTCCCTCCATGGGGATGGTGTTTGTCAGGATGCCCACAGCCAACAAATGAATTTGTTTAGAAAAGAATGAGAGCAGGATGGTCCCAATCAAAAGTCATTCAGGCTATGTGTTACCATCACTAAGTATACTGGGGTAGGTATCCTCCTCCTTACAGTTCTTGTTTGTTTTAGTGTAACATTGTCTATTATGGTAGAGACTAGCCACATATGGCTACTTAGATTTAAATTAATTTAAATTAAATAAAATTAAACCTTCATCTCCATAGTTGTATTATCCACGTTTCAAGTGCTCAATAGCCACATGTGACTAATGAATGACATTGTAAGGTTCAGGTTGAGAACATTCTACCAGCACAGAAGGAGCATCACAGGCAGGCTGTTTTAGAGAACAGGTATGAAAAGAGCTTAGCATGGTTTCTGACCCAGAATAAGTGTCCAATAATGACATTTGTTGCTGTTATTATTATCAGTAGCAGTAAATACTGAAATTAATTAATGAAAGACTGCAAATAGTGAAAAGTAAAGTGAAACATTTCTGGTACAGCAACATTTCAGTTTTATAACAGTAGTGTAGGCTTTCCCAAATGCCACTGGCTATAATGGATCAATACCCCTTCATGTCTTTATTACATGGATACCCTTGCAATTAGATGTGGACGTAAGAGAAAAATATAAGGCATTTGGTGATTTTCACAAGAAAAAGGAGCTAGATATAAAGGTTAAATGTCTGTTTTAAATGCCCATGGTAAACTCTAAACTTGAGTGCCCCTTTCCCAGGACAAAATCCTTTTGCGCATTTATTAATTTAAGATTAGTTCCCCCCCCCACTTATTATGCAAAATATACTATGACAAAAGGTGGCCCCAGGCAAGAAAAAATAAATGGTGAGAAATGCTCATTATAATTACAATGAAATAATGCTTTCTAGAAAACAATGTTTCTTTTCTTTTCCTTATCCTATAGGAAACTGTGAAAATTGAAGCTCTATTCAATTCATCCTTTCGTTACACTTCAAATGCATTCCTGACAGCCATTTAAAGTCTTTCCCCAAACTGAAATTAATATTTTCCAGACTAGTTTTGAGAATAGCAGCTTGTTTGCCTGATGCTCTAGCAACCAACCTAATAATAACTATGATTGCATAACAAAGCCAGCGGGGGCGAGCAGGGACAGAAGGGGGTGGCGATAAATAATTCAGACTCCTGGGTTATTTCCGTTAGATCATCACCCAGTGACACTGCATTAGTACTCCAGTTAACAATCATTTTTCTCCGTATCTACGTAGCTTCTCTTTTGTGAAAATATCAAATTCCTTTGCAAAATCTCTTCTCTTCTCAGCTGACCTGGGAGATCTGCCTTCTACAGCTCTGGTGCCTGGTCCAGGAGACCAGTGGTCATTATGGATGCAATTTCTACTCCATCTGCTCCAGACTGAGGAGGGGATGCTTTGGTCAAGCTAAGGCCATGTTATGTGAACGTTACTGACTGGCATATTGTCAACATTATGCTCAAGAAACATATTTTGTCCTGCTGGTGATAGCGACAGTTTTGAATGAGTAGATTTTTATATTGGGTAATTAGAAGGTACTTTATTACAGCATCTGTCACCTAGAAGCAAACAATTTTTTCTATGTGTTGTTCGGATCACTTTCCTTATGGTACAGAAGTTGGCTAGTAAAAGGGTGTGTCAACAACCAAAGGACTAAGAAGCACAGGATTATTAAAAATTTTTCAATACCTAGGAATGCCTATATGATGCATTTAATCAAGACCACCCATAATTAATAATAATGAAGCTAACAATTGTAGAGTTTTTATAACATACCAACTACTGTTCAAAATGCTATGTTAAGGGAGCCTGGGTGGTTCAGTCGGTTAAGCGTCTGACTTGGGCTAAGGTCACAATCTTGCAGTCCGTGAGTTCTACCCCTGCATCAGGCTCTGTGCTGACAGCTCATAACCTGGAGTCTGCTTCAGATTCTGTCTACTTGTCTCTCTGCCCTTCCCTTACTCACACTCTGTCTCTCTCTGTCTCTCAAAAATAAAAAAATGTTAAAAAAATTTTTTAAGTGCTATGTTAGAGTTTATTCAATACCAGGACATTCCTTCTAAATATTCGAGATATCCAAAAATAGAATAAATTTTCCTGAGAAATAATTTGATCTACCTTTGAAAAAGACAGTAACAAAACTCTATTCAAATTTTATGAAAACCATAAGATGGGGTGATAATACAAAAGTATTACTTGGGCTCACTGAGACCCAGGCAAATTTTTAAGAAAGCTGGTCAGGGTGTTTAGGTAAAAATATAGGTGATTAAAGATCTCTAGTTAAGTCCTCAATGACAGCAAATCCCTTCCTGCTTAGAGATTCAATGCTTCTTGGTGCTTCTTAGAAGTAATTTTTTAAATAGTATATCAAAATAAAGTAAATGAAAGTAACAAAGCAACCTCAAGCAAGGAGGAAGCCTTAGTAGGAGTCTTTCTAAGATGTCCTAGAATGGAACACAAGCCCTTGCCCTGCCTTTTGATCTAGGCTCCTTTCCTGGACCAGGGCTCCATTCCCATTAAGACAGGCTTTAGGTGGAGCGTTGTTAGTGACCCTTGAGAGTTTACTGTATGGAACGCATGGTGGGCACTCCCATGCTTGGACTCTAGAGCCAGCCCACCTGGCACGAATCCTTTTTCTGCCAGTTCCTTGCGGCCTGACCTCAGGCGTATTTCCTTATCTTTCCATGCCTCCATTTTATCATCTCTAAAATGAGGATGATTGTTACAGTGTTTATATCATAGGGCAGCTGTGAGGATTAAATACCTTCCAGTACATAAAAGACTTAGAACAGCACTGGCCATTGACTTTTGGATTCTGCACTGTACCTGTTATTTATTTCCTGCACTGACTCGATTTTCCCTGGTTTTGTCTTGGCTTGGTCTCTTTGTTTCACCATGGATCACAATGGAAATCGTAGCGTGGGCTTTATTTTTATAAACACAACATCTTCTGGGTAAGAGGGTGGTGATTCATGTGCTTTTATAATCACCATTTACCTAACATCTGGAGCAAAATGCTACAAATGGAACTTGTCCTTGTGTTGCAATTTCAAAAGTACATTGATGATTGTGTGTTTATGAATCTGTGATGAGCCAGGGATGGGGAGAGTGGAATTGACCAGAACAGCAGTCCTCTCAACTGGAAATCTGGACCAAATTTCTCCCTTCTGAGGCTTTTCCTATTTTATCTTTCTGTGTTTAACAACTATTTAAGAACAGAACATGCTTTGAGGTACCTGGGTGGCTCAGTCAGTTAAGTGTCCAACTCCTGATTTCAACTCAGGTCATGATCTCACAGTTCTTAGTTCGAGCCCCACATCAGGCTCTGCAGTGATGACGTGGAGCCTGCTTGGGATTTTCTCTCCCTCTCTATGTGCCCCTCTTCCACTAGTGCTCTCTCTCTCTCTTTCTCTCTTTCTCTTTCTCCATCTCCCTCTCTCTCAAAATAAATAAATAAACATTTTTTAAAAAAGAGAATAGAACATGTTATACGTTATAGCCACCCAAGTGCAATGTAACAGTAGGTGTGTGGTGTATGTGTTTGTGGTTTGCAGCTGAGTGGGTGGTCATGGGTGGGGTGGTAAGTGAACTAGGGGAAAGAAAATCTGTTACAAAGAAGAGGAATACATATGAAAACACAAGTAAGGTGAGATAACCTGGTAGAAAAAGTACTGAGTACAGGGAACCATAGACAAAGCTGGCCTGAATATTACTAATTAGAAAATTGTTTAATGAAATTTGCCCATTTTTAACTTTTTTATAACAGAGACTATGATGGTAATAGTTCCAACCAGGTTTAGGGACAGGAGAGTTTTGTCCATGGCAGGATCAGAAAAGTGGGTAAGATGTTAAGGGCTAAATGTTAAACATGTCAACTTATTTGTAATATAATTTCACCAGGCAAGGAATCCATGCTATGGATATACTCACTAACAATAAATTCGTAGACTTTGAGCCCTCCATGAACGCCATGCTGATTAAGATGTATACTCTTCTATTTGTCCGTTATACCCTGGGAACAGATCCTTCTGTAACACAGTTTTCAACATTGTATTATGATTATCTGTTTATGCTTCTTGTCTTTACTAGATGTTGAAGAAGTTTCTTGAGAACATAGTCTTTGAGGAGTTTCCTTACTAGTCCTAGGGTATTCTTATTATTTGTAGTGAATTTCCTGGGTTCCCACATTGACTGTCAATCTTACACTCTGGGCACATAACGCAGAGGATGAGATTTGAAGTTAGGGATGCAAGTTGCCATTAGTGATTTTAAGCTACCTCACATTTTGGAAAAGTGTTCACACCAGCTGTTATTTAAGGTAAATCCATTTAAAGGACTACCAAAAGCAGGACTTGCATGGACAAGAGCTTCATGGGCATTCTGAGATTTGGCCACAAAAACTTGGGGATGATGGCCCAAATGACTGGGTTAGCCCTAAATGCAAATGTAGCACTGTTAAACAAAGTAGGCTGGTCTGCACAAATGAGGCATTGTGCTAGTGTTCTGTTTCTCCACGCTGCATTGAGAATTCCTTAGATATTTCAATATAACAATCTTTGTCCTTTACGTGTCCTCTTAGAGGAGACTTGGCCTCTTGTGAGCCCTTTGATCATTGCTCTCTTACACCCTCAATGGGGGAGCACACACTAAAAGATTTCCTCCACAAAGGCTCTCCCATCCCCTGGCCCCTTTCTTCCCTGGCACACATCAAATCTGCTTGCATTGTCCAGATGCTCTGACACTCGGAGGTAGAGAAAGGCATCCTGTGGCTAGTGGACAGGCCGAGGAGAATGCGATGGCGGCATTCACATAGGATACCGGCCCTGGACTTCAAGCGTCTCTACAATGGACCATTATTTTATTAGCATAAAGGAGACTTTAAAAGGCTGCTTTTAATAGATGCAGATTCTCAGGATGAACTCCTGTTTCAGGACAGCTTGGCTGGAGCTGTTGAGTAGCTTGCTTCTGGGAGCAGATTGAGGGAATGATGATGATTTCCCGTCTCAGCTGCAATGGAGTGCCAGGGAGAGGCTGATGCGGGTCTGTTTTTGTGGTGCCTGAAACAGATGCCAAGATAGAAGTTCTTGGTGTTCTATTTTCCATCAAAAGGCATCAACACTCTACATGTAGCCAGAATAGATTAGAGGAAAAGAAATGAGCATAAGAATGTTTATTCTCAATGACTAAACAATAATTAAGAAGGAACAGAGTAACATTGTTGTAAGTGACACTCTAATAGTGGAGCAGTGTCAAAGCAACAATGGCAATTATTAACAGGAAGTTGATGAAGGAGGTGGCAAGATAGTATTTGGAATGCTTCTTTTACTGTGTTTCATATTGAATATGAAACAAGCCAGTCCGAGACCCCTCACAATCAATATGGTAGATAGGAGTATGTATTATATGTAATTGGCAGTAATCCAAACCAATATGAGGTAAAGAGTAACTAGAGTCAACATAGCATGGTTCTCAAAGGCCATGGTAGAAATGAACACAGATTCTAGAGCCAGGCTGCCTGGGTCTGATTTCTGCACCAGCTATTTATTATCTGTTGACAATAATGCTGCTCTATGTCTGTTTCTTCATCTGCAAAATGGGAATAATCATAATAGAACTTATTTAAATTAGGTTGCTACAGAAGTTCTGTAAGTTAACATATGTTTCAAATTGATTAATATACTGGTGGCTGGCATCTGGTAGACATTATATGAATATTTGATATATAAATAATGAAGTTATCCAACACTTACTTAACATCTTACTGTACATTCTTCAGAGAAAATGTTTCTTCTAAGTTGAAAGACTTTAGTGCACGGTTATTATATTACTCTTTGATGCTGTGGGCATGTAGAAAGTCATAAAATATGGACCCTGATCTCAGAAGAATTATAGTCTGGTTGAGAAAGCAGGATATACAGATGTAAAAGGTTGAAAACTAATAACAAAGATAACATAATTCAAAATGTGTTAAAGCATGTACTGTATAAAATTAGTTTCTGAATGTCTACTTAGACAAATTGTGTCAGGAGATCAGAAAAGGGGAAATGCCCTTATTTCCAGATGATAAGGCTTGTATAGGGATTGTCCTGTAAGGGTGAAAGTTCCACCTGAAGCAGCTAAGTTCTATCAGAGAGTAATTTACATAGTGAGGAAAATGGAAGGCATACTTTGCGATGTGAAATATACCCTTGGCTCTATTTAAGCCTCTTTTACTAAACAGCAAATATTACCTTGACCATTCACTCCTATGTAGGCAGTAAGATATACATGCATAGCTTTTTTAGTAGTAGCACATTTTATGCCAATTTTTCATCAGTTTGTGAGCACAGAAAAAGATTTACTGCTAATCGTCACAGGTTTTCTTGTACTCCATCCAAACAAGTACATCTGGTTCACGAGATATCAGGCTTTGCTTTCTACACCACCACCAAAAATAAATAAATAAATAATTTTCTGGTATACAGTCAGTTTAGACTATAAACATGCAGAAAAGAAAATCAGTTATGGCAACTCACAAATATAAAACAAAATAATCAGTAATGCACAAGACAATTAGAAGTGACATTTGTCCACAAATATCTGAATTCTTCACATAAGTAGTCAAATGAGTGCTGATGAGAGAGACATGATGAAACAGAGGCAATGAATACTTTGTTGTCTCTGTTGTGCTACTGCTTCCCTCTTTCCCCCCTCATTTCCTGCTCCTTTGCTTCCCCTTCTCTCCTTTCATTTTTTGTAAGTCAATGTTTTTTTGTATTCGGCAAAGTTATCATTGATATCAAGAACGCAATCTGAGTTTCCTGTGTATTGGTTTCATGCTATTTCCTTAACCATGGACGATTTATTTATGTCGTCAATTAGGAAGAAGGAAGCATGGACCAATATTACTTTTAATAAGTATGATTTAAAACATTTAAGGTTTTTCTTAAGCTGTTCTAACTAGTGAAGTATAGACACCAGTATGTATCAGTACCAATAAAATCCATTGGCGTAAATGTCCCCATGACATTGTGACAATAGCCTCCAGAGTAGTACATCTAACCTGAAGACTAATCTTGTTGGAACGACTTAATAGACTTAAAATGTCATGCTTTGTGCATTATAGCCTTAGCTGGATTAAAAGCGCTGTGCGTATTTTAAGCTCCACACGTCCTATTAAATTACAGTCATCTTAGTTACCTTGTGCTCACTTCCCAGGATATTGCCTTATTTTTAAAAGAGGTTTTTAAAGTCCCATTTCTCACATCAGGAGTAATTAAATACAGGGACACAAAGCTTAACATATGATGAGGGGGAATACTGTCGACAGAGCCAAAATGAAATGGAGAAATGGCAGTGACCTAGAATCAACAGTGATGAATCATTGAAGCCAAACCATCTACTCCAAGCACTGGATGCTCTTACATTAATATTTATTTGGAGTGGATTCACCAGAGCAGTGTTTCTCACAGCAGTTCCCAGAGAGCTACCCCATGAAAAAAACTTTTCCACTGTTTTTTTTTTTTCACTATTAAATAAAATGGAAAACACAAAATTCTGTATCTACATTTTGGAAATTTATAATGTACATTAACCAGAGAACTGCTGGAAGAGTTCCTGCAGTTTTTTTTTAAAATTGAGATATAATTCACATACTATAAAGTCACTATATTTCATATTACTTTATTTCATTTTATTTTATATTTAGTTTGTCAGACACATTCTAAGGATCCAAAAAAAAAAAAAAACAGATAATCTTATCAATTAAAGTCTGAGCAACTATTCTTAACAACATTTTATTCCTTTTCTTTGTTTTGAACATTATTTTATCTCCCATTAGCACATTCTCAAACCTGCATAATCATGGACACAGAAGTTCAAGTTTATAATATACAGATAAGAGTATTCAGCTGTATTAGAGAAAAAAAACAGTGAGTTTAAGAAGACTTTATACACATAGTCACTTCAGTACTAAAAAATTATTCTTAAAGTTTATAGCTTATTTATTTTTGTTTTTAAAGCATTTTGAGATATAATTTACATAAAAATAACCATTTCAAACTGGTATCACTTCAATGGTTTTTAGCATATTCACTGTGTTGTGTAACCATCATAGCTATCGACTTTCAGAACATTTCCTTCACCCTCAAAAGAAATCCCATACCTAGTAACAGTCCAAATTTCCTCCCTCTCTCCATCTCCTGTCAACTCCTAATCTACATCCTGTCTTTATCAATTTGCCTATTTTGCATATTCTAGATAAATGGAATCATACAACATACGGCCTTTGGTGGCTGGATTCTTAACATAATGTTTTCAAGGTTAATCCATGTTGTAGTATAGAGATATACTTCATTCCTCTTTATGGCCAAATAATATTCCATGTAGGATATACCACATTTTGTTTATCTACTCATTGCTTTATGGACGTTGGGTTGTTTCTACTTGTAGGCTATTATGAATAATGCTGCCATGAACATTCATGCACAAGTTTTATGTAAATGTATGTCAATTCTCTTAGATATATACCTACAGGTAGAGTTGCTGGATCATATGGTCGTTCTATGTTTAACTTTTTGAGGAACTGCCAAACTACTTCCCACAGCACCTGAACCATTTTATATTCCCACTAGCAATGTATGAGGGTTTCAATTTCTCTATAGTCTTACCAACAGTTGTTATTTTCATTCCCCACCCCCGCTGCTTTATTGAGATATAATTGACATATAACACTGTGTAAGTTTAAGGTGTACAATCTGTTGATTTGAGGTACTTACATACTGCAAAATGATTAGCACTATAGCATTAGCTAACACCTGCATGACACTGCAAAATTTCTTTTTTGTGGTGAAAACATTTAAGATTTACTTTCTTAACAACTTTTAGCATATCATGTAGTACTATACTGTACTCACTATGCCACACATTTGATCCCCAAAATTTTTCATCTTTTTAAAAAAATTTTTTTAATGTTTTACTTATTTCTGAGAGAGAGAGAGAGACAGCGTGAGCAAGGGAGGGTCAGAGAGAGAGGGAGATACAGAATCTGAAACAGGCTCCAGGCTCTGAGCTGGCAGTCAGCACAGAGCCCGACGCGGGGCTCGAACCCACGAACCGTGAGATCATGACCTCAGCCAAAGTTGGACGCTTAACTGACTGAGCCACCCAGGTGCCCCTATTCATCTTTTTTTAATGTTTATTTTTGAGAGAGAGACAGACAGACAGAGTGCGAGTAAGGGAGGGGCAGAAGAGAGGCAGACACAGACTTCAAAGCAGGCTCCAGGCTCTGGGCTGTCAGCACAGAGCCAGATATGGGGCTCAAGCTCATGGATCACAAGATCATGACCTGAGCAGAAGTCAGATACTTAACCAACTGAGCCATCCAGGGGCCACCCAAAATTATTCATCTTAATGGAAGTTTGTACTCTTTGACCAACATACCCCCACCCCCACCATCCCCTGGCAACCACCATTCTAGTCTCCATTCCTATGAGTTTGGCCTTTTTAGATTGAACGTAGAAGTAATCTCCAACAGTATGTGTCTTTCTCTGACTTACTTCACTTAATATATTGTCCTTAAGGTCTATCCATGTTGTTGCCAATACCAGAATGCTCTTTCTCATGGTTGAATTATATTCCATTGTACATACATGCCACATTATCTTTATCATCTCATCTGTTGAAGAATACTTAGGTTGTCTCCATATATTAACTATTGTGAATAAGCTGTAGTGAACATAGGGGTGTAGTTATCTCTTTGACATTCTACTTTTATTTTCTTTGGAAATATATCCAGAAGGTTTATATTAGGATTGTTAGATCATATAGTAGTTCTATATCTAAAATTTTTTTAAGGAGCCACCATACAGCTTTCCATAGTGGATGTACTAATTTCACTACCACCAACAGTGCAAAGGGGTTTCCGTGTCTCCACATCCTTATCAATATTTACCTCTTGATAATAGCCATTCTAACAGATGTGAGGCAATATCTCATTGTGATTTTGATTTGCATTTTCCTGAGGCTTAGTGATGTTGGGCACCTTTACATGCACCTGTTTAGGCCCTTTGCCCATTTTTAAGCTGGGTTTTGGTTTTGTTCTCGTTGTCTTTTTCTTTTGCTATTTAGTTGTATGAGTTCCTTGTGTATTTTGGGTATTAATCCATCATTGGATGTGTGGTTTACAAACACTTTCTCCCTTTCCATATGTTGCCTTTTTATTTTGCTGATGGTTTCCTTTGCTGTGTAGATGCTTTCCAATTGAATGTAGTCCCACTTGTTTATTTTTGCTTTCAGTGTCAAATCCAAAAACTCATGTCCACCAGTGTCAAATTGCTTATCCTCTATGTTTCTTCTAGAAGTTTTGTTTTAGGACCTACTTTAAGTGCTTAGTCTATTTGGAGTTAATTTTTGTATATGGTGTTCTAAAATAGTGGCCCAGTTTCATTCTTTTGCATATGGCTGTCCAGTTTTCCCAGCACCATTTACTGTATATTTCCCCATTGTATATTCTTGACACTTTTGTCAATAAATCATTGTATGTGCATGGGTTTATTTCTGGGCTCCCTATCTGTTCCATTGATCTGTGTATCTGTTTTGTAAATCAAAACCATACTGTTTTTGATTACTATAGCTTTGTAATGTAGTTTTAAATGAGAGAGTGAGATGTGTCCAGCTTTGTTCTTCTTTTTTAAGATTGCTTTGGTTATTCAGGGCATTTTCCATTTTTTATAATTCCATACAAATTTTAGGATTAAAATTAGCTTAAGGACTCTTTAGAGGTCCTGCAGTGAACAAGTGTATAATTCAGTGGTTTTTAGAATATCCACAAGGTTTTGCAGTCATCACCACTCTCTAACTTCAGAATATTTTCTTCATCCCAAAGANGATTTGTCTAATCTGAAAATTTCCTATAAATCACATATGTCATAATATGTGACTTTTTTTTTTTTTTGGTCTGGCTCCTTTCATTCAGCATTATGTTTTCATGGTTCATCTGTGCTGTAGCATGTATCAGTATTTCATTCCTTTTTCTGGCTGAGTAATATTCCATTGTAGGATATATTATACTTTGTTTACTCGTTCATCATTTGAGGGGTTGTTGGCTGCTTCCACGTTTTAGCTATTATGAATGATATTAGAATTTATATTTGTGTTCCATTTGTTCTGGGAAAATATGTTTTAATTCTCTTGGGTATATACGTAAGAATGAAATTGTTGGGTGATGTAATAACTACGTTTAACTTTTTGAGGAACTGCCAAACTATTTTGCACATCTGCTGTACCTTTTACATTCCCACCAGCAGTCCATGAAGGTTTGAAATTCTCCATATTCTCAGCAACACTTATTATTTTCCAGTCATTCCAGCGGGTGTCAACTGGGATTGCATGGTTTTGATTTGCATTTCCTTTTTTTTTTTTAATGTTTTATTTCTGAGAGAGAGAGAGAGAGGAACAGCATGAGCAGGGAGGGTCAGAGAGAGAGGGAGACACAGAATCTGAAACAGGCTTCAGGCTCTGAGCTGGCTGTCAACACAGAGTCTGATGTGGGGCTTGAACCCACGAACAATGGATCATGACCTGAGCCGAAGTCGGATGCTTAACGGACTGAGCCACCCAGGTGCCCCTGATTTGCATTTCCTCATGGTTAATGATGCCATGTATTTGTTCATGTGCTAGTTGGCCATTTATACATCTTCTTTAGAGATATGTCTATTCAAATCCTTTCTTTTAAATTGGGTTGTCTTTTTTATTTTTGAGTTGTGAAAGCTCATTATGTATTATAGCTACTAGACCCTTATTAGAGATACGAGTTGCTAATATTTTCTTCCTTCCTGTGAGCTGTTCTCTCATTTTCTTTTTGAAGTTTATTCATTTATTTTGAGAGAGAAAGAGAGTAGGTGCCTGTGTGCACAAGTCAGGGAGGGACAGAGAGAAAGGAAGAGAAAGAATCCTGAGCCACTTAGGCACCCCTCACTTTCTTAATAGTATGATCCTACAGTGATTTTTTTTTAAGTATTCATTTTTTAGTCCCAAATTTTTCAATACTATTTGACACTAGTGAGAACATTTTTTTTAAAACACCCTGGTAGATTCCAAGCTAGGCTACTGTTGGTTTTCCCTTTCCTTGGATTATGTAGATAAAAACCCTTGGGAAAGGAAACCAAGACTTAGAAATATAAGAAAGGACAGAAATGTTAATATATCAGTGTGGTTAAAAGATCCCAACATTCATGGTGATCTGTATATAAAATATCAGTCCATGCTAAGAAACAATTCCAGACTATCCTTAAAAATTTATTTTTTTATTAGTCCATGGCAATGGACTAATATAAATGTAGAGAGAGTTGATTGTTCTAGTCATCCTATGAGCCCTAGAAAATAAGGTGTCAAATCAGCCTCCATGCTACATAGCACAGATAAACCTGTGTCTTTTTCAGCCTAGAGATCCTAGCATGCATAGGGTAAGAAAATATCAAGAAAACAAAAGAGGAAGAAAAGAAAAGGGACGGAGAGCCTTCCAAAATATAGGATTAGATCTGAGAGCTTCTCGGGAGAGAACATTGACTCTACAATCATACATTTAGCAACTGCCTGAAGAAGGATACTCCTTAGGACTTTGGGTTGGACGACCCAGGGTGGTTACTTCAGTCAGCTCAAGTTGCAAATATAAGGGGAGCTCCAAGTGATATATATATATATATGTGTGTGTGTATATATATATATACACCTTGAATCTTACAACACTTTGCAAAGTAGTTAACTTTTTTTTTTTTCCATTTTACACTGGAAAGTACTGACAAAGAGGTCTGTGATTTGCCAAAGGCCAAACAGATAAAGGACATGTCTGGGACCATATACCATTTGAAGGGAACAAACCAATTCTAATTGCTCTGGAATAAGTTTTAGGAGTTTATCTGAAGAATAAACTATTGTCCATTATCAGATATGTAAAAGAATCATAAGATAGGGAGCAGTCGGTTTGTTCGCACTGGTTCCCACAGCAAAGAGGATTGATTCCCAGGTGTTCCTTCTCTGGGACACCAAGGTATACACTTGGAAAGATTTCTTAGCTCCTAACATGATACTAAATAATTTTTTTATCTCTGTCTTCCTCTCTTCCCCTGAGAGTGCAGGGACCATATTCTCTTCTTCCCTTTGCATTACCAGAGCTTAGCATGTGCCTGACACATAGGAAGACTTTTCAACCACTCCAGCCCCCCAAAATTAATAAGCAGTTGCATGAATAAAAGAATACATAAATAATAAAAGCTAACGGTAGTATAATTCTATGTGTAGATATTGTGCTAAACATTTGTCATCTATTTACTCTATTCATCTATTCTTTGCATCTGTTTCATCTATTTATTGTGTAAGTCATACATCAAAAAATAAGCACAATTACTTTCATTGGGCAGATGAGAAAACAGGCATAAGCATCTGGATCTACAGTTCATGTTCTTAAGTACTGTGGTAAACAGCCTCTCCCCAAACCTGAACCAAAAGCTTATTTACAGCTGCCATAAAACGGAGAGGATTTAGAAAGCAGTCAGCTCTCAGCCCTCAGATCCTGGAGCTTCTGTAGCCCTCTGTAGATACATACTCAAGTGCTGTGGAACTGAGAATGCTAAAGAAGCAGATACCTTGTTTTCCCCTTTGCTTTCCTTCCTGGTAACCGGCCAAGGCTGAAGGAAAGCCAGGGGCCCTATAGACTTCACCCATGCCTTTGACGCCACGCTTCTGCAGGTAGCACAGAAGCCAGAGGAGGTCAGATGCCCAGAATGGCCAACAAAGGGGTGGCCTCGGACGACTCAGCAGATCGCTAGCACCCTAGCAAGAGAATCCATGTGTTTCAAGCATGTATGTGCTGACTGTGAAACTGCTCCCCCTCTTTCATCTGCCCTTGATATTGTGTCCTTGCCTGACACATAGATAATATAAAATGCAGACTACCACTTCTGTTGCTTGGCTAGGGCAAATGCTACATGGAAAAAGGGTTTAAAGTGGTATAGGATCAGTCCTGTTCTTAGGACCTAATGAAAACCTGTGTTCATGTCTCTTTATCCCAGTGATCTCCTAAGGGAAACAGTCTGAATTTGGCTCTGATGTCCTTGCAGCAGGCACAGCAGACGCTTCTTCCACTGTGACATGGGTGCCCATGACTGCTGAGTTGTTAGCTTCCCTCTCACAGCTGCGGAAGCACCGCCATGTTTAACAACAAGCAGATATATCATTGTTTATGTTTAGGTTCTCAAGTCATCAATGGGATTATAAATCCAGTGATTTTGCAGATTTATTTAGCTTCTCATGGCACTCACCTGGGGAGTTAAAAAATACAAATGCCTGCCTTCTACTCTCATGCATTCCCAGTTCTGATGTCCTGGGGTGGGGCCTGTGTATGGGGATTTCTCAGAGCTCCCTCATGATTCTAATCCACAGCCAAGGTTGAGACCCACTGCTCTAGAGTGTCATTTATAAACTTCTCAGGCCCAAGTTGGCATTTTTACTACGCCTGTTGATGAGCATATTTTATATATATCTTGCAAGGTTATTATAAGGATCAAATGACTTAATGTCTGTAAATTGCTCCTGTGTCTCCCTCTCTCTTTGGCCCACTCTTGCTCACACTCTGTCTCTCTCTCTCAAAAATGAATAAACACTGAAAAATGTTTTTTAAAAAACAAGATGCCAATTGTAACTGACAAAAACATTTCTTCCTTGGACACAGAAGCGTTGCTTTAGGCTCGTTTTAGTGAGTCATAGTCTCCTCCATATGCATAGTTCTAGGAGGTACAAATGTGAAAATTCAAAGGATTTTTTCAAGGTTAATATTTTATTTGATGAAATTCTCATTATTTATTCTGTAGCAATATGTCTCTTAACTCTTACAATGGAAAGCCAAAAATAATTTGGTCAATTCAAAGTCCTGGCCACTTAGATTTAAAAAATGCTTTTTTGTAGTTCTGAATGTTTTCTCCATGAAACTGTGCTCTTCCTATGTGTTCATTTAACTCATGTTGAAACGGAAGAGAAATCACACAAATTATGTTTTGATCAAAGGAGTCATCTTTATTGATTTACAGTATTTTAAATTTCCTCCTTGGGACCATTGGAGGCATACTTTGAAGACAAAGATGTCCCATTACCTGCATAGGGAATGACTATGTTAGCACATTCAGGATAAGGGAGGGTACATTGTACAGGGATAGAAAACAACACATGCGAGACCTTGAAGTATGAAAGTGTTTGACATATCAAAGAAGCTGGAGGAAGAATATTCTAGCAGACTCAAAAAGTGAAATAGAGCATACTAGGCAGTGAGGCTATAGAGATACGTGGGCTCTGCATCTTCCTGGCAGTTTCATTCCTCCTGTGGACTCTGTGTGTAACTGCCTGAAGCGAGCTTCATTTATTATCATGTAAGAGCCTGACATTAAGTTTTTGATTGCCAAAGAATCCATTTCAAGAGGTCTAGCTCAAGTAAACATATTGCCAACTGTTTGACACAGCGACCAGCTAAACACCTAGATAAGGAATCAGGCTGTCGCACCCATGAAGTTCCCCCCGCCCCCAACCCCCTTAGAGAGTCCTAAGTAACCTAGACAACTGACCACTTGAGTGCCATACTTTCCCTTCCCATGCCCATATCCCTGTTCTTATGTTTTAAGTTCTCTAATAAAGAGTGAACCCACAAAACCCTAACCACCTCACCCTCTGTCCCAACAGAGACAGAACCCCAGGCACCTGCTCTTTCTCTCTACCTGTGACCTCAGTGTGGCTCTTTGGCATGCTGTGTGCTGTCAGAACCTGTGAGTAATAAACCTGTTTTTTTCAAAGTTTGCTGATAGGTGTTGCTGGGGTGCATCTTGCATTCGTAATAAGAACCACGAGGGTGGGGCAAGCCACAACATTGGCTCTGGTTGGAGAAATGTTTGTGGGGGCTTGCCACAATGAATATAAGCTCAGGTGAGTGCCTCAGATATTTCTACCAGATAGCATCACTATCAGTAGGCTGAGGCCAGTGGGAAACACTCTGTCAGAGATATCCCATCATTTTCAGTCTATTTTGGCTCTATGGTACAGGTCAACTATTTCCACAATAGTTCTGTGTAACAAAACACCCCAAAAGTTAGTGGTTTAAAAACACAATTATTTATTCTCTCTCACATCTGCAAATTATCCAGAAACTGGCGGATCCAGGCTGGACTTGGCTCTAAACTCTGCAGTTTAGGTTGGGGACAGATTTATTCCACAAGTCTCTCATCTTTGCTGTACCAGTGGACCTGGGGTCATTTATCTCATGGAAAAAAATGGAAGTGGGTAAGCCCAAGTACACAAGCACATTTCAAGCCTCGGCATCAATCATGTCTGCTCATCATTGCCAAACTCAAGAGGCCAGGAAGTGTTTATAATAGAAGGAAATACAAGATTTTATGAGTTAAATGGCTAAAAGCAAAGATGTACAAAGGAGTGAGATATCTGGGCTAATAAGTTAACCTACCAGATCTACCAAGGTGAGGTTTAGGTGATTACCTTAGGTTGTCCTGGTCATCCAATATCACCTGTGTCGTTTTCCTGTTAAGTGGTCAACATGGCCTTTGTTGACCCTCATATTTCATCTGGTCCTTGTTCTCTTATGCTGCATGAGTCATTTCCAAAAAGAAAGGGTAAGAACAATAATCCCTATACATTTACTTAGGGAAAACATCTGGAGAGTTGTTTTGTTTTTCTTCAGTTTTCATCTGGATGTTTGGCATTGTGTCAAAAGTTTTACTCTGAGAAGTTTAAAAAAAGAGCCTATTTAGTGTGTTACTTCCTCTCTGCTTTATAATAATACACTAGAGTCTCACTCAAATGCCACCCCTGGGATACATGTTAGGAACCACATGACAGGGGAAACAGCGGGATAAATTTCTTCCGATGCTCATTCTCAACAATACAAGCCTAAACCAACTGGACCATTTTAGAAATAGTCCCACACCTTGTTTTATCACATTTCAATGAGATTCTGATAGGCAGGAGACCCTTGGCATCATTGGATTTAGCAATCACAGTTTCTACTATTTGCTAACAACTACTAGGTCATAATATGCAATCATTTGTTGAGATACTTGTTTAAATGTCACATGTCTCGAGCTTGGTGCCACAGTTTTGTTCTCTAATTGTTGCGGATGTTTTTCTTATAAGAAAATTAACTTTAATAGCAGTGTTTGTAAATTGGGAAATTTTACAAGTAACTTGAGATAAGCAAACAGCAAAACCAGCAAAAGGTTTTAGGATATCGTGTCAGAGCTCAGCCCTCAAAAGCCTAGATTTAGTCCATGTTGCAGGCCCATGTCAGGGGATCACTTTCCACTAGATTGGATGCTACTGGAAGGAAGGGACCACATCTTTTTCTTTTCTTGGTTTTTAGCTCACTGCTTGAATAAGGTAGGTGCTCAATACGTGCTTGATGAATGAGTGAGTAAATAAATGAATGTATGACAAGGCCCCCCCTTTCAGGATGGTGTCAGAAGCATAAGAGTCATAACTGCACAGCAGGTTGGAGAGGGTCGTGGAGATCAAGACCAAACACTACTTTAATGGAGATTAATAGTAGACATGTTATCCAGAGAAATACTCAAGTCCAGGTAATAAGACAGTGAACTATTTGCAGATTGAGGGTATAAGGTAAGGATTTCCCTAGCAAGAAATGCCACATTAGAATGAGGTCACAAGGTTAGTGCAGGACAAGGAAGACTTTCTATTGCATGCCCTCAGTGTTAAATTAAGGCTACTCAGCCATCCCTAACCAAGTACAAAAATAGTCCTTCAGCTGGAGGTGAAGGTCAAGTGACCTTCAATAAAGAAAGGAAGGACTGTAGTGTTAGGAAACTCATGAGGTCATTTAACTGTGTGCATTATGTGTTGAAAAAAGTATAATCTTCTTAAAGTCAATTTGAATAATGCTTAAAACTTTAGTAAATATGGGGTATTGTGCAATATTGAAATGAAAGCAGTCCGTCACATGAAGAGTAAAAGAATTATTTCCAATTTCTTCTTATAAATCCTGAAGAACCTGAAGGAAATCCATGTCATACCTCACTTAAAAAATTCTCTTTCACCCACAAAATAATTAATGAAATATCATATTTTAAAAGTTGGGACAAAAACAACAAAATAAACATAAGGAAAGAGAGAAAAAATGTAAATATGAAAGTAGAAATAAATAAATTATAAAACAGGAAACAAAAAAGTAAAACTAGTAACTGAGTTCAAGAGTTGGTTAATTGAGGGACACTTGGGTGACTCAATAGATTGAATGATGGATTCCTAATATCACCTCAGGTCATGATCTTGTGGTCATGAGATCAAGCCTGACATCAAGCTCTGTGCTGAGCATGGAGCCTGCTTGTGATTCTCTCTGCTTTTACTCTCCCTCTCCCCAACTCATACATGCACACACACTCTCTCTTTCTCTCAAAATAAATAAATAAACTTAAAAAAAAGAGTTGGTTAATTGAGAGTTTATGAAAAGAGAGATAAAGAAAAAAGAGAGATATAATATGAGAGCAAGAGTGAGAGTCAGAGAAAGAGACAGTGGCTGTGGGAGGAGGTTGGGGCAAGGGGAAGAGAATAAAAATGGTGTATATGTGGAAAGGGCCGGAAAACACAAACACACAAATTATTAGTCACAATAGAGAAAACAGGTACAGATACAAAAATTCTTAAAAGAATTTTAGGAGATTACTTTATTCAATTCTGTGGAAATAAATTTTAAACTTGAGGGGCGCCTGGGTGGCTTAGTCGGTTAAGCGTCCGACTTTCGCTTAGGTCATGATCTCGCGGTTCGTGGGTTGGAGCCCCGCGTCGGGCTCTGTGCTGACAGCCAGCTCAGAGCCTGGAGCCTATTTCGAAGTCTGTATCTCCCTCTCTCTCTGACCCTCCCCTGCTCATGCTGTCTCTCTCTCTCTCCCCTAGAAATAAATAAAAAATAAATAAATTAAAAAAAATAAAAATAAGAAAAAATTTTTAACTTGAGAAGTAAAGGATAAATTACCAAAACATATTTGGGAAAAGATAGAAAGATAAAGCAAAAAGGTTGTCAAAAAATCATCCACAACAAAAAATGCTTGGGCCATACATTTTCAGTGGCCAAGCTGTAAAGTCTATAAGAAATAAGAAACTCTGATTCTATTTAAAAATATATTTGAGCATAGAGGGAAAAAAAAAGGAAAGTTTATTTATTTGTTTCACAAAGACACTATTACTAAAATCTGACAAAATAACATGATATGGTAAAATTAAACTTCAAAATCTCACCTGTATTATTGTTGTAAAAATCAGAAGTTAAGCATTCTTTAATAAATTATAATTACATACTGCAAGAATAATATAACCACTACATAGAGTTCTTACCAAGAATGCAAGGATGGCTCAATATATGGAACTTAATGATGTACATATTAATAGATTCAAGGAGAGGAATCATTTGGCTATCTTCATAAATGCCAAAAAAGCGTTTGATAAAATACTTTTAAAACTTTTAAAACATAAATAAATCAATAAATCCTTAATTATAACATGGAATTGTCATGAGCTTAATGGTGAAATACTAGAAAAAAATCTCATTAAATTCTTTTAACCCTAAGGTTGTCTACCATGACTGGTATTGGTTATATTTTTCTGTAGGTACTAGCAACACACTTAACCTAAATAGAATGATAAGAAGCATAGAAGTTAGAAAAAATGATACTAACTTTTCATTATTTGCAGATTATATTAATACTAGAATATAAAGCTATAACACTATTACAGTTAGGAATTCAGTAGGTTGAGTGTATAAGACTAATATAAAAATTTAATTGTCCTCAATGTAGATTTATGAAAAAAGAGAAAGATCCTAGAAATAAACATTTAGATTGATTTGAAGAAAATTTTTAAATTCTACTGTTCTGCCTAAAAGACAAATAGATATCAAGAAATGACTTGTTCTTAGATAAGAATGATCAACTTTATATAAATAAACAGTGTTTCTCAACTGTTTCATTATAGCCTCCCTTTTTAGACAATTTTTTCTTAATTGTCTTGTCCCATTAAATTTTAATACCACCAATATACTAAATATCTGTTTATGTATATATCTGTTTTACACACAAAGAGAGTAAGTTTTTCACCTCCAAGAACCAATTTTTGTCTCTTTGAGGGTGATATCATCCTGTTGAGAGTGCATGAAATAGACATCATCCCTTAATTAATTCAGAACTTTAATTCAATGCAAATAAAAACAACAGTAATAACTTTTTGACACTGGGTGCACTGACTGAAACTTACCAGATGAGCTAGAAAAGTTCCAAAATGTAAATATACTGGGGGGGGGCAAATAAATGTTATGTAATTGAATTTCCAGGATAGATATTTCAAAAGTTAGCCCATACATGGTGGAATTTAGTATGTGATAAAAAATGGTTCTTAAACAAATGGATTTTGAGTAACTGACTAGCCAGAAAGAAAATGGGGAGTTCATCTCTATTACATTCTCTCTTTTTTAAGTTTATTTATTTAGTTAGTTAGTTAGTTATTTTGAGAGAGAAAAAAACAAAAAAACAAAAAAACAAGGGAGGGGAAGAGAGAAAGGGAGAGAGAGAGAAGCCCAAGCAAGTTCTGTGCCATTAGCACAGAGCATGAGATCACGAAATATGAGATCATGACCTGACCTTAAATCAAGAGTCAGACACTTAATCAACTGAACCTCTCAGGTGCCCTATCTCTATTACCCTCTTTACACCAAAATAGACTGGTTTGAAGATTTTAACACAAAATGAAACACCATACACGTGTAGAGGAAAATATAGGAAAATTTACTTATATTTTCTTGGAGGGAAAAGTCTGTGAAACAAGACACAAAACCCAGAACCTAAAAGATTAAAGACAAATTGCTTTGCATAAAATTAAAATATTTGCATGATTTAAAATACTATGACTGAAGTTAAAAGACAAACAACACAACAGAATAAGATATATTTGCACTGTATATATAGGAAAATGACTAACACTCATAAGAATAAAAATGCTAAAGACCCCAGAAAAATGGACTGTAGACACAGAAGAAAAAGCAACGCAAACAGCCTCTAAATGTAAGGGAAAGTGATCATCCACAAGATAAAACTTGAATGGGACATTGTTTTTCGTGCATCAGAATGACAAAGTTGAAAATATTTTGGAATGTATTGTATCATTGAGAATGTGTAGAAACAGAAACTTTTACCCATTTCTACCGAGTATATAAACCAGCAAAGTCTATTTTTTAGAACAACTTGCCAATTGCTATGAAAACTGAAACTTTACATAGGCCTTGACCAACACTTTCAAGTCTAAACAGTTGAACTGCCGATTTATTCAAACTTGTAGTGAAAGACTTTTTTTCAAGAATATTCATTCCAACATTTTTGTAATAGTGAAGAGTAAAATATCGTTCAATGTAAGTCTGTTTATGTGATAATGATAATACATATAATAGAATACAATTAAGCTATTGATAAAAATAATTTCCAAAATACATTAAGAGGGAAAAAAAGTAAATTTGCTGAAAATTACGTGGTATGTGTGATGGTTAATTTCATGTGTCAACTTTGTTAGACCATGATATCCAGTTGTTTGTTGAAACATTAATCTGGTTGTTGCTATGAAGGTCTTTGTAGGTGGGATTAATATTTATAATCAGTTGACTTTAAATAAAGCATATTACCCTTGATAATGTAGGTGGGACTTATATAATCAGTTGAAGGCCTTACTAGTAAAATAGATTTCCTGGAGGAGGAATTCTGCTTTGACTGCAACACCAACTCTTTTCCTCATTTCCATCCTGCCCCCACCTGTAGATTTCAGCTTTGCCAGTCTCTTAGTCCCCACAATTGTGTGAGCCAATCAATCTCAATCTCTCTCTCTCTCTCTCTCTCTCTCCCCCTCCCCCCCCCACCGATATATAGAGATTGCTTCTATTGGTTCCATTTCTCTGGAGAACACTGGTTGATACAGAATGTTTTTATATCATTTGAAAAACTTGTTGTATCTATTATGTCTGTGATTGCTCTGGAATAACATTGAAGAGAATAGAAACAGTGGTTGTATAAATGTGTTGCTCAAAGTTCGGTTCACTGCCCTGCAACATCAAGTTAGGAGCGAGTTAGAAATGCAGATTCTCAGGCTCCATGCTGGACTTATGGGATTAGAATCTGCATTTTAACAAGATGCAGAATTCGTGAAACACCGGCCTGAGGAATGGGGCTAGGGCACATGGATTCAGAAGGGACGGACTTCTCCACCTTAGCTCCTGGGTCCTGACTGTCCTCTCTTCCCTCCCCTCAGTCTTCTCTGCCCTAACCTGCCCATCCAGGCACAAGCTACCTCCAGCCCCTCTCCCTTGTTGCTCAGACTACTTCTGGCATTGCCACCTACTGGGGGCCTTTGCTCTTGGAGCTAATTGTTGTTTCCCTTTTGAGGGTACATCTTAGTAGTCCAAATAAATTCCCCCTCACTTCCTGGGATTTCCTACCACCAGTCCTCATGACCCCAATCTACAGGACATTCCAGAGCTTGTGGACAGAGACCAGATGTGGAGAACAGACCCCGCTTACCTGGCTTTGCAGCATTTTCCTCAGCAGTTGTGAGGAAGAGGCTGGGGTATTAAGGAGGGGGGATGGGATTTTTGTTGTTGTTTCTGTTCATAATTGTGTTTTTGGCAGAATTTTTTTAACTGAAGCTTTTGTTTACTGACAGGATTTATCCCTTCATGCTCACAGCAGACCTTGAAAATTTTTAATTTGAGAAGTTAAAAAACAACCCAGATAATTGACTGCAGAGGCCAGTGGAAGGTGAATTGATTTTATTAGAAGGCAAATTATCCAAGAGGGGCTCACTTGGTTTGGAGAAAAGCCATAAACTAAACAGGAAGAGAGGAAAGAAATATAAAAAGATGACCTTGGGGGAAAAAAATCTAGCCTGGATAAAACTTGAAAATTTTGCTTGTTCGTATTGTTAAGCTGTGGGCTCTTGTAATGTTTCCAAAGAATAAGTGAGCTGGAAGCCTAATGCAACTCAGCGTGACCTTGAAGTCTGCCTTCTAACAACTCTGAGGCCATTCAAACAACTGTGCACCCAGATGAATTCATTAGGCTGCTCTGTAGCTTAGAAACAGGAGTCTCTATTCTGTAGGCGTCCTGCCCTACTACTGAGCACTAACTTTGACACTGAAACATTCCGCAGCACATTACCTCCAAATAAATGCCCTCTAACCTCGAAGACCTTCCTGTCTCCACTTGTTGAAGCATTTTCTGCACACTTTAGGCCTAGAGACCAGTCAAATCCCATCTCTCCAGTATAGTTCAATGCCACAGGATAACTCTGCCAGGCACTTCTTCCTGTAGATGGGGAAGGGCGGGTGGGGCTCTAGACTTCTGCCAATTAAAAATATTATTCGTCTGAACCTTTTCACTCCCACAACCACAAAAAGCCAGGCCCATGCCTGGATGCAGGAATAGAGTTATTTAAAACAAATGTGTATTTATATTACTAGATGAGAACATTATTATAATATTATAGCCCGGCTGACTCTGATGTTCCCATGTAATGGCAGAGATACTGTTAGCTAGGGACACAGTAATAGCTCATTGTTGCACTAGAGATTGTTGATACTTCAAAGAACAATTGTGTGAGTTACCTCTAAAGCATGGAGAACTCCAGCATTTTTATATATCCATATGGTGTGTGTGAAGCTTTCCAATTGTAGTTTCTTTCTTTTTTTTTAAGTTTATTTATTTATTTTGAGAGAGAAAGACAGAGAGGAAGCAAGCAGGGGAGGGGCAGAGAGGGGGAGAGACAGAATCCTAAGCAGGGTCTGTGCTGTCCAAGCAAAGCTCCATGCAGGGCTTGAACTCACACACTGTGAGATCATGGTCTGAGCCGAAATCAAGAGTGGGACGCTTAAATGACTGAACCACCCAGGTGCCACTCCAACTGAAGTTTATAAATCATATTTTTACAGTAGTAAATTCTTTATTCAGATGTGATTTTATGTAGAACCTTAACATTTAGAATAGAAAAGTAAGAAAGCCATCAAAGCAGGAAAGGAGGTCCAAATTGCCACCTGTGAGGACTGACTCTGACTCATAAATATACTTTGGACAATTATGCAATCCTGAGGCTGCCTGGAACGTAATTTGCAAATTGCTGGTCTAGTTGAAAAACCAACTTTACTTTGCTGTTCTCAAGTATATTGTGTTTCCTAATGTTCTTGAGCAGTATGCTATGTTAATTTTAATTTTTCTTAGCTTAGAATCATCATTATGGAAACTATAATATATGCTCTTCTGCTGGATAGTTAATACAACTCAGTAGAAATAGCATGGACTATGGCATCCATGGTATACAACCCACTTAACAGCTGTGTCCTTAAGCAAATCACTTAACCTATCTTAGTTCCTTAAAAGCAAAATACGTATATCAAAAATCATACCTGGGGTGCCTGGGTGGCTCAGTCGGTTGAGCGTTCGACTTTGGCTTGGGTCATGATTTTGCTGTTTGTGAGTCCAAGCCCCATGTCAGGCTTTGTGCTGATATCCTGGAGCCTGCTTCGGATTCTGTGTCTTCCTTCTCTCTGCTCCTCCCATGCTCATGCTCTGTCTCTCAATAAATAAAACGTTAAAAATTTTTTTTAAATATACCTGATTTGCAGAGTTGTGTATAAAAATGGAATAGAATAATGCCTGCCACACAGTAAATGCCAAATAATTTGTAAGGAGGGTGTAGGGAGAAGGAGTGGGTAAGACTACTGTTGTCCACCCAAATCCATACTCCCCATTCAGAGACTGAATTTCTCTGCTCACAGATTGGCCAAATGAGAGAACTTATCTTCACTGCCATTTCAGGGCCTTCTTTGACTGGGACTGTACTGTATTGCTGGCTAGTAGCAACACAGAAGTCTGACCCATCTCTGTCGAAGGCCGGAGGTTTTTCTCCTCTGTTGTTGGGTGCTGGAAACCTCCCTGACACCAAAAGTGTATGGTGAGGGAGGGATAGTGATACAACAGAGAGGTGGCGTAGGGGAAAGATGACTGGTTTACAATTTGTTGTACCCTCCAGATCTGCCAGCCCCCAATTAGCATGTACTATTTCCATCACAATTGGGGCATGTGTCTGACCTTATGACTTGGGGGAATCTGATGGAATCATGTCGGCTCAGTTAATCACTTAATGTCCCATGGCAGGAGCCCAGTCTCTACTAGGCTAGAAACTGCTTTGCCAGTGGTGAGTAGTTTTCTACCACGTAAGGCCCAGACTTGTCTAGATTACTAGGTGTCCCTGCCATGACTCGTCTATTGGGAATGGCATCCAATAGCCATGGATACCTCTGGCATCAGTGAGTCTGCTGTATCTTGTAACAAAGCTGATTGTCAGCTAGAAATCAAATGATCGAATTCTTGAATCTCATGGTGAAGAGTCTGCTTTTCAGTTATTTCTAGGTATCAACTGTCTTAGTGAAGGTTTCTTTGGAAAACTAGAGCCCAAGACAAGTGCTTGCATGCAAGTCATTAATTTGGGGAAACAATCACAATAGATGTCAGGAACTGGAAAGAATGGAGCAGGGAACTAGGGGGCATCAGTCCATGGATCATTCTCATGCTGCTCACACAGTGGCCAACCTGGCTTCATTTTGGCTGGGGACCTTCAGTGGCTGAAGATTCAGTATTATCCACCCAAGAGACAGGAGGGGGGGCTATTTATCCACTGACTCTGCCCTGTAGGTCAAAAGTAGCCTCCAAGAGTGTCAAATACAGATTTCCTTTTGCACCAGAAAGGTCAAGTGAGCTCCTCGTGGTGTTCTTGGCAACACAATAGAAGGCTGAAAGCAGAGAGAGATCCATGTGATGCAAACCAAGCAAGGGGCTTTGAGGCTACATCTGCCTGCAGCTGGTCACTGCAGCCATTACAGCTAAGAAAAGATGTAGCTCAGGCAGGTAAGCAGTTTCCCCTACACAAAAGGGCTGCGGCCAGTCATGCTTCTTTAGTAATAATATTAAAGTAATTACTATCACTTTTTTACTTTTTACAACTATTTTTTTTTTTTTTTTTTCTTATACTTTTTTTTTTTTTGTCA
>NW_027530545.1:5272585-5388789 GCF_008692635.1 Crocuta crocuta | reverse complement strand
TGCTACTAGCTATCATTTCTTAGTGCCATTCATGTGCTTTTCTATGACATGATTTCAAATTCTCACTGATCTTTGGTTTCTCTTCTACCAGGAGTTCGAAAGCCAATTGCATAGCTGGTTAGCACTGTGCAAAAATTAGGAGTAAACAGGCCCTAAGTGGAAGACTAGTGATCTTTAAAAAGAACATGAGGATGGGGCACCTGGGTAGCTCAGTCAGTTAAGCATCGGACTTCGGCTCAGGTCATAATGTCACCATTCATTCCTGAGTTCGAGCCCTGTGTCTGTGCTGACAGCTCAGAGCCTGGAGCCTGCTTCAGACTCTGTGCTTCCCTCTCTCTCTACCCCTCCCCCACTTGCACTCTGTGTTTCTCTCTCTCAAAAATAAACATTAAAAAAAAAAAACCACATGAGGATGCTAACTAAACTTATTGTGGTAATCATTTCACACTATATATGAGTCAAACTGTTATGCTGTGCCCCTTAAATGTATACAAGGATGGATATAAATTATATTTCAATACAACTGAAAAAACAGTTTATTAATTTTAAAAAGGACTTGATGTTATGACCTTTGATATATCTAGTAGCCTACACAGTGGTTTTTTCTCTCCTCTTAATTTCTCATTCTCATGTTCTAGTTGGTTAAATGATCAGAGAGCCAAATTATAAACTAACATGGGCTATTGTTATGATCATGTCATATAACATTATTATTACTAATATAATTATTATGTAATGAGGTAAATTTTTAATTGTATTATAACATTTTGCTAATTATTATCACTTTATTTTGCTGCTCAGTAGTTACATCCAGTACACGTATATGAAACGAGTACCAATCGATTTTAGTTTAGGTTCATTAAATTAAAAACAAAAATTATAGAACTGTTAAGCCACATATAATATGATAACATATTATAAACCAAACTCCCAGTTCAGGATTCCCGATTTATGTTCCCAGAAAAGGATATTTATTTTGAAAATGAAAGATTGAAATCGAATATCTGCTTCCTTCAAAGTGTTTAAAAAAAAAACGTAGTAAGGACAAAAATAATAATGAGAGAAAATAAGTAAATTTCAACTTCAAATGGCTTTTATCTTTGGTATAAACTCTAATAGTTCAAATTAAGCAAAGATTAAAATGCAAATATTGATTTTGGTGTTGGCTCGAGTTCCAGGGTTTCTGAAATGTTTAGAAAACAGTCTGCACATTTCATTTCCTTTTTATTTGGACAGTGCATTGTTGCCAGCATTTCTTTGATTTGCACATCTGGAATCACTAGAACATACAGCTGGGAAGAGCTGCCAGTGATATTTTGTTCTCTTGACTAAGAATTAGAACCTTGGCCTCACCAAAGGGTAATTTTCTGGGCAAGCAAATGATGAAATCCTAAGTAGTGATAAGAAGATGAAGACTAAGGTACTGAGGAGCATGGGATTTGGAATTGAGTTTGTCACTGTACTTCTCTGAGTTGTGCGAGATGCTGCTGACTGTATCATGCTGAGACTCCAACCTCCTGAGTCTCACGTCTGCTCACACACTGTAAGTCAGAGCCTCCTCCCACCTCTGTCACTGGTCAGTCTTATCCACACATGCCATAGATGAAAGAGAAGAGTATGGTCCACTTTCTTTCCAGTGATTCACCCCAAGTACAAACACAGGACACAGAAATCAACAGTGAAGTGCCATTAAAGGAATCATCTTGTACCTCTGGAGAAAATTGCAAGAAAGAAGATGCATACTTTATAAATCCAATGGATTAGAAATGGTCTAAGAAAGTGAAGAAGAATATAATATGGCTGTAATTTTGTTTTAAAATCTCTAAGCTTCCCTCAAGGAAAAAAAAAAAAAAACCTAAACAGCTTATGTAAAGGAATCATGGTGAATATAGGAAGGTAAATGTCTCAAATGGTCTATCCTTTTATGTCATTTAGAAGACACTGGAGCATTAAATTGGTGCAAACACTTTGGAAAACTTTTTGGTAGTGCTTATGAAAGTTCAATGTAAGTGAGACCCAGCAATTTTTCTCCTGGCAACATACCCCGTAGAAATGAGTGCTTAGTTCCACTGACAGGCACATGCAAGAGTGTCTATACCAGCTTAACTTATAAAATTAACAGCCCCATACTGCAACTAACCCAAACATCCACCAGCAGTAGAATAGTTCAACAAACTGGGGTCTAGTCCTAAAATGGAATATTAAAAGTAACAAAGAGAACATAATACAGTTACACACAGCAGCATGAATGAATCTCATAGACATGATCTTGAGTGAGAAAAGACACATCAGAGCACAGCTATATGATTAATTTATATGAAATCTGAAATTTTGAATCTATTGTGGTTAGAAGTCTGTTCAGTGGTCATCCTGGGGTGGTGCTACTGACTAATGGGAAACTTGGGGAGCCTGCTGGAGGTTCTTGAAACATTCTATATCTTGATCGTGGTGTTGATTACACAGAAGTATATGTCCATATGTGAAGATTCTCAGGCAAATACACATGAGATTTGTGTCCTTTACTGTAAGGTGTATCTCAATCAGAAAGAAAAACTCATGGTGGTGAATTCAAATAAGACATAATCAAAATGGGAAATTATTATTGAAATTAATGACATTAATTATGCATTATTTAAGCATTATTTAAGCATTATTTTACAGAAGAAAGTTTCACTGTGAAAAGAATTCCTAAAATAATTACATAAACATTTCTGAAACCCAAACACCCAAATGAATACAGCAACTTAAAGTATTCACCTGGGAGTCTAGTGTTCACACTGCCCTGACATTGTTCTCTGATTTGTGGAGCTCCTTTCCAGAAACTGTCTTCCTAGTCTTTGGTATATTATTTTGAAGATGCATAAGGGGTCCATATTTGTCCTTTGAAAGTACCCTAAATTCTTACTACATATAAAGAATCCAACAGCACCCTGGGCTGTCCAGAGCATTTGCAGTATGACTAGTAACATTTTTGTTTTTTGTTGTTCTAATCAGGCATGGTTGACCAAAAAAAAAAAAAAATGAGAGTAATTATGCTGTCTGACTCCAAAAATGTATCTGGGGTTGATTCCAAAAAAGATTTCTAAAATGTGCAGACCTTTGTTAGCATCAGAGATAAAAAGGTTCATGACTCACCAAAGCTTGACATGTTTGCAGTCAAAAAGAACTTTTGGCTTTTGGGACCCAAACAAGTCCAAATCCAGAAAACCAAGTAACTTTGTATTTATTTCAGCAATTCCAACAGGGACTTATCATTGTATACCCTTATTCTCAGGAGGTATCACCACCTTACTTTATGGTGGGGTAAGGCAATAACCCTGGGAGCTTCATCTCAAGTCCAACGAAGGTCTCATTTCTCTTTGAAGAGACAAATGTCTCTGCCTTGCTGGAGGGCTACAGTTTTTAAAGCAACATTGAAGTCACTTTTCTTCTAGTTTTCAAATCATCTATTTTATTTAAGTAACTAAATACACAGCCTTTACTCTCACATCTTTCACGACTATCTAGCTATTCTCTTCTATTTGAAAAAATTGTTCAACAAAGCCAGCAGACAAGTCTTCCCATTTTACTACCTCCCTGCAGGGTAATATTGAAAGATGTCTGATATTTCTCAGTCTCAATTTCCTTGTTTGTGGAATGATGATGATATAATGCTACCTTGCCAGATGGTTGGGAAGTATTTAAAGAGCATTCTTGGCTAAAGATCAGGGGAGAGTCCCTTCTCTTTTCCAGGCCCTGCCTTAATTAATCTGCTCATGTTAAAAGCATTGAGGGAGCACTTAAGAGCTCCAAGATGAGCCAAAAAGGACTTTCTACAAGTTCTTTTAGTTTCTACAGTAGATAATATTAGGTATTATTTACATATTTCACCCATTGGATTTTTAGCCATCTTTCTGTTGGGAGGTTTCTTTCTTTGAATTATATCAAAAGAGTTAAATCCATAAAGAGGCTGACAGAGATGAGACAGGTACCTTCTGATCTCATTTCTCTAGGAACTGAATGACCCACCTCTCTCTTTTATACTTGACTGATTGATAGTGGTGACATCCAATCCTATCTCATTTCTTAAATAGGGCCCTGAGATGAGAATGTCCTCTCTTTTCTAACAGAAGTATCACAAAATACTAGCATGTGACAGCTCTTATGACAAAGCAAGATATAAATATTTTGATGAATGTCTCATGATTTCATCCCCTCTCCTTTATGTAACTTATGTAAAGCGTTTCTACTGATGAAGACTAGATGGATGCAGCACTCTTAAAGGTGTGAAATATATTTTTATTTTGGGCAATTTGGCTCAGGTGATTACAGCAAAACTTTAATTGCTTAGGCATACATTTATTTAGGGCATCACGTCAGAGACCACCATTTATGAGTGTTATTCTTGTTACTAATAGATATTTGCCTTGTTGCCGAGTTTATTTACTTTCCAAATCTATGGTCTCTCTTTGCATTAGCTTCTTAAACAGTGTCACATAAGATTGTCCCACTTTATTTGTTCTAAATTAATAATCACCATGAACTGAAGTATGCTCTAAGTCACCTCAAGTTTTTGGAACCAAGAGTGTTGCTCTCGGCCACCATAAACATCAAGCCACAATGCAATGTACTTCCGAGGTATGCTATCTTCCTTCCCCGGAAAGCACAATAAATTTGGGCTTCCTAGCATTATAGGCTCTAATAGGCACTGAGAGGACGTTAGTTGGTTTAATTAAAATGGCACTCATGTAATTACTAAAGCTGATGCTCAAACTGCACAGTCTTATATTATTGTTCAAAGAAGTGGTTCGATATGACAGC
The DNA here is from genome assembly GCF_008692635.1 of Crocuta crocuta. Classification (NCBI taxonomy): domain Eukaryota; kingdom Metazoa; phylum Chordata; class Mammalia; order Carnivora; family Hyaenidae; genus Crocuta; species Crocuta crocuta. The sequence goes on along the minus strand of NW_027530545.1, from coordinate 5,383,989 downwards.
TGATGTCCTTCAAAGCAATGCCAGCTTTTTGTTTCTGTGTTTGATTTTTGGTTCTGGTTTTGTTTTTAACAACAAATGCAATACATAGAATTCTAGATCTTCAAGATTCTACCAGTAAACAAACCAACTGGTGCCACTGGTACACACACAGAGATGTGCTGGCAAGTTCAGGAGTACAGATATAACAGCTTGAGTAAAAAGAAAGTGAACTGATACTTCTAAAGGTAGCAAACTGTACTGTGGCTTTTCTAGCAGAACTCACTCCTTGGCAGAATTGGGACCCCGTATAAAAGATTAGCCCATAAATCTGAAGGCACATTTTCTCGCATATTCATTTTCTAGGCATTACTAATTCCTCTTCCTGCATGAGCCTGCAAATTGAAAGCCATGACTCAAGTTCAACAACTTTTCCACTGTTTATTGTTGCCATCGTTATCTGTATCCGGTTCTCATCGTCACTTCCCTGAGCAAGGAGTGCTTGTTAGATGGCCCGTTTGCCTCTTCAGTGGATGTCGAAGAAGGAGTGCACTGTGGTGTCAGACCAAAGGCGTTCTCATGAGTTCCTTCAATTCTCTCTACTCTGGGCTGAGGCTGATTCTTTCCACAAGAAGGAGACATGGTGCCTAGGTTTATACCTGTTGGATGGCCTCAGGATGATTAGGGTATGCTTTAATTACTAAAGAGCCATTTAGATTTATACAGAAACTTGAGAAGAAATGTAAACTATCTTTTTACTTCACACACTTCATGTTTCTTAGTCCCTGCAGGGCTCAAAATATTGAGCCTTCTTTCTCCATTCAGTAGTCTAAATGACCCAGTTCTGAAGTATAAAAAAGCAGTTTCTCTGAGTTCTCCACCACTCCAAATTCCAGTGAATACTATTGAATATTCTGTTAATAAAAACATTTGGTGGAGCACCTGGGTGGTTCAGTCAGTTAAGTGTCCAACTTTTGATTTCAGCTCAAGTCATGATCTCATGGTTCATGAATTTGAGCCCTGCATTGGCCTTTGCACTGACGGTGCAGAGCCTGCTTGGGATTCTCTCTCACTCTGCCCTTCACTTTCTCTCTCTCAATGATAAATGAATAAACACTAACAAAAAGTTTGGTGTAAAATTAGGTATTGCTGAAAATACTCTTTTACCTCCTTTGCATACTATTTATCTAGTGCTGGTAGAGGATGTATATAGACAAATTATATACATTATTAACATTTGTTCTACTCCACTGATTACTATTGGTAGTTAATAAAACAGCTGATCTCTCCCCAAATGAACTGTATTCCCATACAGTCTGGTCTCTACTAAAGATAATGCCCAAGCATACGATTTGTTCTATAAAAACATATATTGGAAATCCATGTACAGCCTTATCCACAGAGGACTGTTATACAGCTTCAATCTCCTCCAGACTTTGCTAGATGTTAAGATACGCTATAAGTTGATTTGCTTCCCACCAAAGAGAAATGTTTTCATTTCAGGTTCTAAATAGTGCAGAAGGGCAGAAGGCCAGGGTGATTCTAGAGAAGTTATTTTATAACTTCAGCACTGGGAATTAATAGCCTTCAGTAGAAGTAATGAGATATGGGAACCAGTTAGGAAAAGACTGACTGAAGTCTTTAGGACTTGGTATTTCTCTGAGTTCTAGTTCAGCTAAGTCCCAAGAGATACCTGGTGAGGATGCCCAGATAGATGTTATTCTACAAATCCAGCTCAACTGGACCACTAGAGACCTTTCAAAGGCCCCATACAACGCCACCTGGTTAAGAGTAGTACCCTGGGGAAGTTCCTCTTGATTTGGGTGATAGGGCCAGGAGAGTGTGAGGCATTCACAGTGACTAATATAGAATCCACATGTATTTAGCTGACTGAGATGAAGACAAATTCTGAACCCTTCATAGTAATCTGATAAAAAGGTCTACCCCAAAATATCTCTTTCTCCTTTGGAAGGAGTTAGCTTCTAAAACAAGAATTCTCAGGGAGACTCTACACTGAATTAATGACCCGTGTCCTTTCAGACTTATATACAACAGAAGACAGAGCTTCAAACACTTCTGTCTCTGAATTGCCTTTAATCAATATGCATTTAAATACTCTGAGTAATCAAGATATGTTAATCAGGTCCAAGACACCTGTTCATTCCTACCACAATGAAATAATATATGCAAAGACGAGTCCAGAACTAGGAAGTGTTGGTTCCTTCTTTTTCCCCTAGTAAGCACACAGGGATGATGTAAGTATTTCTGTCAAAAAGCCTATATATGTAAAAATACTTTATTGTAGACCTTTAAGATGTATTATTCGGCTTTCTTTTTTTTTGGTAACACTGAACTAAAAGAATATAAGTAATTGTTTAGGGAATTTACTTGGACTCTTTCATTCAATTACTAGTCAATTTCATTAATATTATTTAAGTAAAAATTCATTAAGATTATAATCCATCCTAATAATCTGATATATCTAAAAAACTTATGTATAGCATTTTTCATTAGTATTTTATGTACTTATAACTTTTAAAATTAGAAACAGTTTAGTTGTATAACAACAGGGTACTGGTTAAAGAAAATTATGATACTATTCTATAGTTTAAAACCATGCTGGAAAAAATATTTAATAACCTAGGAAAATAATCATGATTTATTTTTACATGAGAAAGAGGTTACAAAATAGTAGGTAGAGAGTATATGTTAAACACACACAAACACACATACACACAGATAGACAAGGGATTTTTTTTTTAAAAGACATCTAAGAATTAAAATAATAGTGTAGAAAGTCTGGGCATTAAAAAAATTCACATCTGTACTTAATGCTTTGTGTATATTCCCCTCAATAAATGTACATTATCTTATATAACAGGAAAAAAACACTTGTTACAAAAGAAAAGAATAGACATAGTAAAAACAATTAGTCAAACTGGCCAGAAGAGATTGTGTAAGCAAAACGTCTGTTGGATGGAATTTTCCAGCTTTCCACCAGTTGTTTGTATTATGTGGGCATAGCCACATTTGCCAGTTTAAAAACAGAGACTTCCAGAAAGTCAGATTTTCACAAAAAGATGTAGATAGCAAGAGTAGAGGTTACTTTGTCCATTAGACCCACCACCTGATTCTCTTGTCTCATGACCCTCTTGTCCAGGGTGAGTTTGTAGCGCAGTGTGTCAGTTAATTCCCAGCAAGGCTACGTGAGTGTTTGTGGTGGAGGTGGCCTGGTGGTCGAGAGAGTGGTGAGTGGTCTCAGGCAGATGTCCAAGAAATCCAGATGTTAAGGAAGATCACTGATTGTAAAAAAAAAATACGGGGTATTTCATATCCTTCTAATAGGGGAGATGTTACAAAGCAATAGTCAAAGGCAAATGGCTACAGAAAAATAGTCATGTGAAGAATATGATCTAAAGATCACTTTTGCATGTCCTAGAAGATCCAGAATCTGAGCCATACAACAGAAATTTAAAAAGTTTCCTTACTTAAAATAAATTCAAACTTTTCTAAGACATTAGCCTTAATCAGAAAATAAATGTTACTCGGGCTTTTGAGACATATTTACTCACCACCACTAATTCATGGCTAATTTATTTGTTTGAGGTGGATTGTTTTTGTACTATATCTACTTTGCAGAAAGAAAGTGAGCATAAAGGCATCCTAGTAGGTGCTGATCTCTCTTTTTTATTTTTGTTGTTCGTTTTCACTGCCTTATTTTAACTTGAAGCAATCTTTGAATATACATTTTCTAGGGACAGTCATAACATTGTTTACATCATCCCTGTGTGCTTGTTAGAAGAAAGGGAAGGGAACCACCACTTCTTGGTTCTGGGCTAGTTTTTGTATATATTGTCTCATTGTGGTGGGATTTAAACAGGTGTGTTGGTATTAAATACATACTGATTAAAGACTATTCAGAGACAGGAGTATTTGAAGCTCTGTCTTCTACTGAATGTAAGTTTGAAAGGAAATGGGTCATTAATTCTGACTCTTCCTGAGGACTCTTCTTTTAGAAGCTAAATACTTCTAAAAGATAATGATAGGCATTTTGGGATGGACCTTTTATCAGATTACTACAAAGGAATTGGAATTTGTGTTCATCCCAATCATCTTAAATACCTTTGGATTCTACCCTTGCAGTCCATACTTTCTAGAAATGTAAATGGGAAATTCTAGAGAGAACTTTCTTTTCTTTAAATTTTTAAAATGTTTTTATTTTATTTTTGGGAGAGAGCGAGACAGAATGCGAGTGGGGGAGGGGCAGAGAGAGAGGGAGACAGAATCCGAAGAAGGCTCCGGGCTCCCAGCTGTCAGCACAGAGCCCAACGTGGGGCTTGAACCCATGGACTGTGAGATCATGACCCAAGCCAAAGTCAGATGCCCAACCGACTGAGCCACCCAGGCGCCCCTAAAGAGACCTCTCTTGAAATGCCACACCTTAATAAAATATTGCCATTTATTTGTGCATCATATTTGCTTATCACTTTTGTTGTCTTAAAAAAAAAAAAACAAAAAAACTTATAGATGTGTGCCTGCATGGCTCAGGTGGTTAAGTATCCAACTCTTGATTTCAATTCAGGTCATGATCTCACAGTTTGTGAGTTCAAGCCCCACATTGGGCTCTGTGCTGACAGTGTGGAACCTGCTTGGGATTCTCTCTCCCTCTCTCTCTCTCTGCCCTTCCCTGCCCAGGCTTTCTCTATCTCTCTCAAAATAAGTGAATAAACTTAAAAAAAAAACTTATACATGGCCAGAGAGACTGAGCTGATAACCCACAAGGCATAGTCGAGTAGGGGAATACAGAAAAAACATGGATAGGCAAAGATAAAACCATAGCATATGGATTTAGGTCTGGCCCCAAGTGTGTGGGATGGAACTATGCTTTTAAAGCAAGGTGTTATGTATGACTGAAGGGACTTTCTTATTAAAATTATGCTATTCCATTATCTAAGGAGGCAGGGAGGTGTGGATAATAAACAAGACAGGATTTTCTTAAGCCAGGCTTCAGTCCTATCTTGCTAAGTGTCTGCTATCCCTCAGGAAGCTGTTTACCTTCAAGATATATGGAATGGGGACAATAATGTTCTTTGTGTTGTATTATAACATGTATGACATTTAGCTACATACTTTGCCCTCCAGTGTCACCCTGCCCCCAACATTCTTGATTTTCCTTGTTGAAGGCCACTTTTCCTTGAATTCATGCCACTTGCCAACTTGTGATATGGTATATAAAGTACAGTAAAATCTTGGATTGCACGTAACTTCTTCTGTGAGTGTTTTGCAGCCAAACAAACATTTCTAATAAATTTTAACTTGATAAACGAGTGATGTATTGCAATATGAGTAATACATGATACCGAATGTCACATGATCACAACTGAGCCAATGGTTCTTGAAATTCACTTTGATATACAAGTGCTTTGGATTACAAGCATGTTTCTGGAATGAATTATACTCACAAACCAAGGTTCTACTGTACTTATTTATTATGTTTTATAATGTCTTCTACTACTAGAGTATAAGCCCCATAAAGAGAGTGCTTTTCTTTATTTTGTTCGTTAATCGACTACCAGCACCTGGAATATTGCTTATCTTATGGTAGATGCACATTATATTGCTTTTAAGTGCATGAATGCCTTATGTGTACCACATGCTCAAATGAGATATTATATGAGCTTATACATGTAAATCATTATTTTTTTAATCAGAGAACGAACTACTAACATTGATTATGTAAGTTTGTCAATACATATTGAGGAAAGATTTGTATGATCCTCTTCCAAAAATTCTGGAGATCCTAATTCTGGTCCTGTGCATTTTTTTGTCCTCCCTGAGTAGGCATTGAGCTTTAAGGATCAAAGCAAACTTCCTTCTTTTTTTTTTTTTCAAACTTCCTTCTTTAAATTGTATTGCACTCAACAGTAAAGCCTCCCTAGGATTGAGTCCTTATAAAAAATTTAGGAAAGTATTTCCTTTTTGTGTGGCAATCAGGAGACTAGTTTTTATGTGTGTTGATTGGGACAATTTGTATTAACAGATGTATTTGAGATATTAATTTGTATTTTGCTTTTATTGTCCTCAAAGAAACAAAAGAAATGTGATCTACTTATGTTTTCTTCTCTTTTTCTCCTCCTTCCAATTTTTAAAAAGGAGGCCAGGGCCCTTTTCCCTTCTTTTTTCAAGTGCTGTCTCAGAAAGCAAGATCTGCTGGTGAACAACCTTTGCCCTGAATGTTGTGAAAGAATAAGCTTATTATGGAGTGTTTGCCAGGTGTTGTGGGAGCTGGAGGGGTGGGTCCCCGCTGGGTTGAGGAAATATGGGGGAGGGGAGATGTGAAAATTGTCTAGGGTCTTCCTGGCTCTAACTTGCAGTTGGATGGGAAGCCAGAAGAGGGTTTTGAGCCCAAGAGTGATGTACTGTGACTTTCATGTGAAAAGGATCACTCTGCTGCCTTATTGAGAGTGATCTGAAGGAGACAAACCATGTAGCAAGCAGGGAGGGAGGGGGCGAACTACTCAGTAGTCTTGATGGGAAATAATAGCTCACACCAAAGTGGGGGCTGTGAGACTGGCAAGAAGTGGTCAGCCCTTGGGAAAGCAGGCTTTGGGTTGCTATTTTTTAACAAGAATTAGGGATGGGAATGTCCTGACCCATTTAAACCCTCGCAAGCCTGTATCCTTCAGCATGTGTTCTTGGGGATGATGTGATTCGAGTGTATTCCTGCAGATGTGAACAGACCAAAGCTAGCTAGCCCACACAGGCATTGAACCCATGACCCTGATCTCATTAGCTTCTGCCCTAACCAATCTAGCTAAATGTGGGCCAAAAAAACTATAGAAATCCGTGCCCCACCTTCCATTGAGTCCCACACAGTTGAAGCACTGTGGCCCAACTTCACATAAAATCCTTGAAGTTTTGTTTTTTTTTTTTGTCTTTGTTGTTAGAACAGTATTAAATGCCTATAAAATGGATTTTAAAAAGAAAGCAAAGTTTACAGAGAGGTCTGCCAGTAAAACAGGAAGCCTTGTCCATCCTGCAGGCATGAAGCCATTCTCAAAAAGTCAATATTTTTATAGGTCCATTTTGATAGTATTTTTATTGAAAACAATTATAAATTTCCAAATTTGCTTACTTTTTCACAAGGGATCAATTCATCCTTGGGGCACATAATCATATGTTCTCACAGGCTAATATGAGGTAAAGAAATACCATATATTACACCTCAAAGGGTAATAAGAGACAGAGATAACCACCTCTTGAATAATAATTTGTAAACCCTTCTTCACCCAAGGCACAGTGTTTCTTCACAGGAGAATGGTCACATGGGTAACACGCCAATTATAAGGCAATTGGTTTGTTTTTCTAGCAGATTTGCTTTATTAGGAGTCCCCTAATGTGTTACACGTTCTGTTACAAAGTGTGACAATTTATGGTGCATTCTGGGGATTTCAGAAAAGGGAAAGATCTTGCAAATTATTATCTGTGACAGAATTATAATTTTACAAATGATTAATCTCAATCATCCGTCTCTTTTTCCTCTTGGGTTAAGCAGGAAAATTATATCCTGCAAAATTAGCTGTCAAAATGTGAGCCTGTGGTTTTTGGAGTATTCGTACATCAGGAAAATGAAAAGATCTTTATTAATGAGCTGGATTAAATAAATAAAAAGGTTATTGTAGGAGACATGCTGCTCTGTTGCTACAATATGTCTCATGATTTCCCAGTAGTCAGATAATATTTACCAAATTGAATCAGGACTCATATGACTATTACTTGTTGCCAGGGTTATCATATCACCTAAGTGTGATATTTTTAACTTATCCCTTCCTTTTGGACTGGGTGCAAATGATAATGCATGTTATTGTCCTTTGTTACTCAATTACAATGACAATAGGTAAATATTTTGATGACAGCCATATGGGAAGATTGGGAATCATTGTATACATATCACCAGACTAGTGCTGTAGTCAGAGAGCAACAGTTCAGGGAAGATTTAGAGAAAACTAAAAATCAAGAACCATGTGAGCAAACCAAAAAAGTCTTGAAATTTCACCAGATACTAGTTTGCAGCTTCAGCTCAACTAAGGTTAAGATGCTATCCTTCTCACAATGTATATCATCTATTACTTTGACTCGGAATTGTGTATACATATGTGTTGTCCTCTCCCAAGCTAGGCTGCAAGTTCAATTACTGGAATAAAGAAGACACTCAATAAATGAAAAATAGAAGGGAAGAAACCAGAGGGGAATACTAAGTGCAGCAGATGATTAGAAATAACAGTGTCTCATAAGTTGGACTGTAGTGATATCTAATCACGTGATAAACACCAAAACAATTCACATCATGAAACATCTTTCAACATGGAAGAAAGAGTCAGGGACTATAAGTTTTTCAAGCACACAAAATAAAGCAAAAATTTGAGCTTTTGAACAGGCTAATGATGCTGAAGGCTGCCTTCAAACACAAAACTGTATGTACTGTGGTCTTCTCACCTCCAGCTGGGCTTACGGGTCACCCACGTGTCATAAAAAGGTGGGTATCTGGATTTCACCTTAGATCTGCTGATTTTAAACTCATCAGAGTTTCCAGACCTTGGTGTATTTTAAAGTACACTAAAACTGTGGTTTGCAAACATAATTAGTTCTGGAAACATACTTGTAATCCAAAGCACTTGCATACGAAAGTGAATTTCCCCATAAGAAATACTGGAAACTCAAACTCCACAATCCAAAAATATTCACATAAAAATGATTACAATACTGTAATAGAATACAAAATAATAAAGAAAACACAAAATATAAAGAAAAACAGACACAATAACCTGCAATTACCTTTGAAAACCATGGCTGATGTGAGGGAGACATGAGGGAGGAGGGTTATTGTGTAGGATGACTTACACTATCACAAACGGAATCACTACTATCTATTGGCTCAATGGAACCTTTTCCGTTTTGTGCAGCTTCACCAAGGAATCTACCCAATGACACCTGCTTTTGCCTCCTTTTGAAGAGTTCATGAAAATGTGACATTGCACTGTAGTTAAAGAGATTCATCGCTCACACTGCTGTAGCCTTATACGGGTGGTGCTTTTTCACAAAATTTTGCACTGTTGCCCACATTTTACACATCTCGATAGACTCATTTGAAGTGAGGGATCCCTTGGGGCACCTGGGTGGCTCAGTCGGTTGAGCGTCCGACTTCAGCTCGGGTCATGATCTCACAGCGTGTGGGTTCGAGCCCTGCATTGGGCTCTGTGCTGACTGCTAGCTCGGAGCCTGGAACCTGCTTCTGATTCTGTGTCTCCCTCTCTCTCTCTGACCCTCTCCTGATCACGCTGCCTCTCTCTCTGTCTCTCATAAATAAATAAATTAATAAATAAATAAATAAATAAAACATTGAAGTGAGGGATCCCTTGCCTCTTTTCCTCTCCCTCTGCAGCGAGAGGAGAGAAGAACCATTGGCTCAGTTGTGATCATGTGACATTCGGCATCACTTACTATTTATATTGTAACACATCACTCGTTTATTGGGTTAAAATTGATTAGAAATGTTTGTTCATCTTGCAGAACGCAAGTTACTCACAGCCTAAGGTTTCACTGTATATTTTATGGCTGCCAGACTTGAGGACACCTGGTAAGAATTATTGCAGCCATTGTTTCTGAGTGGGGATGGGAAGCTTCTTGACTGGTTCCCTTTATCGCCTGCTCTTTATCGCCTGCGTTTTGGGTCAGGATATGCAGTAGGAGGAACAGAAGATGCCACACAACTTACTTTAATAATAAAAAAAGAGAGTTGATAATAAGGGCACACAGATGCTGGAACTGGAAACCTATCACAAGATGAGACAGCCTCATATCTCCAAGTTCCTTCATTATTCTGAGCCACGTTTTCCATCTTTCTCTCTTTCTCACCAAATTGCTCTCAAAAATTCCCTGCATCTAGTGGCATGTCTGCTTTTCTTTCCATTCTCTATAGAAATGCTTCCTCATTCTTGATGCACTCAATTTTTTTTGTCTATGTCAGAGCCCCTACTTCCTCTTAATTTCTGCTCTTCATGACCTCAATTTTACCTGATCCGGGAGAACTGCCTAGACTCTTGCTATAATGACCTATCATCCTCAGCTCCTGCTGCTGCAGCTTCACTCCTGAGAGAGAATCTGATTGGCTCAGCTCATCTTTTTACAAAGGCCACATCTTAGTTTGCTGGCTAAATCTCTTAGGGTCAGGTGCCCCCTTTAATATAGTCATCTGGGACTTGAATTTGGCAGTCACATTGGCCAAAGAATAGAGAAGCTGTGCATAGGGCAGAGATCTGGTATCTTGTAGAGCACAGGTCAATATCTGCTGTGTCTTTGAGTTGCTTGTATATATTTATACACATCTCATCTTTAATTTTTGGTCTCCTGAGAAGCTGATGCATTTTAATATTACCAATAGTATGTAGCAACATACTTGGCATACTTTGATCAATGTGTGCTTGTGCATTGATATGTATGACTATATTCCTCTCCCCTCCTATCCTTCCTTTTTTCCCCTCCTCTCTCTCCCTTCATCCTCCCCTTCCTCCATTCCTTCTTTCCTTCCTTACACAACCTGTAAAGATCTGCTGTGTCAGAGACTATGCTAGACACCATAATATCAAAATAGAAAAGACCTAGTACCATCAAGATGCTCACATTCTAATAGGGAAAAGATGTCCAGAGTAAGATGTTATGTTAAAAATAGCATGTCTTTGTTCTCCTGATACCCCCTCCCCCGCCCCAGTTTCTTATAACTTACTAATTCTTGGGGCACCTGGGTGGCTCAGTCGGTTGAGTGTCTACTTTAGCTTAGGTCATGATCTCACAGTTAGTGAGTTTGAGCCCCGCATTGGGCTCTGTGCTGTCAGCACAGACCCCACTTTGGATCCTCTGTTTCCCTCTCTCTCTGGCCCTCCCCTGCTCATTCTCTCTCTCTCTCTCACACAAAAATAAATAAAAATTTTTTTAAATTCCTTATTACTTCATTGCCTTGGAGATTTTTCCAGGGAAGAACACAGAAGAAGCAGATGTCAGTGTTTCTTCTTGCCTTTTGTAAATGCCTAAACTCATCCAAGGGATGTTGTATGTATCCCAGAGGGGAAATTGAGAGAGGGTGTTCCTTTGAGAAAACAAGAGAAAAAAGGAAGTGTCTTCTCCAGCTGGGAGGAAGTGTGTGCACAGGGGCAGAGGCTCCAAGGAGGGGTAGTGACTTTTCCCCTTCTTTGGCAGCATGCCAGAAGATAGTGATCCCAGAGTGAATGGTTCAATGCTGCAGTCATGGGAGGCTCCCAGCTACCCCGCAGCATGGAAATAACAGAACTCTTCTCCCTGTAGCAGCCGGTTGGTCTGGGCAATGGCAGGGTGGGAGTAACCAGTGCCCATAGATCCTGTTTTACATCTTCTGAGGAATGTCAGACAGTTGGGCTTCTGCACAGTGATGGACAAGAAGGATTTTCCACTGAGGCGTGAGGTAGAACTTCGTATGGGCTGAGTGAGAGGGACTTAGGTAAATTTAAAGGAAAGAAAAAAAAATCGTGCTTCTTATAAAAATAAGTTTGTGAAACCCATTATATATACAAACATTTGGCTATGATACAGTAAACTGATTTCTAGTGTAATGATTATGACATACTCTACGACCACAAGAGGGGTGATAGAATCTAAATTCGGGAAACTTTTGTATCTAATGACCATTAGCAGGAACTTGTGCAGTGAGCCTCTGAATTTAGGGATAAAACTAAAACCACAGACAGGAAAAAATAAACTACAGGCCTACATATCACAAGGTGATGCCATGATGCCTCATCATTATCAAGTGATGTCAGCCAGATGCTAGCTGTCCTGTGTGGGCCAGCGAAGTCTTTAGCCAGAAGGCAGTGCTCAGTTCCTCACTCTTCTCCCAAGGAGTTTGTTGTTCTGCTAATTTACTTAACCTCTTGGAATGTCATTTAGTTTCCTCTTTTGAGAAATGAGGGAACTTTTCAGAGAAATCTATGGGCAGATGGAAGCTATATACAGAAAATTACTTATAAAACACTTTATGAAAACTACGTAAGTAGGTTTTTTTAAATATTTTTATTTATTTCTAGGAGAGAGAGAGAGAGACAGCGTGAGCAGGGGAGGTTCAGAGAGAGAGGGAGTCACAGACTGAAACAGGCTCCAGGCTCCGAGCTGGCAGTCAGCACAGAGCCCGATGCGGGGCTCGAACCCACAAACCGTGAGATTATGACCCAAGCGAAAGTCGGACGCTTAACCGACTAAGCCACCCAGGCGCCCCTAAGTAAGTAGTTTTATCAGTATCAACAATCTAAAGTTTATCAGCAATTCCTCCAACAAAGTATCTCAGTCTTGTTTTAAAATCTCAAACCAAGAAAGATGATCTTTTTGCACCAAAAAGCATTCTTTGTTTCCGTATTATCTCGTTCACGCATATATTTATCAAAAATACATGGGTCCCATTTCTATGCTAGGTATTTTATATACAGTGATGAATAATAGACAAGATTACTGACCCAAAGAGATTATGATCTAGTAGTAATCTAACAAAATTGTGAGAAATGCCACCAAGGTCAAGAATAGAGTGCTTTAAGAAAGAATCAGAGGGGTGACCTATTTAAAAGTGAACGCAGGAAACACTCTATGAGGAAGGAGGGAAAAGTGAAGGTTGCGTTGTGTCCTGAATGATGAATAGAGACCAGATCATGAGAAAGAAAGAGACAAGGACAGAGAGAGAGAGAGAGAGACAGGGAACAAGAAAGCACTACCCAAGTAGAGGCATAGCTTGGTTAAAAATCTTTGAAGCAAGAATGTTCTTGGTGCCATAAAATAACACAGGAATAGTATACATTGTTCTTAAATGCCTCTTTTGTTGAGTCATTTTTATAAGCATTAACTTCCCAGCGGTATTGAAAACGTGGCTACATTATAGAGAATATAGTCAATGATATTATGATAATGCTGTTTGGTGGGGGGGGCACATACATGGTGAGCATTGCATAATGTATGGACTTGTCCAATCACCAATTGTACACCTGAAACTAATATAACATTTTATGTCAATTGTACTTCAGTGGTAAATAAATAAAATCATGGCTCATTAAGACTTTCAAAAATAGCAAGGGATGTGTGAGATAAAGGGGGGAGGTCCTTATTCTATATGGATTAATTCTCAAATTTTATATATTCAGTACCTATGAAACTTATGTTACAATGTGGTTTGTATGGAAATTAGGCCGATTCTGGTAACTTTCATCTCCCTCTGGCAGCATTTAATGTAATTTTTACAGCCAATAAACATCCAACTGTCTACTTTTCTTCCCTTTCTTGCTCATAAAAACCAAAGCATGGATAGTGTTTACCAGGCCTGTTTTCCACATCTGATTAGCTCCCTATACTTAATGGATCACACGTAGACTTGTAAGTTATAGTTTAGTGTCTTCTTTGTCCCAAAGATCAAAATTTTATTGATTCTCACTACACTACAGTGAGTGATTATCAAATCAAGATTTACATTATTACCATCTGTGATAATTTTTCTGATCCATTTAGACATGTCATCTCCAAAGCAGTATAGTCTAAAACACAGACTTGTAATCGGTTGACACAGAACCCTTTCCCAAAGCGATTAGATGCAGTCAAGCAGAATCAGCTCTCCACAGAATAAAATATCACCCTCTTTATTACCTTCATTAACATATCTAACCATCACCATGAAATGCCACTCCCCCACTGATCTCTACCGATCAGGGTTTGTGCAGCCTTCTGGCTGTACCCTGACTAGGCATTTCTTTGATAGAATTTTGCTCAAAGAGTCTTTCCATTCAGCTTCAATTACTGGAATTATTGAAGCCAATGGACAAAAGGCACCCTTATAGTTTGTTGTAAGTGTTGTACGAGTTAACACTATTTTCCTAATGGCCAAACTGAAGGAGTTTGAACAAAATGACGTAGTCCATACTGATACAAATAAATTATTGAATAAAGAAATACATAAAGGGGAGGTAGAAGGGACAAATCTTTCTTAGAATTCCAAGGATTATTTCAAAAAACAAACTAAAACATAGGCCCCAGGAGATGTAGTTTAATTCCCCTTCCCTTAAGTTTGGGCTAGACTTTGGGACTAGCTTCCTAGGACTGAAAGGAGAAAATAATAACTTTATGGTGGAGAAACCAAAAGGCACTACCTTAAGGAAGCAATCGGTATCAACATCACCAGCTCTGAATCGTCCTGATAGCACATACCTCCTGATGGGGCATGTGATAAGGACACTTCCCCACTGTGGCTGTCTTCCCAAAAGCTATGACCCTGGTCTAATCATGAAAAACAAAAACAAAAACAAAAACAAAAAACCCTTGAGATAAAGCCAGACTTAGGGACATTCTACAAAATGAATGGTCTTCAAATGGTATTCAAAGTATCTAAATCACAAAAAAGAAAAACTGAGAAATTCACCGACAAGAAGGAATTAAAGAGTCATGACAACTAAATGTGAGGTGGGACCTGGGACGGAGTCGTGGGACAGAAAAAAGGGCATTCGTGGTAAAACTGCTAAAGTCTAAATAAAGCCTAGAGCTTAGTTAATAGTAATGTCTTGGCTTTGCTTTCTTAGTTTTGAGTACTGTGCTACAGAGATGTAGGATGGTAAAGACAGGGGAAACGATAAAATATGGACGGAAATGCCGTAGTAGCTTGGCAAGTTTTTTGTAGATCTTAAATTATGCCCAAATCAAAAAGATTTTAAAAGGAAACAAAAATGTTAATGTTATTTTACTTCTGATAGATTCTTTATTAATGAAAGCTTTTATAAGAATATATTAATGACCAACATATCCTGACTGCTTACATTATGCCAGACACTGTACTGCATCTTTATATAATCCTGCTTAATGCCTACAATGTACATACTGTGACTATGTATGAGTTTACAGATGAGAGCATACCCCAGATCCCACAGCCAATAAATGCCACAAAGCTTTCACAGACCTTAGAATCACAAGAGAGAAAGCAAAATTATCTTTGGTAGTACTGTAGTAGTAGATATTGAGGCTCTATAGTATTTATTTAATTCACTGAGAATTGCCAAGCCTTTGTTAGATGGGATATCCAATCGTTAAGAACAATCAATTTTCTAAATTACTGTGTGTGAGTGTGTGTATGTGTGAGTATGCCTGTGCGCACATACTGTAAAAATAAAAATGTATTGTGCCTGTGATTCTCCACCATCAGACACTTGATTTCTAAGGGCAGGAACACTGGCTACTGTGTATTATCTCCAGTGAGTAATTCACCCCTGGTCCCCAGTCCTGGGGCTGTTCTGTGCACAGAGGGGGCTCATTGTGTGCTAGTGCCTGACTGTATGAATGGGTTGCTCCACCAAAGTTGGTCCAAATCAATCATTCCTGATGTTTAAAATTTACATTTGAAAAAGGCTGTTCCCAAGTACCATGGACACAACTATCCAAGGAGGGAAAGCCAGTGAAATGTCTGATCGCTGTGATGGTGGTGATGGTGGTGGTGGTGGTGGTGGTAGTGGTGGTGGGTTTTCTTGTTTGTTATATGAATCTAAATTGTCAATTTATGCATTTTCATCCTGAACTGATCCAATTGTTCTCTTTGTATAAGAATCTCTAGAGAGGAAACGAAATAAAATCAGAAGCGCAGGAAAGAGAAAGGGAGAAAGAACAACGGTGAGAGACAGGATAACATAGATAAAACTGTATTCACACCTAATATGCTCCAGCCCCAGCTTCCCTCCAGCTCACATCTTTTTTAAGTAGCTTCCACAGCCCCTGAAGGTGCCCAATGAGTGGTTTGCTGGATTCAATATGAAAATAACAAGACCCTTCAAATATGACCCTGCTGTTTGCCTCACCAGTCTGTAGTAGCTGTTTACATAACATATGGATAAAAAGAAAACTCATCTGCTTATTCCCAGGAACCATATTATCAAAAAAAAAAAAAAAAAAAAGGTAATGAAGGACACCGCAAAGGAGTATGGTGTATTTAATAAAACACTTTCCCCAGGAACCGAAAGAAGCCTCTGCATGTGGCATGCAGCAGCTTATCACTAATTCAGAATCTCCCTTCAGCCTCAGACTTTTGTCTTTCTTCTTCCTAGTAGCCACACTTTCAAGCATGATGGCTTGCTTTGTAGTCGCTGTGCTCTGGAAGGGAGCTCAGAGGAAACGGAGCGAGAGAGTTCATTAGGGACATTTCATAGTCACTCAGATCCCAGCGTCTCTGTCTCATCTTTGCAGATCACACTGCTCATGGAGAGACTTTCTTTATTTTGTTACTTATCCTTGTACTGCCAGAAGTCTACAAAGACCGGGGCTCCTGCATGTTTCCATTCACATCAGGGGAATGTGAGCACAATTCAAAGCATGCCCTGCACTGGTGTGCATTCACTGATTGCAAATCAGCTTATTGTATTGTAAAAATTCTACATTTTCTCGGAAAAAATGCAGCATTTGAAGATGAAAATCTGATTTTAACAGAAGCATATTACAAAAATGAAAAAAAAAGATAAGAGAGAAAGTGGGAAGTGGAAAAAGGAACAAAGAAAACAAAGATAAATGGACGCAGAATGATCAGGTAGGGCAAGGATTTCAAATCCAGAGAGCTGACCGATGAAAATCAAGTTTTATTTTAGGTCTTAATTTACTTTTGCATATTTATATCTTTTCAGAAACCTCTGGTAAAAGCCAATCAGCATTGCTAATGTATTGGTCTCTTTCCAGCCCTAAGAAGTCAAACTGAGCCAACATGATTAGCTTCGCAAAATCAAAAGAGTCAAGACCACTTTCCACCAAATGGGACCTTTTCTCTTTCAGCTTTCTGGATGTGGACCCTTGATTACAGCACATTCTCCTAATTATAAGGTCTACTTTGAACACATTGCTTTATTCCTAGTAAGCCAATGGCTGTTAATGATACCACTGAAATCCATGGTTACAGGTGGATATTTCCAGTTTTAACATGAGCTGTCTGTTCAAAGGGAACATGCTTAATATTATTTAATAAAAGCTGTACATTTTTATGGATCCATAAAAGAATTCATCTCATTTCCTGCTGATGAAATGAACCTTCTGAAGCTCCAAAGAACGCTGGTATGAAAAATGGGCAGAATCCTCCTACCCAGAAATCTCTGTGTTCTCCTCTCTGCCCAGATGCAGTATTTATGCCACTGAATCTCTATTAAATCTAGTTCTCACTAGGCCCAAGCTGATCTTTAGGTCAAGGAGGTGAGCCTAGTCATGTAGAAAGCTAGCCGCATAACACTTTCCTTCATGAAAAAATAAATAAATAAATTTTCTAAATCTGAGCAATCCTCTTAGGCTTCTGCTTCCTCGAGTGGTTGGCCCCTGTACCTTCAGGTCTTTAGTCATCTTAAGAAGGCATGTGTGTAGACTACTTCACACCCAGAAGTGGAAACATGTAGGACTTTTCTCAATATTTTAAAATCCAAATAGAATTTATTCAAAGCAGCAGCACTGTGTTCAGCTAAGTTTCAGGGATTTTCTTTTTTCCCAAACCCCTGAAGGAATAGGCAAGAATTTTTCTATCGTACCACATTTCCTCGGATTGCATCAAACGGACAAGTACTCCCTGGGTACCTACCAGGGCTGTGCCACGCAACTCCAGGGAACGCCCCCAGCACAAGCGAACAGTGCCCTCGGAGTCTGGAATGTGCTGGTACTGGTTCCTGCTGTGTGTGAGGACTGGGATAGGCGCTGTGGAAATAAGTGTGACACAGTCATCGGCCTCAGATCAATTAGACTCTAAATGGGAAGCCAGGCCGTATGTACATACAAGATAAAACAATCATTTAAGAGCTAAATGACAATATATGAGAATTTAATATGTGTCACAAGACATTGGAAGGGGAGTTCACTGCCAAATGTTTGCATAAACAATGAATGTTACGAGCTCAGATGAATAGCATGAGCTCAAATTAAATATTGTACCTTGAAGACAGTGGGAGCGATCCTTACTTCTGCAGCCATATGACTATTTCCCACATGAGCAAAACATACCTTGGCCACTTGGGCACGCCAGTGGCCCACACTGGTGTTACCCTTGGGTTTCAATATGCTGATCCATTTTCATTTCAGCTCTGCTTTTGTTCTGTAATATTTTTTTTTTCTTTTTTACTCACTTGTACTTTGAAAGCCTGATCTTAGACTCCGAGCTTTAATATTCTGCATTTCCAATTCTGTTCGTTTTCTCTGCAGCCAAATGTGCTTACATTCTTGTTCACCCAGTATTAATAAAAAGGATGTTTGCACAGCAGGGTAGTGTATTCTCATTTATCTCTGACCAGAGTTGTGAAGAATAGAATGGCCTGATGGCCATTATCTTAACCCTATGTGACTGCAAACATTTTGAAGTCGTGGAGGAGACAATTGGAACACGAAACCCACATTAAAGTTTGCTTCTCTCAGCTACGAACTGCAGATTAAATCTCTAGTCACATTTCTTACATAAGACTGTTTCCTTTTTTTTCCTGTAACAAATAAATATAAGATTACTTTGTATTCAACAAAATAGTCACCTAACTTGAAAGACTGAAAATCTCATGAGTTCAGAGTTCTCAGTGGGAGTTATTTGGTATATCATTCTTTGAAATTCCTCCCACCCTATTAAAGAGAAACATTAAAGGTCGTGACAGAGTTCCTCTGTTGTGATGTCCTAAGCCATCCTGTGGAAGGAAGTCAAAGCTATGGAAAGCTCTTTCTATTATTTCAAGAGTGACAGGATTTTCATATTCAAATTTCTGCAAACAAGATTTAAACATAAATGAAAGGGAAAGGATAGATGTATTTGTCTACCTTTCAAAGGGAGTATAAGCAATTATAAGACTTTACTCTGTTAAGAATCATTTAACAAGAAACACACACACACACAAATACACACAGAGCATTGAACACTAGTAAATATTTCCAAGCAAGCTAAATCAACAAAGCATTTTTAAATGTTTGTTTTTGAGAGAGAGACAGAGAGACAGAGCATGAGTGGAGGAGGGACAAAGAGAGAGAGGGAAACACATAATCTGAAGCAGGGTCCAGGCTCTGAGCTGTCAGCACAGAGCCCAACACGAGGCTCGAGCTCACAAACTATGAGATCATGACCTGAACCAAAGTCCAACGCTTAACTGAGCTACCCGGTGCCCCACAAAGAATTTTTTAGTAGATGCTCTCACTCAGGGGACCCTGGGTTGGTGGATGTCACACTTTCAGGAGGGCTACGTGTCCCCTAGCCCCCCTAAAGTTTAATGCCATTGTAGCTACTCCACAGTTCTGTGCTCTGACAAATCTGGAGAGAATTCTCATGATCCATGTAGGTATAAACTTGAATTAGGGCAAGAAGTCAAAGTCAATCTGAGAGAAGTGACTCACAGAATGAAAGAGGTAAAAGAAAGGAAAGTAGCAAAATAATCATGATGGAAGTGAATGGGAGGATTCCAGAATTTTATCTCCCTATCCAGTCCCCCAGAGAGGTTCCTGTCATTCCTCTTTGTTTTATGGAAAACTACTATCCCAGGCTTAGCATCCAGTCTGTTGTCTTTATCCCTATTGCTCTGAATAGTTGAAGCTTGTGATCCAGACGGAGAGTTAGAAGGTCCCTTGTCTAACCAGTTACTAATATACAGTAGCCACTGAACTAGCCCGAGCCTCAAACGGCCGCATGCCAGCATTCCTGGGAAATGAGGTGTTTAAAAACGTTTGCTGAAAGAATGTGAGAATGCTGTGGAAGAACTGAGTGCTTTCCACGCGTAGATATCAGGAGAGAAAACAACACAAAAATATCTGCGGTCTGAGTGGTTACCCAGGCCCAAAGACAAACACCTCACTCTGGTGGTTCAAAGGTTATCTTTTTATACTCCTTTTATGTATCAGGGCTTTGAATGAGCCACAAAGATGCGGCAGCAGCAGCAGGCAGATGCCGTTCCCGTGAGACTTCTGGAACATACTTGGCCACCGTTCACTTCAGAAGCCAGGCATTTGGACAAAGTCTTGGAACAGCAGCTTGGCATTGAGACTTCTATGGTGATCATGTTGATGTGCACCCAGGCCTGAGGTCCCCGGCCAGCTAAGAGCTATTTCTCACACTTCCTGGTCGTTTCTCAGTCTCCCTCCTGGGATGGAGGACATTTGTTAACAATTACAAAGACAGAGACTTTGAACTGTGTCTCCCACCCTGAGGGAAAGGTGGGCTCTGAGCCCTGGCGCCCTGAAGTGCCCTGAGGAATCTGAGCTTCCTCTTTTCCTCCCTGTGTGAAAAATGTGGCAGGTTCACAGATGAGACAAAGGAAACAAACAAAATTGGCCAATTTGCTGCCAAAGCCTTAGATGCTGCAAAGCGAACAGTGTGGCTTTCTTCCCAAAGGTGAGAAGGGCAGACTGAGATTAGTTCAGCTGGACTGAAGTTCCTCGTTCCTAATCAACTAGTCCGTGCTGTTGCTTCACTGGATGTTCTGCAGAGATCATAATTGAGAAGTGTGAATTTTTTTTTCCTGAAAATGTTCTGATTTGATTAAAAAATGAAATTTCAAAAAACTTTCAGTGTATTAAAAATATTGTGTTATTTACTACAATTTAAGTTTTTATTAAAGATATTTATTAATTATGCATCTTAGTTTTTGATTAAAATAATATCTTTAATTAATAGTCGAGGCAACAGCAAAGAAAATAATTGATGGTTGTTCCACTAATCCCAGGGTGATTCTAGGGCTCCACTTGCAAGTCAGGTCTTGGCAACTAGGCAGTGACAAGTGCCCCTTTTTCTTGGTTCATGCCACTACTCCTTGGCTTATGAGATAGGGCAATAAAGGGCCTCTCTCTTAGCTATTGGAACCCCGGGGGATACGGTAGCTACTCAGCTTCATTTAGCCAGGGGCTCTGTGTCCCCGGCATGTTGTGTAGGGCACCACAGCCTCTGGGCCGGCTCCCGGAGAAGGGCTGATGGCTGTCAGTGAAGGAGGTGCGTTCACTTCCTGCCAAGTAGGAGACAAACCTTACTAAAATGATCCAAATAGTGACTTCAGAAAAAACTTGGAAGTAACCACAGTGCCTACGCTTCTTAAATATGGAGCAATTCAAAAACTGGTAGAATCTGAGTGTCTTTCAGGCCAACCTCATGGAGCTGTTCTTCTCTGAAGGTTAAGATTTGATGATGGCAGCCCTGTCTTGATTTTCTTTTTTCTCTTTTTTAATGTTTATTTATTTTTGAGAGAGAGCGAGAGTGCACGAGCAGGGGAAGGGCAGAGAGAAAGGGAGACACAGAATCTGAACCAGACTGCAGGCTCTGAACTGTCAGCACAGAGCCCAACACAGGGCTTGAACTCATGAACTGTGAGATTATGACTTGAGCCAAAGTCAGACACTTAACCGACTGAGCCACCCGGGTGCTGCATCCTGTCTTTATTTTCAGATTTGATCTAGTACAAAGAGAAACTACCTACTTGTTTTGAATTCATTTTAATAATAAACAAACAAATAAGATGTTTTAAAAATTGGCATATGTCGAAAGAGTAATAGAGTGTTACTAAAATGCTCGCAAACCCTCATGGTGCTTGGGTGGCTCAGTTGGTTAAGCATCCAACTCTTTTTTTTTTTAATTTGGACAAGATATCAATATTATATTTTTATAGTATTTAAAAAATTAAGATATAGTTGACATACAATATTAGTTTCATGTGTACAACATAGAGATTAGATATTTATATACATTATGAAATGATCACCATGACAAATCCAGTCACTGTCTGTTATCATATATAGTTACTATAATATTATTGGCTATATTTCCAATACTGTACTTTACATACCAGTGACTTATTTATTATTTTTTTAAAAATTTTCTAAAATGGGGGCACCTGGGTGGTTTAGTCGGTTAAGCGTCCGACTTTCACTTAGGTCATGATCTCGCAGTTTGTGGGTTTGAGCCCCGCGTCGGGCTCTATGCTGACTGCCAGCTCAGAGCCTGGAGCCTGTTTCAGTCTGTGACTCCCTCTCTCTCTGACCCTCCCCTGCTCACGCTGTCTCTCTCTCTCTCTCCTAGAAGTAAATAAAACATTTAAAAAAAAATTTTCTAAAATGTTTCATCATCTTTTTTTTTTTTCTTAAATACTTTGTTGTCAAGTTGGTTTACATATAACACTCAGTGCTCATCCCAACAAGTGCCCTCCCCCAAGGTGTCCAACTCTTGATTTCACTTCAGGTCATGATCTCACGTTTCATGAGTTCTGAGCCCCTCATCACACTTTGGGCTGATGGTGTGGAGCCTGCTTAGGATTTTCTCTCTCTCCCTCTCTCTCTCTGCCTTTCTCAAAAACAAACAAACAAACAAACAAACAAACATAAAATAAAGTAAAATAAAAGCTCATGAACCCTCAAAAATTGTCTTCAGAGGGACTCCTGAACTTAGGTGAACTGTGTCATGAGCTGGTCAGATGTCATGGAGGGAAGGACTCCCTTAGCAATGGACACCACACACAAATGTAACTGTACTCACTGTGGACATTGCTGTTGCCTCTGTCATGTAGGGCACAGATGTTACTGACCTTGTGCAGATTATAGCTGTCTCTGTATGTGGTCACAAAAACATGGCGGTGACAACCCTTAGGAGAACAGGAACTGCTATAATGACCTCTAATTAGAGACATCAAACAAGCTGAAACCAATTCCTTCTCTCTCATTTACTGGGATTCCTGGGGCTTAAAAGGCCCACAAAGCATTTTCTTCCACAAATTTAACCAATACACTAGTAATGCACATCACTTCTACTAATAAACACTGTTCATAAATGTGTCAATCAAATTGTAAACTACTAACAATGCTCTAGTCATTAACTGGCATTTTAGCATCAAAGCTACAAAATACAGTCACAATCTTAAGGCCACAGCTTGAAGCTAGAAGGTGTCAGGGCCACCTCGGAAGTTTCCCCTGGCCTGATTCCCAAGGGCCTTTACTTCTGATACCAGAAAGAGCATGCAGTTCCTCAATACTTCTCACTTGCTGAGGGGTGAGCCATGACAAAGCAGCCCGCCCACTCTGGTCTGCTGAGACAAATGAATCCCACCACGACCACCATTCCCTGTCTCTCCCCCGCAGAGACTCTGAGTGAGGACACAGGTCCCACTAACAGCATCTATAATTCAGAGTTTCTGGGCTATCCAGCTATAGGGCCTTCTAGACTTTTTTTTCCTCTCAATGGAATGAAAACTCTATTGAATTAATTTCTACTGCCCTTCAGATTTTTTTTTCTAGGAGAGAGAGAGAGAGACAGCGTGAGCAGGGGAGGGTCAGAGAGAGAAGGAGACACAGACTCTGAAATAGGCTCCAGGCTCTGAGCTGGCAGTCAGCACAGAGCCCGACGTGGGGCTCGAACCCACAAACCGTGAGATCATGACCTAAGCGAAAGTGAGACACTTAACCGACTAAGCCACCCAGGCGCCCCCCCTTCAGATTCTTTAGCTGGAGAGTGCTGGCTCTCAAACATTGATTCATGATGCAGAAAAAGAGCAGTGGAATTCTGGTTTATGTCATAGCAGGCATTGAACTTACTGTATGAGATAAATTACCTGCAAATGCATTTGACCTATGCGGAGTACCCAGTGTTTTAAATGGGAATTAAGTGTTAAAGTTAAAAAAAAATGAGAGGGTGTCCCATACAAATCAACTTGTGGCTTCTCCTGAAAATGTTGACTATTTGGCAACACTGGGCCTGCATTCCTTCAGGTGCCCATCAACTAGAATCAATTTGACTCTTTACATGGGGCATGCATTCTCTGCTCATCATGTCTCCACCATCTCCCAATGTAAGTTTGCTGCAATGCCTGGTGATTGGAGCTATATGTAGTGCCTTATCCGGAGCTGCCTTCCTTCAGTTACATGACCTGCCTGGCCTCTATCAATTTGAACTTGTGACTCCTGTCTAAGCCATGTAGCCTCCTCTATACACCACTTACAGCTTCCCTTGCTGTGCATGATAGCTGGCCTGAAAATTTTAGTACAGCCTTGGTGCACCTGTTCCACAGAACACGTCCTACTTCGACTGCCAGAAAGTGTACAATCATGAGATTGCTTTGGAAGTCTTGTATCTCTTACTTTTTAAAACATCCATGAGAAATTTTTGAGAAGTAGTGAATTACTTCATCATGAAGTAGATCTAACCTAGTAGACTTGGCCATTGCTTCAAATGAATGTCTACATACTTGAAGAGAATGGCTAATGGTATACAAACTAAGACTCTTGTGCATAAATACAGGCTCCATAATTCCTCCAGATAAAAAAACGTTGCCCAGAGTTTCATAACTAATTTAAAGGATGTGTGACAGAGTTACTCTGACAAATACAATTTCTGAAATACAGTGGAAGAATAAGACATGGAGAGCAAGGCTGATTTCTCTAATAAGCAGGAAGTGCATGAGAGCCCAGAGTGGGTGAGGCCACTGGGAGGTACTCTTCACAGAGACACCATTTCAGCTGGGCCTTGAAGAGTGAGCAAGATCTAAACATGTAGGAAGTGAAAAAAGGAGTCTTCAGTACAGAAGTAACAATCTGAAAAAAAGAAGGGGAAAAAAAAGCATGGAAATAGAGAAACATGGGCAGTCTACTGAGGAAACAGTTCAGTTTGCCTGGAGAGTAACTGGGATTCTCATACTTAAGAATCCTTTACTATTTAAGGTTGAAGATCCCTCAGTCTACCGCCATAAGCCTGTCTTTTATTCATTCCAAGCGATTCTGTTGTAGAGGGACCACAGCCCCTACTTTCAGAAAAACTTGCATTGTGTGTACATGGCTAGATGTAGGAAAAGTGACACATCCAGGTTACAGATAGCTTTGATTTCAGGCCATGGAATTTAAAATTATTTTGTGGTCAACAAAGAGTTACTTTTCCTGAAAGTTTAATATTTGATATGGGATAAGAGAGCAGGTTGCCTTAAAGGTGGCACCCAACTTGATCCTAGAACACACCATTAATTGAAGTAGGGGACTTGAGAGAGATTGGGACTTCAGTTTTTGCTGTTAGCTTTGGTAAGCATCTGCTTCTCTTTGATTATCTGTAACACCATGTGCAATAGAGGAATAGATACTCATGGGTACTGGTCCAGATGCCCTTGGTCTTGAGTTGGGCATACATATTTTCCAGGACTCAGCTCCTTATCTGTTAAATGGAGATAACAATAGTATTTACCCTGATCTGTTGAGGATCTAAGTTGGGTAAAGCATCAGAAAAGCCTTTAGAGAACTACACATATGTAAGTTATTATTATCCTAGGAAGAAGACTTATTTCTAAATTTCCCAGCATAGCTCAGTGAATGTTAGTATACCTATGCCAGGGTTTCCATGGGTTTGCAGAGTACACAATGGTAGTGCTCACTATTGAACACTGCAAGGAAAAAAATAAACTGGGTATAAAATTGTGTATCTAGAGTAATTATACTTTTTAAGCTACTGTATTATTTGTGGGAGATATAGCTATATTTCAACAGTGGGTTTCTCTAGGGATGAGACTGTACATAAATTTTTTCTTGATTTTTCCGCTGTTTTCAAAATTCTCTTTATGAGCACGTATCACTTTTGTGATCTGCCGAAAAGAAACTTTTTGTTTTTGGTCCAAGAACCTTAAAGCCATTCTGTGATCGATGAAGTTGGAGAGTTATATGCTCTTATGGCCTTTCCTCAAGGGCCCTGTTTTGTTTCTATTTTGACTTTTGCTGTTTGAATACAGACCCATTTTCTTGACTGAATGTGTATGTGCAGTTTAGAAAAAGTCCTGAGGGAAAAGAAAAAGGAAGATGCCAAAATGCATAACATGGGTTGTGAAGCTTGAGTTGATATATCTTTATTAGGACCAAGACTCCTTTTGCTATTTATATTAGATCTGCTTCCAAAGGTTTGCCATTTGAATGAATTGTAAATAAATTGTGAGGGAAACAACACTGGAGCATAGTAAACACCGAGGATGCTAATGTCTGGACAAATGAAAATAGGGAATTTGTAAGAATAAGCCAATTTTTAGTTCCAGAGGGGGTATAATCTTAGTTTAGACTTATCAGAATTTTTTTGTAAAAGATGGGAAAAGTGAAGAAGTTGGGGTACATGAGAAGAGACTTGAAGCATGAACTGTTGAACATCAGGCTTCCAGAAAGACAAGAACTGGCATCTCCATGATGTTTCACATGCTGCTCACGGCTTCAGTCCAGGGCAAGATCAAACTGCATTCAAAGCCAACACTTACTAATAGCAGTATGACTGACTTCTAAGGCCTGGAAATTAACAAGATAAGAGGGTGCCTTGTGTCTTCATTATGTGAGTTACGAGAATTATTAGAATGAAGGACGGAGACCCTTGGGCCATAAAATGCAGGCAATGAGTGTTTCAGAAGATGTCCCTAAGTTGGGAATCATGACCATCCAAACTGAGTTTCCAGTTCACTGATTATTTTTCAGAAGATTCATTGAGACAATGCTAAAAGACAAAATGATCCCCTCTTACCTTTTTTTGTTTTGAAGAACATGAGATAGTTAGAGAAGTCAGGGTTGGATTTGCAAAGAACACATGTAGCAATACAGGAGGATGATAGCAGTCCGTATTCCATTAATAGATTTTCAGTGTAAATTGCAGAAGTGTATTTTCAAGCAATTACCAAGGGAAAAAATAATCTAAAGACGGAAACCTAATGTTCCATCAGCCTTTCATGTCAGCTCACATTTTTTTCACTGGACTTTATCACAGGAAAGCAAATGAACATCCATATAAATATGATCTAAAAGTGACAGGAAATACTTGTATGTTTGTTGAATTGTAGCCACTAGCTTTCTTCTGGTCTTTACAAGAATGCTTTTAAGAGAAATAGAGCATTTAATTTTATTTCCAAGGCCATTTACTTTCCTCTGAAAGCAAAAACAAGAACTATGGTCTCTAAAATGTCTGATATCTGGCTGGAATGTTTGATGATTGATATCTAAATTTTGGCATCTGTGTGCTTATTTTTGCTTTTGTTTTTATTTTTGGAGGTAGAAGTTAGGGTGGGTTGATTCAAACTGATAACAACTTTAGTTTTCCATTTCATCTTGCTGGTATACAACTAATATAATTACTTTCCTCAGGTTTTTTAGTGATTATCCTGAACTATTAGAAGAATAAATCTGTGTGTAAAACAGAAGTAAATTTATACCTATAAATCTCTTGATGGTTTGATTATATTTTTGTTTTCAAATATTAGTATTACTGTTTAAAAATATTTAGTTTCCACTTATTTCAATAGCTCTGATTTATCAAAACATTATGTTGTTCTCCTTAGGCATAACCTCAAAATTCTATTACCAAATATTGGTACTCAGTAATACTGAATGAAAATACAATGAAGACAAAGTTTAGTGCTATAATTTTTCTTCTATTAAGTTCACACTGACTATTTTTGGGTTTTACAAGTATATATCGATGACTGGCTTAGCTGACAAATATACAGGTCTGTGCTTAAAAAATTCAATACCATGCCAAATTGTAAATGTTCAAATAAAAATATTTTGAAATGGTCATTGTTTCTCTAAGAATTTAGGAACTATCTCACCCTTAGAAGAACTGTATTCATATTGAGTGTTTCCAACTTCCTCTGTTAAAGAAAACTAACTGGTGACAGAAAGAAAATACTGTTTCCTCCTGAAGGACTGAATCTTGCAATCAGTACTCCAAAATGACCCAAAATGTAGAATGCAATGCTATTGTTTCTCTTTTACTTTTCCTCAAATTGAGTAAGCTAAAATGGAGGGGATATGAGGAGGTATTGTCTTTAAAAGAAAGACAAAGATTCAGTATAAACTAAAAAATCAGATAGCAGAGAGTTATTTTTTACCGCAATAGACCTTGCGAGCACTAATGGCAGTTAAAGCCCACAGATATACTTATTTGGAAATCATCCATTTCCCCCACACTTTTTTAAACTTGCCTTTCTAAAGGAAGAAAGCCACAAGATACTAATAACTAAAAATGAAACAATCGCAACAACAAACCGCTCAGTAATTGATAAGTTCTACTCGGAATGGTACAGAGGGGCTTTCCCCCCCTCCTTTAAGTCACTTGTCCATTGTTTTCAGTGAAGGGAAAGTAAAAGAGAGGAAGCAAAAAGGTAGGTGAATCTCAATTGAAGAGACTTCAAAGGCCCAGCAGGGCCTAGCAGGGATGACCTTGGGCCTCTCAGAGCTCCTTACCTTCCCCATGGCAACCCTGTCCACTGAGTGTCCCCCTCTGGACTCAAATCCGTTCCATGCACTTTAAAAACATAAAAAGGACTATGAGAGACTTCGCCAGATGGGAGAACTGTTATTGTGCTCACAGTTTACATTTTAAATATCATTGAATTTCTACAAAACAATGATGTGACTGGGGATGCACTTTTACAAAACAAATAAGTCTCAGTTTTTGGATGAAAATGAGCTACAAATCATTGCTCTAGATGTAACAATATAGAATCTTTAAAAAATATTAATGTTTTTTTTATTTTTGAGAAAGAGAGAGAGACAGAGAAGGAGGGGCAGAGAGCAAGGAGACACAGAATCATAAACAGG
The DNA here is from genome assembly GCF_008692635.1 of Crocuta crocuta. Lineage (NCBI taxonomy): Eukaryota > Metazoa > Chordata > Mammalia > Carnivora > Hyaenidae > Crocuta > Crocuta crocuta. Next base: position 5,355,411 of record NW_027530545.1, on the reverse strand, counting down.
CTCCAGGCTCTGAGCTGTCAGCACAGAGCCCGATGCAGGGCTCAAACCCGCCGACTATGAGATCATGATGATCTGAGCCAAAGTCAGACACTTAACTTACTGAGTCACACTGGCGCCCCTAGAATCTTTTTTTAAATATTTATTTTTGAGAGAGAGAGAGAGAGAGAGAGAGAGACCACAAGCAGGGGAGGGGCAGAGAGAGAGAAGGACAGAGGATCTGAAGTGGGCTCTGTGCTGACAGCAGAGCACCCAATGCAGGGCTCAAACTCAAGTATCATGAGAACATGACCTGAAATCATGACCTGAGCTAAAGTCGGACACCTAACTGACTGAGCCACCCAGCTGCCCCATCAAATCCTTATTTCTAGGAGTTGTTATATGCCTGCTAACTATTTTGCAATGACGTTAAACATAGACCTTTGAGTTTGAAACCAAAACTATTTTCTCACCAGCAAAGACGTACAGAAAATATAATGACACAACCTTGATTTCACCCTTTAAAAGGAAGTAATGGGACTCACATCTCTTTGCTTTGAGGTTGGACTATTAAATGGAGGAAGGACATCAGTGTTTATTTTTATCTGTTTGTCTACCACATCCTGTACTGACATCACTGTCTTATCTATAGTGTGAAGGGTAATGAAGGTTATAAGACTAGAAATGAACTGAGGCTGAAAGCAGATCCCACACAGTCCTTCCATACTCATTGTCTTTGCAATCATATGAAAATATGAATCAGTGTGACTCATTTGGCTTCCTGACTGAAACAATTGTTTGGCTCTCCATACTTAATAGTGTTACCTGAACTAGCTTCTCTGTTCATTTGCATGACATCATGGATTTCATTCACCTTTCTTCTGTCAAGCATCAGGCTGAACATTTTATTGAAACATTAAGATGCATTCAAACCGCAGGTATTGGGATCACATAGACAAAATATCTCTTTGGACTCTAACACCATTGCTAAATTTTATGTTTTCATAGCAAATGTTACCTTCTTTGGAATCCAGAAGGCGTTTATCTTCGAATGAGTAAACACATAAAAATTGGATGGCCAACCTAGTCCTGCCATGGCCGAAGGACCTGGGAAAGAAGGGGTCTTGAAATGAAACCATAACTGAAACCCCATTTCTTACTTTTTTGATTTACCTTCTTCTTATTCTACAGACCTGGCCCTGTTTTGGATTAGTAAACGATTGACTGGGCAACCCCAGAGATGATCTCTTCCAACACATTTTTCTAGAGGAGGTAACTGCAGCCTAGAAAGGTGAAATTCCTTGTTCAAGTTGAATTCAGGCCTGGAACCTTGTCTGGCTTAATCACAGAATTGCTGAGTTCAGTGAACTCAGTGTAACATCAGCTTCAGGGTGGGAAAAAGGTGGAGAAGCTGGACCATTAGCATATGGGGGAAAAAAAGCTTTCGGAGGCAGAGTAAAAGCATTTCTACAGCCAATTAGACAAATCACCCTTAAGGAGAAACATATTTCTCAATTAAAGCCTGCCAGCATACAATATTTCCCAATTAGTTCAAAGAGCACAGTCACAGATGTGGGCTGAAAAATGCTATATCCTTTAGAAGGTCTCATATCAATGGTTAGGATCTCTTTGATTTCATGAATGACTTTCATGTTTTGTGTGTGTCTGTAGAGGGGGTGGTTTTGTTTTTGTTTTTGTTGTTTTCTTTAGAAAGGAGAGACTTATAACCTGAGAAATGTAAACACTAATGCACCCACTGAAAACACATTGATAGCATAGCAGATGCTTCACACCAGAGTACTGAAATGGGTAAAGTAACAAATCTAAAGAGTTGGTGTTCCAGTTTGTACTGCCTTTGACCTAAATCCCACCCAAAATGCTAAATAAAATATTCTTCCTTCTACGAGTATGGTTGCCACATTTAGAAGACAAAAGTCCAGGACACCAGTTAAATTTGAATTTCAGATAAAGAACAATCTAGTATAAGTGCGTTCCATGGAATTGGAGGACATTTGAATTCTTACTAGTTTATCTTAAATTCAAATTTTATTTAACATCCTGCATACTATCGGCAACTCAGCTAGGAGAGAATCAGGCCCTATATCTTAGAATTTGTAAAAGGTATTTATAAGCAATAAACATATACACAGACAAAATGCACTTCACACTTGGCAAGCTTTCCTAGCTATGGGAATTGCTGACAGAGGATTGGTCACTGGGAGAATTGTGACCAGCCAGGATGCGGACTCCATCTAGACACCCCGGAGGCTTGTGCCTCGAAACAATCTGTGAGAGAAAGGACATCCGAGAAGGTGCTGGAGTAGAAGTAGATAATATGTTTTCTTGCCCACCTTGTTTTGCAAGTTCTTTTCTGCTGCCAAGTGGCCTGCTGGCACATTTTTCTTTTGCTTTGGCCCAAGTCCATTTACAAGACCTCCATCAGTTGTGGACTGATCATGGATCAGAGCACATGAGAATTTGCCACAGTACATGTTGCAAATTAATTCCATGTGCTAAGAGGGGCTGGAGATTCCTATTCTCAAAGACTTGTAGACTCTCAGAATGTTAGATCTGGTAAAGCTCTATTATTTATAACATCATCTAATTCCTTTATGTCACAGATGAGGTGGAGACTTAGGCCCAGGGATCTTAAGTAATCTGTCTGAAGACTCATAGCAGGAGCCAGGGCTAGTACCAGGGTGCTGACTCCAGGCTTGGGTCATTGCTCCACATCTCGCTACAATCAGATATTAAAATTAAGATTGACCGTGTGTGATGGCAAAGGAACTACAATCCACTTGATTAATATTTCTAACACTAAATGGGCCCTCTTGTTCTTAATCGTTTTACTATGACCTCAGAGTAAATAAGAGTCGTGAGTGTACTACTGATTTGCAGCAGCAATGATGCCTAGCGAGAAGCTCATGCACTTTGGACTCTTACTGGCCTATTGAATTTCTGGCCCACTCCCTCACTAGTATGAGGACTTGGGTAGGTTAGGGAAGCTTCCAAACTCTCGAGGCATCTTCCTTCATCTGTGGGACAAGGGATTGCAGTGGGGATGATGAAATATGCCCAGGGCCTGGCATATAGCAAGGCCACTGTCCTAACCCATAAGTATAGAGGGAAGTCCTGTTTTCACTGAGCTTGTTTTCTAACCAAAAACAATGCACAGAGGCATCTCTGATTGGAAAGAAATATTCCATGAAATAAACAGACGATTTGGGTTAATTATCCAACAAAGCCAGCAAAACATCCCATCCTTATTACTCAGAACTCAAGTCCAACCTGTAGAGCAGGCTGTACTGGTGGTGTGGGGAGTCAGGCCACAGATTATAAATCTCTCTTTCTCTCCCGGTCTTCCAAACTATTCAAATGTGGTGGGGCTGGTTTTATTTGGCCTATTTTAACAACTGCATCCAATTACATCACTGACTCATTTAAAGATGATTGAATATAGGAAGAACAAAATTACCAAGTCAGCAGCATTTTCTTGGCAGTATCTGACCTCTCATTCTCTGTCTTCTTTCACTACTTCATAGCTTCAACCTGCTTTCTATAACATTGTCTGACTCCTAAAAGCCCCAAGCCGGTCACCCTCATACACTCTGACAGAGCACGGGGGCGCAAATGACCTTTCTTTCCCTGTCCCTGTGCATGTGCATTATAGTTCCCATTTCCTTTTTTTTTTTAAGTTTGTTTATTTATTTATTTATTTAGAGAGCATGCACATGAGCAAGGGAGGAGCAGATAAAGAGGGAGAGAGAGAGAATTCTAAGCAGGCTTTGCAGTGTCAGCACAGAGCCCAATGTGGGGCTTGAACCCACAAACTGTGATATCATCATGACCTGAGCCAAAATGAAGAGTTGGAGTCTTAGACTGAGCCACCCAGTTGCCCCAAAATTTCCCATTTCTTCAGTTGACAGATCAAACTAAGCATTCTGAGGAAAGAAAATAGAGTTAATTCAGTCCAAAGTGTACCTGACTTGATGGTCCAGTTGATTCAGTCAGATTTTTTCCTTGTTTTTAAACAAGAAATTTTCGGGAAAAAAACAAATGATTTTTTTTTTTTTTTTTTTTTTTCTGAGTTGTGGTCTAGTTTGAGGTAGGAAGGTCTACGTGAGAGAATTCTAAATCATGTGACCACAGAGAGTAACCCGAATGTCCCACATTCTCTAGGCTTCAGGGCTCACTCATCTGTTTAATACCAGCTGACACAGAATGTGCCTTGTCCTGCACAGCCATGAGATGTCAGCTCTCTCCCCTTGTATTTCTGTATCTCCTAAGGAACGGTGACATGTTGGGCAAATTCATCCTGTAGTGATTTGTCAGCTCCGGCTCTGATCTGCTGCTCTGAACATCTTTGCCAGATACCTCTTTTCACATCACAACCCTGCTCTGGGCCGCTGCACTTCTGCCTTATAGAGCTAGGCACTAAACGGTGACCCAGTATCCCCCTGAGTTCTCCAAAGCACAGCAACACTGGGTTAGGTATTCACAAAGTTATATTAAGGCTTGGTACCATCAGAAGAAGTGAATTGCGATGCAAAAGAAGAAAACAAAATTCAAATCACTACTCATAGAATATAACTGCATACTCCTCTCCAAAAAGATTTCCTACCATCTCTCTTTTAAATCTCCCAGTGAGATGTCTGCAAAAATCTTCCTCCAGTTGGTACCAGACCCAATGGGATAAGATGGGCTGTGGGGGTCAAAGGACAGATGAGTCAATCAGGAGAGAAAATGACTTTTGCCAGCTGAATTCTTCTCCAGGGATATCCTAGGAAGCCATACTTTTCTCAAAGTAATACTCAGCTCAGGAAAAGAGGAATTGTCCAGGAACTGTTTCTGAAATTCATTCTGTGGAGGAAAAAACAATCCTTTCTTAGGTTTTACTTCTCAGAGAGACTGTCCACACCTGCCTCTGTTTCCTCTCAATTCTTCCCTTCTGCATTGTTCTCAGGGACAAATACATATTCATTGACTTATTCATTCATTCATTCAACGATTACTTACTACATACTTCTCATATGCCAGGTGCATTGTTAACTGTTAGAGAAGAGGAAATAAAATAACATTCTTCGTCCTTCCCTAATGGAGTTTCAGTTAGCAGGGAAGTTAGGTAAGACATACACAACCAGAAGCAACTCTTAAATATGTACATTGCAAACTGCTATAAAGGAAGAAGGCACGATTCTCTGAGGCTGAATGGGGAACCATCCTTTAGATTGGGGGAAGGAAAATGCTTTATGGCCAGGTTGTCCTCAATCTGAGAAAGTAGTATGAGAAGGAACTGGCCACGTGAAGAGAGAGACAGGTGTGAGTGTGGGTGTGAGTGTGGGTATGAATAGTTTGGGGGGAGGGGAAGAAGAGGGAAAACATTCACACCAATTTTCTGTATGTGTACGAGGCCGTCCAGACATTTTCCATGAGCTGCGAGGGACAAAGATGAATATAGGCAGGTATAGGCTCGGGAGGGTCAAGGAGCCACTTTTTAAGGGCAATCATTTAAGTCTCAATAATAAGTATCCATTTTATTCTAAGTGTAAAGGGAAGAAGGGGAATGTGATGTTCAGGTTTACAGCTTTTTAAAGATCACTCAGTAAAGATAAGGAATTGGCAAAACTGAAACTGAGGAGACAAGATTGGGGGAGATTGATGATCATGGAGAGAACAGTGAGATGGAGAAAAGTGAAAAGTCTCAAGATAAATGATGGAGAAAGGATATCAGGACTTGGTGAAGCTTTAGACATGAAAAGGGAGAAATCAATGACTCCCAGAGGGTCACTAGGGAACCTTCTGGCAATTTGGTAATGATCACAAGTGTCTTCATAAGTAGAAATCTATTGAAATGTATGCTTCAGATGTATGCATTTTATGCTATTTATACTCTGTAGACTATACTTAAAGAAAAATGCTTAAGCACGTTTTCTAGCTTGGCAGCTATGAGGATATCAGCATCCTTTTCTCAAGTGGGGAGGCCCAGAATAGGAAAGGTTTCACTGGGGGTTGGGAGAGGAAACCAGAGACCCATTCTGGCCTGTGAACGCTGAGATTTCTGAGTCACCCAAGTGGACACATCACACAGGCAGCTGTATTTGTGCATCTGGAACTTTGAAGAGAGACCTCGGATAAATATTATGGACCCTTCTCATTTTCAGAATTTACTGCTACATTCTGAGGAAAATCAGATAGGAAATAATAAACACACCTTCTGAAAAAACAAACTGTAGGAAGTTGGACATGTTCATAAAATATTAAGAAGCTTTTACGCAGACTGTTCCTGGTTTCTATTGAAATTCCAAAGGCATGATGGTAACCAGAAGCCCTATAGGGCTTTCACTTTATGTAACATCTCTGAAGTTCTGNTTAAAAAAAAAAAAAAAAAAAAAACATGATTGCCCTAGATTTTATTATAGTTCAAAACCTTTCAGAAACCCACAAAACAACTGCTGGCATGTGTGATTGTGAAGTGGTTAGATACCATACAGGCTAATCATCATGACATCTATGCCTTCCACAATTATAGAAAAAATAATCAGAGAGAAGTATTTAAATTAAGCATTTTAAGACCTAAAGGATATTGTAAGTTACTATGTTGACTTTGTTAACTTAATGCATACCAGTTACTAATCACTGGCATTATGTCTGCACGTATACCTCCCAAATTCACACCTTTTTTCTGGACTTGGAGTTGCAACATGAGGAATTGCAACGAATAACTATACAGATAATTAAAAATTTTACACTACCATATGAATGAATCAGATAACCAGGAATTGCCTTTGAAATTAACAAAATCATTATCTAGTATGTTGATACTTGATTATATACTACTCTGCATCACTGATCCTTTTAAGATGAGTGAATCTCAAAGGATAAAATAAAGACAAAACAAAAATAAAAGTAGACTTGTACTTTGGTGTTTACTCAGCCACACACACACATACAGCTTTTACTACTGACACACAAATGCAACCATCATGGGATGGTGTTTACTATCAAGAGTAGTTAAGAAAGATAAGCCCTGCTAGGAATTTGCTCCAGGAAGAAATATGTTTAGAAACAGACCTGCCACCCACTGAACAGAGTACACTTCCGATCGGCAGGTTATTATAATTATTTCAGAATGGGCTGGCAGCAAACTACATGAGAGGTCCAACACAGCATTTAAGCTGCCTTCAACTGAATCATGGTGTGAGTCACGCAGCGATTTCTGCAGGGCTGGGAGAATGGTTTTCTGGCCCATCACCATCCAGTTTACACCAAGTCACTGGAGATACAAAAACATTTCCAGACTCCCACATCCCAATAAATTATACAAATTATCTGTCAAAAGAGAGCTGGATTTAGTGGGCATGAGTGCTAGGCAAGACACCAGGGAACAACCCAAAAACCACCGATAGAAAATACCAAAAGACTGGAGGGCACAAATTCAACAGGAAAAGACACAAGAGCCCTAAGGACCCATGGAGTGAACATGGCTGCCACCTTTGGTGCACACTCATGTTGTGTGCACACTTTCAAAAGCCAGTCCAGATTCTTCTCGAGAACAAGGGCAAAATAATGTATATACTCAGTGCCTAGAGTAGATGAAGTCTTGCAAATGCCACAGTGTGATAAAGAGGTAATTCAGAATCTATATCCTAAATAGTTACTGGAGTCTGAGAGATAGGGATAAATTGAAAACAGTGAAAAGAGCCAGATTCAGCCTAGTCAGGGGAGAAAGATGAACAAGTCATGTAGGGGCCACACAGAAGCTAGTAAGAGTAGGAAGAGCTGAGCGAAAGAGCCAGGCTTCTGGGGGTTGAATCCAGACTGGATCTCCTCCTGTGTGTCTGTGGGCCAACCAAGCACCTGTCTATGCCTTAGCTCCCAGGGCTATAAAATGAGAATAATAAGGAGATTTTTCTAATGATAATGAAGTTCTCTCAACATTAAATGAGTAAATTCTTGTAAATCACTTAAAGCAATGTTTGTTAAAGAGGTAGACACTTAGTAAATGTTAGTGTTATCTGGAAATAATTTAAACAAATAACTGCTTACCAATTTTACCTCTAACCTTCATTCTCATGGACTTACTTCATGGTTACAAGGAGGGAAGAAGGAACAAATTATAAAAGCTTGTGTCATCACTTACTTCAATTCCTACTGAAAAGCAAGGGTGAATGTGATGAGGGATCAGAAGGCAAGCTGAGGGCAAAGTACAGGCTAACAGCAAACCCCCCTCCCCAACACACACACCAGGTGGGATATGTGTGATATTTAGCACTCCTGGCTGCCTAAGAACAAAGAAAAGGGCAGAAAACAAATGGTTAAACTGATAGGAGTCTCCTTCAGTTTACAGATAACTTTGTAAACTGCACAAAAAAAGGCAATCTTAACCATAGCCAAATCTCTAGAAACCTACAGACTCTTGTTTCTTGGAGCCTTAATATCACCCTCATCAAGGTGTAAAGGGGGATGATATTGCCATGGTGAGGTGGGAAACAAAGGCAAATGAAAAATTAAATTTCCTTACTGCCTATAGCCAATTGACAAGTCCTTGAAACAGGCAGAGTGACCTCCCTCTAGGAGCTCAGCTGCCTCAATGATGACACTTTGCTGGGCGCAAAGGGAACCTTGGTTTAACATTATCCTCGTCCCTAGGATCCTGTGAGCCTCCTTAAACACATAAAAAATCCTTTGCAAACCTCCTTTATCTTTAACCCCCAAGTGTACGTTGGCAATTATACTCCAAGCATATGGGCCCCGATATACATCTGACTGAGGCTTGACTAAATAATAATAAACGACGTTTTACTAACAACAGATAACCCCTCAAGGTCCTGGAAACCTTGCTTCCAATTTCTTAGAGACCTACACTGTCCCTAAGCCCCTCCCAACCTGAAGGTACATAATCAGTCACTCTTCACCCCAGTGCAGCTCTTTCTGCCCACCGGTCCTGTCCCCATGCTTTAATAAAATCACCTTTTGGCACCAAAGATGTCTTCAAGAATTCTTTCTTGGCCATCAGCTCTGAACTCCACCATCACCCCAAAACCCATCATGGACCACCTGAGCCAGTCTTATTTCTTCCGTTAATTGAACTTGAAGGAAATATGTGGCCATGTCTTTGCTGTCTTGTTTTGGAACTAGGATTCTAGATATGCATGAATATTTAGTACACAAGTATTTTTTACAGATCACATGCTAGGTTATGTACAGGGGCTCAAAGTGCATTAAAGTCTTATCTCCACAACATTTAAAAGCTCTCTGGGGGCCACCTGTGTGACTCAGTTGATTGAGCATCTGACTCGATTTCAGTCGTGGGATCTAGCTCTGCTTTGGGCTCTGAGCTGAGCATGAGCCCTGCTTAAGATTCTCTCTCCTCCTCTGCCCCTCTCCCCTGCTCTTGTTCTCTCTCTTTCTCTAAAATAAAATGGCAACAATAACAACAGCAACAATACTACTAATAAAATAAATTCTTTCTGAGATACACCTTGAATTCTTCAGCACTCCATGGTTGGAACATAGGAAAAATGAATTAGGATTTTCCAGTATTCATTCTAATGTTCAAGCCCCGGTACTTACTGTTTTCATGCATTGAAAAAAATGCTATTTTCCATTGTATTAAAGACTTCCTTTGGTGGTTCCCCACATGGAGAGGAAATGAGATGCATCTATGACCTAATATATCATTTTATGTCTCCTTTTTGCTTATGTAAGACTGTTCCCCATAGGACAGTTCCCTATCTACCTGCAACTGACTCATGTCATGATGTTTCCTCTACTAGCCTTTAAAATTTAAGCAATGTCAGATTTCGTGATAAAAAAAAAATTTACTGATATGCATAATGAACCTAGTTCATCATGGAAAATGATAATTTTTAGTCCTGAAAACTCACTTCTACAAGGCAGAAAACATAATTTAGACATATAAGTAGAAACAAATTGTAAAAGTATCTTTGCTACCTCAATTTGGAACTCAGTTTGGAATTATAAGAACAGTGAAAAGCTTCTGTTCATAATCATTTGTCCATTTTAGTATATCAGAGATGTTTGTTACTACATAGATCAAAACCAAAACCACACACTTAGACTTTTCTCAAGAAAAAACATTACATAGCATGATTACAAAGGAAGTGAATGAATACTGATTATCAGAAGAAAATATTTTCTTTGTCTTAGCATGGTACACATTGTGTACATTTAGTACTTTAAATTATAAAAAGCATAAACTACATTAAAGCTCCAGTGTATAAAATTCTCCAAAAAGGTTAATTAATTAATTTTTTTAGTGTTTATTTATTTTTGAGACAGAGAAAGACAAAGCATTAGCAGCAGAGGGGCAGAGAGAGAGGGAAACACAGACTCTGAAGCAGGCTCTAGGCTCTGAGCTGTCTAGACAGAGCCCGGTGTGGGGCTTGAACTCACAAACCCGTGAGATCAGGACCTGAGCCAAAGTCAGACACTTAACTGACTGAGGCACCTAGGCACCCCAAGGTGAATTTATTTTTGAACAGAGTTTATTTGGTCACCTGTGGTAAAACCATCATTCCTGATGTTCTATTATTCTATGTGTAATGTTGCAGTCCATTCAAATTTTTTGACCTTCTATAATTCATTCATTTATTCATTCATTCAACAGACGTACTTACTGAGTGTTTACCCTACACCAGACAGTTCAGCAGGATCAGAGTTGCAGAGGAGAGTAAGACAGATGAAATCTCTGTCCCTCTGGAACTGGTATCACCTAGCTCCCGAAACACTGCTATAAATTCCATGGAAAATATAACTATTCCTCTTAACTCAAGGCTGGTAATGGATAATTAAGGGAAAATCATTGGCAAATATTTTATGTACTGCTATCGCAATATCAGAAAAAGAAAACAGATTCGTAACATAAAATACTTTCATTTACCAAATGCCTTTTATGTATTAGGTTGTGAGCTTAACATTTTATATAGATTACCTTATTTAGCATTCTCAAAATCTGATGAGCTATACGGCAATTATTTCCATTTAATACATAAGGAAAGGATGTTTTACCCTTTGCCCAAAGCCACCCAGTTCTTAAGTAACACTATGTGGATTTCAGCATAAATCTGGGGCCCAATCTGTGTCCTTAGACACTATGCTCAATAAATTCTGGCAGGTACAAAAGATCATTGTAGCACAATAAATTGCTGAGAAATAAGGAGTCCATCTAGATTAAGGGCTGATGAGGTATTGAAAAAAACAGTTAAGGGTTCAGAAGTTTTCAATGAGAAAGCCTACCTACATGTCTGTAGAATTAGCATTTACACAAGGATGTAAGGGTGGAGCAATGTAATCTTACAAATATGTGTGACTGTCATGCATAACACATGGACAAGTTGGATGGCCCAGGAAGAAAGCATTGTTCAGAATGATGAGAAGAGGATGCAATGTTCCTAAGCTGTTGCACCTTGGATTTCACCATTGTTGTTACATTTTATGGCCTCTTCTGAGTCGTTTAAGGATCATGTGATTAGAGAATTGTTTTCTAGTCTTTTTCCAGGAACCTCCCACCATGTGTATATAGATGATCCCCTGCTCCCTATCTAGGCAATGAAGTATGAAAATAATCTCATCCTTTTCAAGTCTTGGAGAAAAATGCCAAAGAAGGAGGTCAATAACACAAAGGGCACAGGGCAGCTGTGGAATAAGCAGCAGGTGCTTCATGAATCAGTAAGAGCTAGATTCCACCTCAGGGACTGCGTTCTTCAAAATGTCTGAATGCTTGTGTCATGGTGGGTTGTACTTTATACAGCGGACTTCTATTTTGTTCATTTCGAGTATGTTTGGTACGTTTCCTGATAAAGTCAACTAAAATTCTGGATAGGTTGAAAACAAAACAAAACAAAATGCTTTCTGAGTCATCATGAAGGTAGAAAGCTACAGGCATCTAAAACAAAAGAGAAAACCAGGAATCCTGGGGGTTACAGAAGCATGAAGTGGGCTTTTACTCTAAGGGTTGAAACTGGGAAGTATGTAGCTTCTATTCTGAGGGCTGCATAGTGCACAAAGATTGGGAGAGAAGACTTGGGGCTGAGAATGTCTCCCAGACTATTGCTATGGACATTGAAAGAGTTTCTGTTTGCTGCTTTTACTGCTCTCTTCCCCAAACAAGACAGAGCTACAATTCAACAGGGAAGAGGAGAGTGTGGAGAACAGTGGATATGGGTCTGGAACTTGCCTTTCTTTCCCCTTCTCCATCTAGATGGTATCAGGAGCCATGATCCCTCAGGGGCCCATAGTAGCAGATCAAGCTTTCTGACAAATGTACTGCTAAGTCCCAGATCACATGCTTGACCTTGTCTAACAGGGAGCACAATGCACTGTGCAAGTCAAGAACTCAAAGTCTACACCATGATCTGCTCTCATCTTCCTAAAATCCCAGAGATAAGCCTGAGTGCCAGTCCTTTATAGATTGGAACAAGGGCAGCCACCTGGAGGGTGGGCCAGTGGTTAGTTTATCTGTGTGCCTGGCACTGTTTACGCCACTGTATTTCCCCAGGGAACACCCTCAGATTGCTGGCAGGGTTACTTTGTAGGACTTCTGTGGTTGACTCTTGCCCTCACTGTAAATCCTTGGACTCTCTTTCGGTAACTATAGCTGGGGTAGTGAGAGATCAGAGACCACCAATAAACCTGTTACCACTTACTTTAAGCTGACACTGCTTGGTCCTGAACACCTGTGGGAGGTACTATTGTCTCCATTTTATCTATGTGAAAACTGAGGCTCAGAGAGGTCTAGAAACCCATCAAAGTTGCATAGCTAATCGATGAATAAGTCAGGATTCAGACACTGCTTCATCTGGTGTTACAGCCTGCACTCTAGGGCCACCACACAGCATCTGCCTGACTGGCTGCCCCCGTTGTCACCTGCTTTGCTCAGGAACTGATGGTGGTGCCTCTTGTAAGCTATGAATAGTGGCCGCTCGTGTCAGTATCTCCAATAACCCAAACCCCTCACCATCCAGTTATGGCGGAGCCGTGCTCTAAGGGTCTCGACCTAGGACTTCTATTCTGGCAGGCTTAAGGCATTTAGAACACTTATAAGAAATGGGATTCTTAAAATTCTGAAGTTATATTGTTTCCATTTTATCATTTGTTTAGCAGCTTAGCTATCTTATAAAAATAGCCCAGTTACAATGATCACAGTACAAATATTTTTTTTCCCTCTAAGAGAACAAGCATGACATGTGGTGAGGTGAGTAATCTCTAGGGCCTCATGCTCTTCCAGACGGATTTCTCATGATTCATAGGAAATGTAACTGAATGTCCTTGGGGTCTTACAGATAAATCACTCTTTTTCTGATTGTGTTAATATCCAACTGTTATTGAGCAGGTCAATTCTTTGGCATCTTGAGGCCACGGAGTACATTTTTGGAAACCCATTCATTTTCACCAATTACCTTTTTTCAAAAAAACATGAAACTGGCTTGAATAAAATATATTGAATTATGTTTAGGGAGAGTGCTGAGAAAGCCAATCTGATAATACTCCAAAATCTGCTTGTCCCCTGCTGTGAGTTTCCAAATCATGCCATGAAGTATAAAGCACTGCCAGGAGTGTCTCAGATAAAGTGTCAAATGTGTCTGATTTAATTGTTAGCGTTAGGATTTAAGATGCTGTTTTTCCCTGGTGCTAACACCTCTCATTGATTCTGGAGCATTTCCATTTGTTGTTTAACAGAAACAGCCTCGGTATTTATAGCCCTATCACTCGAGAAGGGAAGCATTTGCAATTTGCACTTTCAATTTTGACTCCTAGACTTCTTTTTCTTTAAACACCCTTCAAATGGGTGTCAGACAGCAACTCAATGCGTGCTTTGTGAGCGACTGCACACAGCAGATCTCATCCCTATAGGCAAACATTTCAGAAGGACCCCCATAACCCTTTGTTAATTGAAATCTAAACCGATGAGCCCTGGTTAGGCCCAACCTCACTATATCAGGACTTGTGGGCTCATTTGTGTGTTGGGTTCTTGTGTGCATGCCTGGGTGGTGCAACTGGCGTCATAGCTCCTGGAGGATTGTATTGTCTAAAAGTGGTTACGGCAGTATATGTTTATATCCCATTCCAAGTGCTTTTCTTTTTTTTTTTTTTTTTTTAATTTTTTTTTAATGTTTTATTTATTTCTAGGAGAGAGAGAGACAGCGTGAGCAGGGGAGGGTCAGAGAGAGAGGGAGACACAGACTCTGAAACAGGCTCCAGGCTCTGAGCTGGCAGTCAGCACAGAGCCCGACGCGGGGCTCGAACCCACGAACCGCGAGATCATGACCCAAGCGAAAGTCGGACGCTTAACCGACTAAGCCACCCAGGTGCCCCTGCAAGTGCTTTTCTTATGATGAAATGTTAGCATTCTTGCATCAAGATGTGGGTTTTTGTTTCCTCCTCTTGAAAGTTAGGAGCATCTTTGTAGATTCTTTGACCAATAAAATGTGATAGACATGGTGTTGCATGACTTCAAAGGTTAAGTCATAAAAGGCAACACATATTCTGCCTCTCCCTCTCTCTATGTCTATCTGAAGGCTGCCTTTGGAACTCAACCACTGTGTGTCCAGGCCAAGGCCACAAGTGGATGGATGTTGTGGCCAGGAGCCCCAGTTTAACACTAGCTAATACCTAACTGCAGCCACGTAGGACTATGAGCCAGAACCAGTGGACCAAACCATACCCCAACCCACAGAAACTGTGCGAGATAATAAATGATTATTATTTTAAACCACCACATTTTGGGGAGATTTGTTACAATGCAACAGGTAACTACAACTTACCTCTTTCTCATTTTCTCTAATTTGGAGATCATCAGTTCAAAAATACATTTTTTCCATTTGGTATGACAAGTACTAAGGCAATACTTTATCAATAGGCTTGTTAAAAATAATAGTTAAGAATACCAAGAGTGAACCATTAGGTAAAATATGTACTTTACGGGATGAGGATATGTTAGTGTAGGTCCATCAGTTGTAACAAATATTCTGGTGTGAAGGGAGGTGTTGGAATGAGAGAGATGGTGCATGTGTTGGGGTTAGGAATATATGGGAGGTCCTATATTTTCCCTCAATTTTACTATAAACCTTATTCTGCTCTTAAAAAAAAGTTTTAATAATAAAAGATAATCACTTAATTACTACTACTACTACTTTTAAAAGTTAACATTTACCATGGACTTGCTAATGGATCAGGCATCATTCTAAGCCCTGTACATGTATTAATGTAAGCATCCTCAAAATAAATCCAGGAGGTGGGCAGTATTAACTACTAGGCTACACTATCACGGAAGACTTACAAAACATCCAGGGGACCTAGCAGTCCTCCAGGTTCTCTGATGAGAAGATAGATTGAGAGATTGAATGAAGCTGGGGAGTAGGGAGGCCTGGCTGTTTTGTAGGCAAGAAAGAACAAAACATTCATTCATTCATTCATTCATTCATTCATTCAGTATCTGTGAGCCACCTGCATGTGCTAAGCTTCATTCTGGGTTCTAGGGATAGAGCAGTGAATGAAGTGGAAAAGCCCTGCTCTCAAGGAGCTGNGCTTCTGATCCCACTGTGCACTGCGCACTGCTCCCTCTTGTTCTGCCGATTCATCATAGACATTGAAAAGGAGCCAATTTGCAACATGCTCAAGGTCACCAGTACATTCTTTACTCTTCCGTAACTAATTAAAAAGCACAGCTAATGGAATGCAAAGCCAGAAGAGAAAGAGGAAATTTTCAATACCAAATCAGCAACAACTCATTAAAAAAATTGGGAAGAAGGGGCACCTGGGTGGCTCAGTCAGTTAGGTGTCTGACTTTGGCTCAGGTCATGATCTCATGGTTCTTGGGTTTGAGCCCTACATCAAGCTCTGTGCTGACACCTCAGAGTCTGGAGCCTGCTTTAGATTCTGTGTCTTCCTCTCTTTCTGCCTCTACCCCACTCGCACTCTATCTCTCTCTCAAAAATGAATAAATGTTGAAAAAGAAAAGAGAGACTTTGGTAATAAATTCTGATGGGAAGGAGAGAGGTGATTTGGAGCATAGGAAACAGCATGAAAAGCAACACATTTGAGTAGGGACTTGGTGCAGTCAGGCCTGAGGACACTGAAAGCCACAGAGTCTAAGTTAGAAGAGAAGGTGGGGATAGTCCAGGGGAATATCTTGCTAACTTGGAAATTATGCTTCAAGTCAGTCCCGATGGAGATACCAAGGGCTACAAATATCACAACCATTTCCAAGTCACCCTAAAGCTCATATGAAAAATTGCCTACAGTTTGTATTCTCCTGGGCTTTGAGGCTTTGTATGAGGAGGTGTGAAGCTACTAATTTCTTTCCAGAAGGGTTCAACTGACTGCATGCCTTAGGCTAATTGTACATTTTGCAGACCTTTAGAAATTGTAATTGCAGATTGACTCCCCTAGCTAAGGAGGACATTTGTGTAAAGCCTTTCTCAAGGCTCCAAGCTGGGTAAGAGAGCCTGGCCAAACAATTGTTGGAGCTTCATGACTCAGAAGCCCAAGCCAGCAAGACAGCTTGTGAAGAAAAGACTAGAAGCACTGCCAGGACCCTAAGGAGTTCCCAACATACCTGTCATGCAAGTGCATGGCCAAGAGTTGGCCAGCTGAGAAACAACCTTGGGACTCAGTGGATTTCTCTGTAATCTTGTGAAAAACATTGATCTTCCCATCACATAATCCCTTGGTTAAAAAATCTTACATTGTTCGTTTTAAAAGCTGTATTACATTCTCAAAAATTTCTGGCAATCTTTCATCACAATAGGGCTAGGAGGAAGCAAATAAAGTCTGGGAATCATGGAATAAACTCCTATTATTTCTTTACCAAGAAGTCCCTAATATAAAACCTGCTCTCTGCAATTTCTCCAAGCCTCTTTAAATGGCAAAAGTAAAAGTGTTATTTAAATAAAAATGTCCCAAACTGAAGCTGCTTTAAATGGAGAAAAATCATACCGAGTATGACCTGCATTTTGAACACATGCACCCAAAATAAAAAATGTTACAAGTTTAGCATTGAGAATCTTAAAGTATATTTAATATCATACATAGAATAAGTTCTAAATTTGAACACAAAGCAAAAATACCCTTTCTTTCTCTTAGTAGGTATTTCAGACCTCCTTTGACTCAAATTAATTGAGAAAGGGAAGGAAGTAAACAGTGCTATATCCAACCATGAGGAGGTAACGGATCTCTCTGGGCTCAGCTCTCCACCTGGGCAGCCCCAGCTCCTGGCTAGAACCACTCTCTCTCTCTCTTTTTTTTTTTCTCTTCTCTGATAAAAGAATCAGCCATCTTTGAATGGAAGAGGGATCATTACCTAGCAAGCTATAACTTTAAAGGAAAAAATGAAGATACTCCTTGGAAGCATTTGGTTATATGATTATGTAAATTTTTTTCCAAAGTGATACATAACAGGAAAATTAAAAACCTCTGTACCAAAACACAAATAACCTTAAAAAAGCAAGGGAAAACCTATTGCCATATTTACGAGCAACCAAAGGCTATATTTTTCTATTTATAAATAGCTTATTCAAATCAGCCCCATAGAAACATGATTTACAACTCGGTAGAAAAAAGATGTAAGAAGTCAATTTTCACAAAGCAATTCACCTAGCCAGTTAGCATATGGAAAATGCTTGTCTCATTCGTTAATGAAAATGTAAATTAAACATTAGTAAGATACTATGTTTCACTTTGCAGCAATATGGAAAATTAAATTTGAGGTTATCTCATACTGTCAAAGATCTGGGAAATGTGGGCTTCTGCATATTGTAAGTGAGACAATAACTTCCTACAACTTTTTGATAAGATTTGCTAATATCTATCAAAATATAAGACACACATGCTTTTTAACCCAGTAATTTAACTACATACACACATACACACAAATAAAAAAAATTGTTGCTAAGAATTTCCCTGGATACTCATGAAAATATTTTATATGAATATGTGTATTTGGGGCACCTGGGTAGCTCTGTTGGAAGAGCATGTGACTCTTGATCTCAGGGGCCATGACTTCGAGCCCCATGTTCAGTGTAGAGATTACTTAAAATAAATAAGTAAATAAATAAATAAATAAATAAGTGATTTTGTGTAGGGATATGTGTGGTGTGATTGTATCTTTATACAAATGGGCATTTACTGTAGCTTTGTTTGTAAAAGACTAAAACTGGATACAATTAACATCCATCAACAGGGGTTAAACAAATGACAGGATATGATATAATTAGACACTATAAAGTGTTAAAAAGGAGTTTAATTTGTATGGGATAATATGGAAATATTTTATAATGTAAGTAAATAAAGTGAAGTGTGGCATAGTAAATGTAATATGATCCTTTTGCCATAAATTTAGTAGAGATGAAAATATCCAGGGGAGAGAAAGATGCAAGTATATGCCATGCCCTCCTGACTGTAAGATACATAACAACCTCATCAATCATTTGTATTTTGGAGAAAACCTGAGAACTGGAGTGAGGGCAAAGAAAAAAAATTTTATTTTTTATTTGTCCTTTTTTGTCCCTTTTTACATTTTCTAGCCTGGCACTGTATACATTTTATTTAATTTAATTTTATTTTTTAAATGTTTATTTATTTATTTTGAGAGAGAGAGCAGGGAAGGGGCAGAGAGAGAGGGAGAGAGGGAAAGTGAGGGAGAATCCCAATCAGGCTCCCTGCTGTCAGTGCAGAGCCTGAATTAGGGCTCTGTCTCACGACCCTGAGATCATGACCTGAGCCGAGATCGAGTCAGACATTTAACCGACTGAGCCACCCAAGGACTCCTATTAATTTAATTTTATAAAAATACCAACACGGTTATCTGAGCAGGAAAATTGCACTCCAGCTCTTATTTTCTTTTTTGTATTTCTCTGCATAAAAAGAAACTATACTATTAGCTATACGTTAAAATATGTATATCTTCCTCTCTTTATCTTGCCTGTTGAGAATCCAAGTTAAATTTCTCTACCATATTTATATAACTTTTTATATTCATATAAGTAAAACTTGTCAAATTCAAAAAGATATGAAGAGAATTATTTTTAAAGACAGGTTATTATATAAAGATTCAACCGCTGATACTCATATTAATGAATAACTATGTAACAGAATAGCAGTGGATTTTCTTGCTAATCTTTTTTTTTCATTGTTTTAAATGTTTATTTTGAGGAAAAGAGAGACAGCGTGAGCAGGGGAGGGGCAGAGAGAGAGGGAGACACAGAATCTGAAGCAGGCTCCAGGCTCTGAGCTGTCAGCAGAGCACAATCCCAGGCTTAAACTCATGAACCATGAGATCATGACCTGAAGAGATGTCAGACGCTTAACCAATTGAGCCACCCAGGTGACACCAGTCTTTTTTTTCTTCTTTTCAATGTTTATTTATTTATTTTGAGATACAAATAGTTACATATAGAAATATTTATAGATGGGGCGCCTGGGTGGCTTAGTCGGTTAAGCGTCCGACTTTCGCTTAGGTCATGATCTCGCGGTTCGTGGGTTCGGGCCCCACGTCAGGCTCTGTGCTGACTGCCAGCTCAGAGCCTGGAGCCTGTTTCAGTCTGTGACTCCCTGCCTCTCTGACCCTCCCTTGCTCACGCTGTCTCTCTCTCTCTCTCTCTCCTAGAAATAAATAAAACATTAAAAAAAAAAAGAAATATTTATAGATGACACACTGTGGCAGTGAAGGCATACAGATATCTGTATGGAAAAAAAATCATCGTCTCTTACATCACACTTTATATAAAAGAGCTAACTTGAAATAGATCACAGACTTCAAGGTAAAACTTAACTATAAAACTTTTTAAAAAAACACATCAGAATAAAAATCTTTGAAATCTTTGTACCCTGAGATAGGCAAATATTTTTAAACAGAACACAGAAAATCCAAACCATAAATTTTAAAAATTCACAAATTTTATTTTATCAAGTTAAAAACATTCTCTCTTTGAAAAACATCACTCTGAAAACAAAAAACAAGCTACAAAATGGAAGAACATATTTCTCGTATGTAGATTTAACATAGGACTTTATTTGAAACACAGAAAGACATACTACAACTCAATAGCAAGACAAGCAACCTACTTAGTAATTGACCAAAAGATTTGAGGAAACATTTCAGAAAAGAACATACAACAGCCGGTTAAATATATGAAAAAGCGTCCAACATCTTAAGTCATCAGGGAAACAAAAGTTAAAATCATAATGAGATACCGCATTACATATCCGCTGAACTAGCCGAAATTAAAAGGACTAGAAAAATGAAATGTAGATAAGAATATGAAGCAACTAGAATCTTCATAGTGTTTTACTGGGAATATAAAATGATAAAATCAATTTGGAAAAATGTTTAGCAACTTCTTATAAAATTAAACATACACCTGCTGTAAAGTTCAGCCATTCTACCCCAAGGGAAATAAAAAACATATACTCATACAAAACTTGTACACAAATGTTCACAGCAGCATTTTACCATAGCGGAACACTGCTTGGTGAGGGGGAGTGGGGAGTCCCAAATGTCCATCAAATAGATGAATAGATACACTGTGATGTGCCCATTCAGAGAAGTACGGCTCAGCAATAAAAAAAGATTGAACTACTGATTCATGTAGCAAAATAGATGAATCCCAGAATTAGTATGTGGACTGAAACAAAAGAATACCTTATTTTTCATTTGTAGAAAATTGAGAAAAATCAAACTAATTTATAATGATAGAAAGTGGACCAGTGGTTGCTTTGGGTAGAATGGATTTTTAAAGGGTTGAGATGAAATGTGGGGCCAGAGGGGGTGACAGAAATGTTCTATATCTCAACTGTGGTTCTACTTCTTGGATGTCTATGGATACCGAAACTCAAGTAATTGTATTTATTAAATGTATGCAGTTTATCGTACACAGATGATACTGCAACAAAATTGTTGTTTTTCAGTCATTTACCTGTTGTTTGTGAGAGAAGTCACTGAGGGTTGAGAGAAAAAAGACACTGGAGTTGGAATAAGGGGTGGGAGCCAAGATTTATAGCTAACTAGTAAATATCAGGAAGAAAGGCATGGGAGAGAATGATACTTTGGGATCTAATTGTAATAGATGGCAACTTACCAGTTCTGACTCTGATGGCTTCAAAGGTTCTGGTGTCCCTAATGGAAGATGTTATCTGATCAAGTTGTATCCTTTGATCCAATTCTTTCTTAACTCCTCCCTATGTTCTCCATCCCCAATAAAGCCATAGGGTCTGAGGATGATACCTTAGAACATTGCCAAGTAAACTGTTAGATATTATCTGTTAACCTAATGTTTCAAGTAGTGATGCCTGAAAATTGTTTAATGCCTTCTTCACTCCCCACATTTGAAACCTTTGAATTTCCTTTTTTTTTTCTATTTTTTTAAATGTTTATTTTTTGGGGGAAGTGGGGAGGAGAGGCAGAGAGAGGGAGACACAGAATCCGAAGCAGGCTCCAGGCTCTGAGCTGTCAGCACAGAGCCCAATGTACAGGCTCGAACCCACAAACCACGAAATCATGACCTGAGCCAAAGTTGGATGCTTAACTGACTGAGCCACCCAGGCTTCCCGAGACCTTTGATTTTCAATAGGGTGCTCTTATGCTCATTAGTGGAACCCACAGTCAAGAACTCTCTCTAATGATGTAATACAGGCATTGTGGCTGCAGAAGGGCATGGTTGGGCTCGGTCAGCAGAGGTTTGGGCTTAGCTCTTAGAACCAGGAGATGCCCTTTTCTCTGACAGTGAGATTAGCTCTGCCAAATCATAAACGATTGCGGACCAAGACTTTCAGTGAAAGGAAAATCTTATGTAGATAAGATAAGTTTTTGCCTTTAAAAACTTTTGTTTATAGGCGCTAAAAAGTAAGAATTCAACTCACACAAAATCAGTGTCTCTTGGGGAAATGGCTCTTTCTCGACAACTTCTGAATTCTCCCTCTGTTGTCTGGATTGTGAGGTTCAATAGAGGACTTGGGTACAAAGATAGGGCTCACCTGTCATAGATGAGCTCCACAGGACCCAGACTTGTTTCTTTCAACTATTTGCTTGTCTGGTAAGCAACCTAATAGGATCAAAGGATGATTTTTTTTTTTTTTTAAAGCAGGCATGTTGTTTTGAGTAGGCAGCCTTTAACTGCTCTCCTGTGGGAAATGTTAACATCTTAAGCAATCAAAAATTATATAGTATGTACAGTAATTGTTTCATAAACTAATAAGGTTTCCCCTCCTTTTCTTCCCTCCCTCAGTACAGACCACAGTGGTTTGAACTGTGTCCTCCAGAAAGATATGTTGAAGACCTTACCCCTGTATCTGGAAATGTGACCTTATATGGAAACTGGGTTTTTGCAGATGAAATTAGGTAAGGATCTTGAGATAAAATCATCCTGGATTTAGAGTTATCCTTGTATTCGATGACTGGTATCTTTCTTTTTATTTATTTATTTTTTATCAGATAGAATTTTTTTAAAGTTTTTCTTTTAAATTTATTTACTTATTTTGAGAAAAAGACAGAGAGACTTAGTGTGTGAGCAAGGAGGGGCAGAGAGACAGAATCCCGAACAGGTTCTGTACTATTAAGCGCGGAGCCCAATGCGGGCCTTAAACTCACTAACAGTGAGATTGTGACCTGAGCCCAAATCAAGAGTCAGATGTTTAACTGACAGAGGCACCCAGGTGCCCCAATGACTGGTATCTTTATAAGAGGAGAGGACACAGACTGAAAAGGAGCCCTGTAAAGAGAGGGGCAGAGACTGGAAAGATGGTACTACAAGCCACGGCAGGCTGAGGACCGCCAGGAGACAGCAGCACACTAGGACGAAGCAAGAAAAATTCGGCCCCTAGAGTCATCAGACAGAGCATGGCCCTGCTGACACCTTGGTTTGGGACTTCTCCAGAACTGTGAGAGGATAAATTACTGATGTGCTCAGCCACCCAGTCCGTAGTAATATATTATGGGGGCCCCTAGAAAGTGAGGCATTGACAATCCCATAAACCCATCCAGGTCACCGACAATATTTAATTTAGACCATACTCCAAAGCTAGGTCAGAGGAAAAGGGTTCCTGAGTCTAGCCTAAGATAAAAGCAAGGCCAGGGGCACCTGGGTGGTTCAGTCAGTTAAGCATCTAGCTCTTGACTTCAGCTCAGGTCATGATTTCATGGTTCATGAGTTTAGGCCTGTGCTGGCAATGCAGAGCCTGCTTAGGACTCTTGGTCTCTCTTCCTCTCTCTCTCTCAAAATAAATAAATAAGCATTAAAAAAAAGCAGAAGTCCAAATGATCGTATGTAGAGAAAAGACAAAAGCTGGTCAGATTGCCAATTAGTACAATTGTTTTGGAAGATAGTATGACATTATCTTTTGAAGCTGATAATGTGACTGAGCATGGCCACCACAAAGGAGGGAGACTGCTGCACATGAGGACAAGTGCATGAACCTCTAGAAACATCACTGTTCCTAGGAGGCACAAACTGGAAAGAATCCAAATGTCCTTCCACAGGATACTGATACAATACTAACAAATGGAATGTTATTTAACTGTGAATTTTTATTGATAAACCACAGCTACATGCAACTAACTGAATGACTTATTTTTTTGAGTAAAAAAAAATCACTGTATTTCTTTTCATACACATAATGTTTCTACAGCATCAACATTTTCCTCTCAAAAATAAAAGAACAGAAGAATCCCAAAGCTTAGCACTGGATCACTTGACCCTTTTTTCTTCTTATCACCTCCCAATTCAAAATGCTTACATCTCTTAACAGCCAGCATCCCTTGGACCTGACGGTAGGTTCAACGCATTCAGGCCTCTGCTGAAATCTTCTTTGTGGTTTCAGCCTTCTTCCAGAAAATTGGCTTTGTCTGCCCACTGCAGCCATGCTGCTTCGATCACAGAGCCTCTTTCCCTGGGAAAACAGGGAATCCTTGCCCTTCCCATACCGGGCCACTTTGGGAGGCCAATGCCTTCCACACTTCTTACAGAAAGTCCTTCAGGTTTTAGGAGCATTGACCATCTTTGCAGTAGCACTGTCAGCACCAAGAAAATGGGAAATTTGGCATTCACACACCACACCTTGCCTCCCCTCACTCATACGTAACAGGAAAGGGAGGAATAAATCCGAAGGACTTTTTAAAACATAATGTTGAATCCAAAAAAAACAAAAAAACAAAAAAACCCAAGACAAGAGGAATGTACACTTACTATGATTCCCTTTATCGAAAATCCTGAAAATAATGGTCAGGACTAAATTATTTTATTTGGAGATAAATAGTTGAGTAGTAAGACTATAAAGTAGAATAGGAAAGCAATTACTAGAACATTTAGGGTAGTGGTTAACCCTAAGAGGGAAAGCAAGCAGTTTTGATTGGGAGGAAGCATTCTGGGGGTGGGGGTGGGGGGGTCTTCTAATACACCAATGACATTCTTTTTATTAAGCTGGTTGGTGGTTTCATGGACGTTTATATTTTTAGTTTCTATACCTTTCTTCATTATAATTTCTTAGATAGATATATTTTTTAAACTTTCTTTTTGGGAAAAAAGATAAAGGATAATAAAGGAAAGAAAAGAACCCATAAGAGGTTTGGAAGCATAAAATGTTCTAATTCACCTTGAAGAAATGTGTATGTTTTCATACGGTTCTTTCACATAATCTTTCCTGCTCAGATTTCCAGCCTGTCAGCTAAAGTCTTAGTCAAGGCATTTTTGCTGAAATCCAAGATTCTGGAAAAGAAGAAGAATATGATGAAAAAGCTCATCAAATCTTAATTGTTGCCTGGAGGTCAGGCCATGTGGAGAATGTGGTATTTAGCTTTGCCACAGACAAGCTCCTGTGAGGCTGCTGAGTGGCTAGAGACAAGGTGGAAGTGTAACATGGTGGTGAGCAAACAGGCAGCCCTTTGCATTTCCAAAGAGCTTTGCTCAAGGTCTCCTTGGAGCCTCACCTTATGAGAAGACCTTACTCCTTATATATTACTGGTGAGACTGTTAAACTGTAGAGAAGTTAAGGTACTTGTCCAAAGTCTCAAGTTAGGGAAAAGACAGGGCCAGAACCGGAAACTGCATTTTCTTCACCAGAATGCAATGACTTTTATTTTTTTATTTTTTTTTAAATATTTTTATTTATTTCTAGGAGAGAGAGACAGCGTGAACAGGGGAGGGTCAGAGAGAGAGAGACACACAGACTGTGAAACAGGCTCCAGGCTCTGAGCTGGCAGTCAGCACAGAGCCCAACGCGGGGCTCGAACCCACAAACCGCGAGATCATGACCTAAGCGAAAGTCGGACGCTTAACCGACTAAGCCACCCAGGCGCCCCTAGAGTGCAATGACTTTTAATGCAGTTCAGTGTGAATGTAGTGACCCCAATCCACGGTAGCAGAACACTCAGTGGTACTAAACTGGTGTGCTGGAAATGTCTCAGACTTGGGATGTCAAGAGGGGGGCTGAGAGCCAGCCGACTCCAAGGGGCTGTGCGGAAGACAGATGTGGTTTAAGCTAATCGCGGTACATCTGAGGACGTTTGCATTTTGTAAGGCTCTTTTACCCATGGTACAATCAAAAGACAAAGCTAATATTGCTTGTGATGGTTTGGAGTGCTTAGCAAAAGTCTCTGTTTTTCCTCCATGCGGTTGATATTCCATCCACCCTAAATACTTACACCCTCCACCCCAAACCCGAGTTCTTTACAAACTCAAAGCAATAAATCACTTAGGAAAACATTTCAGATAAACAGACACAGTCAGATCTCTGTTTGGACTTCATGCCGGAGAAAGTGTACAGACCTTGACTGTTTCATATCGCTGCCCTCGATGCCAATAAATCGACCATTTGCAATATCGCTTCTGCCAAGAAATTCCCCAGGCCCTCATGTGGTTTCAACAGAGGATATATGAAAAGACTGAACAAATATCATCGTTCTATCCTCACTTCTGTTCTCAAAGCTTTTGCAAACTTGACCAAACTTGTTTTTCGTGATAGTCTCCACAAACTGTGGAAGTCTACTGAAACCATTTCTGGTGTTGATACTTAGAATTTGGAAATTAAAAGGTAAAAGTCTGCATTCCTTAAAAGTTTTGGTAATGTAACTAAACCAAACGAAACCAAAACTAAGGGCCCAGTCAGCATCAAGATGACTATATTTCTCTTGCTTTTCACAATTGATTCTCTCATATATTACACCTGCGATGCAGGCCAGTGGGTTGCTAATTTTGTAGAATGGTAAAGCATCATTAAGATCATTAGAATCTGTAGGACAGACACAAGTCAAAGACGGCATTGGAAAGGAACGAGCACATAGTGGCAAAGGTGTTTGCTTATCTGTTGAGCTTCATATGATGCAGGGTCTGGACAAAATGCACTCTCTACTCTAACATGGGTCTGGGCACCTGGCAGATAAGTCAGAACAGCAATTCAGATCACCTCCTTCTTCCCCCCGCCCCCCACCTGCTCTTCCCCTGAGAGTTTCCTCCATAGTACAAATGCACACAGCCCCATCATCTAACATAAACCTTTACCACATCATCATACTGCCACCTAAGATGAAATACAAGAAAAAAATGAGTTGAAACCTTTTGGAGAATTAGGGAGCCTTGAGACTAGAGTTTATCTTTTAAATTGAAACGACACAGGTATCACATAATCGACATATAAAAGGAAGGCATTTAATTCATTTTTAAGAGTCTGGTGAAGTTGAAGGAAAGGCCGTGAAGTGAATGATTGTCACCTTGAGCTAGAAGCCAGCATGGCTGATGCGTCTCACTCTGGTAGACAAAGGAAGCTTCATATTCCTTTCTCAGTGTTTTGACTGCACATCTACATGTAAATGGAATTGCATCGGATGTGAAACTATCCGAGGAAATAAAAAGAAGCAAATCAATATGGATTCTTAGACCAGTCTCTGCAGAAAGAATTTAAGTATTTGCAGATTTGAAGGAAACCTTCACTTGAAATTGCTGGGAGGCTTGGAACTGATAAACCTCAGTTTCCAAATCTGTAAACTGGGGATAATATTGGTACTCTCCTCACTAGGTTGCAGTGACTGTTTAATGAGATTATATAAAGCACTAAACAAGAAGTTGAGTACTTAGTAATTGTTTAATAAAAGCTATAATTGATCATCATATTTACATTATGTCCTATAATATTCATTGCATGTGAAATTTCAGGTTAATAGAATAATAGGAAAACTACAACAGACTGGAATATTGTGTTGCAATCTACAAATCAGTTTTTCTTCAATTGAGCTATTTACTACTCACAATCAAACCTGTGGCTCTGTGTTTTCATATGTCAGGTGAGGAAACCAAGGCCAATCTCGAGGAGTTCATAAACACACAAAAAGTAGGGGTGCTGCTTTGCACTTTTTACATACATCTATTGCGCCAAAGGTAGTATTGGACTTATATCAAAATTGGTTCCAACTGTTTTTAAACTAATATCTCTCTGAACTATATTTTTATAATTTTGATCATGACAAAATGTTCTTTGATCATATTCTGACGGCTCTGAGAAATGCTCTATTCCTTTTGTGCCCCTTTCATTAAAAATTATGTATTAGGAGCACCTGGGTGGCTCAGTTGGTTAAGCGTCTGACTTCAGCTCAGATCATGAGCTCACGGTCTGTGGGTTTGGGCGCTACATCGGGCTCTGTGCTGACATCTCAGAGCCTGGAGCCTGCTTCAGATTCTGTGTCTCCATCTCTTTCTGCCCCTCCCCTGCTCACACTCTTTCTCTCTCTCGAAAAGAAAAAATAAAAATTAAAAAAATTTTTTTAAATATGTATTAAAGGTAAAAGTGCAAGAATGTGTCATATAGCTACAGGCATCTCATGATTCCAATCTGTATTATCTCAGGGACTTTTCCAAGTGGGATGAAAGAGATGCAAAGAATTTAGTGGCTTTTTTTTTTGGTTTGCTTGTTTTCAACACAAGATTTATCCAATTAACCATGGAATAGGTTAACGAAAAATTATTACTGAAAAGCTGCATTTTATCTATGAAGTTTTGCTGTTTTCATGGGAAGTGTGTAATGATTAAATTGATTTAGTAGCCCATTAGGATATCAAATGACACCTATTCTATGTAAGGCAATAAGCTGGTATTTGCTATCTCTCCACCCTGCCTGCATGTCAGAATCACCTGAGCTTTCAGAACCGATTCCTGTCCACGCCTCACCCTAGAGAGATGCTGACCTAACGGGTCTGCGGTGGGGCCTGAACACTCATATGATCAAAGGTTCTCAATCTGTTTCTCGTCTGCAGCCAAGATTGAGAATTACTGCAATATTACTGTGAAAGATGAATATGGAACAAACAACGCTTAGCCTCCCCTCCAGGAGCTTCAGATTCTACTTAAGAAAAATATACTTTTAAAATTCATTGACATACTTTAAAAAGGTATTAAAGGACCCATCACTGACAAATTACACATTCCTTTATCTTCCTATTCTCTCATCTCTCTCTCTCTCCCTCTCTCTAATATTAAAATTGTTGCAGCTCAGAGAAATAGAGAAATCACACCTTGAAATAAAAAGTAGACAAATCAAGAGCACTTAACAATATGCTTACACATCTTAATACGTATCTTAATAATATGTGTTCCAGGTATCTTTAAGCATACAGAAAAGGAATTTCTTCTTGAAAAATGAAATGTGTCCTCCAAGTGTCCAATAATAACTATAGATGTCAGGGAGCATGTTAATCGTGAAAATGACATTCGGAACTGATAGTGGGTTTTGTTTAAGGCTCTCTGAATGCCTGTTTGGTGATAAAAGCAAAATACAGGGTTTTTCCCTTAGCTTGACCATCACCTCTGCTTCCTGGCAAAAACACCTGGAGCTCTGTCTCCAGCCCGGTGTGGTCACACCACCAGGAACCAAGCTTTCCTTGTCAATAGGCAACGCCAAAAGCTGGAGAAGCCCCACTGGAGGAAATATGATTCCAATTTGAGGATGAAAGTACAATACCCCCTGCCAGGTTTAAATTGAGAGCATATTACTCATTTTTAGTTAATTTCTCAGCCTGCAGGATAATTCGTCACACGTGTGCAGTATATGCTCCCTCAAGTGCTTCCTTAGGGACCCTGCCCTTGATGGGATAGTTGTAATTGGGGCGAAAAGTTAATAAATGACAATCACAGTTAAATACCCGATTTATGAAAGAAAACGCATGTATTAAAATTAAAAGGGGGAATAATCAAAAGCAAGAGGAGTGGATTAATACATTTGTCTTGTCTCTGACAATTTTTTGTTAATGTCAAGGCCCAGAGCCCTGCAGGGATGGGGAAGTGAAATGAAATGCTTCTCAAAATACATGTACTGAGAAAAAACATGAGGATAGCAAGTTCATATGGGAGAATCCATCCTATCCATGGAAAAATCGTACTTCCTATGGATTTTAAATCCAGTTCTTCTGGATTGATTTTTTGTAAGGATATTAGAAACCCTGAAGGAGATTTTGCAGGCCTTCGCTCTCATCCCTTTTAAGTGCTTTCCTTTATAATATTAATAACTGTTGCTGTCTCCTATGTAATTGTGGTGTCCGTGATTCAGAAAAAGTACATAATGATCAAACTCCTATGCATTCAGTAATGTTATATATTTTATCATGTTTTTATATATCCATAACATTTTACATGTATGTTTTTATATATACATGTAATTAATTAATACATGTATATATGTAATTAAGTACATTTGCTTTTGCATACATTTGAAAAATATGATACATACAGGTCACCTGAATGTGTCTCCATGCTTTGTAATCCCTGGTCATCCTTTCCGTGGATGTTCCCCAGGTCCTAATCTCAGGTGTCAGCAGAATGTCCAGCCCCTCCCACCATGTTTCTGAGGATTCCTGAGAAGGCTGCTCCTCCTTCTGACTCTATTCTCCTTCTTCCACTTCTCACTTTGTCTTCACGGCCACTGTCCATCCATCTAAGTCCATCACCACGTATACGGACACACCCTCCTCTTCACTTGGTAAATATCCCCAGTACACTACTGTTGTACATACAGCTTTCATTCAAGATCTGCGGGTAATAGAAGGGTGTCATTACACCACAGCAAAGGAAGACATTTAAAACTGAGTAACAACCATCTCTATCCTGTCCTTCGTCCAGCATTCCTTAACAGATATTATTTCTTCTCTCCCTCTCTCTTCTCCAGAACTAGCCTGGATCTATTTTGCTGGAATGTGTTCTCTTTTAATCAAGAATTTCTCCCATCTCTGCTCCCCCTCCTTCAACAACCTTCCCTCTCCTCAAGCAGGTCCTCGACCAATGCAATCAGGATTTCCCTCTACCCTGTCTTTGGCATCAGGGTAAAAGGAAAATCTCTATTTCAAGACATAGAAACTGTAACCCCTTCTTTTTACTAGTCTGGGTGTTATGATTGATCTAAAAATCCCCATTAAGTATCTTTCTTCCCGCTCTCCACAGCAATCTGCCCAAACTTCTGTCAACTTTTAACATCCCATTTTTTCCCTCCCTGCCACACATAGGGCTGAGAATTATTTATCTGGCCTACAGCAATGCTTGATGCCCCCCTTGGCATCCGCCAGGGCATGCCCCAGGCAATGGTCATGACTACGCCAGCTTGGAAATAGCTGATCTGCACATTCATAAAACTATCCAGTGGGTTACAACTGGCCTTTGACACAGCTCAGTTTTGGTGAAAGCATTCTTTCCTCTCTATCGTGGACTTTCCTCCTTTTCCCTTGTCTCACTTGCTTTCTGTAGTGAAGCTAATGAAAAGATACAGAGAAAAGAGTAAAAGAAAGCTCACAGTAGAGTGTTCACGCTCCCGGAAGCATGATATTTTAATGGGCAGCACAGTCTTAAGCCCAGAGAGCTTAAAGCAAGAGTGTCTCTGGCTGTGGGCTATTAATCATCCACAAGTCAGTAAAGAATCTCTCTTTGGAGGACAGGAGACTTCCCCACCCTTTGGGATCATGCAACATAACATGCCTTCCTATGCCATCTGCCTATTCGTCCCCCCTTTCCTAGACTAGCTTACCTGAATAGAAGAATTAAAATGGATGAGATCCAAGTAAAATCATTTCTTCCTCTTCTAATCCAGAGTACTGGCTTAATACTGCTTTATGCCTCTTTAATTGTCCTCCAAATGGATCACAGCACAGCCCTGGCTTCCTAATAGGTGCTAAATAGATTCTTATAAGAAGCCCCAGTGCCCAGGCCCTAGAGAGCATTCATTGATATCTGAAAGTCAGAGTTGCACATCTCTCTCCTCCTGAAAAAAATTGTGTTAAATTATAAACTCACCAATTAGGATGTACACTTGTGTTTTGGAACAATGCCAAGTAAATATTCAGTGACTGGCATTACGTTGAAAGTGGTTAGGATTTTGAATCAGTATCAGATACCCTGGGTCTGCAGCTCAACTCTGATATGAACCAGGTGCCCCAAGGCAGGTTATTTGATATGTCTGGCTTAGTTTCATCATATGTGAAATGGGACTAATAAAGTACCTTCCCTGTGGGTTTGTTGCAGGAATGAAATGAGATAATTACCATTTAGTGCTTAAAACAGTGTATAGCAAAAAATTTAAATGTGACTCCTTATGTCTGTTTTCACTGAGGTGTCTGAGCGATAGATATAGATATCAAAATGATTATGAAACTGATTTCAGAAATTGCAAATAAAAGTACAGCGAATTGGCCACACAGCGGTACAACTCCCAGCCTCTTTGAAGCTATCAAATGTAAGGAGAGGAGAAAACGAGTAACCATTTATGAAGATATCTTCATAATCCAAATCCATATCTTCTTTGGAGATAACCATGATTGTTTGTAGTCCTTACAATTCCTTTTGAGAGATCAGTGTGTATGGTCTTACTTTGACTTAATCTACTGTTTTTTAACTTCGAAGTGAGAAACGCCTTCAATGGAACTGCTCTGAGACCTTGATATTGCTTGCCCTAGCTGGAGAACATTGTGGAACAGGACCTGACTCCTGCTCCAGTGCTCATGAGAGCTGATTAGCCAGAGATGCACTCAGTGCATGGAGAACAGAGGAGGGACCCCCTGCTGGCTGGTTAGGAGCAGCTGTAGAGACACTTTTTGTGAAGGCAAAGGATGTAGCAGCATCCCCATGGATCGGTTGCTGAGTACCAAGGAGAAAGTGACCTGGCACTAGTAGTGACAGAGCTGCCCAGGAGGGGCAGCGGGCCTGAGCAGCAAATGCTAGAAAGGAGTGACAAAGTGCCAGAGGTTGGTTATAGAATCCCATGTGGCCACTCAATATAGAAATGCATATATTGGTTCAAGGTCACTGCAAGAAGGCAGATCCACCCAGCCTCCACACTGACGTCTGCATGGAATCAAGAAAATGTTCCAAAGAGAAACGCCAGCTTTTCCACCATTTGCTATGCATAGAGGGTTGTTCATGGAAGATATTTCCTAGCCATCTCTTTCCTCTCGCCTCACCACAATTCTGACCTCACAGGATCAGAAATTGGCTATCTGACTCATTGGAAGAGGCCCGTTCATACTGTAAGGGGCAATCTACTCAAACCGTGCAGATTTAAATATTACTCTCATCTAAAAAATAACTTCACAGAAACATCTAGAATAACGTTTGAGCAAATATCTCAGTTCCCTGGCCTAGCCAAGTGGACACATAAGATTAACCATCTTTGGTGGGGTGCAGGGGAGAGGACAGGAACAAGGGTGTGAGTCAGAAGCTGACCACAGCCCTTCCCCACTTTGAGTTTGCAGGCACATGGGGAAAGAGCGGAGAAGATTTCATGTCAGATCACACAGTGAATTTCATTATCCTTATGTACTGGATATTCTAATGTTTGACACGCAAATCTCTGTGTTACCTAAAGTAGTCTTAGGATATCAGGAGAGAAATTCATGGTCCTACCTGAGTACTCCTAAAAGTACTCATAGTATTTAGGAGCAGGGGAAGATACTAGACATTTTAAAAAGTGAGTAGAATATCAAAAAGAGCAAAATAAAACAAGTCTTTTGATTACCCCATGATTATTCATGTGTAATATACCAGTTACAAGTGCCAGGTACATAGTATATAGTCAATAAATATTCACTATTATTATTATAATACATACATATAAGATAATTTACCATAAATAAGAAAATCTATACCCTTTTTTATGTGTCTGCTTTCTTTCTTAAAAGGTTTTTATTTATTTTTGAGAGAAGATTTTTGAGAGAGAGAGTAGGGGAGGGGCAGAGAGGAGAAAAGAAGGAATGAAGCAGGCTCTGCGCTGACTGCAGCGAGCCTGATCGGGCTTGAATTCATGAACCATCCAATCATGACCTGAGCTGAAGTCAGACGCTCAACCAACTGAGCCACCCAGATGCTCCTTTATCTACTTTATTGATAATGATGTGTATATATAGTCTGACAACCTGAAACAGATGAATACTTTTCATTAAATTGCTTGATAGGTGGGAAAGAACAAAATTTTGGTGTATGTGTTTGTTTCTTTTATAAGGTTGTATTACAATGACTGCTTTATGTTTTGGTGTAAACATATCTGAACTTTCCTTTGTGGTGGGATACATATAAGCTTTGAAATTTACATACACTCATGCTATGGCAAACATATTTGCTTTTGTTGGTGTTTATTATTGTCTATAGCCTGAAGGCACTATTGACTCTTAGGTAAACAAATAATTAGCTTACTCATTTGAAGTAGGAAGCTGTAATTAATGAATTTGCTTACTGGTCTCCCCTACTACAGATAGCCAGCACTTTGGGTCTTTGTTCTTCCCTCCTTACTCTCTCTCGTTTTCTCAGTCTTTCTCTACCTCTACCTCCATTTCTATTTGTAAATACCTTTCTAGTCTGCTACTCTGGATTCCAGAAAATATATTTGTATATGATACTCAAAGGTGACAAGTCTGTGGTATCAGTCAATCTGACCCAATATTGATGTTCAAGAGTACTTTTTGAGATGTTATTTTCTTAGCTGTACATGCAGCCTTTTAAGAGATGCTTTTAAAATTGAAGATGAAGATCAATAAGAATAAATCTGATATCCAGATGCAGCAAACTTGCATTAGGGCAGAAATTGGCTCTTTTACGCAAATTTTTTCAGTGATAGCTCTAGTGGGTCTATTATGGCGATAGCCTTCTTGATCATTCTTTCTTTTTCTTTTTTAAAATTGTGTATTAACAAGCAATTTAGTGCTAGATAATGCAACTCTTTATCCAAGATGGTTTCACCTTTTTAGAATTCCTGCCAAAGCACTACATTTTATTCTTACGTCAAAATGAGACATATGTGTGAACTCATGGAAACCGTAACCCAAAATAAATTACTTTTGTGGGCCACTACATAAGACCAGAGGTGGACTGGGGGTGGTATTACTCAGAGTCTTACTTTCCCAAACAATAATGGGAAAGATTGGCTGCATCCTTCAGTGGCAGACATGTTAACTAATTTGTGGTTGAGATTTAAACAGGATTCATGCTGGAAAGTCAGGTGGTTTCCTCAGCCCTATTTTCATTCCGTCAGACCACTTTGAAAATGAGATCTGCCAAGAATTTGAAAGTGGGCTTGAAAGAATGTAAGTCTCACCATTGACTTTTCAATGCTATATAAATCAAAAAGGTCGCCAGCAAGGAGACAGAATGAACAGGATTCCACAATGAGGCAGGCAATTACTCTGGTAAATGTTGAGCCTTGGAAACTGAAAATGTGACTCTGTTTTCATATTGAGCAGGAGGAAGGAGATCATCCTCAGCTTTTTCTATTGATTAAGTAGCTGATAATTTTCCAATAATGTGTGGCTTTTTGTTAAAGCTTAGAAAAGCACTTTGTTAAAAAAAAAAAATTAGTGTTTCATTCATCAGTTCTCTAGGTATTAAATTATAGTCAATTGAAAATTCTTGAACCCTTCCTAGGATTTGTGATATACATTAACAAAATTGGGTAACAGATTTATCCAAATCTGAAATAGGAAAATGAGACCAACTTACATGAAAAAGAAAAATAAAAAACTGGACTTGGAAAGCAAAATGTGCAGAAGTAGGAAGGAAGCAATCGTTTCCACCCCAGAATCCATTTTGAGGGCATCACATTGCCAAGCTTTGTTGCCAGCGTGGTCTATATTCTTTTCAGATCCTGCGATTATTTTCATCATACTTTCTAAGAGTCTCTCCTCTCCCTTTTTCCAGACTTTGGGCTCCCCATGCCTCCAAAGTTACTGAAAAACAAATCTTAACTGATGTTCCTAGAGCTGAACATATGAGAAGGCAGTGAAACTGACCAGTGGACTCCTTGCCAGTGGGGCACAGGGCTTTCCAAGTAGGTGACCATGAAAGTGACCATGCCAAGGGACAGAACAGAAGATCCTCTTTGGGTAAACAGGACATGCTTCCCCTTTTGACCTCTGGCTGACCTCCTGAGGGACAGAGCCAAAGTAGTCAGCGTCTCTGGCCAGTGAAATCGGCATCAGTGACAACTGACATTCAGAGAACTCCCTGGCTTTGGGAAGGAGCAAAGCAATGACATAGCAGTATTTCTATTTCTAGGCAGAGTTAAATGATAACAGTACTGCACACAGTCATTTATACTCAGTCTGGTCTCCACTACCTGTCACATTTCCCTGAGGTAAATATCCTTGAGATTTATGGTGATTTGTTATAAAATCAGTTTCCCTGTTGTCCTCAAATGGCAAGAGAGTGTTTACAACTTATAATACGTGAAATATGAAGATACAAGGCCCTTTTAATTTTAATTGGGTTCCTGATTAGAACAGAGAATGTTGAGCTGCTATTGTCATTTTGTGGGCTTGTTTTCAGCACACAGAACTAGCGACAACCACCATGAACACCTTTCTTATAAATATGATAAATAAATGTAGAATGAAGACTTTGGGGGCCAAATTGGCATTGGTATCATTTAATTTCTTCTGTGTTTCCAGCCAGTTAAATGAATGGGTGCCTGTGGTAATTAAACTCACTTTGGTAATTAGACACTAAGGATTCTTAAATTACTGAATGTTAATGAATATTTCCCAAGTACGATCCTAAGTGCTGCCAAATGGAATTTTACTGTTTATCATTAAAGGATAGAGCTCTTAAAAAAAAAATCCACATGTAACAATTGAAACTAGAAACAGGATTTTATTTTGTTACCTTTCTTTACAAGCCTGGGCAGATTGATGAAATTTGAATCAAAAACAAATTTTGTTATAAGTGAGACATAGTTGAACTAATTCGTTGGAATTGGAAGGCCACACATAATAGTGCACAAATGAAAGCCACAGACGGGAGAAAATTGCTGCCTCGCTGCAGTTGCCTACAAATGGACAACCTGT
Source organism: Crocuta crocuta (assembly GCF_008692635.1). Lineage (NCBI taxonomy): Eukaryota > Metazoa > Chordata > Mammalia > Carnivora > Hyaenidae > Crocuta > Crocuta crocuta. The sequence goes on along the minus strand of NW_027530545.1, from coordinate 5,319,128 downwards.
AAATGCCAACTCTCTTTGCTAATAATTTGAGGCTAAGGCAGACAAGGCCTGAGCATCTTGGAGCTGTGCTCTCTACACAGAAATATGTGACGGTACTGCTTGGGGTTTTCCATCGGTAGATGGACCATATTGAGCATTTTTATCTGAACACTGTGATTACCATGATTCTTGAAATTGTCTTATAACCCTTGATAATTTGTTCCTCAGGCTTACGGTGCAAGCCAGGAGACCAGCAGACACTTGGATCAAACATTAAACAGTGAGTCATTTAGGAACCGTTTCTAGGACATGCCTTATAAGCAATGATTTATTTCACATATTTTAAGCATTCAGATATTTATTTCAAATATATTACGAAGCCTTTCTATCATCATCCTGAGAGGGAGAAGGAAGGGATGAGCCAGGGAATTAGTGTTTCTTACACATCCTTTATGTTCCAGGCCCTGTGCTAGCTCTCCACATATCATGATGCCATCACTAAAAAGTGATGACATTTTGATGGGTCAGGACTGTTTTCTTATTTCTACGAGACAAAACAACATAAAACTTTAGCATTAGCTCAACATACTCTACACTACACCATTCTGCTATTTAAATCAGCAAATTCATACTCAGTCACTGAGGTCAAACCTAGCCCTGCCATTTCAGTACCATGTTGAAGGAGCCTCTGTGAGTCTTGAATATCTCACCCATAAGAGGTGGTAATAATCCTGCCAATCAGGGTTGTTGTGAGCCCTCAGCTTGATAACATGATAAAAGATCAGAGTGCAGTTCCTAGTGTTTTTAAATGCCACTTTCTTCCTTTTCCTTCTCTCTTATTGACAGAATAAGAGATGTTCACCTTTTTAGTATACTCTAATTTGGCCTTAAATCAGTTTTAATTGTGCTAATACATATAAAAGGGATGAATAAAATAACTCATAAAGATACAAATCACAGAGGAAAGTTCTCCGGGTCTTCTTACATACCTCCCTAACAAGTGATTGGAATGAAAGAACATCATTTAGTATAAGCTTTCTAATAAAATTCCAGTTCTCCCAGGTTGGTTCTGGATATTGTTTTATTTCAGCCATTCTATCCACATTCCACATAGCAAGGGGCAGAACTTGGGGCATCCGAGATGGAGGAAAGAGCAGAACAGAAGCATGGTTCCTCACTTTAAGTGTGTTTTTACAAAGCTCACAGAGCACTTGTGCTAACATCCCATTGGCCAGAACGTAGACACGTGCCTTGCCGAGATGCAAGGAAGCCTGACTAGTATCGTTTTTATTCAGAGAAGTCATGTGCCAGCTAAAAGACACGTTCTATTAATGATAAAGGATACATTATGTGTCAGATGATACTCTTTGTCACAAAAAGTCATTATAAAATTCAAGGTAAGAGGTGGTGGTAGATTGGATTTATTTCTGGATGCATTCTGGATATATTTTGAAGTTACAGCCAGGTGAATTTGTTGACTAAATGTAGAGTGTGGGAGAGTCAGGGATGACTCTATGGTTTNGGGGAGTTCTATTGTTAGTTTCCTGAGGAACCTCCACACTGTTTTCCAGAGGGGCTGAGCACTTGTCTTTTAAAGAGTTGGAGAAGGGGCACCTGGGTGGCTCAGTTGGTTAAGTGTCTGACTTCAGCTCAGGTCATGATCTCACGGTTTGTGAGTTTGAGCCCCACATCAGGCTCTGTGCTGATGGCTCAGAGCCTGGAGCCTACTTTGGATTCTGTGTCTCCTTCTCTCTGCCCCTCCCCCACTTGTGCTCTGTCTCTCTCTCTCTCAAAAATAAATATGTAAAAAAAATTTTTTTTACAGTGTTGGAGAAGAAAGAGGAGAGTAGATTTTTGTTGTGAGTTTATTTGGGGTTCAGTTTGGGGCTTGTTTGAAATGCCTATTATACATACAAGGAAAGACACCAAAGAGACAGGCCATATACAGAAGTTCTGAGGGAAGGTCTGGACTGGAAATGGATGTGAGAATCATCAAGTTTCAAGATCTGAGCATGATAAGCTAATGTTGAGAGGTCTGAAGAGTGGAGGAAACAATAAAAGACACTAAGAAGAAGCAACCAACGAAATTTAAAAAGATGGAGCATTGGCGGTGAGCTTGTGGAAGTTCTCTTGTGAGTACTTTTCTCTTTCTGGTGGACTAAGAAGCAATGTATCAAGTGAAAAGGAGTTGGGAGAAGATGTGTTGGGAGTTTGAAGATAGAGAAGAAAGTGTGAAATGGTTGGACAGTACTGGTATGGCAGTTTAAGTCTTGGGAGCAAGAGAGTTCACAGAGGAAGAGAATAATAGCCCTTTGGGGAAAGCTCTTATCTTTGGAGCAAGGAGAAGAACTGATGAATAGAACAGAGAAAGATTAGTCCAGAAAATAGAAATATCAAGGATAGAAAGTATTCAAGGCAGGGCAACATATCACATGAAAGTATGAATTAGGGAATCACATTCAGATCCCATATGCACTTCTTCTTAGCTTTGTGACTTTAAGCAAGTAAATAGGCTCCACTGGACTTTACTTTCCCCACTTGTAAAATGGACATAATATCAGTAACTTCCTCAGAGCATCATGGTGAGCATTACATGAACTATCGCTTGTAAAGTACTTAGAATAATCTTGGCTCATAATTAGCCACTGTTATCAAAGTCAGAACCATAGAAAGGAAGTTGACAAATGGCCACAGACAATCTGAATGATGTATGTGGAAACTGGAAAATACTTTCTCCATTTTTTCTGTACTTGGATGTGTGCAGTTCCTGGGCTGATATTTCTGAGTAACACATTCACTAATTCCAGTGCCTGGGCTCTGTGTCTGCTCTCTCTTGGCTTCCATGAGTCACTGGAAATGATTCTGTTCACATTATTTCAGTCTATAGATGAGTCATGGTTGAGACTCTTCACCAACCTTAGAACTACCATCTCCAGACATCTTTCAAGATATCATGTTTTCCATTGTTTAAGTGATTTAAGTAATAATTTTCTGCTACATGGAACCCAAATTATCCAATCTGATATGCTATGGAAATAAGGCCCTCCTTGATCAGAATAAGAATACATTAAATCACATTGTTGGCTTTTTTTTTTGATAGATGTAATATTACAATAGAAGGCTATTTATTTATTTGAGTTTCATTCAGAAATAACTTACATGCATCACTATATAAGTTTGAGGTGTATATAGCATGATGTTTTGATTTATACACATTAAAAAATGATTACCACAATAGATTTAGTTAGCATCCATTGTCTCATATAGATACAATGAAAAGGGAAAAAAATTCTTGTGATGAGAACTCTTAGCATCTCCTATCTTAACAACTTCCCTATATATCATACAAGAGTGTTAGCTATAGTCACCACAATATACATTATATCATTGGTACTTATTTATCTTATTACTGGAATTGTGTACCTTTGACCACCTTCCTGAAATTCCCCTTCCTCCTGCTGCTTCTGGTAACCACAATCTGATCTTTTTTTGTATAAGTTTGATGTGTACTTTTATNGTGAGGTATATCTTTCTTTTTCTGGTTTATTTCACTTAGCATAATGTCCTCATGGTTCATCTATGTTGTCATAAAAGGATTTCATAATTTCTTCAGCTATNATAATCAATCCTGTATAATATTAATATAATCTATATAATATAAAATATAATATGATTATAATTAATAACTAATTTATTATATATGTGTGTATATCACAATTTCCTTATCCATTCAACCATTAATGGACACGTAGATTGTTTCCATGTCTTGGCTATTATAAATAATGCTGCTACAAACACAGGAGTGTAGATATCTTCTTGAGTTAGTGCTTTCATTTACTTTGGGTATATTCTTAGAAGTTAAAGGGCAGTAACATATGGTAGTTCCATTTTTTAATTTTTGAGGAACCACCATACTGTTTTCAATAGTGGCTGCACCAATTTGCAGTCCCATCAACAGTGTACAAGTGTTTTCTTTTCTCTACAACCATGCCAGCCTTTGTTATCTATCACTTACCTTTTTATCTAAAGGCAAGAGGTCATATCTCATTGTGGTTTTAATTTGCATTTTTTCTAATGACTAGAGATGTTGAACATCTTTTAATGTATCTGTTGGTTTTTTATATATCTTCTTTGGGAAAATATTTACTTAAGTCTTTTGCTCATTTTTAATTGGATTATTTGGTTTAGGGCTATTGGGTTGTATGAGTTCTACAAATATTTTAAATGTCAACCCTTTATCAGATATATAGCTTGCAAATATTTTCTCCCATGCCATAGGTTTCCTTTTTATTTTGTTGATGGCTTATTTTTCTTTGCAGACCATGAGATCATGACCTGAGCCAACATTAGATGCTTAACTGACTGAACTGCCCACACACCTCCCATTGAAATCTGAATAGGGATTGCATTGAATCTATCGATGCCTTTTGTTAGTGTTGACCTTTTAACAATATTAATTTTTCAATATAAAAACACAGGATACCTTCCCGCTTACCTACGTTTTTTCAATTTCTTTCATCAATGTCTTATTTTCAAAGTAGAGGTCTTTCACCTCCTTTGTTAAATTTATTATGAAATATTTTATTGCTTTGTGATACTATTTCTTTTTTAAAAACTTAAACAAAATTGTTAATGTGTAATTCTACTGACTTTTGTATGTTAATTTTGTATCCTGCAACTTGACTGAATTCATTGATTAGTTAATATTTCTTGATTGAGTCTTTAGGATTTTTTTATATATAGAATCATGTCTTCTGCTAATAGATACAATTTTACTTCTTCCTTTCTAATTCTAATGGATTTTGTTTCTTTTTCTTGCCTGATTGCTCTAGCTAGGACTCCCAGTTCTGTGCTGAATAGGAGCAGTGAGAATGGCCACCTTTTTCTTGTTTAGGATCTTAGAGGAAAAGCTTTCAGCACCATTGAGTATGATGTTAGCTGTGGGCTTGTCATGCATCACTAGATGCATCATTAGAAACACAGGGCATCACTAGAAGGATTTGAAGCTTGAGGTACACTCAGGGTCACCATAGCTCTTTATTATGCTGAGAAATTTTCCTTCTATGCTTAATTTATTAAGTGTTTTTAATGTGAATTGATACTCAATTTTGTCAAATGCCTTTTATGCATCTACTGTGATGACTATATGATTCTTTTCTTTCATTCTATTAATGTGTTCAATTGATAGGCCACATTCAATTAATAAGGTCAATTGATTGACCTTAATTGATTTTTTTATCACTTCCATTTTAATTTTTAACAATTCTATACAAAATTCTCAAAGACAATTCCAATTAAATTTTTCTGATGCAACTGAGAAAATTCCCCAAATACATCTTGATATTTTTTCATTGTTCCTATACTTACTCATTTAGTATATTCAAATGACTTCCATTTTAATATAAGTATAATAATAATAATACCTGCTTCATAGAGTAAGCTTTCATTTATATAATTCTCCATTGTTATCAAATTGATGATTAAAATACTTCTGGTTTCAGCTTGAAAATGTAGAGAGCTATAAAGAATATGATTGTTGCCTTTGCAACTAGGAAAAAAGTTGGACCCATTGAAGAGTGAGGTCTCAGGGCAAACAAGAAAATTCAAATATGGAGAGAGGCAGATGCCTACAAAGATAAATAGCACTCTGCTAGATTCTACATAAAATGAAAAGAAGATATAGCTAAAATGTTTTCAGAAATTGCTAGAGACTGAGAGTGAGCTTAGCATGAGAGTGTAAAGCCCCCAGATGCTGAAGATATTAGGTGTTTGCACATTCTTGCTGGCAGCACTCATAGAAAGGATTTGGAAGAATTCCTGAGAAAGCTTGTTTTCATGGTTCTGACTTGAGAAAGGGAACAGCAGTCATTGCCCAAACTTCCCAAACCCACCTCTTCCATCCCCAGTACAGGATGAAAGGCTTAATCTCCAGAAGGAAGAGCAACAAAACCCATCACCTTAGGGTTCTGGTAGAAATCCACTGCATTTGGGGGAAGGGAGCAGGGAAGAAAAAATAATTGAGGTTGCATCCCTCCTATGAGAGGGATACCACATGATATTCATATATCTGCTATGGGAGAAACATCCAAAAGATCCAGTTTTAGAGCTAGAAGGGCAGAGCACTTGTGAAGGCCATTGGCCAGATCCAAGAATAGAGCCCTGAGACTGAGACATAATCAGACATCAGGGAATGCTCTCTCTTTCCACCATCCTCAACCAGCCTTACTTGCTTAGAGAAAAATAGCAATGGAATATAGCTGCGAGAGCTGCAAGACAGCAATCTCTGCTGGGCAACAGGGCAAATGGAAGATGAAAAGCAAAGGAAGGACAGGCAATGATCGAACCTCTAACAAACCAGCCCACACTGTAAGCACAGGGCATCACTAGAATGATTTGAAGCCTGAGGTATGCTCAGGGTAACCATAAGAACAATAAATCCCAAATTTGGCCTAACTCTTCAATAGGTTAGTACAAATCCCGTGCTTCAGATCAGGCTGAAGAAAAGGGATGTTCATCTCCAACTTTAAATAACATTTATCCCAGTCTCTATACCCCTACAGAAGATATCTGGCTTTCAACAACAACAAAAATTCTAAAGCATATGAAAAGGAAAATACATGCATACACACACACACACACACACACACACACACACACACTCACAGAAGAGGCAAAGCAGTTATCAGGAGCAGACTGGCTGTGTATAACACAGATGTGGACCTATCAGACAGAAAGTTTTCAGTAATTATGATTAATATGTTACTGGCTCTAATAGAACAAAGTAGACAACTTGTAAGATCAGATGAGCAATTCAACAGAGAGATAAAACTATAAGAAAGAGTCAAATGCAAATACTAGAAGGGAAAAAAATCAGTAGCAGATATGAAAATCTCCTTTCATACAGGCTTCTCAGTGGACTCAGCACAACCAAGGAAAGCTTCTGTTAAACTGATAAGTGAGTGGAAACTACCCAAACTGAAACACATGAAAAAAGAATGATAAACAGCAACAACAGAGCGCCCAACAGTGTGGGACAATTTCAAATGGAGTAACGTATACACAAGAGGGAGAAAATGGGGCCAAATAAATAGTTGAAGAAATAATGGCAGAGAATTTTACAAAATTGGTGACAACAGTAAACCATAGCTCCAAGAAGCTCACAGAACACCAAGCCAAATAAATACCAAACATACACACACATATCCCTAGGCATATGGTATTCAAAATTCAGCAAATGAAAGACAGAGAGAAAATTGTGATATTAGCCAGAAGGAAAAAAAATCTTATCTACTGAGGAAAAAGCACAATATTTAAATCAGACTTCTCATCAGAAACTATTCAAGCAGAAAGAAAATGTAGTGACATGTATAAATTATCGTGAGGGTGGGGAGGGAACTGTTAACCTAGAATTCTGGATCTAGTAAAAAGAAGTGAAATATATATATATTTTTAAATCTCAGACAAAAACTAAGAAATTTATTTCTAAAGGAAATGCTAAAGGAAATTCTTCAGGTAGAAGTATGAGATAGTCAGAAACTTGGACCTGGGCATAAAAAAAATGAAGTGAATATGAACTGATATGAATGTAAATAGATAAAATTTATTTATTTGTAAATGTGATAAGAGATAACTGACTAATACCTCTAGCATATGTAAAGGTAAAACCTATGACCATAATAGCACAAAGGATGGGTGGGAAGAATTAGGAATATACTGTTGTAATGGTCGTGCACTACATGTAAAATAGTATACTATTATTTGAAGATAAACTCAGACTAATTTGAAAGGCATATTGTAAGTCCCAGGGTAATCACTAAAAACATTTTTTAGAGAGGTATAATTAATGAGTCACTAAAGATCAAATGTAATAAAAAATACTTAGCCCAAGAAAGGACAAAAAGAGAAGAGAAAAAGAAATACAGGACAAATGGAACAAAGAGACATAGCTAGCAAGAAGTTAGATATTAATCCAATCATATAAATAATCACTGTAACTGTGAATGGTCTAAATATATCAGTTGAAAGACAAAGATTTTCAAATCGAACAAAAAACAAGATCCAAATATGTGCTGTCTACAATAAACCCGTGTTAAATATAAAGACATAAATGATGTCTAAATATTTAAAGCTTAATTATATAAAAATATATAAAATATGTCTTATATATTAAAAATATAAAAGCTCAAATTATAATAGAATGTATCATTAACTTCTATAGAAGATACTACTCTGTACCATATGTATATGCTTTTTACATAACCATATGCATTTTACATCATTGCAGTATACTATGAGGCAGTAATTATTATCCCAACTTTAGAAATGAAAAAAATAATAGCTTAAAAGTTAAGTAATGTGTTTGGTGTTTCTTACCTAATAAATGACAGAGGTGGGATCACAACCCAGTTGTTTGATTAGAAATCTTACATAATGATTCACTACTTGGAGCTGCTACTACAGATAGCTTCTAGTTATGAGTTTAATAATGCCTATGGGTCTATTGATCAATTAGGAATGATTTGACAATATTTCTGATTGTTCTGAGTGCATTCCTTGAGTAATTATGAAAACAGGTCCATTGTATTATGGAAAAGAGGGAGAAATAATGTGACCTTAATTTCAAATAGTTACAATTTCACATACCAATATTTTATAGATCTATAATAGCATAGATATAACTTTTTAACTATCCAGTTTTACTTTGCTCCTTGATCTTAACTTCTCATACTCTCAAATTTTCTAAACACTAATTCACATTATAATATTTATCTTACTTTTTTCTTAATACTCGTCTGTGTTGAACATAAAATTGCCTAGACACCACATACCTTGGCAATATCCAAATTTCTGTAAACTTAGCATAAGTATCAATTTTATAACACCTTATCTATTACTTGTATACATTTCGAATCCATTAAGCTATATAAAAATTAATGTAAAGGTAAAGCCAGGAACTGGAAGTAATTTTCTGAAAAGCTTTGAATACTGCCAACAAATGTTTATGTAAGAAAAAAAAATCCAATAGATTAATAGGATGTTTTTGTTTAAATGTTAAAGTGGTAAACTATATTTTAAAGTTTTACTTTAGGTTTACTTGCCTGACTAGTCAGCTTAAAACAAAATCCTGTATTCCTTACTTGTTAGTCACTAGGGTGTATTTGGAATAGAAAACTTCGAATTCATTTTAGCTACAGATGGTTATTGTAAAGAATACTAAAAATGGTCATAAAGCAATTGGCCAATAAACACACTTAAAACAATAAAGTGTATCTGGAACAAACTGGCTAAAATGGCACATAACAGCCATTGTAAGCAGTAAGTAAATGGGCATGAACTATGGCAGCTGTTAAATTTTAATCAGAAATACTTGACACTAACTGGGAGTGAGAGAAGAAAACTTGGAGAAAAATGTATTATTCGAACTGTCAGGCCTGTGTTGTACAGAAGACTGGATACTACTCCACTCCAGAATTCCTCTCATGCCTAAAGTCAATCTTCCAGATTTCCTGATTGATTTCAGTGCCCACGTGGTAAAATATATACTTGACTGTGCTCTTTAGCCCCTAAAGCTACCATCATGCTCCATTTCATCCATTAGAGAGAATAACAAATTGGAGCAAAAGAGCAATAGACATTGACCTAATTTCTCTATAGCTCAGAAGGATAACTGATCTGCCGTTTCCTCTCATTGTCCCATGACAAACAAATGTCACACTTGTCTACAGGTCTTTGCTTACAGCCTAGCGTATGTGATTCCTACCAAAAACATTTTCCCTCTCCTGGTAGTTGAATACGATCCCTTTGCATATGTCTGCACTGAATATTATAAAACTATTTATTAGTACTTATTATCTGTCATACACTATTAAAACTATTTTAGAGATATTACCTCTTTAATATTTACAAGCATGGCCTGAAGTAGGTTTTATATTGTGACTGTTTTATGGATGAGGATAGTAAGAATTGGAAAAGTTAAGGGGCGCCTGGGTGGCTTAGTCGGTTAAGCGTCCGACTTTCGCTTAGGTCATGATCTTGCGGTTCGTGGGTTCGAGCCCCGCCTCGGGCTCTGTGCTGACAGCCAGCTCGGAGCCTGGAGCCAGTTTCAGAGTCTGTATCTCCCTCTCTCTCTGACCCTCCCCTGCTCACGCTGTCTCTCTCTCTCTCCTAGAAATAAATAAAAAATATTTAAAAAAGAAAAAAGAATTGGAAAAGTTAAATATCTCTCCCAAGAGCACCCAGCTGGTATGTGGTAGGCTTGAACTAAAATCTACTTACCCACATGACATCTGAACTGAGATCTGGAACCCATGAACCAGTTGGAACCAACATACCAAAGGCGAGTGGTGCAAGGCCACACAGTATATTTAGTCAATAAGTCATTTTGTATGACTGCAACTTAGACCATGAGTGAGAAGAGGAAGATCTTGGGAGAGACAGACTGTCAAGGACCAAGTCATGAACTAGATTATAGACCACAAAAAGTCACAGGGTTTTTGAGAAGTTGGCAATGACAGGCTACTTCAAAATATTTAAAGACGGATAGAGTGTGATTAGTGTTGCCATCACAATTTTAAAAAAATTAGTAGCTTCCCCTATGGTTCAGATGAGGGATTATAGTACCTAAGCTCTGCAGTGTTAGTGAAGATGAAAAGAAAGGCTATAATAGGTAGTGTTTAAACTTGAAATGGAATTTGAGGAAGAAAGGGATAAATTCATGATAATGGTTTTAGGGTCCAGCTAGAAAGCAGAGATATTCAATGTGATAAAGAATTAACAGAGGAGGAAAAGACTGCACATACTGAGAGTTCATGCCATGGTTATGTTCTGGTGGACACATCTAGCAGACATTTAATAATATTTAACAATAGTTTAGTTCATTGGAGAAAGTGAGAAGAGGAAGAAAGACACCACTATGAGGGACCACCTCTGTAGGAGTGATAAGAATATAAATCATTGGTGAATGAAACGGAGAAGGGGTGGGTAAAGAGACAGAAAGAGAGCCAAAGACAATGCTATGTTAAAAGCCAAAGATTGCAGAGTTGAAAGAAAGAAAAAATCAACATCTAATGCAAGAGAAAGATCATATAAGATTAAGCATTGAAAAGTGGTAACAGGATTTTGCAACAAGATCATTGATAATCTCAGAGATGGCAAATTTGGTCAAGGATTAAGGGTGGACTTTTGGTCACAGTAACTGAAGAGTAAATAGGGAGATAAAGTGGACATATCAAGTAAAGGTTCCTGGGGTTTTGTTTGTTTTCGTTTTTTTGGGTGTTTTTTGTTTTGTTCTGTTTTGAGAGGTTGGTGGTTAACAGAAACTGAGACTATATCTGACAGGAAATACAACTGTGCTATGAGAAACTTCCCCCCCCCCTTTTTTTTTCTTTATTTATTGGATGATTTCATTGTCTCAATATTCTGTTGTGAGACAGACTACTAAATTGCAGGAAAGTTTTCTATAGAAAGCGGAGTCGCAGGGCTGCAACTATGATATCATACACTGAAAAGTAAATGATGGAGAGGAAGAGAAAGCAGTGGGAAGCTTGACTGTAGCTAGATGGGCATGCAGCTTACAAGAACCCTCTGTCAACACTGGATAAATAGCAAATGAGTGAATTTTCCTTGGCACACCCCAGGTTCAAAATCCTGACTCATTTGTTTTCTAGAAACAAGTTTCTAGAGCTGGAAAGGCTTTCTCCAACTTACCTCTTCAAACTAGTCTGAGGCATGGAGCATAGTTAAAGCTTTTTAAGAAAATCTGATGACACTTTTTGACCACCTATGTGCTTCCAGCCTTTCCTTATGTTTCCTTTAAAGAGTAGGAGCAAAGCAGGTCTCTGGTGAGATTGCCCTGTTTATTCCTGGTGGTAAATAGTCTCCAAAGATGGCATCTATCAGTTCCTTTTTTCCGTAGGAGCATGCCACACCACCCAATAAGAGACAGAGAGTCTATTTCCACTTACTTTGCAGCTGGGCTGGTCTTGTGACTGGCTTGGCCAGGAATTCTGTCTCCAGTCATGTCCAATTCTGGTCCAATTTTGAAAAAGCAGCTTCTTACTCACATTTCATTCAGTTGGAATTTTTAGCCCCTTGAAATGTGTGGCTTTTGTTCGGGTTGGGGAAAACTATATTACAACTCCCCTCAGGAGCTACTCTAGCATCATTCTCTGTAGGTAAGTTGTTTCTGGTGCACTCTGGTTGGAAAGTGCAGATGGTTCGTATTCCGGGGCCACTCAGAGGCCACAAAAGATTTAGAGAGACTTTTCTCTAAATGATGTTTTCAGATGCTGCTTCTGAATGTCAGGGGTTGAATTCTGGTGTCACGCGTTCAAAGGCCCTCATCACAAGCATACCACGTGAGCTTTTTGTTTGGGAAATTGATGTGGTCTAACCCAGATTGCTTACAAATAATTTCCAGCTTAGGGAAGGCTGTAGAAAAAGTTGTTGAACTCAATATCTCTTGAAAAAATTGGTTTCTTTAAAAGAAAAAACTAAACTACTGGAGCTATTTGCAGATTTCAATTTATGTATGAAAATGGAAAATGCAGCATTTAATTTCTTAATGGAAAACTGTTTCCAGCCTGAAGAGATCTGTGGAATAGACCTGATTGCCCTGGAACAAAGGTCTTCACGTGAGCAAGTGCAAAGAAGCGCTCTGCCCGAGGAAACAAGATGGCAATTAAATCAACTACCTATAAAAAAACAACACACTTGGCCTTAGAGTAAAATTTAAATTTCTTTTTGATTCTCTATTATTTTTGGTCATCCTTTTCCCATTTATTTCAGATCATTAAAGTTCCATTATAGTTCTGCTTTATTAAAGATGCTTAACATGATGCATTTTTAGTTCAGAAATTTTTCAATAAGGTTTGGGTTTTGGTTTTTGATTTTTGTTTTTTCACGTTCACATTTTTTCCCAGTATGTCTGGCTTATCTTCTGAATCAAGAAAACAAATGCCATCTCTTACCAGGGACACAGCAAAAATAGAATGATTGATATTACTTGGCACCAACTGCACTCAGCTCCTGAAGTGGAAGGCTGTGGATCAAACACAGACCCGGGATCGCTGATAATCTGTATACCGAGTTCATAACGGGACAGCCATTGTTCTGATGCAAACAGATAGGCTGTGTGCATATTGAAACCAAAATACAGAACACAATCTGTGCAAGGACTAAATCCCATTTTATCCTTTTTTCTTTTGTGATTTCTGAACATCACAGTGCCTTCCCTAACAAAGGTACATGTAAGCATGTACTTCAATTATGAGCGCTTGGGATTTCACATTTGGTTCTGCAGATAAAATTAGGAGTTATAGATAATAGGCAAATGCATACTGTTGCAGTAATATGGTGCATATACAGCTTGTATCTCTATTAAATCCATCGCACACATTTACAAGCTGGGATACATTCAAATAGAGGAGGAAAGAATAGAGAATAAGTGTTTTCATTGCCGATTTCAGCGAAAATGGCATTTTCCTTCAAAGTACATAAGTCATTTCTTTAACATTACATAAGCCAACATATGATAAGGATAGACAGCTGCTATTAAGAGCAATAGACTCACTGGAAAATCTCACAATAATGGATACTAAACAAAAGGGGCAAAACGAGCAGGTAGTGGTCCAGATAATTCACACTTGATTTAAAGTGATTTTGATTCATTTATAAAGAACATTCATGCTACAAGTTATTTCTTATCAATATGGTAAACCACTACATTATACTTTAAAAGAAGGTTAGGTTGTAGGGGTGGGAAGGGAGGTCCAGAGTATACTTACGGAGGGGTGTGTGTATATGTATGTGTGTGAAACAAAGAGAGAAGAAGAGAAAGAAGGAGAAACACATTCTTTGGTGTTTTTGAACATACATTTGTTAAGGCAAAGAAGGCTTGGTTGAAGCATTAATAACTTTCAGGACTTTGTTGAAAACTTGCCCCAAAGGACAAAGTTATATTTGAAGATGAATACTTGTCAAGCAGTAGCAGAAGAAAAAAGAAACGATCCAAGAATGTTGACCTGTATATAAATTCTACAGAGGGAGGCAGATGATCGATTATTTTCTGATGCTGTTTGAACAGGAAAAAAAAATTCTCGTCTCAAAGGGACTGCATAAAAATATATTCCAAGAACCTCTAGTCAATTTTCCTAAGCCAGTTATGATAGCCATATTCATGGGTTTTTAAATCTTTTGTCATTAGGAGTAATTTTCTCTGAAAGTCCATTAGCATTACTGATATATACATACATACATATATATATGTATACATATGTATGTATATATACACACATACATATATATGTATACATACATATACATATATATGTATGTGTGTATATATATATATGGCTTCTCTTTCCACAGTAAACTCCAGCTCCCCTACCTGCCCCCCCCATTTCTCCTCCCCAACATACCCACCCACATACACAGGGCATGTGGGAAGTCACCTTGGTTTACACAGGATTTCCAATTAAGGAGCATCAGGACAATGGAATTACAGTCTCATAAGAAGACCTAATAACATAAGGTCTTTATCTGGTTTTAAACTTTATGGCCAACTACATAAGGGGAAAAAGTGCTTTAGTTGATTTTCTAAACGTTTGAACCAGAAAGGATCTCAGAAATGATCTATTCTGTCCTTCTCCAGTCAAATTTTACAAATAAGAAAACTGATGCTTCAAATAGCTAATGACTTGCTTAATAAAACCTGAAAATGGACATCTACCAATGACCCTTTCTGGATGAAGACATTTTTATAGTTCCTTACCCTGTACAGAATAAAGCACAAGCTCTTCTTTTATTTTCACTCTCCTCACCTTGCCCTGCCCCCCACTACCCCTCCATGGTTTTGTTAAGTAGCTCAGAACCACTGAGAGTTCCCCACAGGACCCCCCACAGGACACTGATTCTGGCCTCTGGGACTTATTCACAGTGCCCTTTTTCCCTGGAGTCCCCTGCCCACCTCCAACTGTGTCTCTGTTTAGAAAGTGTTCAGGGGCACCTGGGGGGGCTCAGTCAGTTGAGTATCTGACTCTTGATTTCTGCTCAGGTCATGATCCCAGGGTTGTGGGATTGAGCTCTGCGTTAGGCTCCACACTGAGCATGCAGCCTGCTTAAGATTCTCCAGCTGTCTTCCTATACCCCTCTCCCCTGTTCACTCTCTCTCTCAAATAAAAAATAAATAAATAAAATAAAAACAAGAAAGCATTCAAAATTCAGGGTGAGGCATCATGCTTTTGTAGAAGTGTCTAAGATTCCTTGTTTGGTTTGGGAGTCTCTCTGTTACTTCATGAAAGTGAATACCTTCATCACTGTTCCTAGGCCATTGCAATGATCTGTTGATCCTTTTAAGTACTTTGAAGACAGAGATGGTGTCTTTCTATCTTTCCATTCCCAATGAGTGTCTGCAGCAAAGTAGTTTCTCAAAAAATTTATGGATTATGCATTTTTATTGCTAAAATAACCTTATTTTCTCTATTCCTACCTGTATACTTATTATACTTATTGAGTGATTGAAGTTTAATAAAAATATATATCACTTATGTAGAGACTGAAGTTGAGAGCGTTTTCACATATGTCCTTTAGTCAGGTATTCTTTGAAACAGACATTCCTCCTCTGCACAGCAAAGCTACCACTAACACCTGTCCATGGTGTCAGTGTGGTAAATATATGGAATAATCCTTATTTAACATTTTGCACAACCTCTGACACATCACAATGTTATTGTTGTTATTATAAGTATTTTTACAAATTCATAATATCAGGCTTCCTCCCATATATTTCTGCCATAATATTTGAACCTGATTTAAAGCTTCAATCTTAACATTGCTTTTCATTTCTTCTAGAAAAAAAAAAATTCTCAGGATCCAGGGATAAGATATGCCTAAAACTGAGAAATAGAACAGCATCCAGATTTTTAAAAATAGAGGAATGTTTAGATGCTGTAGATATGTAGACTAGGAAAGAAAATGTCAAGGGGGAACTCATGATCAATGTTTTAAAATATCTGAGATCCTTAATGTGAAAATACGATTCATATTGTATAGTAAATACATGAGTAAATGTTATGGAAATAACAGAAGTGAAGCTGGATGATCACCAGTTAAGATTGGTTTATAGAGAATTCCTCTAAATATGGACTTTTAATCTATGCAATACTAAAGAATGATTTTAAAAAGATTCAGCTTTATCATCTGTGAAAATTGTTTTTGTAATGAAATGTTAAATGATTTTAACTTAAGAAAAAGTTTTCACTATTTTCTACATAAATCATAAAAGGAAAACTTTGTATAATAAGACCTAAGCTATTTCACTGGAATTTATATAGGAGAAAAAAGCATAGGTCAAGGACTGATCATATTTAGTGATAACCCATAATACCAAAATCACTACTTGCATTGATAAATATATGATGTGTTGTATTTTATTACCAAAAGGTGGATAAAGTTCCATGGGCAGGAGGGAGGGAGGGGAGGTAGAAATTAGAGAAAGGATTATTATTTGTTCTCTGAGAACATACATCATTCTGAACTTTCCTTCTGGTTTCCTGGCAACCTCCAATTTTAAATTCCATCAATAGGCGTAGCCTACATAACATAAAACTCAGATGGCAGTCCATGCGTCTTTCTATTTGCCTTGGCAGACCTCTCATCTCTCTTAACAAGACTTGGGTAACAGATGAAAATCAATAAAATTATAGTTGGTTATGAAAGACGGCAGTCCCAGGTTATTTAGAGTTTTGTACTCCATCTCCTGGGGAACAAGAATTCCACAGATTTTATGCTTCTTGGGATGGGCCAGCTCAGTTACTTGGACAAATGAAGGAAGAGGATTTGCACATTGTTCTTGGTAGTTTTCCCAGGTGTTTATTTTCTTTAAAAGAAAATTCATAGTTACTTTAGATTTCCCAGGAAAATCCAAGTATTCTCCTGGTGGTGTTTTGGTATATCCTCTAATATACTTATATTATTTAGTTTCAGTGCCTTTGAAAATCCTTCTTTTATGTTGTTTTCCAACCATCAGTGTTTACACTAATGGTCTATACATATTCCCTTGGGTATACACAGATTTATTTGGGATACTCTAAAGAGTATTTATATTTAAATCTCTTTTATTGAAGCTCAATAAGGCATATCAAAATACAAGTAAGAGGAATGTTATATAGGTAGCCTTGAACCCATTCTGGTTTTTATTCAGTTAATCATTTTCAAGCCTCTACACTTTGACTATTATTGCTAACAAATTGCAACACACTCAACATCTGATTGCATCATTCAGATGTCTTCACTGAGGTAGAGAACTGTTCTTAAACTGACATGGAGTTTGACCTGCCCATCATGATTTACCAGCTTGAAAATAGACACACTAAGCTTTTAAATATTTCTCGTAATCAGTCAACCTGCTTCAATTTTTAGAAGTGTGTTTTCTTTTAATGAATTTACCCACTCAAGTCTGTTGAGACATTAGAGCTGATGTATCCCTTTGAACCCAGTGACATTCATTTTTATCCTCATGGTACATGTTTGTTACTCTTTGAACCTAATTGCAAATCTCATAGCTTATAACATGCAGCCTGTAGCCTTATCATGACTTAGGTAGCTTCATAGTGGCAGCAATTGGTTTATTCCCTAGTACATTGCTGTTGAATTAATTCTCAAGAATTCTTATGCTACTGGTGTGAAAGGGTATCCCAATTGCCCAAATTTAAAAACAAAGTCTTTATGTTTTGGACTAAGAGGCTCGTTTTATAGCTATGGCTTAATGTGCCTGGCGACTTTTCTTTGAAGATGTGAAGGAAGGGAAAGACATTTTTGTATGGGCACCAGAAGATAGGTAAAGTCGAAGCAATGGAGAAGGATGACATAGCATCTCTCTAAACCAGGTTGGAATGGATCCTTGACTATCAACAGAAAGGGTTAGTACTTTAAGCTAAAGAAAATTATTACATGAAAGATTTTATGAAATTCTAAGTTCAAGCAATGCTGCTTTGGAGAATAAGTGAAAAGGTACAGCTGAAAACCCAATGGAAGAGGTATTCTCCCCACTTACCCCAGACAGCACCTCATTAGCACCCTGAGTACAAAAGCCTTTCCTCCATTCAGAGAGTCGCCATTTTTTAATTATTGAGTTCATCTTATTTATATTTACTGACACCACAGGTACATTTGCTCTTAGTTTTTGTTGGTTTGATTTCTTATTACTGCTTTCTAAATGATTATTTTTTTATATATAGTGTCTGTGTTTTATTTTGGGTATGTTTCCCAACCGATGGGGTGGAGGGAACATGCATCATTTTTAGATCTTGTAAACCTGGTGTATATAAACTTTAACAATAATCTTAATGTTTCTCATGTTTTTAGTTATACAGAGTACATATTGACTATACTTTTTAAACGGTGAATAAACTCAAACTTTCATATTTTCTCCCACTTTTCTTTCTTACCCCATCTCCTGCCTTTAGTTGTTGTATCATTAACTTAAATTTTTCTTAAGAATATCTTTATATCATGAACTAATGCATTTACACCTCTATTGCTTGATTTGTCTGCTTTCATATGAAAGATTAAAAATTAAGCCTAATTATATTATTTTCCACCATTCTCTACCTTCAGGAGTTTATTAATTATATTGCTATTTCTACATTTTCAAAGTTTTAAATGTTTATATTGTGCTTTCAAGCCATAATCCATACATTTGCTTATTGTTAATGCTAGCTCTGAATAGATTGATTATTTATATCCAGCTTTTCCCCACAATGTCTTCCTATGATGGAGCAGAGTTGAGGGACGCTTCCCCATAACATCCTGAACCCCAGAGTTTGTCATTATAATACAGGAGTAGTGGGCCCATTAGAGGTATACCCTACTTTTAAGGACCAAGCTATATTAGTTAGGACTATGTTAGCTGCAAGTAAGAGGATTTAAATCCCCAGGACATATATTATCTTACATAAGAGGAATCAGCAGGTAGGCACTGGCAGGGTGGTTTATTCAGAGGAACAGAGTAATTTCTAAAGGTTCAGATCCTTTGCATCTTTTCTGACTGCCAAATTCTGCATGCTCGCTTTCCCCTCAGGCTGGCTGCCTTCATAGTCCCGTGACGGTTGCTATATTTCCAAGATACTAATAATCAGAGTCAGTAAAAGGGTTCACCTATATATTTATCTGTGTCCCTTTTTAAAAGAACAAAAGTTTCCCAGAAGCCCACTCTTATGTCCATTTTCTAGAATTGTGTCACTTCTCTATCTCAAACCGGACACTGACATATTATGATGATGGGCCAAAGCTAATCACAATCGACCTCTGAAGTTCATGGACACCCCATATTTACACAAAAGTCAAGGTCTTTTGGCAATAAATAAAGCCAGGGTTAGGGGCATGTATAGGGAGGAAGCGGGTTGAAGGAATGGCTATTCAGTAGGAATGTTATAATGTCTGCTATAGCTGAGACATTGCCAGAACTCTGCAGAGTACACGTCTGCCCTTGGCTTTGTCCTATAGGATTTAACAGCTATTATAATTCTGTGATAAATGGTTAAACCCATTTCCTCACTTCATTCCTTGTTTTTGTCCCTTCTTCATTTTGGTGGGTTTTGAGACAAGAGTAAAAGAAACAACTTTGTTCTGCAGTCGTCAAGCCAGAGATCAATGGAATGGATATTGTCCTAGCAATAATTATTTGGAAAAGCAGTAGAAAGGAACACCAACAATGCACTAGAGGCAAAAATATAAACAGACTTTTTCTTGGACAATTAGGAAAGCTTCCTTTCCCCTGCCCCACCCCCACAGGTGAATTCTATAACATTTCTTTTTTTTCTTTTTTTCAGCTTTGAGAAAACATTTCTAATTTTATTTAAATCCAAATTAGTTAACATATAGAGTAATAATGATTCCAGGAGTAAAATTTAGTGATTCGTCACTTACATATAAGACCCAGTGCTCATTATGTGGCCTCCTTAATGCCCATCACCCATTTAGCCCATACCCTACCCAGGAAAAGCTTTATTAATGGATGATTGACTATTTCTCTTCTTTAGGTCTACTAGAGATAAACATTTCACTACACTAAGAAGATACAGACATGGGTCAAATGATTTCATACACCTTTCCTTTCAGATACAACACTCAGAAAACATGTTTGTTTTTTTAAATTTACTACACTGCTTTCTTTCAGTCTTTTCCAGAAAGCAGAAATCCTAGTTCAGGCAGTCCTGGGACTTAGACCTCAAATAACTTTTTTGGTGATGGAAGGAGACAAAATCAGATTTGGTTCACAACCCATAGCTGGGTAGGGACCTGCAGGTGAGTGTTTTAACAAAACGACATACCTTTATTCTTTGTATAACCTTTTCTGGGGCACAGACTGGAGGCTGATGATGAAATCTCACAATCTTTCCAAGGCTGAATCCCATTGAACTTCACACAGGGGAAATCCCATTGGACATGAAACAAAGGAGCAATTCCCTCCCTAAATAGATTAGAGGGCATATATCAAGCAAGCAGGCTCTCCAAACAAAGGAGCTTCAAGCAAGGTTATTATTATTTTTTTTTTCAATGCAAACAAAGCAGGTATTTTAAAGGAAAGAGTGCAGTGACCCTTGGCCAACTTGCTTCACAGCAATGGCTACAGTCTCAGTGCACTGCTTTTCTGTAATAAGAATAAATCATTACAGGACTAAAGCCGTGTATAAATAAGGGCTGGGAATGAGACATAGAATCCATCATGATTTGGACACTGTTGCTATAACCTCTCTCTCTCTCTCTCCCTCTGTCTTTCTATATATATGTACAAGTATAGAGTATATGCAAAAGCAAGGCCCGGGCCCTCAAAATAGATTGTTTTCTATCACTTCTCAACAGACTTCTGCCATGGCAAATGTAAACCTATGATATATAGAACCCATTCTTGAGACTGAAGCAGCAGCTGTGGTGAAGGATGAAGGAGACTGAGTCCAAGAGCTCTTTGGGTGGTACTGTTTAGGCCCCTCAGACTAAACCCCTCCTTGATGGCACAGTCAGCAGAGGCCCAGAAAACACCAGGTACCTGGCTACTATGGTAGAGGTGAGCCCACTGCTTAATTTGATTAAAAAGTAGAATCAGAAGGAATCTCAGAACTATTCTGAAATTATGATTGTGGTTCTAGAAGTAAAACATAAAAACTTGCCACATGGGGATTCTGAGAAAATACAAACCAACATCTCTTTGGGGTAAACGCTTAGCTAATTAAACTATCTGTGGTTCTCGTGGTGGTCTGTGGATTATCACTTTTCAGGGAACCATGTTTAATGCTTTACATTATGGAAAGATACTAAATTTTCCTTTACCTCTTTCTGATTACTCAGGAGGCACCTTTGATCTTGAGTTTGTTTTGCTTTGTTTTGTTTTCTCTGTGTTCAGTACTCACCATCTTATATTTCTATAGGAGAAAAGTGTGGCTTTTTTAATGTTTTAGGGACACTTTCTATAGTAGATTAGACTTGAAACAGGGAATAGGACACATTAATTCTTGTGATTTATTTATTTTGAGCCTCTTTTCTCATTCCACTCCCTAAACACTAATCAACAGAAAGTACCTGATTTTAACATCTGCCAACATACTTTTATAGTCTTTTTTTTTTTTTTGAGGAACTGAGACAATTGCCCTTAAGTTGAATAAAACTCATATTCTTTCTAAATAGAAAAAGAAGTGTGACTTTAAATTTCTGAATTATCTAGATAGTTACCTCATAATTTTCCTACAGATCTATATGTAAAAACAAAACTAAACCAATTGCATAAGTTTAATGGCTTCCAAAAGTAAAATGTAAGATTTACCTGTTTCTATGGTGCCGGTCTCCATGGTACCTGGTTAAAAAGACATGTGCATGACCCAGTAGGTCTTTTACCTGTAATTTATGTCAGTGGTGCTAATTATGCTCTATACAACTTAAATCAGCCATCTTATTTGAGTCTTACAATTCAAAACAATTATTTCCTCATCTAGTTCTCCTTGGGAAAAAGGGACATTATTCTATCCATGACATGTGATTATTTCCAAACCACCAATTTTGAATGGCCCATCTCATTTCTTCATCTGTCACCAAAATATGTATATATAACATCAGTCTAGAATAGTGATTGAAGACAGCATGCAATAGTGATAGAAATACCACTCCCTTTAAACAATAGAACCCATTAAAGGCTTTTCACTTCATCACTGGTTCCTTTCATTTCTCTTACAACTCAACCCAAAGCTAATCTTTCACTTTTATGATGCTCATACTTCTTGAGCTATTGTTAGTCATATGTGTGAAAGTAAACACTGAAAGATGAAGATTCAATGAGACAACACATCAACATAAAAACATTCAGTAGGATAAAACAAAAGAAATGATAGTAATAATAATACTATGAGATGGATCTGTTATTTCACCTAAAACTCGAGTATCAGGATGAATCCTAGACCTTCTTCTCATTGTAACAGAGCTGAAGGAAGACAAAAATGAGCACAAAAGCACTTACTGAGCACTAGGCACTCTTCTAGGAGTTTTACATGTATTAACCTCATCTCATCTCGATATCAGTCCCCTGAGGTAGGCTAGTGGTCCCACTTCACCACAGGAGGAAATGAGGCCCAGAGAAGTAAGTAACTTGCCCAAAGTTATACAGCTTGTATGTGTTGCTGCCTGAAGGTGAATGGAAGCCATTAAATTCGGATTCTGTGTTTTTTACCACCGTGCCTGCTCAGTGTGTTATAATCATAATGCCATTAACTGAGAGAAGGGGAAATAGAAGGCAACAAATGAAAGTCAATGCTGGAACATGGATCCACAGCCGAAGTAGATTTCCCTTCCCATATTTTTAGCCCCACCTCTCCCCTGTCGCACTGATTCCGGTCCCACCCATGTTGTCCACCTTGGGTTCTCTCCTTCCGATCTTAATTCTTCTCATATTTAATTCTTCATAGCCCAATAAGCTTCACCACTGGGAAATCAAATGATCTCACATAAATGTCTTGAGGAGAGTGGTAGAAAAGATACACTGATTTCATTGTTTCTCATTGCCATGTGGTATTCCATGGTATAGATAAACCACATCTTTTTGATCCATTCGTCCGATGATGGACACTTAGTCTGTCCATGTGTAGCAACATGGATGGACCTTGAGGGGGTTATGCTGAGCGAAATAAGTCAGGCAGAGAAGGACAAATATCATATGTTTGCACGTATAGGAGGATTAGGAGGAACTTGACGGAGGAACAAGGGGGAGAAGAAGGGGGGAAATGGTGGGGGAAAGGGAGAGAGGCAAACCATGAGAGACTCTTGAATGCTGACAAAAACTGAGGACTGATGGATGTGGGGGGGAGGGGGGATGGGCATGGAGGAGGACACTTGTGGGGATGAGCACTGAGTGTTATGTGGAAACTAATTTGACAATAAACTATTTGTAAAAAAAATAAAATAAAAAAATAAATGTTATATAAATATAAAAAAAAAAGAAAAGATACACTGAGCCTTGTTACAAGGAAAATACATTTTTGGAATTTCAATTCTATTTTCAAGAAGTTTGGGACTTGTAATACTTGAAGAAAGGTCATTTTTTTAAATCATCTTAATGAGGCACAAGGCCAACTTAGACAGTACCTTCAGGTGACAATGACATTTATTTTCCTCACTGGTACACTTCAGGAAGCAAACGACTGTGTTATTAGCACCTGTGCTAGGGCAATCAGCATAAAGTGGGACAATGTTGGGCCAAGCTGGTACATCCGATTACCCTGCTTACAGGTATTGAAAAAAGACAGAAGGACGATTGAAGTACCTTGAAAGAGGGAAAAATATATGACTTTTTCTTATGATGGTAGGGGTTTTCCCATTGATAGTAAATGTGCTCACACTGGCTTTCAGATTTGTGTAACCTCCAAGCTCATGATCCCCAATTTACTTACTATCATTGCTATTATCATTCATTGATTAGACAATTACAATAGGACTGTCATTGTCCTTAATTTATATTGTGTCCCTTACACCTCACAATAGTCCTATCAGGTGGTTATTATGATTGTAATTGTTTTGGAAATTAAAATAAAGTGAGTCTGCCAAGGTCACCCAGCTTGTCAGTGGCAGAACCGAGACTTGTATATGATGCAAGTGCAAAGCCCATACTTTTTAGGACTATAGTATGTGCCTCTCAAGTTATTTGGTGTTAAGAAACTTTAAACATATATTGATTTTCTCCACCAAGAGCTTGTGAGATACAATTTGCTTTAGGTTAGAGTATACTTAAATTACTCGCTCATAAATATACTTATTACTATAAGAAGAAAGTAGTTTGGTTGATAATATTAGAATCTTGGGTACAATTACAAACTCATATTCAAACAAAAAAACAGGATCCATGACATGTAATTATTCAAAGACAATGTAATGGAGTGGTTGAATGACCCCTAAAATGCTGATTTTGATAAACTCAGCTCACAAGGTATATGCTCACTTCTTAAAGTCAACCAGTTCCATAACATTAAGAATTATATAAACATGTTATATAATACCTTCTGCTCATATGGTGTTTCCTGCATGTGAAGAGCTATTTGAAGCCCTTGACAAAACTATCATAAGCCTCATTTTGCAGATGAGGAAACTGATGTACAGAAATGTTAGACAGCTGGCCCAAGGCTACTGTGTGCTGGAACCAGGATTCAGATATAGCCCATCTGGCGCCAGATCAGTGCTGGAAATTATAGGGCCACACTTACCTTCACAGGATATTTCACATGCTTGTTACTGATGTGTGCAGAGAGAGGAGATTAGTGTTAAAAACCTTTTTCCTAAGTTTTTTTTAACGTTTATTCATTTTTAAGAGAGAGACAGAGAGAGAGAGACAGAGACAGAGCACAAGTGGGGAAGGGGCAGAGAGAGGGAGACACAGAATCCAAAGCAGGCTCCAGGCTCTGAGCTGTCAGCACAGAGCCTAACACCAGGCTTGAACTCATGAGCCACAAGATCGTGTCCTGAGCCACAGTCAGATGCTTCACAGACTGAGCCACCTAGGTGCCCCAATATTGAAAATTTTCTAAAATACAGTCTTTTCCTTTTGTTTGTTTTCTAGGATATGTATAAATATTTCTTAAAGTTGGTAGCAAGTAAAAGTAGGCATATGTGTTTATGTGGGATATAAAGGAGAGTAAAGCTTTTACCAATGATAAACAGGATGAGATCAAGAACGAGAATATGAACTAGCATTTAAGCACAAACAAGGTGAAAATAAAGCGACAACAACCACAACAAAAAACTCGAATGTGTAAATAAGCACATGCATTTTCTGTATTCCTATAATGCACCTGTGACATTGTCTTCCACCTTGTGTTTGATACGACTAGCTTTGACTGCCTTGATGCAGTTGGCTCCTCAAATATTGTTTTGTGGATCGGCTGTATCCACATCTCTTAGGCTTTGGGAGACATGCCGGCTCTCTGGCCCCACCCACCCCTACTGATTTGGAATCTGCACTTACAAGATCCCTCATGATTCTTATGCATATTAAAGTTTGAGAAGCGATGGACTACAAAATCATGATGAACTTCACTGATTGCAAATAGTCTTTTTTACATTTTTAGAAATAATCAAAAAGAGGAAAGGTCAAAGCCAGTCATCTCTCTGTGGGGGAGGGGGAGAGGGGGAGAGTAGGAAGGATGCCTAGGTAAGGAGATATAAGCAATGTGTTTTTTTCTTGCCTATTCTTCCACCACCTTTATCTCAACCCCCAATCACCACTCACGCACAAGGTCAGTTCACAGTATGAATACACAACTATGTAGAACAATGAAGTCCATAATATTTGTATCCAGGGTGTAACATGATAAGGAAAATTAAAACTAAGAATTTAAGCCTAAAAAGCAGTATTGGTAAAAGGAAGTTTTCCTTAACCCAATTAACCTGTAGTACGGAACCTGTGGGCTAATTAACTCGGCCAAGTGTCCCAAAGGATACAAAATGGCAAAGTGAGGTCCACTGAAAGTTACTACTATGGGTGTTCTATACAGACTATCACCAAGTTCTCACAATTAGTTGACAAGGTTTTTATCCCCATTTGACAGGCTAGGAAGTTGCGGCACAGAGAAGTAAATAAAATAGCCTAGTTTCACAGTAAATTGAAACTGCCAGGTTCCAAATCTGATTCTCTGACTACTAACCAGTGCTCAGAGTGGGAGGTATAAAAGAAAGCAAGCCAACAGGTCACATAAAACTGAGTACCTCTGCCTCATCTTTCTCTTTCTGTTTTGCTTTGACTTGATGAGACTTGTTTCGAGAGTGCACTTTTGGTGAATTGTTTTCTATAGATGGGATTGTCTACTTAAATGAAAAACACAGAAGATAGGAGGCTTCTGCCATGAGGGGGTTTATAGCTTCACTGAACAGAAAAGTTAACCTCCATGTAAAAAACAAAGATGTGTTGGGCTTAGACTGAGTTAGTGGCTCTTAGTACAGAGGAAATCAGAGAGGAGATCAACAGGGTCACTGTGGTTATCTGAGAGATCTTTGACATGATTTGGACTTTGGGATAAGACCTAGAAAGTGGCTTCACTCAGGTTTAAGTGTCTGTGACTTTACATTGAGTTAATATGATTCTAGACCTTTAGTCCCATATTGTAGGGAGAAGATTAGGCTTGTTTCTTATATTTGTGCTCCAATTAAGATTACATTTGGACAGGGATTCCATGGCTAAAATAATAAAGATTAAAATGTTTACTTTCAACAAAGGTGAGCTAGTAAGATAATGGGCTGTGGTGGAGGTGTCACTTGGAGCAGGTGGAGAGGGACCAGGGTGCTGGAAGGGTGTGGAGATGGTGCCACAGGAAGTGTATTCTCTTCAAAATGTTGCCTAGGACTAGCCATGATCAGTATTCATAATGTAGACACCAATCTGTCACATATACTGAAAAGTAAAAATCACAGGCTATTCTAAGCAGAATGTTCATTCAATAAGAAAATTGTCTGGGCAGGAGCATTACAGCCCTGGTTGGATACAGACTGTGCCCAGACAACTTGACTTGCTTGGCCATTGGGGCTTTTGCAACATTGGCAGCGTCATGCTGAGCTCTGTTTGAAACATCACCAAACCCCATCCCTCAGCAGAGCCCGAAGATGATTAGCCAGTATCCTTATCTAGAGGCATCATGTTGCCTCAACTCCTGAAGAATTTGTACCTAGACGAATTCCCAATGTGGTGTGTTTAGCCTTGTCTGGGGACCATTAGAATTTGGAAACTTTAAACACCACTTAAAGGAAAAATTTTTTAAAAAGCATAAATAAGGGACCTAAGAGAACAGCTGCTGACTACCACCATTGGGGCTTCAATGCTGGGCTTTAAATGATATGAAGCAGGTTACTTCTCTATTCATGTAACACATCTTGATCCTGAACCTACTATGTGCAAATCATGGAATCAGATCTATCTGCTAGGGCTGTTGGTGAAGACTAAACTAGATAATACTTGTAAACGGTTTAGCCCAGTGTCTGAAGCGTAGCAGTTGTTCAATAAATGGTAGCTATTGTGTTAACAGAAATAATCAAAGGTACATTTCCACATCTTTGTTAGAGAGCACATTCCAATTTTCAATAGGAATAACTGTAGAATACCTGTATGCAGAGCTGGACTTGCACAATTCGAATCTCTAAAAGTACAGGTCCAGTCTTCTTTCGGAGACCTGCAACAGTCAATTTAATTTTTCCAGTGCACTGGAACTTTGCTGATTTAAATATTGGGCCAATAATAATAATATTATTATATTTTTATGTAGCTTTAAAAAACATTTTTCACATTCATTAACTCTAAATGAATTATTGCCAGGAGGCTTGGAAACCAACTTGTTTTATAGAGATTTTGGTAGGTTCAATTCATTTTAAAGGAATTTGGCCTGGATCAGCAACTGAGGTAAAACAATTAAAATATCCAATTTGGGGGAATTCTTGGTAGCTTTCCAACATGCCGTTAGTTTTCATAATCAAGCTGTTATATGATTTTTTTCATTATACATGAGCAAATAGACCACTACACTCAATTTGAAGCAATTATTATCTGTGGCACAATATAATCAAAAGGCTACTGCTATTTGTTGAAGGATTCTTTGTTTGCCAAGATTATTAATAAAGTTATGCCAGAAGCACATAGAGCGCTTGTTGGCACTCGGCAGCTGGCTCCGGCAGTGGGAAAATAAATCAGAATTCTTGATGCTTGTATTTTTCACTATTTCTGCCAGTGTGTGTATTGGAGAACATTTCACATTAAATAGAACTAATTGCCTTAATTGGCTTATGCCTATCAAGCCTACTGTACTGTGGGTGTGTGTAGTCAGAACATAGCTGGGGGAACTTTGATTCTCATAGATTTAGTGGTTCAGGTGTAATACACGTTGAAAAACATGCAAAGCCCCTTGTTATGTTGTGGAATTGTATGGTCAGGAGTGGGTAAGAAGCCTCCTCTTATCAGCCTGAGATGTGACTCTTCACATAACCAGCAAAGGTAAATAATTCCCTTTAGAGGGCACAAGAAGGAATATTGATCTGTCTTATTTTTTTTTTAATGTTTTATTTATTTCTAGGAGAGAGAGAGAGAGACAGCATGAGCAGGGGAGGGTCAGAGAGAGAGGGAGACTCAGACTCTGAAACAGGCTCCAGGCTCTGAGCTGGCAGTCAGCACAGAGCCCAACGCGGGGCTCGAACCCACGAACCGCGAGATCATGACCTAAGCGAAAGTCGGACGCTTACCCGACTAAGCCACCCAGGTGCCCCGGAATATTGATCTGTCTCGAAGGCCTCCCAAACCAATCCATGAGCAAGCAATCCATTGTAAAATGTAAATGCATTTGCCTACGTTACAGCTGCATTTTCAATGGGCAGAACCCAGCTTTGCTTTCAGGAGGCTAATAACAAATATAATAACACTTACAAAAATGAAACTGCCTTCTATTTTATCATGACCCCAACACATAAATCTTGATCCTTTCTTCATTGCTACTGAATCTTTTAGTTTTGTTTTGGGTGTCATTTCAAAGGACAACCTGGTAGCTGGGTCATTCAACAGAGTCTAGAGGGTGCTCACACTGCCTTTCTCCATTGGCTCCCCTTCAGCTTGTAGACACCAGAAGTTCCAGAAGAAAAAGGCCCATCCTTTGTTAAAATGCAAATGTCCAGCCCCTACACACACACACACACACACACACACACACACACACACACACGGAGCCCCTGTAAACTTCCAGACAGTTATATTCTGATATACTTGAGTTTAAAATGGTAATAAGGAACATGAAGAAAATTTAGGCAGTTGTAAATAAGGAAGAAAGGTCAAGATGGGGAGGAGTCATTGTTCCCCCAAAACATCGTGCTCCATTGTTCTCAAGTAGTGATGGTTTCCTGCTTTAACTAATTAGTCTAATGAAAAACAAACACACAAAAAACAACTGCTTATGCTAATGCAATTCAGGAGTAATATTATTCTTTGTGGCATTAAAATGGTGTGTAATTCGGGAAGAGGAAAATGAAGTACTAGAATAATAGCATTTGCCATTTATAGCTAGAAATAACATGGAAATTTCCACTTAGGAAGAAGCAGAATTATCTTTGAATAAATGGGGGAAACTCACCTCCTTAGGCACATTTAGTAGGTGGCCAAAATTTTGTGTCTGAAGTCACCACCAGGGTATGTCAAGTGCGGGATATATACACTTGCTGGAGTAATCAATTCCACATCAGGGTGCTAAAGGTCTGGGCTGGTTCTCATGAGATGGGGCAGTGGGTCTCAGCCTTAGTCCTGCCCATGCATGAACTTTCACTGGTCTCTCTAGGGAGGGCTCAAGTCTCTTGTTTTCCTTCTGCCCCTGGGAGAAGGCTCTGGCTCACAAGACCACATAGGTAGCGATCACTTTTATTTTGCACTTTTACAAACGTGGGAAAAGGGAATACAAAATGAAACCAGAACACCCCTATAATTGATGGAGCAGTTTGATTTGTTTCTCCTCTTTTTTGATGTTCTTATTAAATCTGAAGTTTATAATCACTTCCCACTCATGCTTGTGAGCAGTTAAGAGCATCTGCCATCACAGGGAAGAAAAACATGTAAGTGAGTAATGGAATCAATGACAGAGAGGGACTTGTTTGTGTATTTTAAGCTGTAGATTAGGAACATGTTCTTGATCATTAAAAGTAGTGGTTATTTTCATGTTCAAGAAAAGTTTTCAGATGCTAAAAATAAAGCATAGGTAGAGATGCTTCCTTTCTATCCAGATGAAAGGATTCCTCACTACATTTTGCAACATCAATCAGTTTGAAAAATAATACAGCATGACTGCTTTCTGAATAAAACTATTTTTGAGGTACTTGCATTGCATTTCTACCTCTTTGGATGTTCTAGTGGGTGAAATATACTTGTAAAATGTAAATGCATTCATTTTTTCATTCATTCAACAAAATCTGTTAAGCAGTCACTATCTGCCAGGCATTAGACTGAACCCCCAAGATTTAAAGATGATTAAAGTCATGGCCTCTATATCAGGGTAGCTCATGGTTTACTGGCATCCTATGTAAGTTAGGATGCTTTTGATTACAGGTAATATTTTTAATTTACTAAAGTGTCAGGAAGGGCGTTGAGGTAGGGTGATCCAGTGGCCCAGCAAAGTCTTCCAGAACTCAAGCTCTGTCTCTCTGTTTTGCACAACCCATGATAAACTCACTTCAACTCTTACCGCTTCCAGTAATGTTCATGGATGCCTGCTGGTAGCATCTACATTCACATGCAGTGCAAAAAAGAAATAGACTCCTTTGTCTCTTAAGAATAATGAAATTCATTGCTAAAAAGGGTGAGCAATCTTTTATGTATCTCATTGGCTCAAACTGGTTCAGACCTACAATATCCCTAAACATAACCCTGGTAAGGGCTTTGGTATTTGTCCACCTCTAAAGCAGGGGTCAGTTAGATTTCCTGAGGCATATTAGCCCTCTGGGGAAGGGTACTATTAGACAGGAGGAAAGAAGTAGGTACTGGCCTATATCTTTTGCCACGTTACCTTTTGTAACACTAAAAGCTATTTTAGTAATAATGTAGGATTTGACTGGCTGATGATGTGATTTCTAAAGTTTATTGTTTCTCCTAGACGAGAGGTTCTCAAATTTGAAAACTCAGAGGGCTTATTAACACACAGTTTGCGGGGGCCCACCCCAGAGTTTCTGATTCAAAAAGTCTGAGGTGTGGTCTGAGCATTTGCATTTCTAACAATGCAGGTGGTATTGGTATGCTGACAACTATGTGGAGGAGATACATCTAATAGCCATTCAACGCCTTTGATGTGCTAAGCTCGCCTCTCAGGAGTTGGCGAAATTTACTTCAGAGTTTGAACACATTTTCTCTTCATGAGG
Source organism: Crocuta crocuta (assembly GCF_008692635.1). Classification (NCBI taxonomy): domain Eukaryota; kingdom Metazoa; phylum Chordata; class Mammalia; order Carnivora; family Hyaenidae; genus Crocuta; species Crocuta crocuta. The sequence continues at coordinate 5,287,754 of NW_027530545.1, read as the reverse complement.
CAGACAGTTTTTCATGGACTCTATTGTTCATTTGCCTGGTTAGCCTTGAAGGCATCCTTTCCTCCACTGGACATGGCTTTGTCTATTACATAAAGAGCCTCAAGAATCTTTTGAAAGCTATTGTTGCTGTTCCTAATAAAATAGTCTCCAAAATTATTTTTAAAAGCCAGTTGTGAACATGTAAAAGGTAAACTTGTTTTACAACTAAGCTCTAAGAAAGTTCCAATTCATATTTATGCAATTCTGAAGACATCTAGTATTTTATAAATTGAGCTCTCCTATACTGATACTGACAAGAGAAAACATACTACTGAAAGTACTGAAAAACTAAATTGCTTGGGAAGTAAAAAGATCATAATGTATTGACTCTCTACACATTGTACACAGATGGTATTTTGNAAGTACTGAAAAACTAAATTGCTTGGGAAGTAAAAAGATCATAATGTATTGACTACACATTGTACACAGATGGTATTTTGACATTGAACAGAATAATTTAAAACCACCTCTTCAATATGCAATGTTTATAATAGACCTTTGTTGAACTTACATAGATACATTGGTGATTCTTGTCACTGAAAAGTTACTACGTTTTCCAAAACACTTTGACTTGGTATTTAAACCGTTTAAGGATGTAATTCTGAGGAGCCCAGATAAATATGAGTTTTCAGAAAAAAATACACCTGCAATGGGTGATGTACTGTGCTGAAGACTATATTTATGAAATTACATTTAATGAATTTAAAAATTAAAAAATGACAAATTAGGGGCACCTGGGTGGTTCAGTTGGTTAAGTGTCCTACTTCAGCTCAGGCCATGATATTATGGTCCATGAGTTCAAGCCCCGCATCAGGCTCTGTGTTGATAGCTCAGAGCCTGGAACCTGCTTCAGATTCTGTGTCTCCCTTGCTCTATGCCCCTCGCCCACTCACACTGTCGTTTTCTGTCTCTCAAAAATGAATAAAAGTTAAAAAAAAATTTTAAAGGGCAAATCAACAATAAATAAGAGCTCTCCTCATCTGCTTTTATGAATTTGAGTCTCTTTCTCTGTGACTTAAGAAAGGGCATGACTCAAAGCAAAGATGTCTTAAAATGGCTTCCTCAGTTTAAAACCCTTCTATAGTTTCTGATTTCTCACTGCATTAAGACTGAGTTCCTTAATGGGACCATGGGCCCATTTTTGCCTTCTTGATAGAGCCTCACCTGAGACCCTCTGGCCAGAGCAACTGCATGGGGCCACACTGACCTTCCTTTAGGGTCTGGGCAGAGCCATGCTCCTCCCACCAAAGGTTCTCTGCCTGCACATCCCTCTGCTGGAAACACTGCTTCACACCCCCCACCCCTTGCTTGATAATCCTCCTCACTCTCCGAGTCTCTGCTCAAATCTCACTTTCTCAAGAAAGACCTGCTGGGCCATTAAGATTTCTGAATTGAATGTTTAAGAGCCTATCGTAGGACAGGCATGTGCAATATGATATTAATCCTTCTGTCAACTGATCAGCCGGTTAGGAGTAGCTGCTCTTTCACATACGAGGAGTGCAATTTGTTCAATATCAGACGAGGACAGTGCTGAATGTGGGAACTTGTGTACTTCTAGTAAACAAAGGAGAATGCTTTATATTTCTGCAGAGCAAACAGGATTACCACACATTGTCTACCTTGATTATATATGGTTTAGAATTATCTAGAAGAAGGTATGTTTTATTTCCCCACACATAAATGCTGACAGGAAAAGACATTAGTTCTTGTCTTCCTTTCTTTCTCAACACTAGACTCTAAACTGAACTTAATAAAATAAAATATATATGAAAACGTGTTAATATAAAAAGCACAGAAAAAAATGTGGAATACTATGAATAAATGCTTGATGGAAGATTTAAAGATGATGCTTAAAGACCACCTTGCAATTTTTCTAAGCTGTGTGTATAGCAGAAAATGTGAATTTTGACAGTAAGAGATGGCCTTGATTTATTAAGAAAAATGAATGATTTTTTTAAAAAGACAAAAGAACAATTTTAAATTCATTATCTAAATTACATTCCATGAAAATGCCTCCAAATTTAATTTAGAATTATAAAAAAAAAAAAAAACTTCTACAACATTCAGGAGAAGCTTGCATTTAAGACCTCTTCCTTCCTTCAAATGAAGTCATGGCATTCAGTCACACTATTTTTATTGCATTGTAAGTATGTCCCAGCTGCAATTCAGTGCTACTTTGTCAAATAGAGTTTTCTACCCAGAAGAGATGTAGAAGCTAAACATTGTGGCTTAGACTTAAAGAAATCCTGAATCATATATATATATTCTTAGGATTTCAAGTTATTCCTAAGTTTTATTTGCACAGTGCAATCCTGTACAAATAGAAGGTCTTCATCTTCTTCTTTTTAATTTTGTGTTAATGTTTACTTATTTTTGAGAGAGAGAAAACACACAAGCAGGGGAGGACCAGAGAAAGGGGGAGAAGATCCAAAGTGGGCTCTGCACTGACAGCAGTGAGCCTGATGTGGGGCTCAACCTCGTGAACTATGAGATTGTGACCAGAGCCAAGTTGGATGCTCAACCGACTGAGTCATCCAAGTGCCCCTAAGATCTTCATCTTCTAATGAATAACCACTAAGATATGGTTTAAAAAAAACATTACACAAAACTAAAAAAGAAAAAAACAACTTAGGATAGAATTGCACCATAATTCTTTAAAAATTTTTGGGACATAGTAAACACTCAGCAAGGCTAGAATTTAAAAGATGTTTATAAACTAAGATGAATCAAAAACTGATGATTTTATGGAAGATTGCCTATGAACTCTGATGTATATTATATTATACATTACTTACACTTTTTTCTAGAATCAAAGCAAGTGAGACTTGAATTACAAATCCTTATGAAATTTGCAGGATTTTCTTTTTAAGACAGCCTTGTTTTTTGTTATTATTTTTTTTTTAGCCTGGTGTATTGCTACTGCCCAACATATGATATTCTAGGAAACATTTGATTTTAAAGGCTTTCATTACAGTTAATGAAGATAAGTCCATATGGTGAAATATTATAATGAATTTTCTAGTGGAAATTAATCAGATGTGTGAATGTGTGAATGCTAACATTTATTTACATCCCAGGCTAAATGTTCAAAGGAGTGTATGTTAAGCACACAATTAGAAGCAACGATGCATTAAATTGGCCTCACCAAGATATGGTATTAATTTTAACAGAGCAATGGAACTCCTTGGAAAATCCAAGATAAGATTTTTTCTGCCCAATTGCTTGCTTTTGAGACTCCTTGTCTGCCTAAGCAACTTCTTTACATAAAAATTGATAGGAAATTGAGGATGGAGAAGGAAAGTACATTTTCCGCCTCCTATCATAAGGCAGTCTCATGTTCTCATTAACCTATGGACTTTCTCCCAACTTCTTTTGATTTGCACTGTGCAAACAGTATCTAACAACTCCTTTTGCAAACAGTCAGTGACCTCTTAACCAGAAAGGGAATTCCTCACAGCTGGAAACCTATAGTTACTATGTCCTTTTTAAAGGTGTTACTTTACTTAAAGTATAAAGAAACAACAACAGTCTTTTGCCAGGGTTCTCTTATTCCAGGACAAGCTCTTAGAAGGGAAGAACCATAGAGCCACGGAATCAGCTGGAAGAATTTCCTTCCCAGGTCAAGCATCATTCTGATTAATATTCTGGGATTACTTTTAGTTTGTGCTCAGGATTTATTGGGCTACTTTTAGTCATATTGTTCTAATGTTCCCTTAAAACACTATATAAACTAATAATGATGAAGTCTAACCAGGTATGAGCACTGGGAGAGTGAATTGTATGGATTGCCTACTTTAGTTCTCTTACACATGCTATGCACGCATATATTCTATTTATATCTCTATTTAATAGAAGTGAAAAGTGGGGTTTGGAAGTGGAATAAGTTAATCTCAACAGCTGGCAAAGGGTTGAAGTGATGTTTGAACCCATGTCTATCTACCCAGTATGTCAATCAGCCGGTACTAAATGTTTTGAGGCAATTTTCATTATAATCTTTAAAAACCACCAACTGATTATGACCTATTTTGTGATTTTGCCTAACAAACCAAAACAAATTTCACATACACTCAGTACAAAAAACAAGAAAGCTTGAATAATAAAAATATTATTTGTTGTGCTGTACAGAGGAAATACATGATCAGATGAGTATTTCATAGCATTGTAAGTTTGCAAACTCTCTCTGAAGCATTCTGTATAAAGTTACTTCTCATGTAATGAGACCTCATGAAACCCAAATGCCCCTATTTCCCTAATAGTCTTGATCACTGGGAAAGGAGAAGAAAAGAGCCATTGGTGCACACAATAACAGGACTGAATTAGTATGCATTAGTCTAAAAGACACTAGCAAGTCAAGTAACATATTTTTGTAAATAAAAGATGGTTTCAGGCAGCTCAGAATTCTAGATAAATGCCATTTTGGCTTATGAAGAAATTCGTGCAAGAAAAAGTAGCGCATTTCATGATTTCTGAAAATGCGAACTTGATCTGCCCTTGTAGCCTATGCCCACCTGGACTTTGGTTCTTGCAAAGGCACTGGAAATTTCACGACGATGAGCAAATCTTCGCTGCCACTGAGTATGCAACTTTAATGTAAATGTATAGGACTTACAATCTCATCACTACCCCTTCTCTCCTTATAAATTCTAGACCTGTCATCTATGGGACTGATGAATGTGATCAGTATTAGCTGCTCTCTCCAAACGATTTGTTGTCTAGGAAAAGGACAAAGAAGGATGTAGGAAACATGTAGACTTTTATTCAGAAAGTCTATTCTGAGTAGAAAGGAAAAGTAAGTTTTTATTTTTTATTTAGACTCTGGCAAGAACTTAAGGTTTGAGGTCACAAGTTTCCTTGTTTACACATGTAATTGCATGTCAAAACCATTACAAACAGACTTATGTTTTCAATCTCATGCAGACTAATTTTATATCAACAGATATAAAATTTAAAGTGAAAGAGGAATTACCAAATAATTCCGGGGTCTAACTTTATTTGTTCAGTAAATATTGTGCAGATCCCACAGCTCAGAATTGTCATGGAATTGGAGATGGGGAAATAAGTAAAATCTTCTCTTGCTTCATTTTTCACAAGAGATTAAAATTATAACATATTTTCAGATCCATTTCTTGAATGAAACATACTATTATAAACTTATAAATACAAAGGAGTAGTTAGTCACCTCTGAAACCAAATTAGAAAACTTTAGAATGAGGGGGACCTCATAGGTCATCAAGTCCATCCTTTGCCTCTAAACATACTTACAAGAACATATGTTATTGTCATGAGTCATCTTGAAAATTCTTGCTTTCCTTTTGTCTCCCAAACTTGAAATGAGTCTGTTTTCACTCTCATCTGCCTCTAGTTGACTTGGTAAAGAGGTGACTGTAATATGCCCTACCTGGAAAACATTTGAAAAGAAGTTAAAGAAAAGCTATCAGAGATAATTCAGGCAAATTGGAATTCCATAATAATTGTGGGTGGTGCAGAAAGTTCAGGTTTGGGTATCAGATTTAAGATTGATCGCTTGCTTCTTAACTCATGTGATCAGAGTTTTTCAAACTTTATAGCTAGAGAGCTGAATAAAACCCATCTCTGGATTTCACCTCCAGAATCTGATTTAGTAGGTCTGAGTGGGGCATGAGAATTTGCAGTTGTACCAAGTGTCTAGGTAATGCCAAGGATGTTGACGTGTGGGTGGCACTTTCAGAACTTCTGCCCCTGATCACCAGGTAACTTGTTTCAAGTTGCTGAGCTTCGATGTGTTTATCTCTAAAAGGGAATATCATTGTCTTTATAGTCCTACCATGAAGATAGATACACTTAGCACAATTCCTGGCATAGAGTGTATGCTCAAAAGAAGTTTATTCTGTGTCCTGCATCAGTTTGCAACCCTGAAATATTTAAGACCACCCACATAATCCATATACAACAACAATGCAGGTGGAGATAAATATGAAGGTTTTATGTTTGTTTGCTTTTTGTTTGATTATTATGTTTTGATTATTCCCAAGGTCTCCATTCTTCTAAAAAATAATCTTGATTATTCCCTTTATTATGTTATTTTTTAAAATTTTTTAATGTTTATTTATCCTTGAGAGAGTGAGAGAGACAGAGAATGAGCAGGGAAGGAGGAGAGCGAGAGAGGGACACAGAATCTGAAACAGGCTCTAGGCTCTGAGCTGCCAGCACAGAGCCCGACGTGGGGCTCTAATTTATTATGTTATTTTAATCCCTCACCATAAAAATAAAAATTCATGATATGAAACTCATGCAAAAAACCCCCAAAATCTCTAATATAAGATCCAGATAACCACTATTTACAACTAGAATAGAATTTTTTTAAATATTTTTATTTATTTCTAGGAGAAAGAGAGAGAGACAGCGTGAGCAGGGGAGGGTCGGAGAGAGAGGGAGGCACAGAATCTGAAACAGGCTCCAGGCTCCGAGCTGGCAGTCAGCACAGAGCCCGACGCGGGGCTCGAACCCACGAACCGCGAGATCATGACCTAAGCAAAAGTCAGACGCTCAACCGACTAAGCCACCCAGGAGCCCCTAGAATAGAATTTTTTGACTTGATAGTATTTTAGAAACTATTCAGTCAACCTGTTCATTTTCGAGATGGAGAAACTTCTCCAAAGTCACAAATTATTTAGTGACTAGATCCCAAGTCATTCAGGTCAAACCAGCCTAGTGCTGTGCCACCACCTCCAGAAAACAACTTCACATATATTTTTAATATTATTTAATTATTAGTATTTAACAATATTTTAATTAAATTATAAGTTGGCAGGAAGGAGAGGTGGCCTTAGCTTGACATGCCGAAGTCTAAAATGAGTGTATTTGGCTTCCATACCGTCCTCCCCAGGGGCAGGCATGGCAGGAACAAGTTAGTGGTTCTCATCACTAGAGGTGTTGGATTACTCCTCTGTGGTAGACGTGGAAGACAAACCCGAGAGAGTATTTGAGGACCAGGATGGGCGGCTGCATGCCCTCCCACTAGGGCAGGGAGGGTGGGTCAGCCTTGGGGTAAGGCTCTTTCTTTGGACCACACCTTCTCTAGGGTCCTGTCTGGCCTCTTATTGCAAAGCAATGATCCAGCCTTCCCTCCAGACTGCAGGAAAGAGTTGTGGTACCTTCTGCCTGTGATGCTCAGGCCCCAGTAGTGAGTCAGCAGGTGAGGATCACAGAGTCGTGTCGAGTGGCTCCAATCCACAACCTGTTCATAGCCACTGCGAAAAGAATAACACTCTACCATCTTTTCATTACTATCATTAGGAAAATTGTATCTATTTCTTGGGAGGAAAGTGTCCTAGAAACAGTGCTGTGCTACACTGTGTCTCTTCAACCAGTTCTGTGTGAAGCTGTCTTTGAAATGAAGTTTTCTCTAAGGGTTAGAGTTTTTCAGGAATTCCCAGCAACACCCCTATGCCAGATTTCCTTTTTTCCCCTTTGTTTTGTTGTTTGTTTGTTTTTTGTTTTTAGACTTTCCTTTCTTGTAGTACACTCTCTTTGTGGTGGAGTTATTTGTCTCTCCTCTTGTACCACTGGCATCATGGTTGTTATGGCATAGAAAGGAAATGAGAGAGAGGAATCTTAGACATTGGAAGGTAGGAAAGATCCTCCAAAGTTTCTACTTCCCCCTTTTGCTGGGGTCTTGTTTAAACTCTTTGAACTATTACTAAAACCATCCAAGAATAGAGCAAGGTCCCATCTGGAAATGTTGACCCCTACTGCCATCAAGGGAAAAGGTAAAGGAACTATTATGGACTGAATATTTGTGTATCCCCAAAATCCACTTTTTGAAATCTTAACTCTCAAAGGGATGGTCTTTGGAGAGGAGGCTTTGGAAGATAATTAGTTAGATAAGGCCTTGAGGGTGAGGCCCTCATGATAGGACAAATGTAATGCCCTTACGAAAAGGAGACATGGGATCTCCCTCTCCTCTCCCTACCATACAAGGATACAACAGTTAGAAGGCCCTCAGTAAACAAAGAAGAGGGCTGCCACCCAACACTGAATCTGCCGGCATCAGGGTCTTGAATTTCTACCCCTCCAGAACCATAAGAGATCAGTGTTGGTCGTTTATGCCATCCAGACTTTGGTAATCATTGTAGCAGCCCAAGCTGACTGAGACAGGAAGTCAAGTTGAGAAACTTCAAGAAAACAAGTGTAAGAACCAACTTTTATTTCCATTAATGACAGGTGAAATATAGGATGTGAATTGACTTAGAACACAGGATGAAAAAGTCCAGTTCACTCTACAGGAAAGCTTTAAAGAAGCAAGGAAATTATTATCATAAAATTCATGACAGAGGGACTCTTGAGAGGAAGAAGGGGCTCATGGAAGGGATACACACAAGACACGCAGGCCTCTTAGGTGCCACCACCCTCTATATCTTGTCCTGGGTGGGATTGCATGAGTATTTGTCTTTCAACTACTGGAGAATGATACGTGTGTTTTTATGAACATTTTTTGCCTGTATGTTTTATTTCGTAATATTTTTTAGAGCCTTGTAAGAGATTTAATGGTTATTTGATATTTGGAATTTCTATCTGAAATCTTAAAGAATTTGACTGGATTATATTAATAATAATAAAGACAGGGGCACCTGGGTGGCTCAGTCAGTTAAGCATCCAACTTCAGCTCAAGCCATGATCATACTGTCCGTGGGATCGAGCCCCTCATTGGGCTCTATGCTGACCCATCAGTCTGGAGCCTGCTTCAGATTCTGTGTCTCCCTCTCTCTCTGCCCCTCCCCCACTCATGCTCTATCTCTCTCAAAAATAAAACATTAAAAAACTTTTAATAATAATAAAGGCAGAAATAACATGTCTTTTATTAGCACATTACTGCAATTTTTATGACCTTTATTCTCTCACTTTACCTTTCCTAACGGTCTGAATTCCTTGGGTGCTCTACGTAATATCTTGCAGTGATCATTTATTAGATTTTAGTCATTTATTATGTGCCTAGGTTTTCAGAAGAAACTATAAAAAGCAAAGAAAAAATGTGTAACTATTTTATTTTGAAAATGAAATATTGAAAAGCACCTGTTGTATAACTCAGGTTTATATCAACCCAAAAGGATGAAGAAAGAAAAAACAGAAGAAAGAGATGGAAGAAGAAGGTTAAGAAAAGATGAAGGGAATAAAACTATGTACGGAGTGCTCAATACATGCTAGATGCTTTCATTCAGAGTATTAGATTTATTTCCCAGAGACCGTGGGAGCCGTTCTCTTTTCACAAGAGGGGGAGGAGACTCCAGGAGACTTTCTTGTAGCCCTTCAATTTGATTGTTCCCGGATTACATCTCTAATGTTACCATTTATTAGTAGGGAGAAAAAAATAATGGCATCCAGGTCTGGTGATACTGACAACTTTCCAAGTAAAATGGCCTTAGGTATCACTTGCCTCAAATAATTCCAGTGAATTGGAAAAACTGTAGTTGCTTCCCCATCAGTTCATTAGAGACAGGGACTGGGGACTCCACAGAGTTTCCACTTGCACTTTTCAGAGCAATCGGGCTGGCATCAATAGAAATATAAGTGAATGGATCTTGTCTTGAAAATCTGATCTGTCACCTGGCTCCAGAGAGAAGACAAAGTCATACCTTATTGGGGGATGGTAAAATAGACTTCTGAAATTACAAGAAATTGTATGATGTGTCATTAAATGCAATTTCTTTTTAAGAATTCTCTCATTGGTAATTATTCTTATTATGTAGGTGGACAGTCTCTTAATATAGATAAAGACCTTTGCAGCTGCTCTCATCATAGGCCTCATGTTTAATATGCACTTTGTAATTAGCGTGGATGTAAAGCCCCACATTTGCAGTCAGCTTCCCTTTCTGTCAGATCGGTTTTTAATCTGGGCTGTGTTCAGCTGTGAAGGACTGATAAGCATTTCTGAAATCTCTGTACACGACAAACAGCACTTTAATCTCGTCTTTCAATTTCCAGTGCACTCATTACACAAATTCAGCTCAAAGAACCTTGATGCATGAAAATTAGCCTTCCTGGATGTGGTACAATTTCTTTTAACCTTTAGAAAAAATACTCTGAACCTCCAGGCCATTCGTCCCAGAAAAATGTAGGCAGTGGCTTACTTGCAAAATGGAGGAAATTTATCTCGAAGGCCAGGGAGACTAAAATTGAGCTCAATGTTAGCTATTTGTTTTAATTGAAGATGAGGGAAATGATTTCTTCAATTTTAACCTAATTTTTAGAAAATAAACATCATTACATAGAGATCAATTATATTTCTATGTAGTACTTTCATATATAGAACCCTCCACTAGCCCAGCTGTCTGACAGAGCTTGCTCATTTAAACCTCAAACCAATTAGCACCAATTTTCAATCAGTTATGTAAGTATTAACCTGTTCCTCTCTGTTTGTAATCTGTCTGTGAGCTGGCTTGAAGGAGATGAAATTCTTAAAGTGTCAAATTGCTTTCCCTAATACGCGCTTAGGTCTTTATTTGCATTACACCCTAGGCTCTGATTTCAAGCTTTCAAAGATAAAAATGTGTGAAATAGCTGCTGTTCCTTCTTAGTCTCTAGAGATGGGTCACAGGCTGAGGTGCATACTACTTGATGAAAGATCCATTGGTATGAAGACTGAGCCCATCTTATAGGGATGCAAGAATGAATTATATCTGTCATTTGGCCTCACATAATAGTCCTCAAACACAAATCAAGGCAAGCTGAGGAAAAAAGATTTCCAATGTATTTAACCTTATTTGGATTATCCAAAGTGAATCAAGCTTCTGAAATTCTCCAGTAAGGAAAAGACAGGTTATTGTATGCACATAAATTACTTACAAAGAAAAAAAAGTTTATTTATTTTGACGGTGGGGAGGGACAGAGAGACAGGGAGAGAATCCCAAGCAGACTCTGAGTTGTCAGCACAGAGCCCAATGTGGGCCTCAAACTCACGAACTGAGTTGACCTGAACCAAAATAAGAATCAGACACTGAGCCAACTGAGCCATTCGGGTACCTCCACACATAAATTGCTTTAACGAAAGCTACAAACATTTTTGGTGAGAAAATCTTCTGGAATGACTTGAGGACTTTTCTCTAAGTTTACAGAAGAGGGTTTTCACCCCCCAGCCTCCCAAACACAAAAGCCCTGCGTTGAGCTAGTTCTCTCAGCTCTGCTCTAGAGTTTCACTGTTCCACACTTCAGCCGTCCCCTCATCAGCTATCCACAGGCCGCCTGAGAAAGATGGGTGGGCTTTGGGAAAGTAACTTTGTTTTGTATTTAGTCAAAGGATTAAGCAAATCAAACACAAGGTGTCTCATGAAAACAAAAGAATAATATTTACGAAGATTGTTTTCCAGAGCGTTCTGTGATAAAAGCTCACGGTGGATATACTCAGGGGTTTTGCTAAATGCATAATGAAGAAGAGAGTTTATTTAAGAGGAAGAAATATCAGTTCTCCTGAATACAACACAGAGATTTAAGAATGAAAAATGGATGGGGTACCTGGGTGGCTCAGTTGGTTAGGCGTCGGCTTCTTGATTTCAGCTTAGGTCATGATCTCGTTGTCCTGGGATCCAGCCCCAAGTCGGGCTCTGCGCTGGGCATGGAGCCTGCTTAGTATTCTCTCTCCGTCTCCCAATGCCCCTCTCCACACACACATGTGATTTCTCTCTCTGTCTTCGTCTCTCTCTCTCTCAAGAAAAAAAAAAAAGGAATGATAAATGGATGAGGTGTGCATATTTCCTTTAGTTCCAGAGGTACAAAGTTTGGAACATCACTATTCCTTGTGCACAGATAAGCTCAGGATTCTGACTTTGCTGACATAGGATTCTGAGCCTGGGACAAGAGGGAAGGGCAGAAGGGAAGTTCAGAGAAGACTGGTGACTGGTTTGATAAGACCACTATAATTTTCTGTTTTCAAATCTTGTTGGGCTTTGTTCTTTTAGGGAACTGTCTTGAGGACTCTACCCAAAGGCAGGTTGCAGAGACAGGCTTCCAGAGGGGTTGCTAAGTGAGCAATTGTATTTAAATTACAATATCTGTCACAATCGTCTAGCCGCGTATGCAGATCTCTAAGCAGGGAGTGGGAGAGGATTTCATTTCTATAATGTCACTGGAGGCAAACAATAGAATTTTTCACATGGTAGAATTTACTTTTTGCAATTGTAAAATTCTCTTTAGAAATTAGAATGCTGGAAGCAACTGTAAAACAAAAGGCCTGAGCTGCCGCCTAGAACATAGCACAGCTCTCAGGGCTCTGCCCCTTAAAACCAGAAATGAGCATAAATTCCTGGGCATCCAGCTCTCCTCACCAAATAACTTCCAATGATTTATGTCTATTGTGTGGACACGCTGGGATGCTTGTATTCACCCCACAGACCAGCCTGGGGCCGATCTGCTCAAGGCTGCCATATTGACCCATGTGGTCTACTCAGGAGGATTCCAAAATGACCCAGAGCTCAGTCAATGGGTGTGTGATCCATGGGTCTTGCTCTCAGGTGCTGGGTGCCAATCCCATATGGTTAAGAAGTCACTGATTGGAGTATCACCTGCTTCACTTTTACGTTTATTTATTTATTCAAGACACATGACCAAGTTTCTTTAGGTGTTAAGAAGGGCTTTTGTTTTTCTTTAATGTTTATTTATTTTTGAGAGAGAGAGAGAGAGAGAGAGAATGAGCAGAGGAGGGGCAGAGAGAGGTGGAAACACAGAATCTGAAGCGGGTTCCAGTCTCAGAGCTGTCAGCAGAAAGCCCAGTGTAGGGCTTGAACTCATGAACTGCGAAATCATGACCTGAGCCAAAGTCAGATGCTCAACCAACTAAGCCACCCAGGCGCCCCAGGAAATGCTCTTAAGAGAGTGGGACATAGGCTGAGGAGAGATTGGGGGCATATTTTTCACCCTGTTCCTTCCCAAGGAGAAGATCCACTCAATGCTCAAATAGTCAAAAAGCCTTGGGTGTTAGTGTCTCTGGGAAGACTACACCTCTCTGTCCTAGAACACCTTCTTGTTTAATAGACTTCAGAGCATTGACTCTTGATTGTTTGTGTTCTGTTTACTTCTTATATCTTAACTGGTTTTTTGATCTGCAAGGAAGGAGGTAATAAATATTTTCTAAGGAATCTAGAGGAGCCCTCTCACCCCTGCTAGATCACTTTTATTTATTTTTTTAATGTTTATTTATTTTTTGATAGAGCGAGAAAGAGAGAGCAAGGAGGGGAGGGGCAGAGAGAGAGAGCCTGACAGAGGATCCGAAGCAGGCTCTGCACTGACAAGCAGTGAGCTCCATGCAGGGCTCAAACTCAGGAACTCTGAGATCATGACCTGACCTGAAGTCTGACACTTGACCGACTGAGCCACCTGGGTGTCTCTAAATGACTTTAATTTATTAATTCAACAATGATGAACTGAACTCTGAACAAAGAAACCAAAATGCCAGTCACTCAAGGACCTAAAAATTTAGAGGGAGAAATAGAAAAATAAATATTTAATTGTGGTACAATCAAGCTGTGTATAAAATAACACAGCATTTTTCAGAGTGGGTCCCACAGTCCTTCAGACCTATTCTCTGAGGTCTAGGAATCTCAGCATGGGAGAGAGCACATAATACTTGCATCTCTGTTTTGCCTCTCCCTTGTCATGTCATCACGAACAAGATGTTTTAGTTCCTGAGCCTTAGTGTCCCTTCTGTAAAATGGGGGTGTTAGCTGCCAATTTTGTTGTGGAAATTAAATGGAAAAAGACGTGCAGTTAATAGATTACTGTCCTATTGACCAAGGGGTCTTATGTGCCTGATTTCAGTTGTACATCATTAGAATCACTCCTCACTATAGCACAAAAACAGCACAATATAGAAAGGCAAGCACAATGATGACTTATTTATGACTAAGGGGAAGTAGAGAGCTAGCTACTGCATACCATTGGAAGAATACACCTACCATTAATTTATTCACGTCTTTCCTTAGGAATGCCAAATTTCTACTTAGGAATTCCTTCCATGTTAATCCAAATTAAACACATCCCATTCCAAACTTAAAAACATAGTCTAGCTCAAAATCATTTCCCAGACGCTTTAAGGAATGCCCCAATGCTCTGTTTTTAACAGAAGGCTCACTATATATTTTTTATTAACCATTCAACTGAGACTATTTTTCTATTACTAAATTTATGATAAAGACATACAGTGGTTTGTTTTCAGATACTTGCATCAGCTTTTGAAGCAAAGATTTGAATATGGCACATAAAATGTCACTTCTTTTTAAATGATAGTTTAAGGAAAGAATCGGTTGTTGGAATTAATGTGAAAAAACACAGGCATCCAAGTAAAATATGATTCCATTAACAGACATGCAAAGGAAATGGGAAGTGAAGCTGTTGCTGAGTGTGAACCTGACTTGCTGACCACTTTGGAGGCATGCTTAAGTTCAGATACGCCCCTCAGGCATCTCGGTACCTGTGACTTCTCTACCAAAAAGGGTCATGCTGCTCCAATTCACCTCCAGAGTATATGACATAGGCACTGATTTTTAAGAGCAGTAAACAGTGCATCAAAAAAGCCAAACATNAAAAAAGCCAAACATATCATTCAGTGTCTGGCAGATGCTCCCGACTGCAGAACTGAAAAAGCAGGAGTTTAGGTTAAGTTAGTTATCATGAATTTAAAAATGGTCCATAGTTCCTCAATTCTACGATGTCCTCCATTTTAAGACATAGCAAATATTTGATAGTAATCTTTCTGGGAAACAAATAAACAAAAACCATCCCTTTCCACACATATACAAGAATACAAGCACAGAGTAATTTTAGTAAGAGAACTAGCATAAGTTCATCTATGCAATTACATAACACTTTACTCTTCACTCTCACAGTTAACCTTGATGCCAAGTTTTCTATCCCCATAGAGCTGAGAGATCCTTCTGAGTCACTTTTCACCACTGGCAGTCCTGCTGCATATCGTGTGACATCTAAGTATTACTCTGAACCTGCCTGGGACCACTCCATACCGTTCTCTCAGCTCTAAATGCATAGGAAGAGTTTCTCGCCTGCAGTGCTTAAGCCTCATAATCCCCAGCTACTTCATTTCCCACTTCCTGTCAACCTCAGTTTATTCTCTATCTCTCTGACCATTTACAAATGTCCTACAGGG